>NC_064882.1:23733553-24358553 GCF_929443795.1 Astur gentilis | reverse complement strand
AATTTCCTCTCTTTTTTGCTTCTTACTGCTTCCAGTTTGGAATGGGATCGATAGTTTTCTACCTTAACTTCTAAATTTCTCCATGTAATAAACATAAATATATACTTATGTTTCTTACTTTCCATTTTACAAAATGAAAATATAAGAATAACATACATTAAAAAAAATATAAAAAATCACTACAATTTAAATTAATTGTGAGAGCTTAATAGAATAGTAGTGTTTTACAGTCCTGAAAAGGAAAAGTATGGATGAGAACTAGCTGAATTGAAACTTACCTTACAGATATATCTATTTAATAACATATTTCATGTTTGCATTCAATTCAGAAAGAGAGTAGAAATTTGGGGAGTTTTATGTGAGAGAAAATAAAACTGTTTTCACCATCAAAACACACTCAATGGCTTTAGGCCTCGGAGTAAAATTTAGTTAATATACACAAAATTGCATTAATTTAAAAATTTTCTTTATGGACTTTGAAGGAAGTGATTTATGTTTTTTCTTTGTTGGCATGTCTCTAAGATATATAAAACTGTCCTGAAAAATATTTTATTGTGTTTATATGTTGCATTCTCTTTCTGACCTTTGGCTAAAGCATGAACAGAATAGTATGGCATTTTGCCCCATCAGCCAATTTACTGTATTACCACTATTTTTTTAATTGAGTTATGATTGTTAAGGACCCAAGTACATTGTCATAAATGTTGAAAGTTGTTTCTTGTCAGGAGATTAATGTATAAGGTCATTGGTCTCTCTGGACATTACTTCTTAATAAAAAGCAAGTTACTTAAGTCACTCTTCTCACTACTTTTCTTAATATTGCAAAACTACAAGCAAGTAAAGGGAAAGCTTTTAACTCGGTGTCCCGGTTTCAGCTGGCATAGAGTTAACTGTCTTCCTAGTAGCTGGTACAGTGCTATGTTTTGAGTTCAGGATGCGAAGAATGTTGATAACACACCGATGTTTTCAGTTGTTGCTCAGTAGTGTTTAGTCTAAAGTCAAGGATTTTTCAGCTTCTGATGCCCAGCCAGCGAGAAAGCTGGAGGGGCACAAGATGTTGGGAGAGGACACAACCAAGGCACGTGACCCAAACTGGCCAAAGGGGTATTCCATACCATGGGACGTCACATCTAGTATGTAAACTGGGGGGAGAGGGAGCGGGGGGAATCGCTGCTCGGGGACTAACCGGGGGTTGGTCGGCGGGTGGTGAGCAACTGCACTGCACATCATTGTACATTCCAATCCTTTTATCATTACTGTTGTCATTTTATTAGTGTTTTCATTACCATTATTAGTTTCTTCTTTTCTGTTCTATTCAACCGTTCTTATTTCAACCCACGAGTTTTACTTCTTTTCCCGATTTTCTCCCCCATCCCACTGGGAGGGGGGAGAAGTGAGTGAGCGGCTGTGTGGTGCTTAGTTGCTGGCTGGGGTCAAACCACGACACTCTGCTTTGCAGGAAGTAGTATTAAATTTGTTCATTTAGGATCTGGAGTAATTGATTGACCCATGTAAAACCTAACCAGCCTAACTGTAACAAAGGAGAGTTGGCCAATTACAGTTTTGCACACTCTTCAAAGATCTCATCTAAAATGTAAAGGGAGCTGGATGTGATAATGAATCATTACAATACCATGGCAAGTTAGATACAGATGATATATTGTTATGCCTTGCTCTAACAAAGAGATCTCAGTCTAATGTTCACCATTTCCACATAGGCATTGCTTCAGGAAAAAAGTTGTTCTTCTCAAACAGGTACCAGAATTAACTTAAACATAATTCTCGCTTCTCAAAGAACAGTGAAAGAATTTTGTGGATTTATGTGAAGGATTTTATCAGTGACTAAGCATACTCCAAAGAGGTCTGCCTGAATCAATGATAATTCAAAGCTTGCCAGAATAACAGGCTTGTGGTATTTTTCATGTAAACAACTTTTATTTTGTTCTCTCCAAAACAAAACACCCAGTTTTACTGTAGAGACAACTTTGCATTTGAAGATTTAAGCTGATTATATTTTAAGAATTTTATGCAAATAATGAAAACTGAGACAAAGCTTTTAAGCAATATCTGAAGAAACACCTCAATGACTGCTGGGTTTTTTTCACTCTTAATTGACTTCTTATATAGGATTCACATGAGAAAAGATTTCCATATCTTGAGAACTTTTGCCAGTTAGAAATAGTGTTTCCACCCATGCCACCTACTCTTTGCTCTATGTAATTATTCCATGGCAAGGTGACTAGCACAATCAGGAATAACACTCGTGTATTTTACATCGACTGTAAGATTACCTTTCTTCTAGAAAATTCAGTAGTACTCTAAATTAAAAAAAAAAAATAGTTTCACAATATTTTATTCCAATATAGCAAGACAATGAAAGATTAGGTTTATTACAGATTTCTGTATATATGGTCCCTGCAAGAGTTAGGATGGAAATAGATCTTCTCCCTTTATAATTCAAAAGTCTGCACAAAAACATATCTCAGTCACATGAAGCTCTACAGCTGAATACAGGAAAAATAGCAATGTGTGTAAAAGAATATTTTTCTTATAGCTGACCTTGTGTAAATACATTGTTACTGGTTAGAAGAATTCTGACTGGAAATCTTATGTCATGCAAAAAATTTCCCATTTTTCTAGGAGTTCAGGACCTAAGGAAAGAAAAAATTCAGAAAGTTAAAATCATGATGCAGCTGGATTTCTCTGAAGATACCACAAAAACATTTCTTTCACTAACTGTGAAGGATTTAATGGTTTCCTATGACATGGTCAAATGTTAGGACATCATTATCCCGAAAAGGTCACAGACAATTTTTTTTGACTTGTAAAACATGA
This sequence comes from Astur gentilis, assembly GCF_929443795.1. NCBI lineage: Eukaryota > Metazoa > Chordata > Aves > Accipitriformes > Accipitridae > Astur > Astur gentilis. Next base: position 24,355,718 of record NC_064882.1, on the reverse strand, counting down.
AAATACTGTGATGGCTAGGACCACAATTTTCCTGCTATAATTTTTGAATACTGGATGCTAAAAACTATTTGTTTTGGAAGCCGCAATAGCTGCTTTCAATGCAGTACCACAAAACTGATCTTAACTATACAAACTAGCATGAGCACAGAAAATGTAGGTGTTTACTTGACTCTGGAGAGTGATAAACTAACAATTAAATGCTAATTATCTCATATCACGCTGTGTGACTCAAAATAATGTATATAGTGTACTAAATACCTTCTGAACTACTCTGTCTAGATCTGACCTTAACATGTAATGAAATTCTGATTAATATACAGCACTACAGGTATACCTGTGCAACAGAATACTCACGCATATTCTATTCAAATAACCTTTGAATTTCTTAATAGATCTTCTCAATGTGGAATCTTTCCAACTAACAGATCTATAAACTTGCAGAGCTGAAACAAGTGCTCTTAAAATAAGAATTTGAACAGCCATGATTAATGGCATGGCCAGGAAATGCAAGTGAGAAGAAATGTATTAGTTAAACAATTATAGCCATTTTTTGTAACAAACCTAAACCTGTGGATGAGTCAGCAACATAGCTTAATTTTCAATTACTTTGAATATTTATGCCTACTGCTGAAGACCCTTTTTATCTCATTAGACAGCTAGCAAAGGTACAAGCTAACTTTTATATGCTTACACAATGTTTTAGACCTTTGAACACCCTAGGCATAACTGCATTATGTTATCCTCAGTGGTGAGGAATCACCTCATACAAGGTGAAAAGAAGCAGATTCTGTAATGCTGAAATCAGTAAGATCTTTCCATTAATGACAATAAGCTTGACCAGATTCTAGGGCCCTGATTCTGTAACACCAGGCACTTTCCGTAGCTCATCATTTGCACTGGTCCAAAACGTGTACAAATAGGAATGGTAGATTTTCCTGTTTGGTTAGATTGTTTAAGGTCAAAGGAGATGTAGATCATTGCTGCTTTCATGCATCTGGTATTATGATTCTGGTAGTAAAAACAGAATTGTGTTCAGTTTTATCAAATTTCTTCATTTCTATCAAACCCATAATCTCTCTATATACTTTTAGTAAGAAATAATTAAGATAGAACATTTAGGCAGAACAATTAAGACATACAACTTGTGTGTGATTATTTCCACAGTTCCAGTCATGGACTAGTTGTTTGTACTCTGAATACTTTCTGTTGACCATTTTCTTGAAAAAGGCCGGCATATCTAAAGTTGAAAACACTTCTGTAACAAATATGTTAATAGTACTAAAAATAAAAATTTGTCTGTGAGGAATGTCACAATAAATTCCTACTGTTTTCCACCTGAGGCCTCAAATATATAGGTGCTCATTCTTGACTTTTTACTTGTCTGAGCACATGTATTTCAATTGTTTAATTAAATTTCTTTATTTAATCTGATCAAAGTCCTAGGCAGCTACTTTTTCTTGTGACTGGAGCAATTTAAGACATTCAGAGCAGTTAAAAAAGTTTCCAGCTAGATTTCTGGTCTCCAACTAGATTTTGCCAGCTGTCAGCTGCTTATAGACAATGTGTGCATCCTCCTAGTTTCTTTTAATGTGAAGTAGAATAGGTTCCTTTAAAGTTTTCATGACTTAAGAAATGCTACTTCATCCATCATAAGAATTGAAAAGCAACATTCTTTTATTAGGAAAATACACCTGAACACAGGATGCAGAAATCTCCCACTAAAAGATTTGTCTTAACCAAATCAAATACAATGAAATATAACGATTTGAACACATCCTTCTTCAGTTTGCCACAATACAACATAGGCACATTCCTAATACATGTAGCTGAATGGAAATAAGCATTCTCCAAACTATATTGCTCAGACGTTTGTTGGTTTGTTTGTTTTTATTTTTCTCCCCAGTTAATTAAATTTGTTCACAGGTATCACCTAAACAAAAGTTAGACCATGCAGATACCAAATGCCCCCATTCTCTGCTGTAAAGACATACTATATTTCATAAGATTTAAAGAATTCTGGCTAAAAAGTATAATGCATCATAGCAGTCATTATTAAAGCAAGATTTTTCACAGTGGTTTTGTTTCATCACCTTCTTAATAGTTCAACATTTTGTCCTGGTTTGCAGCAAAAAAAAAAAAAAGTCATGTAGAAATTCCGATTTCTACTTAGCTCTACTAAATTAACTTTGTTCCAGGTGACTGAAAGATGTTTTTTTCTTGCAGATGTTTCATTCATCAGAAGAGACTTAGAGGAACTGCCTTAAATATAACCATTTTGTTTATTCTGGGTTTTGGAAAAGAGTGAGCAAATGAGCTTTGTAATGTTTGCCATGCCTTGGGGAACAAGTGAGTTTCCTGTTTCAAGAAACGTATCTGCTTTGCATATATTTCTTTTTCTTTTTTTGTTTTTCTCTGCAAAGCTTCTAGTTTCTGTATTTTCAAGGAATTGTTTGTGAATTCATCCATACAATTACCACTCAAATCAGGGGAAGATTTGTTTAAACCCTGAACAATGCTTTGCCAAATTAAAGGTATGAATTTGGAAAAGATTCTCTTTAAAATACACTTTCAGGCAGAAATGTTTATTACTTTAGCTGATGGCACTGGAACTCAGAATTACAGATGAGATGAAAACTAACTACAGGCTGTTTTTTGAAGACAAAATACAAAAAGAACTTATTTTTATTCAAGGAGATGATCTGAAAAGAAGTTGTGCAGTACATAAATATTAGGTGCATATAAAATATATACTTTTCCTATCCTACTCAGTGTCATTGCTGACACTTACTTTTCCAGCTTGGAACACCAGTAATGCTGATTCCTTTGAAACTGATGAAGCCTGCTGGTTTTCCCATTTTTATGTATCACTTGGTGCAGTAATCACTGTGTTTCAGAGGGGGAATAAGCTAATACAAAATTAAGAGAACTCTCTTAGGAAATTCTTTATTTTGGTATAGTAATAAGATCCTTCATGCTGCTTCATTGGGCATATCTATGATAGAAAGTTAAATATAAAGACTTTTTTCCCCATCATTTCTCAATATAGGCTTTGTAATATGCATTCTGCATTCATGAAGTCTGATGACACGTATTTAAATAGGGAATGCATTTTTGAAGGAGATTTCTTCTACAGACTAGAAATATGCCAGCACTATTGTCAATTTAATTTAGATTATTAAAGATATAAAGTGTAATTGTGACCCACAAGCTATTATGTTTTCTGAAGGAGCCTTACTAATAACAGATATGAAGGGGTCAGGTAGCCATCTTGCAGAAAAAAAGGTGAGCATGATTCTCATGCTTCCTAGGACAATGATTACAGGGAAAGGTTCCATTTCCAAAAGCTTTTTATGTATTTTGCCTTGCAGCAGTGCTGTTTAACCATATAAATTTTCCACTGGTTAGGCTGGACAACCTAGCTCTAACAGTCAGATTGTTGATTCTGTGAAGCTAGGGCCTTGCAGGTAAGATACTTAATTTAGAAGTATCATGTCTCTCACCTTTAAGGCAAGTGCTCTATGTAGAAGCTGTTTTCTTGATCCTGTGTGTATAGTGTAGAAAGAGTACAAAGGAGTCCAGGACCCGGCAAAATCCAAGACACTTTCTGCCTACAACTTTTACCTGGGACTTATTGCAATTGGCTTTTTGCTTGGAGTGTTAGTCCTGTACTCTCCTAAGCATTTAACATTCCTTAAGCACTGTGTTGTTGATGAAGTCAGGGGCTACAGATTCTGTTTTATTCAGCCTTTATTGATTGGCACTAAAACACTTTGCTTTTGATTGCAACATGAATTACAATGTTTGATTTATCCTAAGATTGGTCTTGTGAGCTGAGCAGAGAAGTGTTACTTTCTGTTTTACAGATGGGAACTGAACTGGAGTACACATGAAGTCCATCTTTTCAAACATACTTGGGGGAATTCATCCACCATGTGTGTACTGAAGATCAGCCTAGGCTGCCACCTTAGGCCATAGGCATCTTGGTCTCATGCAGTACTAAAAGTTTCGCTAGCTGCTATTTGCAGAAATCACTGAATAGCAAGCCACATGCAATGGTACAGAAGTCTGTCGGGATGTCTGCTATATAGCAATTGACAAAGAAATAGTGAAAGTTCCTTTTCCAAATCAAGCTTGGCTTTGAAGGTAAATCCCATATAGCATAGCCATTATAGCTCTTCAGGGAATAGCACGCCTACTCTGGCTTCACACATGGTAGAGACAAGTACAGACTCAGAAAACCAGGATGGTACACAGATGGAAGCTCCTGACTGGCCATAAGCAGATGCCTTCCTCTCTCCAGTCAGTCTCTTAAATCTGCCTGATTCTTTTCTTTTGAATGAATGTTTAGCTAACTTACAGTTTCCTATCAGCCTGAAGGGTATGCTTCCCTTTGGTGGAGCATTAACTATGAATTATGTGGAACCTAGGCATTCAACTCGGGACAAAGGATTCCAGTAGACAGGTTTCCTTTCCCTTCTGCAATTGCTCTCCCTTCAGTTCTCAGCAATAAAACCAGCAACAAATGCTTCCTGGATCTGAATCTTTTCTACTTTAGATACAAAGACCATCTTTATTTTTTACCCCACAAAATGATGGGAAGTAAGAGTAGGTAAAGGGAAGCCATGGCCTTGTGCATGTATGTTTTCTTCAAAGGTCTGTAAAGTTTGAGTTAGCCTGTGCCTTTCAGAGATACTGGGATTTCTGTGCATATTTATAAAGATATCTAATAGCCAAAATGAGTACCAACAGAATTTTTTAATAAATGTTCCTTACTCTGATAAAAAAATCCTGTTTTAATCATGGCATTCTCACTAATTTCAGAATCAGCTAGTCTATGTAAAATAAATACTGAGACACATACAATACGGGTTAGCAGGTGTCATGGTTTAATCCCAGCCAGCAATTAAGCACCACACAGCCGCTCATTCGCTTTGCCCCCACCCAGTGGGATGTGGGAGAGAATCCGGAAAAGAAGTAAAACTCATGGGTTGAGATAAGAACAGTTGAACAGAACAGAAAGGAGAAAACTAATAATGATAATAATAAAATGACAATACTAATAAAAGAATTGGAATACAAAAAACTGCACAATGCAATTGCTCACCACTAGCCGACCGATGCTCAGTTAGTTCCCGAGCAGCGATCCGCCCCCAGGCCAACTCCCCCCAGTTTATATACTGGGCATAACATCACACAGTATGGAATACCCCGTTGGCCAGTTTGGGTCAGGTGCCCTGGCTGTGTCCCCTCCCAACTTCTTGTGCCCCTCCAGCTTTCTTGCTGGCTGGGCATGAGAAGCTGAAAAATCCTTGACTTTAGTCTGAACACTACTGAGCCACAACCGAAAACATCAGTGTGTTATCAACATTCTTCTCATACTGAACTCAAAACATAGCACTGTACCAGCTACTAGAAAGAAAATTAACTCTATCCCAGCTGAAATCAGGACAGCAGGTTATGGAAAGTCTGGTTAGTTCTCCATATTTTTTATGTCTGTGTTTCCAGAGAAGCCTGAAAGAGAGATGCCAAAGCCCTTCTAAGATTTTTTGACCTATACAGCAAAAGTCCTGTGAAGCATACAAGACAAATTAATGTTACAAAATGATCAGAACCAAACTATTGGGTTAACTTAATGCAAATGCTTTAGAATTCACTAATTAGATTCTGAATTTAGCCAAACACCGGTTCACAAAGTAATATCTTTCCTGTCTCTTTCAATTTCAGATATTGTTGCGGTGAATATAGCGACTATATTCACTGCAATAAGCAGAACTTAAGCTTCTCTGATCAGTTTTCAGTTAGTAATGTTTTAAAAAAATAAAATTATTAATTCCATTTGATTTGTTAAATTTAATATTATGTCACTTGGGAAAAAAAGCAATATGGTAACAAAGTAACTTATCTGAAGAACTGTGCATTCGGAAATAAAATTCATTATTTTAACTCGTATGATTTAAAAGCAAAACAAACAGTGTGTATGCATAATAGGGTAAATAGACCTTACTTGCTTCAAACAACAAATTGACATCTTAGAATTTGTAGTTTCTTTCCAAAAGTAATACTGTTTCTAACACTTTCTCCAACACATTATTATTTCTGCAGTGAAAGCAATCTTCATCATTTATTGCGCCTCTTAGATATCTCCCACGAGCTTATTTGATCTAGAAGAAGCTACATTAATTTACATCTTGCAATCAGCACTCTGAAGTACTGACTTTGAATGACATTTTCTTCAGCTCCTTTCAGCGATGACAAACACTGGCACTATTAGATGAAGCCTTAGTATGTTGCCTAAGAGTAAGTCTTAGGTCCATAGGTCATTCAGCAATTCTGCTGTTGCAAATTATGATATCTCTTGTATTAGATGAATTCCTTGCTTGTCAGAAATTATTCTTGTCACTGGGCTAAGATGCAGTTTGGAATGAAAGTGATAGTGTAACATATGGCCTTTGCTGTAGGATGGCAGACACATATTCACTCACTCAGAGGCTATTAATCAGCTCTTGATGCAGTGCCCTTAACTCGCTAACCTCACTTCTGCATTTTGCAGTAGAAAAACCACTCAACCAGAGCCTTTAAAGAAAACTATGGTTTGTATTGTACATTTCGGGGAAGCAGACTATCCTACAGTTTCTAATTTCAGCTTCTTTTGAGGGGGCTAACCATCATCTGGTGACCACAACAATATATTACCATAGCAAATGTTATGATATCATTGGTGGATATTTTGGTAATAATCACAGATTTCGTATAATGAACTTTTATAAAAACAGTTTTGGTAGATATATTCTGCATAAGGAAAAGGAATCAACAGTACACAGCACATATTTTCCTTCCATCTCGTTATTTCTCTTTTTTCTTATTTGTTCAGTATAGTTTATAAAAGGTCTTAGAAGGGCTTTTCAGCAGATATTGGGCAGATATTCTATGTAGGCATACCAAAAAAATATATATTGCAAATGTATTAAAATAAATATAAAATATTCCAAGCCTATATTTTTACTTCATTTGTGTAAGAAATAAATTCAGAGGCTGTTTAAATTATGAGGAAAAAAAAGAACTAGAGCTAACAATGAGATTTACTGTGTTCATAACGAAAGAATAAAAACACGCTGTCCAATCAGTACACAAATAAATTATGCCCACCCTTTTACAGCTTGATTAAAAGTTTAACCAAATCAAACTGAATCCTATGGAAGGGTATACATTCAGAAAATAACAGTATAGACACATTTCTGTAGGTTCATCACCTTATAAAGCAAACCCCAGCTAACAACAGTCACCTTACAAAACTAGTCTGCTTTAAGGAACGCGCAAAATTATTTATTTTCAGTCAAAGATTTTTGTTGAAGTTTTAAAGTGTGTGCAGCCTCTTGTTTTGATTCGGTACAGCACTGGAGTGTGTGTAGTACTTCTACAAGAAGCATGTAATGGGAACAGCAAAGCATATGCTCATATTTGGTTTCATTTGAGGCAGGCAGCCAATCTATGTGTATGTTGAGACCTGGATAATTGGCTGGCATGTAGAATTATATTCATGTTTTCTATTGGATTAGGTCCTTCAAAATAAGAAGTACCTGGCTTTTCTAATTAATTTGTTTGAGGAGATATTTTGTTTTCATTTCCATAGAAAAGCCAGTAGACTAATTCTTATGCCTCTGGTAAGAATACTCTTACCTGAAGATAATCATGCACATAATTCCTTACAAGACTAACATCTGTCTAAAAAAATAAAAAAAATTAGGATTGGATGTGGGAAAACCTAACTGCATTGTCCTACATCCATGTTCCTTATGGAACCCTCTCACAGTATTTTACACTGTTCTACAAAAGCTGCTTGTAGTAATTTTGAGGACTACCCTGAGTCACACTTTATTCATTTCCAAATAATTTTCCAGAAGCCAGTCTCAACCTGGAAACATAATTTGGTCTATGAAGTTATTATTATTATTTCTTATTATTTACATACAGTGATATAGTCCCTACATCACATATTTATCATCATTAGTGCTGAGAGAGGATAGTTTGATAAAAAAGAAAACCTACAATAGGTGGGGTTGAGGAAAAGACTGGGGTTTTGGGATGTGCACCGTGACCCAGGAAACCCCTGCTAAACTGTCTGTGAATTAGATAAAACTGTTGGCAGCCCCTAAGGTTTAGTGAGAGCTAGTAACAGAGGCTGCAGTAAAGTCTGTTGTGTCCGAGGTTGTGGTCTGCGGAGGCCGAGCAGGAAGGCTCCTGTACTGCCACTGGGGAGGGGCAGAAGTAAAAAGCGAACTAACTGGTAGGTTGAAACACAGCAGTGAAGGTGCGGATGTGGAAAAGTGGGATGGAGATGGTACACAGAGCAGGAGCAAAATATGCTAGAAGTCAGTGAGTACACCTGGTTATTTTTTACTGGAGGTCCTAGGAAGGACTCGACATGTTCCAGCAACCATGGGCTCCTTTTGTTTTGATTGTCCAGAAAGTGGATGTTCTATAGCACTTTGCTTGCATGCACCGAGTGTTCGCTTGAAGTCCTGTTAGTAGGATCCATAAGTGCAGATCAGATGGCTGGATTCTTAGTATAATGCATGGAATAAAGCCATGGCTTAATGAAATGTCTGAAAGCCAGAGCCAGGGGAGAAGGAAGGATTTACCAGATGCATCATTTATGCATAGCTGGGAGTTGCCTAAATGATGCAGCAGGATATACTGAGGAGAGGATACCATTTAACAGTCATCTCACAGATAGATGCTTAGCTGTTATCAAGTGGTGGGTAGCCGGTGGTCTGGAACAGGCACCAGCACAGTGACACCAAGATGCTCGCTCCTTCTGTCTGGGTGTAAACTTGCTAGTAAGGGGCAGCAGACCCCCACCACTTCTATCCTAGTTCTCCTGATCAAAAAAAAGCAGTCTCGGCTCTTACGGTTTATTGATCTGTTCCAGCTGCAATAAATAAGCACAAGGTTGCTTGCTTAGTACCCCGTGACAACCCTGGTCACAAGATTTGCACTAGCCGGCTGGCTTTCTTGTACCTTCCTTTTTCAGCCCCAGTCTTCTCGCAAGTAAACAACCTGTCTCTAATTGCTTTTCCTCTGTTGGTCCCAGATATGCATACCCGCATACGGCATTATGATGTAATATCAGCCATGTATGGTATTACCACTATGGCTACATAGGTGGTGTTGGTCTTGGAATACTGTGTTCCCATAAAGGTTCCCAATACTCCCCTCCAACAGCCTGTAGAGTTTAGCTGTTTCTCATGTAACTCCTTCACTGCCTTTGAGATTCAGCTGCCTTTCTTCGAGTTATCTGTAACTTTTGTCAGCAATTTCTCATGTCATGCCTAGTAATTTTCCACAGTTAGCTTAACCTCAAGCCAGGGTATAGTTAATGGCCTGCTCATTTGCCTGTGGCTCTAACATTAACCCCAGAGATGAGGAAGTAGCTTTCTCAGTGAATATTCACTATCAAAATCTTTCCTCAAATGAGGTGCAATAGCCAGCCCTTTCCCTTAAAATGGTAGAATAAGGAAAGCAGTGACAGCAGCACCCCAGTAACACAGTGATTGCTGTATCTTCCCAATATACAGAAGTTTTGCCTGAAGACACTTAACCATGCAAGATCCATCTTCCCCAATCATGCTTTAACTACAGAACTATATGGTATTCTGCTGTCCTTAATGTTTTCTGTTGAGTTGCTTGACTTTTTATAAATGGTACTTAAATTTCCATTGGAGCAATTACTGGAGCCCAAGTCTCCCTAATGGGTAAACGAGCTAACACTGGAGGCTTTTTTTCTCTTTCTTTTCAGGGCAAAATATAACTTGTGAATCTCCATGTGGTTTGCTGTGAACAAAGCACCTCATCAGTCAGTTATTTCAGGTCTTTTTATGGGCCTTCTAACAGGGCCAATGATGCACTGATATAAGTACATTTAGGAAGTATGACATGGAAGATACAGTATTTTAGCAGTAAAAAGACATTTTGCAGTAAGAGTAAGCTATACTTCTCATTATTGGGTGTTTATATAGTTAAAAGCTGAAGCACAGAAAGGGCTTACACTGGATTAAAGATGAAAAGCCAAGTGTTGTTGAAGATATTCAGAATACTTACGGAACTTCAGACATTTTCTAATTCAACCTTTTTTTCTTCTTAAATATTTCACTTTAAGATCCTCAGTTGACAGCAATTAGGCTTCTCAGGTTAATTAATCTCAGAAACTTCAGTAGCATAATCCAGATGACTATAGGAGTTGACCTAAGACTTAATCAACTCCATCATCAAGTGGCTCTAGCACACACAATGAACTGTAAACACTACATTCTTTCATTTGCTGAGTTACAATTTGATTCATAATTTACATGTATTAATATGTAAATCACACCTATGAACAGCATTTTATCTTTTTAATGATACCACATTATGGAAGGGAGGTTTGGAATGCAGTAATCATTTGCATACCTTTATGAAGAAAAGCACTACTAATGAGGCCTTACAGAAAACTTTAAAAATCAGTCTATTACATATTTCTTTTGTGTTTCTTTTCCCTTATTCTTTATTTCTAAGCCTAATCTGTGTTTCCTACACCGTTCACTGCTTTCTGAACTTTCAATTCTTTACTACTCCATTCTCCCCACAAGATACAAATTATGATGAAATAAAGAACAGTTTCTCTTAAAATTAAATTAAATATTGACAGGAATTAAATCATACATCACTGACTTGAATCCAGTGTACTGGGGATAAAGGACTAGGCAATATTCCTTAAGTAACTTGATTGTTTCCTGCACCACCTCTGATACTCTATTTTTGGCTTTATATATTTTATTTCATAAACGTACACATCTATATATATCCAGTATGCATCACAAGATGAGAATGCTTTCCCCATCCTGAGGATAAAAGGTGAAAGTTGGTCTAGAGAAGATGAGAGTTGATTGCATTAAGTCACCAGCATTGCAAGGGAAAAAAAAAAGCAGGTACAGACTTAAGAACAAAATGTATCAAAATGTCAGAAAAAAGGTCCTGATTTCAAATGCATCTATAGCGATGAAGACTAGGCAAAGAGAAATACAGGTATGTTGTATAACAGCTCACATGCTATTTGCTCAAACTTCTGTAGTAAAGAAGTCTGAAAACTGTAGACTAGATGGCCCTTCACTTTCCTAGAAGCATGCCACAAAACTAAATTTCAAGTTTTCCCTTGAATGTAACTAATTTTTTAGCTATTTGTCTTGAATTACTGAAACAAGACAGAGAATAAAAATTAATAATAGGGAGGGTCTACAGTTATTATATATTTTAAAAGTCCATACCAGAAAGTAAAGAGTATGATATGGTAAAAGATTTAGATAACCACTAAGAGCTAGACAAAAACACCTGGCTGAATTCACACACATGTAACTGAGGTTAATATTGTACCTCTTTTCATGAACGATGTACCTCCTGAATATTCAAATACAGCAGAGGCAACAGAAAATAAATAATGAGCTCGAGATGAACGAAGAGACAAAAACGTTCCGTGACACTGACCTTTGCCTCTGGAAAAATGTGTACTGCACACAGTCCTTTGGACTAGTTCTCCCACCTAGTTTGCCACCAGCTGAAAAAGAAATTGAAAAAAAATCTGTTCAGATGAATCTTGAGCTTCTTTCTGAAGGAGGGAAAAAAATACAAAGCCATTGTAAACTTATGCTAACCTGAAGTATACAAAGAAGTAAAATAAACAAAATTAAATGAGAATAATGTGACAGTGGTATTCACCAAGTTCAATTCATTAATTGAAAAAATCTGTTGTGTAATTGGCTGGAAACCAAATAATGATTTAGATCCCTGAAGTGCAATGCATGCGGGTGATATTATATTTTGATTTCTATGGAAATCTGATAATTTCTATAGAACACTATTACACAAATTCCCTAATATGTCATTTGATAAATGTGTTATCCAATTTAAAAATACTGTGCACATGCTTACAAAGGGAACATTAAAATTAAAATAGACTATTAGAAAATAATAATTCAGATTTTAGTGACAAAGACCATTTTGGCAAATTAACAGCAATGCCAATAAGCATTAATCAAAACTAATTTTTTGTACTATTTTTGAGTGTGTCTTGCATATATCAAGATTGTATCAAAAATGGGTACAGTACCCATGCTGACTGAAGGAAGCCTACCTCACAAATTGTGACTGTGTTTAGGCTTCTCAACTGCAGAGAGCTACGGCACTTTGAAGACTATAAATTTATTTGAAAGAATTTAATACACTTCCATAGGCACTCTCATAAATTCCATTGAGGAGAAAAGCTACAAAAGACAGAGCCCTGAACTGGCATAAATGGTGGAATAAAGATACAAATAATGTCACACCTTAGTGATCTATTTTGCTTAGACATAGAGGCAATCTGTGGTCCAACAGAGCTGTTTTAAAGATTGTCCTACTAAGAACAAACAGTTACAAGACTAATTTGAAAAGGTCAGTAAAACTGATGTAAAGACTGAGAAGTAAGATGTTTTGGGTTTGTTCAAATGAGGCAAGAAAACTTTAAAAGTCAGTCCCACTAAATTCACACATTTCAGAAGATGCAAAGGAGATACTGAACAAAGACCGAGAACCTCAGACTGTGTGCAAGAATTGTCTGTTACGGCTAGTGCTCACTAAAGGATAAAGCAACTAATATGCTGAAGTGTTAATGCCTTTTGTGTGGTTGGGCTACATAGAGCCACAACCTAAAATCCCACTGGAAAAGCGTGACATGGATTTCCTGTGGCGCAAGAACACCTCCCACCAGCAGACCACTGCCCAGTCAGGCTCCAAAAACTTCCCCCCCCCCCCCAAGGTTTATGGCTGTGAGAGACTGAAAGAGTTAATGTCTCAAACATCGTGGTGGGGCAAGTTCTGCTTAAAGACAAACCCTGCACAGCAAGGAACCAAGGTGAAAAGCCCACCAGCTCAGACATCAGTCACAGGAGGGGGAGGGCGTGCTGGAGGGTGCGCAGCTCCCTGTTCTGATAAGCTGTTCCGAGCCAAAGATCCAACAATGGCCACGTCTGCAGGGAAGGACAAGTTACTCCACAAAGGGCCACCAAGCCCAAAGGCTCACACACTGCTCATTAACCTGATGAGTTCGGGTGCCCGCCCAAAGGAGGGGCAAGGATGATAAAAGGACACAAACCGAAGCCCTCGGTGCACAAGCCCACGGGGACTGGACCCCTCAGCTGACGGGACACTTCGGCTGACTGAACCAACGCTGGACCCAGGACCGGTGAAATCTTTCTCTCTTCCTTTTTCTCTCTCTGTCTTCTCCTCTCTTTCCTTTTCCACAATCCCTACACCTCATCCGTTTCAAGATACAAACCGTTGATCGAGTCTGACACTAAGAGTAGATCCAGCCGCCCCTAGACCCTTCTCTGAGGAGGAGTCTGGAAAGCAAGGGCATCTGCTCTGAACCTCGTGACTCGACGGGAGGGATCTCCTTATTGCCTGAATTGATGTATATGGTTACACGGTTTACAGACGTAGTCTTATGCCAACTCCTGCTGTGAGAAACCCTGCTACCTATTACCACACCTCCCCAGTTCAGTTTGCTTCTGTCCTGAATAAAATGTTTAACTGATCGTTTGGTGTCGTTTCACCTTAGTTTAGCCCGAGGGAATTTCGAATTAAACACGACTCCCTGGTCTGTCCAGTCTGGGTCGTGAGAATGGCTGAGCATGATGTCATATGGCATGGAATATCCCTCTGGCCAGTTTGGGTCAGCTGTCCTGCCTATGTCCCCTGCCAGCCTCTTGCCCACCCCGAGGCTACTGGCTGAGGGGGCAGCGTGGGAAACAGGGAAATCTTTGACACTGTGCAAGCACTGTTCAGCAAAGGCTACAACATTGATGTGTTACCAAAGCTGGTTTGGTCACAGATCTAAAACATAGCAACATATGGGCTGCTACAGAGAAAATTAACATCCCAACCAGACCTGGTACACTGGGCTATGTTCTGTTGTATGGGTGTAGCAGAACCTGCTGCTGCTTTTGCGTGCTGTGGTGATCAGTGGTAAGATAAAACCAAAATATTAATGTTCCATCACAGACTGTTAACTTCAGTAACTGTGGTAGGCAAAACAATGTCAACGTTTCAAAAACAAGAAAACAAATTCACTGTACATTGCAGGAGCACAATTTTATGTCTACATTCTTCAATGATAAAAACATTTTTTTTTTTCAGTATATTGCATGAAAATTAAGTATTTCTGAAAGGAAGCAATTTTATATAGGAACTATGGTGTCTGATGCATGCTTAAGTAATAAGAAAAATACAAGAACATCTGAGTTACTGTAAAAATAAAAAATGCATTTTCAATGTTCTAATGAGTTGGAGCTTGTATTTCAAGTGCTCAAAACCACAGTTCTCTTGCATCTGCTGTGCTCTGCTTGTGAAGTTAACATACTTCTATCTGATAAACTTGCTCTGTATTTTGGATGCCTGTTATGCATCACCTTTTCTTGGTTGACTTTAAAAGTAAATCTATATCTCTGTGACAAAAATAGAACATTCATCGGATACATATACAAACAATGCTGGCCTATTTGTTGTATTTCATTTTTAAACACAAAAAAATAAACTCATTCATTTCCCATATTATGTCACAGGGGTTTGGTTTGGGGTTTTTTTGGTCTCATAAAAATCAGATACTGCCTCTTTACAGCATAATGAAAAATCCGAGTGTTTGACTTTCCAAGGTACATAATGGTGAAAACAAGTGTGCATCTGAAGAGAGAGCTAAAATACAGTTCATATTTGTCTGTCTTTTGTTCAGTATAGTTTAACTCCTGACTAACTTATCAGGAAAAAAAACTTTCACAATATCAGTACAGATGAAAAGATATGATTTATCTTCCTACTGATATTTATACAGTGAAGGTATTTTTACAGAAGATTGTATGAGAAAGATGACACTTCAAGAAAATCAATCACTTACATTACTACAAGAAATATGATCTCTCAAATACTTGCAGTAAAACCTCATTGGGAGACATTGCTTTCACATTACAAACTTTCAGTTCTAGGTAGTGACTGATACTAAAGTAATTAATTACAGTTAAGAAAATGACATTTTCTGTTATAGATTGAAATTAGAAACAGTGAAATTATTCACTGTTATGTGTGCTAATTTGTAAAAAATATAAATTAAATGCATTCCCCTGTAATGCCTGAAATTAGAAAAAAATCTGGTTTTTTAATGAAAAATGTGAAGGTAATTTGGCCGTTTTGAATATAGATGTACTAAACTGAAAAACAAAATTCTAGTCAGAAGTATTGTCATTCCTGTACACGTATGTGTTGTTCAAATACACACATGTGTGTGCAAAGCACATGCACAGAGTTCAGCCTAGTAAAGATTAGAAAATTGGAATACAGTTGGATTTGAATGTCATTCCTAGAAGAGAGATGGACATTCTGAAAAGCTGCATAACATTATCTCTATTGATCTTGCCAAGGTGCATAAGAGACAGTATTTCCTTTCTCTGTAAAATCCCGGCAATGTTAGAAAAGACAAGATAAAAAATGAAATTCAGAAAGACAACAGTAATGAGAGATGACTTACATGGAAAGTACAAGACCGATTGCATAACTCTGCACGAGAGTAGTTACCGTTAGCTTACTGCCAACAGTAAGGGATATTTTGAGATGTATCTTCAAAAATGTTTCCAGGGTCTAGTTCTAATCAGTATTTTCATTAATGACCTGCATGATAAAATAGGCTAATTTGATTTGTGCATAACAAAAAGATAAGCAGACATGCTAGAACATTAAAGGAAAAGAAAGCAAAATTATTCTTTTCTGTCAGCTTGAAGAAATGTTCTGAAAAAATAATGAAGATGAATTTCAAAACAGAGTAGACTACTAGGCATAGGTGGAAATAATCAATTTTGCAATCAGAGGATAAAAAAAGCTGAATCGGTTACAGTTTTTAGAAAAGGATGAGGAGATTAGAGTGTTCCAGTGTTTGTCAATCCACATAGTATATAAGTTTTTCTTATGTTCAGACCGAATTTCCTGTATTTCAACTTGTACCCAGTTCCTCTAATGCCACTGAGCACCACTGAGAAGACCCTAGCTCCCTTCTTTGCGCCCTCCCAGCAGGCATTTACGCCCATTAACAAGACCCCTCCCTAAGCATTCTCTTCTCCAGGCTGAACAGTCTCCCCTCTCTCAGCTTCTCCCGATATGAAAGATACTCCAGTCCCTTGATCATCTTTGTGGTTCTTCACTGGACTTGCTCCACTACGTCCATGTCTCTTTTGCACTGGGGAGCCCAGCACTGGACACAACACTCCAGCTGTGTCCCACTGGGGCTAAGTGGAAGGCAAGGATCACCTCTCGACCTGCTGGCAATGCTCTGCCTGATGCAGGCCAGGAGTCTGTTGGCCTTTTTTTGTGACAAAGGCTCATTGCTGACCCATGTTCAAATTGCTGTCTGCCAGAACCTCAGGTCCTTTTCTGCCAAGCTGCTTTCCAGCCAGTCAGCCCCCAGCATGTACTGGTGCAGGACTTGGCATTTCCCTGTTTTCAACTTCATGAGTTTCCTGTCAGCCCATTTTTCTAGCCAGAATAGCAGCAAAACCATCTGGTGCATCAAACACTCCTCCTAGTTTTGTATCATCAGCAGACTTGCTGAGGGTGTGCTCTGCCCCATCATCCAGGTCATTAACGAGGCAGTTAAGCAGTACCAGACCCAGTGTCAACCCTTGGGGTATACCACTGGTGACTGGCCTCCAGGTGGACTTTGTCCTGTTGATCGCAACATGTGAGCCTGGCAGTTCACCCAGTATTTGATCCCCCTAACCACCCACTAGCCTCTTTTCAATCAGCTTGTCTATGAGCACGTTATGGGAGACAGCATCAAAAGCTATAGTCGGGATAAGCAACATCTACCGCTTTCCCCTCATTCACCAAGCCAGTCATCTCATCAGAGAAGGCTGTATCCTTGCACTCCAATATTTTTAATTCATTTTATGATGACCATCTAGGGGATAAAAACAATCATGTGATGAATGGTAGCAGACCTAGCTTAAAAACATGGCTGCTAATTCATGCATCATCTGGTATTTTTTTTCATCTCCTCCCTGGATCTTGTATTCTGTGTCTTCAGGTTTTGATGCCGAAATTCATGGCCTGTAAAGAAATACTCTCTAAGACTTGTTTTGGGGTTTTAGAAAGCAGGCATTCTTTATTGCAGTGCTGGAGGCATGGGGGATAATTCCACCTAGTGTGCATGCCACAGCTTCAGCACAAACAGGTTGTGTAGAGTAACTAATTACATATTAATCAGATTAGTATACATATACATAAAAATTCTTGTAACTGATTATCATTGTACTGCCTACATCCAGTCATGGCAATGGTCCTTCATTTGAGTCGAAGGGCTGCTTTTACGACCACCGACCCATTTGAAATTCTGTTGGCTGACCTTGAAGTCTTTGTTCTTTGTCCTTGTTCTTTGATCTTGGAGCTTAACATAGTTTCAGTCACATATGGTCAGTTTTAACATTGTTCTTACCTAATGTACAGGAACATCCAGTCATAAGAGCAAAGAACTGCAAAACTTATCAGTAACTGCCTCTACGTTGGCTGCACTTCTGTCTGTTGTTTCAATCACAGTGTTAATACATGATTTCTCATTATTATTTACCAAATCTCACTTTTACAGTTATCTAGCAGCAAACCAGTTTCCATGGCTGGTACAAAATATTAAAACCATCAAAATATTTAGACGCACCATACAGAATGTATGGACATATGCTATCAGTTTCAGAGGCAAATCGTAAGATCCTGAGTCAAAACCAAATCAAATAAAGCAGAGCTATTGTTGGGTCATGCTATCTTGGGTACAAGTATATGACAAGCAAGATGAGCTCATCATCTAAACAGGTGACTCTTTGTGTATTTCTGAGTGCTTAACAGACCCTCAAACGGACAAAACCCAGAAGTGGCAGTTATTGCCCCAATCCCATTCTTACTCTGCCAACTGTTCTAACAAGAGGTAATACTTTACCACACGAAAATGTAGATAGTTAAAAATTATTTTCAAATTTGTAATATGAAGATGCTGAGTTTAACCCATACTTTGATCATTTCTTCCTCCCTGACACATTTGGGAAGAGATATGTAAATAATTTTTGTTTGTTTGGGGAAGAAATATGGCATGTCAAGTTGAGGTGTTGTTTCATAGTTACTTATTTTTCAGGAGATACATTTTTTAAAGTTCTAAACTCAGAATAGGGCTTAACTGCCATTGATAAAACACAGATTTCTCTGTATACCTTAGGGTTTAATGATTCAGCACTTGCGGGGCGGCAGGAGCCTCAGATTCAAATTTTACTATTATCTTGTTCAGAACTGTGACTGAGCTGGAGACTTTCAGCTTCATGAAGAGTAGCCTCATCAGTAGCAGTTACAGCTATTACAACCTAGGGCTCTTCCTTGCAAGGCCTACGCCCCAGGCGTGCCTCTCAAATAAAATAAAATAAAATAAAATAAAAGCCATACCACCAGCCTGCATAAGGTTATTCTTACACACTGTCTAAGCCAATGAGTAGTCACTTAAAATGGAACAGCTACATCAGGAGAGACAGTTTTCCCTTAAATTTAGAAGCCACAGCATGACTGCAGAGCTGAATGCATTTGGCCGACGGGAGGTATTTTCATGTAAGGTGGTGGAATGGCGATGGGAATACGTTAAAGGAAGAAAACAGACACATTTTAAGATAAGCATCCTACCGCCCGTTATCTCTAGCGCTCGGCATTCAGTTACAGGACGCTAGTCCGTTTTATATTATGCCAGTACCGAGCTGCTACTTAGCGGCAAGTGGAGGTGAAGCTCCTTTCAAGGCACAGCTCTGCAGCAAAACCAGAGGCCTGCCACACTTCCAGCGTGACCAGCGGCTGGCCCCGAAGCTGGCTACGAGGGGGGCGCCGGGAGAGCGTCGCCGGAGCCCGTCCGCGCCCTGCGGGGGCGGCGGAGGCGGTTTCGCCCGAGCGCGGGGGCCGTGCGACCGCCGCGGGGCCAACGGGGGGAGCCCGAGGGGTTGCGAGGGGGAGCGGGGGGCGGGAGGGGCCCCGCCGGGGGCGGGGCGGGGGCGGGGCCAGCCCTCGGGGGCGGGGCCAGCCCCAGGGCTGCCAACCGGCGGGACCGCCCGGGGCACAGGCGAGGGCAAAGCCGGAGAGAGGGGCGGGGCAGAGAGGGGCGGGGCGGGGCGGGGCGGGGGCAGCAGCCGGGAAAATGGCGCTGAGCTTCAAAGCTTGGGAGTCCTCAGTCTCCCAAACGCTCCCACCGCGTCCATCTCTCATGAGCTGGAGCGCATGTTTGTGTGTCTGTGTATATTTATGTGCATATACGTTCACCTCTAGCAATTTTAAAAAGCTTCGGATTCGTTCACTGTGGTGGACTTGTTTTTTCCCTGCTTCCTGAACAGTTTTTGATTCCTCTCTTCAGAAGAACGCATGATGATCCAAGTATACACCCGACACACTTTGTGTAAGATTGTGTCTCAGCTGAAAGAGACAATTTTCCATTAAAAAATATTAGCATCTTGGAGTTGCATTCGGCAAATGTGCAGAACGAGTATGACGTTCAATATTGTTTAACATCTTCCTTTTATTATATTTTATCTCCTTTGAAGTCTCACTGTAACACCAATACAAACGAGGAATGTGAATCAAGTATCTTGCATACTATTATGGAATTGTTCATGTTGATCTACCTGCTAAAAGTAAAACTAGGGCCATCATCAAACCAGCAAACTAATATCTTGAAATATAATTGTCACCTTGGAGTAACTGCAGTTTTATACTGTTCTGCTATATAATGAATTTATTCCCTTTAGGTGCAATATACCCAAGAGCATTTTCCAGTGCAATAACTGAAGAACATCCCTTCTATTTTGGTGTAAAGAAAACTGGGAATACTGAATCACTAGCTAATGAAAAATTACAGATCCATGCCAACAACATAATGTATCAGTAGCTAGAAAGCTATGCTGTAAATTGCACCAACAGAAGCTTTATAGAAGAAAATTAAGTTCACAGAATCCGTTTGAGGACTTTTAAAGTCGCAAATATTGATTGATATGCTTTAGATTGTCTCCAAGGTCCTGATTTTTCCTCCAGTGTACACCAGAACACAAATTTAGTTACAGTGAATTAAATCTGAGTGCTAGGATGTGATACTCAAGTGCAGAATATCTGAAGAACTGCTGTCAGAATATTTTTTCCCCCACTATATTGTTCATTTTCATTTCATTTTTTCCTTTACCATCTGTATAGGCCTAATTTCAAATGAAAAATCAGGCAAACAAAAAAGTGTTCGTGGTTCTATCAGCAAAAAAGCGAATAAAAAATAATTGAATGGCTGTGACACAAAGGATATATGCAGTGTAGCATGCACTCTTTGACTGCAATTCTGTGGAGAAGCTATTCAAAGTGCAAATTACATAGTTACAATGGTGTCAGCGAGTGTGGGTGTTAGCTTGTCTAACTCCCTATCTAGAGTGCAAGGACAATTCAGTATCAGGAAAAGCGATCTATAAGAAGGTGGCATTATCCACACAGTGCCTTTTTGCCAGGGCTGGACTCAACCATTAGTACCAGATATTGCTGTGTAATCCACCTTCTTCAGCCTTCTGTGTTTAGTTTATAGAGTTCATCTGGTAATTCAAGGGAAAAAGTCTGGATGAAAGGAATCTGCTTTTCCTTAGATTTCATAGCTTGTCTCAGTTATTTTGATTTTTAAATGGGTGGATAGTAAGTGCTTAGTTTCCAAGGGTGTATTTCTCAGTAGTAAATGTTACAATGCCAGTATAGAGCAGTCAGAACCTGGCTGTGAAAATTCCACTATTTATATAAACACACACACACAATTATATATATATATATATATATATGAATGCATATATTCAAGCAATACAGCGTCGCAAGACACCGGTAAGTTAGTGGAAGGTAAAAGCAAGGTTTTGATGATACTGAATATCTGTATACAAAATTGTGTAAAAGAACTGTTAAAAAATAATCATATTCCATCATCACTATCTTCCTGTTTGTTCTTGGAGAGTTTAATTCTTCCAAATAGATAATAAGGGTCCTACCACAAAACTCACAACCTTGACGTTTAGGAAAAGCCTAAATTGTTGAAAAGTTCTTCAGTATGGTCTTTCTAAAGACAATACGTATGTCCTAAGAGAGATCTTTCAGAATTCTGTTTCTCTAGAAGTTAATTTCTTGTATAACATGTGCTAGAATATACCAACACAGGTGTTCTGTTTACACTTACTAAATTGCTGAATATTGAGATTTTATAATCTACTCATTTCCCACCTACTATTCTGAGTTGTTTTTCTGAGGAAGGGTTAATAGATTTCTTATTTTTTCTCTACCTAGTTTCATGGCTCAGAAACTTAGTCAGCCATTTAAGCTAACCAGGAAATGGGAGGTTCAGGTATTGGACTGAATCAGAGTAGAAAATAATTCAATGTATTAGCCTTTCTCTATTTATTCCTTCATACCTTTAGTTAGGTAACTGGCTAGAGGCTTTTTAAATACAGTATACAGGTTCATTGAACCGGTTGATCCCATTAAAATGTGCTAAGCACAGATGGCTCAGTGATCTTTAGTTACCTATAACCCTGTAAAATATTGGTAAACCCCAACTGGCTATGTGAGTCATAAAAACGTCTGTTGTTCAAATAGGTAGACCCAGCTGGAAGTCTATGCTTTTAAAAATGCAACTTGTTTTCTACAAAGCAGCACAGTCAAAACACCTCTCTTACCTGATACGACAGTCAACCTCCTCTGTGTCCACTTAGCAGTACAGACCTCTCTGGATGGACTGACACCCTGGGCAGCTTCACCCTCATACTTTTATGGCTGACCAAGCCAGGCATAGGTTTCCAGAGCCCACACAGTTACAGGTAACTCATGCTCACTGAACCAGTTCGTTCCATCTGTGCTTAAAAGAGTTCAAACCATGAAGAGCAATCCATGTCACATTCATTTAAACATCTGGGAATCGCGGTGCCATTTGCAGCAGTGCCAGGGATGACCTCCTGCACTTTGAAGGGACAGTGCAATTCTATGTCAGTGCAGCATCCAAAGGCTGTTTGTTGCTATTATGTCTGATGGAAACAATAATCTTCTGTTATTAAAGGTCAGCTCATGATGTCAAGCCAAATAGTATTATCATGCTGTACCTGGAAAATGCAACTGGAGTCTAGGATGTAAAAATTAATATCTAAAAAAAATATCAACAACGTAGTAAAAGACAAGAAAAAGTTATATTTATGTCGGTACCTTAATTACTTCCTTTGGGAATTTATATGAAAAGAATCGCTAGCAAGGATTGTGCTATGTAGGAGGTGGATCATGATAAATTCCCTGCTGCAACCTTTCAGTTGTACTCCATAGTACGTCAGGTGTGTACAGGAGGAAATAATAAGGCTGCCCCTTCAGGGTTGGCAAATCAGCATCCATATTCAGGCAGGCAAAGAATAATCAGGAACTGCAAAGGAAAAAAATATTTTCTAGTATCCACATTTTTGCCCATGCTAGACCCAGTCTGACCTTCAGCAGAAATATTATCCCAAAACATATAAAACACAGAGAAATATTACAAATTTATGCATACAGGAGCTGATATTTCTTGAATCACCTTTAACTGAACTTTAATTATTTTAATCATAATTTTATTTTATTTATTTTAAACACTTCTGTTTTACAAAATAGATGTTTGTTATCTGTCTATCGATCTTTGTAATTGCTTGGAAATCTTTCTGAATTTTCCCCTGCTGCAAATCTCCATTCCTATAGCTTGTTGCTGCATAGTATGCTACCATCTCTTTCACATAAATGAAATGACAGAATGATGTACTGAATCAGCATGCAAGTGTGTTATGAAGCAATTATGTTTGATGGTGCAGATGTGTTCAAATTAACTTTCTTCCCTGACTTCAGAAAATCTGCATCAGAGACTTAAGGGAGCATTTCTTGTATTATTAAAAATAAATTACTAGCAAAACAGGGCAGAGATTGATCCCACTTTAACAGTTTAGAGCAGTGAAAGGGAAAACAAGCCTACTTTGCACAGTTAACAATTTATTACACCCTAGTTTTGGCCCTGGAATGCATTTCATAAGCAGAAGTATTTTAAAGTAATACATGCCAGTCCCTTAAAGGCTCACTATTTTGAGAATTAATTAGATGAGATTTTTTTCTCCTCCCAAATGTCTGTAATGATTAGTTTGAAAAGCTTGAGCCACATACAATAAGGCATCATGTGCTGAAGTGATCATCTTAAAACAGAATGTTGACTGACAAGTACTGGCAAAAAATTATGTCATGACTGCTTTTGAAAAAAAAAAAAGACTAGTATTAGAACCTGTGCTAAAGAAGAAAAGAAACATTAAAGATAGCTTGCCTCTTAGAAGACATCCACATACTCTTTGAAAATCCTTTAACAGGACCAGTAGTTTTCTTAGATCTGCAATTATTTATTTTTCTGTGACATGAATCAGAGTAAATTTAGCTCTTCAGTATACTTTCATTCAAACAGAATATGTGGTATAAAGACCTTTTGTGTAGTTTATTCAAGCAAACTCAAAACAATATGTGTAAGGTGAAAAGCAGAGTCATCTCAATCCTTAGCCTTCAAACATATATAGAAATAATAACTCCCCATTTGAGTTTGGAATATATTCCCTTTGAGATGTACTGATGACAAAGCACCTATGCTTACTTTTAATGAAATCAATAAGAAATCTTCTTCTGCACTCACTGCCGTCAGAAGCGATACATTTTCTTTGGGTAATTATTTTTTTAAAGTTTGAGTTGGCTGTTAGGTCACTAGATTTTAGTGCCTAAAGCAAAAGCTTTTATAAGTGACTGGAGATTAATTTTGCAAGCAAGATCCTTAAGAAAGGATAATTCCAATGTATTAAATTCACTGCTTACCTGAAAGTAAGTACCCTACATTAACTTCCTGAAGGATGTATACATGCATGCCATCAAAGACAAGCTGTCAAAACAAGATCAAGTGCTGCTTAAGTTCACTTAAAAGTCAACTTTCATTCCAAGGTGATGTGCTTCTTCAAGGTGAAGTGTGTGGAATCACATACATCCCTGTTGCAGTTCTGATTTTGCTTGTTAGTAAATGTCACGAATGTTCCTATAATTTGCTAAGGCTAGCTAAGCTTCACATGTTGAAAGTACACCTTAAAGGAAGCCTTGGGGATTGTATATTCTTCAAGGGTTAATTAGGTATGGTCAAATATAAAGCAGACAAACAAATAAGTGCATACAACAAATCATTAAGTCTCATGTAAGAATAACATCAGCACTCTAGGTGAAAAAACTTCATTATCCCCATAGTGCTCTCATCTTTTCAATCATTACATTAAATGTATTTTCTATATTCAAAGAAAATCTTGAATGTCTAGACAATTAAAAATGTTACTAGGAAAAAAGTCAAGGAGACAATCAGATACGTAATTGAACATACTTGAAAGATAGATTTTATTTGCCAATCTCACTTTTTTGAAGCAGCATATTCTATGGATAGTCCCAGTGAAATTCGTGGAGCATTTATATTCGATGAATGTAAATTCTTGTTTTCCAGAATCTGTTTCATAATGAAAATATACTTTTGAAGTGAGAAATGTGTCATTATTTTATGAGAGGGGAAAAAAAAAGTATTTTTTAACAAGAAGTTTACTTCTATGTTTAAATTTCAGGACTGAGAAAGATTTTTGTATTCCTTCATGTGCTAGCAGACCTTGTTCCAGTGGTCTTTTATTATGAATATAAGTCATTGGCTGGGTAATGAATAATTTTTATTCCCTTGCTTTTCCTTTTCTTACAGATACTTGTTACTTGTGATTAGCCCATGATTACCTGTAGCTAGTTTTGTTAGTAAATTGTGTATCTGCTTCAATGTGTACATGTTGCTTGCTTTGCATAGTGTGGTTTTCATGTAATCATTGGGAAATATTGTTTCCAACACAGTCGAGATGAGTTTTGCTCTTGACTTCAAAGGGGCAGGATTTTACCTTTTCTGCTCTTTTTTTCTGTGTCAGCTTAGTAATACAGAATTGCTCCTATTTCTGATGGGATGCATGATATTTCTTCTTTAAAGATTAAAAAATCTCAGATATTTATTCTCAAACTTCTGCAATTAATTTTCAGGTATTCAGTTCAGATTTTTGTGGACTCATGCATGTTATCACACATATCTGTTACCTGCAAAGACATTTATGAAGAATGAGCTATTTAATTCTTTATGACTGGAAGCAAATGGAGTAACGCATTTGTCACAATTTTGGAGAGCGGCTGGTTCTCGAACTCTGTAAACTGGGCTGATATCCCTCTCCAGGTGTTTAAGCATGGCATCCACCTTTTCTACACAAATTTAAGCAAATTCTTAATCCTTATTTAAACAAGGATCATTTTTGTTACAGTGTCTTTATTCCCCTTCCCCTACAGATTGCACCATTTTACAGGATTACTACATGCCACTTCTTTCTTGTTGAGGGCATTTTAAGGATTTTCTAAACTTGATGGCCGAAGTGTTGTTTTACAGCTTTTTTTTTTTCTTTTTTTCTTTTTCAGATATTGAAGCCTATCTGTGTTTACTAGTGCTGCTAGAACTGTATTCCTAATTCTTCTAAAGACCGTGAA
This sequence comes from Astur gentilis, assembly GCF_929443795.1. Lineage (NCBI taxonomy): Eukaryota > Metazoa > Chordata > Aves > Accipitriformes > Accipitridae > Astur > Astur gentilis. The sequence goes on along the minus strand of NC_064882.1, from coordinate 24,330,014 downwards.
GCAACAATAAGATTATCAATTTACTGAAGCTTTACTTTCCTTTTAAAAGGGGATACATCATGTATTTGCTCAATGTCTGACTTGAAACCCAGTGCTATCCATATTAGTGAAAACCAATTATGCAATGGTATGATTACCTTCCCTCTTCAGCACCTCATGTATAATCATGCTAATAAGTCTGACACCATCTAGTACATTTTCTAAGTGATAATTGGGGATTTAGCCATGTGGTTGCAATGACGTTACTAGAGGTAGCATAGCCAAATGCTAGGACTTTGTTTTGAAAACCCTCACCCTGCAGTGGGTTTAATGAATTTCATTTGGTTACTTACCTAGTTATGATGAATGGGAAGAGAAAGACAGACTTCATTTTAGAGAATAGCAGTGTAACAATAGTGTCATCGGTGAAAACAGTAATTTACACCTAATGCAATTTACGCTAGTCGGGTACTTTTACTAAAATAGCAGCATCTCATTAACAGCTGCAGCACCATTTATTTGAAACTCTAAATAAAACGGGTACCTGTGCTCAATCCATATGCTCCTGGAAAGAATATCTGTTGTTTACTCTGTATCCTTCATCTAACTTGCAGTTAAGACTATGAAAAATTGGTCTGCAGTTCCCTTTTTTCGACTGCAGGGGATAAAGCATACCGAAAAACCGCTTTGTAGATTTTGTTTTGTTTTACTTTTCACTATTGCTTCTCTTGCTGGACTGTATGGCTAGTCCTAATCTGTGACGTGCCCCTTCTCCACCACTGAGAATGTTTTCTCTGAGGAAGCATCAGACTGATTCACCAGAACCAAATTTCACAACAAAGAAAATCCCCTCGAGGGTGAAGAAACTGGAATAGGTATTAACAGAAGAAAGGAAATGCTATGTGAAAGAAAAGCAGAAAAAGACAGAAAAGGAAGTGAGCCTAATGCAAAAAACTGATGGTCAGAGGTGATAGAGAGCCAGTCACAACATTTCGGTTCTCAAGTTGGTGAGGCAAAGGCAGAGTAATGTAATTGCTGCAGTTAAAGTCAAAGGCAGTTGAGAATAGGGTAGTCACCTCCCATTGCATCCCTCACCATCTGCTATATCTTGACATATAATATATCACAGAATGAAGTGTAAAGTGCAAGGTCAAGAGCCAAGATATTTCTCTCACCGGGGAACTCCAGATAGAAAGTCCTTATTGATCAGTCACAGCTACCTAACGGCACCTCTGCAACTCTGTAATCGGTGCTGAATGATTTTATGTTTTTATAACATTGAGATTGCGATACTGTCCGGCATGGCAAGGACATGCAAATGGTGTAGTGACTTACAGGCTGATTTAATATCAGAAGGCAAGGTATAGATCAAGGAAAGGAGTTAGGTGATACCTCAGCATGATTTAATCTTGAACCTGGGAAATGAGATGGCCAAGCAGGTAGAAAATGGTATCAGTTATGAGATTGATAATAAGGAACTGAATGTGTTAAAAAAATAATTTGCTTCATAAAAATGGCTTTTCAAATGACGGCAATTATACCAAACACAAATTGCTTCCTTGGGTGTCATACTTGCAGACAGAATTAATGAGTGACTTAATAACTCCTGTATTAACATAATAGGCTAGTTAGACTAATTCGCTGGAAAAGTAGAAGTATCATTATATGTTTTAACATAGCATTGTTATTGGTGAAAGTATTTTATTAAGTGAAAGGGAAATGAGTTAAATCACAGGTAAAAAGGATTAATTGTGTAATCCACCTCGCTAGAGCCAGCATCAATCCAAAGGGATATGAACAATTAATAACTAAATATGGATCTGCCATCACAAAATCGTGTAATTTGGCAAATATAAGGACACATTTTGCCTTAAGTGTATACACCAATCTGCAACAAAGCATGAAGTTTTATAACAGTAGCAGCATTCACTCCACCATCATTAAGCTTCTCTCATCATTTTTGTAAAGGGATTTATTACTTGGCCATTTCACCTTTAAGATTGGCCATGCATGTTCTTAGTGACTAATCCAAATTGGTGCTGAGCATCTGCAACTTCTGTTGAGTTCTTCAGTGAACGTTACAGGTGCTATCACCAGCCCAGAAGTTAACTTTATTGTCTCTCGTCTCTCACAGAGTCTTTGAAATAATTTCCACTATGCTTTTTGGAACACAATAGACCAAAGCTAGGCAAACAAGTAAACATGGAAGTAAAATGTTCCCTAAGCTCCAAGAAAATTAATATTCATTTACTCATTTCTATTCTTTCGGTCTGCTGAAAATAAGGTGTACTTGAAAAGAAACACAGATTTTTTCCAGAATGTACAAAGTAGTACACATATTAGATATACAACATGTCAGGGAAAATTTCCATGTCAAAATATGCTCATTTTTCATCTCCCTGTAGTCACTGGTTCTGAATGGAGTGTGTTATTGGTTGCTTCTATCACAGATGGTACCTTTAGGCCCAGGTGAGACTAAAATTCTAGCATAACAGATAGTTTTGCTACCGAAAGTTTACAGCCTAAATAAACAAGATCACTACAAACTAACTTTAACTGCATGAGAATAATACAAGTCCTGCTGCATAGTGTCATAATTCTTTCTAATGACTTAGGCATAAATCATTGGATTACTCAGTTATGATGGACTTAGTGAAATCTAGATTTACTTCAGGGGGTGCAAAAAGAATTTCCCCCTTACCATGGCAATATGAAAGGGATATAACCTGATCTGAAACAGAGGTCTAAAATCATAAAGGATCTGGTTCAATCTTGAGTTATATCCCAGAGGATAATGCTGTGACCTATGGAAAATCCATTTGAGGGCTAAGCTGGAGTGCATGCTGTAGGACTGTGTGTGAAATGTGTTAAAAAATTCTTCCTCAAAGACAGAAAAAAAATTCAAAGGTGCCTGTGGTTACAAAAATTGAAAACTTTACTTATGATACTATCTTTTCATAGTGAATGAGAATTGTGACATTCTAGCAAGTTAAGGTGATCTTTTCTTATCCCACAAAAAACCAAGCAGATCTGATTTCTTTTGCCAAAAATGTAATTACTATTTGCAGTTGTCCTGTCCCTGCATTCTGTGTTTCTCACAAGAACAAAAAACTGATGTAATATTAAAACGCGAAACAAATAAAACACAGATCAGATTTCAATAAAGCTGCAATAGTGCATCATATGCATCAAATCATACTGTAAGAAACAGTTCCTATAAATATCAAATAACCTCGAAAATCACTCAGCTGCAGAAGCTTGGAAACAAGACCATCGCAGTATGCTATAGTTTTCTCTCAATTTCAGCAATCTTTCTGTTTATCTGAGGCAGCTGCTGACCCATGTCACTTTTTGTACTTTTCCAAATGGCTTTTGCATAGGTCCAAGCTGCCTAGAAAATGAAAATAAGTGGCACAAAACATTATGCTATTCTGTGTCCTCATCACCAGAACAGTTATGAACTAATGGTCAATGACATTTTCCTCTAGTATAGGTACAAGTTGAAATGGTACAAGACCAGTATGAATGTTCAGGCTGACCACCTGTGAAAACAGTAACTGTATTGTCGGAGAATATACAGACTAAGAAACAGTCTGAACAACAACAGAAAAAAAAAAAATCAGAAATAAGCAGATTTAATTTTATTGGGAAACTAATGATCACAACTGGCATGAAAGGTGACATGAATCTTCCTACTGACTTCCTGATCCTTACTGCATACTTCCTATACTTCAAGTGGTTTCTCTTTCATTCCCTGGAAAAAAAGTTTTCCACAACCATTCAAGTCAAATGACATTTTGGGTAATGAGTGGTATCTGATGTTTCATGGTCTGAAATAACACTTAATACAATTTCTTCCAAGTCTCTCCACTCTGCTTGGTCATATGACAATAAAGAAGGTGCCTTAACTGCTTTGTCTAGTCATAAAGAGAATCAGTCTGCCAGAGAAGAGTCTGAATTCACTTGTGGAAGAACATATTTCAAAATGTAGCTTCCTCAGATTAAAGATTCTATTATACATTTATACTAGATACATTAAAAGAAGATTTTATGTACCCATGACATGGTATTTTGAGACACATGTACTATTAGGTTTTGCAAACCTAAGGTAGCAGGGATGAAAAACTTTATTAAAGCGCTAGGTTTTTCTCCTTGCAGGTTTAAGCAGTCTCTTTTCCCATACGAATCCATCTATCTGCCTGTAACTGCAAAGACTGCAAAGACTGGTAATGTCACACATTAAGAATGGTTGATGTCTATAAACCTAGGATGAATTTCTGTTCAGACTCCGATTGCTACAGGCAGCTGTTTGGGATAAAGTACTTTTGTCTATACAATCAAATCTTATCCAGCTTATTGTCTTTTGTTGTAGAATTCCTGCAAAAATAGGTAAGCAACCTTGCATGACAACAGAATGTAAGTGGAAGTGTCTTTTAGACAAGTTGCCCAAATGTAAACACAGCCCTAGAAGGATCAGCATTAGCCCTTAGTAGAAGAGCAAAATAAGAAAATATCTTAACTGAAAAAGAAAAACAGAATAGTTGAAGTTGGAAGGGACCCCTTGAGATCATCTAGTCCACCCCCCCTGCTCAGGCAAGGTCACTGACAGCAGGTTGCCCAGGGCTGTGCCCAGATGGCTTTTGAATATCTCTGAGGACTGAGACAATACAACCTCTCAGGGCAACCATCTGGTGTATCATTAGCAAACTCCTCCACTGAGGGTAAGTCTTCCTTGCTCCAGACTTTACTTCTGATTGCAGGGGCCTGAGGACCAGTCTTACTGATAAAGACTGAGGAAAAGAAGGCATTGAGTACCTTGTCCTTTTCCGTCTCCTTTGTCATCATGGGATATGTTGATGTCCCATTCAACAGCAGACCTACATTTTTCATAGCCTTTTTTGCTGCTGATATACCTGTACAAGTTTTTCTTGTTGCCTTTCACATCACCAGTATTGACTCCAGATGGGCTTTAACTTCCCTAATCCCATCCCTCCATGCTTTGACAGTATTATATTTTTCCCATGTCACTTGTTCCTGTTCCTACCCCTTGTATGCTTCCTTTTCATGTCTGAGTTTAGACAGGAGCTCCCTGTTTAGCTGAGCTTGCAGGAGGTGATCCTTGAAAATCATCCAGCTCTTCTGGATCTCCCTTCTTTCCAAGACTATATCCTGTAGAGATATCGGAGATCCCATATCACCAAAATTCTGTGCCAAGCAGGTCCCTGAATAGGCCAAAATCTGCTCTCCAAAAGCTCAGCATTTTGAATCTGCTTTAAGCCCTGCTCTTCCCCTCATGATCCTGAACTCTACAATCTCATGGTCACTACAGACAAGGCTGCCCCCGACATGCACATCCGTCTCAATCCTTCCTTGTTTGTAAGTATGAGGTCCAGCAGAGCACTGCTCCTTGCTGGCCCCTTGATGACCTGTGTTAAATTGTCCTCAATGCATTCCAGAAACCTCTTGTATTACTTGTGCCCTGATGTGTTGTCCCTCCAGCAGGTATTGGAATTATTGAAGTCCCCCCATGAGGCTTCTTTCAGCCATCAACTTCTTCCTGCTAAGGTAGTTGGTAGCAGATACCCACAAGAACATTGCCCATGTTGTTCTACCCTCTAATCCTGACCCTTAAGCTCCCAGACTACTCATCACTTACCCATAGGCAGAACTCCAGGCATCCCCACTGCTCTCACATCAAGGGCAGATCCCCCTCCTCGCTGTCCTGCCTGATCCTTCTTAAAGTGCTTGTATCCATCCATGACAGCACCTTAGTCATTTGAGTTATCCCGCCACATCTCCATGACTCCAATGAGATCATAACCCTGTTTGTTCCCCACACTGCATGCATTTGTGTACAGGAACTGTGTGCCGTATCTGAGGAAACACACAGTTGACTTCAATACTGAGGAAAAAAACTGTGGCTGCCTTGACTCCCTGACCTGTTTTCAGCTGGGATAGATTTAATTTTCTTTCTAGTAGATGGTATAGTGTTATGTGTTGGATTTAATATGAGAGGAATGTTGATAACACACTGATGTTTTCAGTTGTTGCTGAGTAGTGTTTAGACTAAGTCAGGGATTTTTCAGCTTCTCATGCCCAGCTGGAGGGGCACAAGAAGTTGGGAGGGGGCACAGCCAGGGCAGCTGACCCAAACTGGCCAAAGGGGTATTCCATACTGTGTGACGTCACATCTAGTATGTAAACCGGGGGGGTGTGTGGCTGGGGAGTGGATCGCTGGTCAGAAGCAAACTGGGCATCGGTCAGCAAGTGGTGAGCAATTGTACTGTGCATCATTTGTTTTGTATATTCCAATTATTATTATTATATCAAATTATTAATATTATTACTATCATCATTATTATTATTTTCTTATTTTCTGTCCTAATAAACTGTCTTTATCTCAACCCATGAGTTTTACTTTTATTTCCCAATTCTCTCCCCCGTCCCACTGGGTGTGGGGGAAGTGAGCAAGCGGCTGCATGGTGCTTAGTTGCTGGCTGGGGTTAAACCATGACACTCCCTCAGGATACCATTGGGAAGAACATTGTTCAAGTTTTTACAGAAATACACATATTTTGGAGGGAAGATGTAGCCAGACACATAGTGGCACACTTTGTGCTGTTTAATAAACACTATTAATAATTAAATCAAAATGAAAATTTCACTTCCATGAAAATTATCTTCTCTCATTTTAGATCTCCTGAAAAATGGCTTGTGTCAGTTTCTGTAACAACTAGATGACGTAACATTTCATGGAACATGTTTATTGAACTTCATGTCTAATCGAATGAATTAAAAATAGAATATACCTTAACAGCAGAATTGAAAGTCTCCTGACTTCATTTTGCATGGATCTAATTAAGATTAGATTCATTCACAATTCTGTTTTCAACTTATAATTATGGTCAAGATATTTCCACCTACCAATCCCAAATGGCCACTTTTCCTTTAAGTTACAACCAATCATGACAATGTGTTTTGTATTATCTTTTAGTATGACTTCTGAGATTGGATGACTGGAAACTAGTCCAGTTTATTTTACTGCAGCCTATATCACCAACTATATGAATAATTTCAGTATCCTAATTTGCACCCAAACCAGGACTTTAACTAACATAGATAGTTTGCCAATGCAGCTATATAATTTACTTTAAAATCATAACACGTGGCTCAAGTTAATAGAATTACATTGCCAACGTTTTTCCTGGCCAGCTCTCTCAGCATCCTGTAGTAAGAGATCCATTCACAATCAGAACTTATATATAAAAGAAAATGGTCCAGATTAATTTCCCATAGAACATTAATAAAGCTAATGGAAATACACAGGGGGCAACTTGGCCCAACAGCACAAATGTAACTGCAATTCAAATATTACTCCAGCTTATGCTCCAGGATGAGCTAATCTGCAAAGACTTTTTTCTTTGTAACCGTTACTGAAATCAACAATAAAACTATAGAAACAGCATTTTTTCTGTGGAGAATCAGAGATATCTGACATAAGAACACTCATCATGGTAGCAATCTAAATAGAGCTGAGGAGCTTTAAAATCTGTAACGTGATTTCCTTAAAAAAGAAAAAAATAATTGAGATTTGTTCATAACAAAGGCTCCTTTACCCCTTCTGTGGCAGAGTAGTGCATTCTATGTCTCCTTAGAGAGTTCTACACTATAAGAGGATTATAACACACCTGGGTTGTGTGTTTAAAACCAAGTGTGTAACTTAAAACCAACAGTCCTTATACAGAATCATAGAATGGTTTGGGTTGGAAGGGCTCTAAAGATGTCTAGTCCAAACCCCCTGCCATGGGCAGGGACATCTTTCACTAGCTCACGTTGCTCAAAGCCCCATCCAGTCTGACCTTGAACACAGTTCATGGCTTAGCTACATGAAAAATTTATCACATACCAGTTTCTAAATGGTAAATATTAATATACGTAGTATCAGTCCATCACGAAAAAACATAGTAATTGAAGTTACCTCAATCTACAGTGAAAGGTTAGAAGAAACTTGAATTGCTTGCACTTACCGTTATACACTAGCAAATCAATATTATCATGGCCCAGCTGCTGTGCAGCAGCCTTTTATCCACAATAACTTAATTCTTTTTCTAATCTTTAAAAAACTTAGAAGCATTGGAAAATGCGTCTGTTTATTCAGCTGACAAACTATGAAAAAAGCTTTTTCATCCTTTTAGACATTTTGTATTGCTTATTAGGTACTGAGGGAGGTCTCTTCTATAACATTATAGTGTTTCAGAAACAACAAAACTGTGTCTTTATCTAATGGTCAGCAAGATAAGAGAAGTTAGATTGGTGTATTTAAAAGCTTTTAATTTAATGAGTTAGTGATTCCTTTTCAGAATATAAATATAGACTGTTCACAGTGTTGGTACAACTAGTTTTACTGCATCCATTCCTACCAAGTAATATTTGAAAAACAGATACTTGAGTATTTGCATGAAATGAACTTGTAAGGTGAAGTATTCATCATCTGGGGGCTTTTGATTGGAGTTTCTAGTTGACACTGCACAGTTGTCACTTTTTCTATCAAGTTGTTTTATCACTACATAAACTCTGTATTGCAAATTTATACTATTTTGTCAAGGTGCCTTTGGACATCCTGATCCACTTATACCTAATGAAGACAGACCAGCTATAAAATTATGAGGGAACTCTGGAAGAATTTATTAGAAATCAATAAACAAATGAAAAAGCCAGTGATGGTCCCAGTCATGGAATCAATACTAACATGTATTTGGTGATTTTTAAGCCACTTAAAGTACATATTTTAAAGAGTTTTTTTCCAGAATCTGTTGTGTGAGGTAGCATAATTATTATAAATTTAGAGCCATTTTAGCTGACTAAGAAGAGCTAAAAACCTTATTTGCTCATTTAGGCATAAATGGCAAGAGTTCTCTTACTGGGATGAGGCTCCAAGCTGAAAAAAAAAATACAGTCCAATCCTTTCCTTCATTTACAAAATATTTTACATGTAGATAACAAAGGTATGTGTAACATTCAGATAACTGCACTACAAATTCAGAAAGATCATAACACCATAGTTAGCGACTCAACTTTTGTTCTTTGCTTTGAATTCCCTGTTTTCCTTCAACATACAGAGCATCCCTTTCTCTCTCTCTTTATTCCTTGCCCTGCCTAAAGCATATATGTGGTATAAATAAAATATATAAGTATAATAATACAATATATGCATTGCATATATATAGTAAAATAATAAGGCTCAGTGGAGACAAATAGTATAATCATTAACCTAATTTACAAGCACTTGGAGAAAGCTGTTACTTAAAAATTCCACAATGAACCCATTGATACTAGTTTGTCTCCCCAAATAATAATAAGATGTCACGGATCAGTTAGTACCAATGGGCAAGAATTTTGTATAAAACAGATTGCATCTTCCATTTCTTCTTAAATCACATTATTTCCTCAGGGAGTAATGCCTTTCATCACATACACAATGGACTTTGTGCATAACATGGGTTAATTTCCTTGGTGATTTGTTCCAACTTGGGATAATTAAACACTGAATCAAATGACTTTGGGATATGATGGTTGCCCTTCAGTTTAAGTCTTGAAACCCAAAGCTGTTGTCTTTTTAAAGGATATGCCTTAACACAATGTGTCAAGTAATGAATTTTGGTGAAATGTCATAGTCCAGGATATGCAGAAAGGAATCAGGCTAGATGAGTAAAACTTTCTGAAACAGTGACAGGCATCAATTACAGCTTTAAAATTTCTTGAAGACAAGCATGCACAGAATAAATACAGACCATTTATTATGACCTTGCAGACTACTCACCAGCACACAGACTGCATTTTCAGAATCATCAATAAAGGTAAATTTAGGCCTCTGCATCACAAAATCTGTCTATGTCAATGGCAACAGACAGAACAAGGTAAATGCACTGCCTATTTGCCAAATTACATCGTATACATCTGTGCAAATAATTTTTAGCTATATTTGCAGTATGTATCAGCACAGTTCCTTTGGAATTAGCTATTTAATGCTCAACACCTGGTCTTGCTTGTTAATTTATATTGCTTAAGATTCCCCCCCTAATTTGCATAAAATGGTAAAGATTAAAGTATATGTAATTATTGATTTTTCCTCTGGGCATGCATTTTTTCTTAAAAAAATACATATTTGATTGTCCTTTTATCTTTCCCCTTATTTAAATCTCATGATTGTTCTGTTTATTATTAAGATATTTTTTTGTAGTATTAATGAAGATATAATTAGCTTTGGATCCTCTACAGTGATTTTGCTTCACACATAAAAATGAAACAAGACAGTAAAGGGAGTAAGATATGCTATGAAAGCAAAGGCAGCCCACAATAAAGGTGAAACAATAGCTCCCCTCAAGCTAATATTTGACAATGACAGAATGTGAGTCACCATTATTTAAATCATATTAATAATTGATAGTCTTATATGTTACAGAATGTTCTCCCACCCTTTTCCCCTCAGCATCACTCTTTGGGTTCTGAAGAGTTTCTACTTTTTTCAACTGACATAAAATATAGCCAACTAAGGCCAGCATTATTTTACCTAGCATCTGCTTGCCATTTTCTTATATTTATGTTTGAAAAAAATAATATTGCTTTTTGTGGATGTAATACTTTACAGATGATTAGAAAAATTTTAAAGGAGGAATTTTCTGTGCAGCTTATACCATGACCTACTGTAGCGGAGAACCACATCTCTTCCTGACAGTAATGGAAGTTGCACGTTTTATTAGACATTGAACAGTCTGCTAAGTTTATCTTGGTTGCTAGGTTATTGTGAATATATGCATATTGAAAACAAACAAAAGAAAAGCCTGCAGCATTTGATGCCCCACTGAGGGTAAATCAGTGCAACTTCACCATTTGAAATTCTAATCTGAGGCTTTTTCTATCCTTTAACATTAAATATATCTTCAAAAGAATGCATCTTCAAAACAATTTTTCATGGACAGCAATGCTGCTCACCAACAGCTTGCAGTGCTCCATATGGCAAAAGATATTGCCAAGCTATTATATCACAGAAACAGTTGTGGAGTACAGGAAACAACACCTACTATAGGCTGTATGTAAGAGCATGAGTCTGTGAAAGCAGCAGTCAAAGAAGTGTAACAGCTGCAAGAGAATCAGGATACCTTGTGGAACTGTCATATTCAAAGGAGGTGGAAAGTTAATAGAGGAGTACCAGTATTTTGCAGGCTGCAGCTACATCATGAGAAAGAAGTTATGAGCAACAGCAATACAGAGATGAAAAGCCTTGCCAGCTGTACCAGGTGAGTACGTTATCGGCACAAGTGGCTGCTTTGGATGTAAGAGAAAAAGAAACAAGCACAGGAATGGGAGATAATTGTCAAATTAACCAAATTAATTTTTAAAGCAATTTTGTGGCAATAGTAAAAGGTACTAATAATAATTTTTCCCTTTTTTTTTCTATACAGAAGGCAGAATTTAAAAACCTTTTTTCAATTAAAATCATGACAGAAATTTTCCCATCTCCTTTTAACATGTGTGTGGGATACCAGTTTCACACGTTCCCAGCATTCATCACTGTCATGTGAAGAGGCACACATTTTTCATTGGAATTGCTAGTGGAGGCATACCCTTTACATAAGGAAAAGTCACCTGATCTACAAGCAGTAACATCAAGGAAAACCTCTGTATATCCCTTTACAAAGTACAGTCAGTTCTCAGTTTTTAATGGTGCAAGACAGATTAAGCTGAAAGATCTTGATCCACAGCCAGCGTCTAGTTAATGTCAGGAATTATCACTACCCTGTAGTTTTCATTTATCCATGAACTGCAACTATAACATCTCTCCTGAGATGTGAAGATGACTAGTCACCTTTGTCTGGCAGAAAAATACTGACGTCATCATCTGGTGGAATCAAGATGAAGATGAAGTTTCACAGAGTAATTTTACTGTCTTTGACCAGAATACTTGGTCAAAGCTCAGGGCACTGTTATTGATTCTGTTAGGAGGAAGGTGGTGATGGAGTCAGATGCCTTTGATGCAATCTATTTACTTACAAAGAATAAGCAAGCTTCTGAACCACTGCAGAAAGCAAACAAGTTTCCTGGATCATTCTTCCAAAAATCTTTCAAGCTGGCACCCAGAGTAAATTTTCTTTCTTAGTTGTCAGACGAACATTTATCAGGTGGAAAAGGATAAACAACTCAAGATCCTTTCTGGTTCTAATTTCTGTGAGTTTTATGACTCTCAGAGCCATTCTCCTGTGCTTCAGTACCTTACTAACTGTATATAATATTTACTATCTTTTGTATCTTTTTTACTATATTTTGTATCTTAGGCAATTGTTTTTCCCAGGCATACATTTCTACATTCAATGCTTCATATGAATGAATGAATATGAATTCACTAGCCCATGAATGTCCAGTTGAACACAGAAGGTGGAAGCCAGTATTTTTCCATCTAAATAGTTTGGCAAATAAGCTTGAATAATTTCTCATAATTAGTGTAAATGAAGGATGGTGGTTCTATCTCCCGGTTTCTGAAAGACTATGTTGAAGTGCTAATATGTGTTACTAGTGCTAGCACACAGAAAACCAGCTATGTTTAGATGCTGAGGGAATACATGCATAAATCAATATCAGCTTTCAGTTCTGGTGTTGAATCAGAAAGTTGGAGCATTGTAATTAGTTTGGGATCAGAGATGGCACTCACCTCCATTTGTTATTATCTAGCATCCAGTAAGCACTCATGGTCTCTGCTCTAAGTGTAGGCTCCAAGACGCTCCAAGATTGGCCTTTTTGGTTTGCGCACGGTGAGATGGTATGACTACGGAACCAGAGTTATAGATCTCTGTGTTCTTGGCACTACGTCAATGGGGAGCAGTGTTTCACCTGGAAGATTAGCCTTTGCTAGGCAATGAAGCTGCAAAATTAAATCAGACAATCCAAAAGCTGGCATGCTGGCAGTGCATTTGGGTAGCAGAAGACAAGTAAAGGGAAGGCAGGTTGGATGAAATTTAGATTTGTATTTTAATCTGTGTTGTTACATATCAGTAATCTTATACATTTTGAGCCCATTTTACTTTACTGAGCTGAATAAAGGAATTTGTACAGAGCTGCTTGAGACCTGTGGGTGTTTAACATCCATTCCTTGTAACACAGCGCGTTTGAACAAACCATGAAAATAGCTGAATCAGATCAAATCCAGACTGGAATATGCCGCGTTGTAAGTCCACCGCATATGTTGCAACCCACAGCTGTGAGGCAAACATAGAAGAAAATGAAGACAGCTGGAAGAAAACAGCCTCTCCGGGAATTCTGTATCCTTATAATCTCCTACTTCTTTTTTTGGTGACCGGGAATATGCAACGCTATTTGTCAAATGTATAAACATGCTATGTTATTTGAAAGGGCAGAATATCTGGAACAACAATTTATTTTCAGGGGTGCGATCACAAGCGGTTTGCAAGTACACCACTTACTTATGAGGGAGAAATTCAACAAAAGTTTTTTTTAAAAAAGGTGATACTACAGCAGCTTCTTTGTCAATCATATTAATACAGCTCCTGCACAATGTTTTCTTTGTATATTAACAACATCTTGACAGAATAGCAAGAAACACAAATGGTAGACTGTCAAATGGCAGGATATGAAAAGGTATTTATTATTTTGTGCTCCAGAGTACTCCATGCCACAATGAAGTACAGCAATTTCTTTTTTAAAAACGTCAAGATATGAATAGATCGACAGACAAAGCCAATTTTAGTCTTTTGTCTAGAAAAGCTTGCACCAATTAATGCAAGCCATGGCGGGAGCTACAGTAAAAGTCTTGAATTTAATTCTACCTCTTAAATTAGAGCAAGCATCAGCGACGTGAGGACAAGTGAGCTGCAACAAGCTAGAAAGCCGATTCTTGAAACCCGAAGATTTGTGGAGGGCATTGTATTCCAACCTCCCGGCCTTGTGGCGCAAGACATCAAACGGGCTGGGCGGGGGGGGGGGGGGGGGGGGGGGGGGCGGGGAACGAACCTGCACGTTGTAACAAACCGAATATGCCCGTAACGGCCGAGGCACGCGCTGGGTTACGCGCCGCGGAACGGCTCGCGGGGCGGCGGGAGGGGGTGGGGGGGGGGGGGGGGGTGGGGGAAAAGGAGCGGCGGCGCCATTTGCGGTGCTGCAGCGCCCCCTACAGCCCGCAGCCGGCCTGGGAGGGCTCTGCTGCTCCCCTGGCCGGCGGGGGGAGGGGGCGGCGCGGGGGGGTGTTATTTCGTCGCGCGGCGGGGGGGGAGGTTCACCCTCAAGCAGAGTCTAAAGCCTTTTGAAAAGGATAAAGTTAAACTGGTCAGATAATTTTAATTGCTGTTTTTATTATTATTAAAAAAAAAGGGGGGGGGGGGGGGGAGAGCTGGATTTCTTAAGTGTATGCTTTTGAGCCATGAACTTGTCTCCCTGATCTTCATCTGCATGGATTTTTCGTGATAGCTGATTAGCTCCTGTGGATGGTCCAATTATAAGCTTTAGAAAGTCATCCAAAGCAGCAAATTAATGCTTTAGGGGGCACTGAGGAAAAGAAAAACTTTTAATCTTTTAGAAGTTGTGAATGAACAAACTGCTGCCAATTTTGCAGGCAGGATGTTAACAAAAATATTTTTTTAATATCCTAACCCTTTTTCCAGAGCCCACCAAATCCGCAAATACATTAAATATATATCAGACGCTTAGAGGGAGCGTAAAATTGTTTGATTGCTGTCCCCGGCATAACTCTCAGGAAACAATTTCTTAGACATCTCAAATGTTAAACTGTCACACACTGTTTATTCAGTATGTGTAAACCACCCTGTTTCTGCAACAGAATCATTTGCTCTAGTTCTTATTTTAAATCTGAAATGACACTGCAGCCACTTCTCTTTAAATCTAAGATACCCCTTTTGAAAATTCAAAGGAATATTTTATCTGTCTTGAAAAGCACTGTCCTGAGACTTAAAAATCTTTTTTTTTTTTTTTTTTTTTTTTTTTTTTTGTCTTAAACATAAGATAAAAGAGGCAAAGTCTTTTTTTTCTCCACTTGGGATTTTGAATGTATACTTCCTTGGTTTTTCATTTGATCTCCTTCCTGCCCACTCTCTGTCCCTGTGTTCAGCTAATAGGCTCAAACCAACACTGGTGGGTTCTGTCTAAAATGAAACATTTTGCTGATGCTTACATCAATTTCATTGACTTATGCGAGTCATATTGTTATGAATGATATATTATGAACCATACTATTGCCAGCTATAATATTACTACTGCATTAAATGAGAAGCGAAGTGTGACCAAAGCAGCATCCAGGCTGGATGGGACCCCAGGAGGTCTCTAGTCCAATCTCCTGCTCACAGCATGGCCAGCTCTAAGGTCAGACCGGATTGCTCAGGGCAATCTCAAAAAGTGCCAAGGACGGAGAGTGTGCAACCTCTCTGGGCAGCCTGTGCCACAGCTTGGCTGTCCTCACGGAGGACAAAGTTTTCCTTGCATCTGACCTGGATAGCTCCCGTTTCAATTTGTGCCTGTGCTCTACTGTGAAGAGCCTCTCTCTGCCTTCTTGATGACTGCCTGTAGATGCTGAGGGGCTGCTGTTAGGTCCCCCCAAAACTCTCTTCCAGGCTGAACACGCCCAGCTCCCTCAGCCACTGCTGGGAAGACAACTCCTCCAGCCCCTGGCCAGCTTGGGGTCCTTCTACTGAATTCACTTCAGTGAGCATGAACCCTGTATTGGAGGCCCCAAGACAGGGTGCAGTATTTCCAGAATCCCTAACAGTTCAGGCGGCCACTGCCTCCTCAGCCAATATCTCCACCCCATTGGTTTTTTTTTTTTTTAATTTGTTCTTTCTTTACAGAAGCAGCCTCTCAGGTCTTATGAAAACAGAATGTTGTAACACTCACACAGCGACTTTCCTACACTGGAGTTTTGCACCAAGAATTCACATCGTATAATGACACATCACAACATAAACTCAGACAACATTCTGTGATTCCTGAAGATACTCCCAAGAAGATTTTTCTTAGCCTTGCTAAAGAATGAGTTCTACTGCAAAAATCAGCATCTTTTCAATAGTTCACTATTTGGAAACTCCTTGGACTTCTGCATTTTGTATAAATTTGGACATGGGACACCCAACTCAAAAATAAGTCCATCTCTTAAAAAAAATGCTGTCACAAAATCCAGGGAATTCCATAAGTTACTACTGTATTCAATTCCAAGTAGCTACAAAAGGCACTGAAAGGCGGCAATATAGCAGATGTTTTATTTAGGCTTTTCTGGTATTAAAAGCATCGTCTACTTAACTTGCACCGAAATGAGAGAAACTCACCACCACAGCACAGCATATCATCAGACTGTTGCTTTCCAAACAGCTCTCTCTGTCACGCCTAGAATTTTGCCCGGGAGCAGCAGGAGTGGGGCTGCTCTGCAAGGGAGGACAAACCAGGAGGGGAAGGTAGCCCAGGCAGGGACAGCGCTCCCCCCGCAACCGGGGCACAGCCCCACGGTGTGGGGGGTGAGCGGGGAGCGGGGCAGAGCAGGGTACCGACAGCAAGGTCCGCCGACCCCAGGCTGCCCCGAGCAAAACAGAGTCAGGTCCAGGGTCCTCCCAGGGACTCCAGTCCAGGACCAGCAGGAGACAGGACTACAGCAGAGGTCTGAGGACAGGAGAGGGGCAGAGGCAGGGCTGGAGACTGAGCAAGGCACAGGAATGCCTGTGGCAGACCTCAGGGAAGGACTGGGTGCCCAAGGGGGTGTGGATGGGCATCCCAGGTGGGGCTGGTCAGGTTAAAACCCCTTAGTGGACTCGGGGCCCTGGCAGTGTTTTTCCTAACTGTACAAGCCAATTGCTATTTTGAGTTGAGAAAAATTAGGTAGAAAAGGTGGTCGAGGGGAATATGATGCAGTCAAAGAAAAAAGGTATAATACGTGCTGACTTGTATCTTTTTTTCATGAGTAATTCAAAGATTTTTAGGTTTTCTTTTTACATATAGGAATAAAAGTGAATTAAAACATTTAAAAAATATATCGGAAAGGTACAAATATTTCTATTAGGGTAACTTTGATGTGTTATGTCAGGAACCTGGAAAACTTAAATAAAAACTTCTCTTTCTGTAGGCTGCTGGAAAAATTCCCAGTGTTCATTAAAGATTGATGTTTCAAATAAGTTCTTCAACTACCTCCAGAGTCATACTCAGGGATGTATCAAAACCCACATACCTGTCAAGTCACTGAGATACTGAGAGTGATGCAAGCTCTGGGACTCCTTTACATAGACCTGTGGCCATTGTCATCATCACTGATCAACCTGACAGCTATCAGTTTCTGCCACAAAGAACTAGGATTTGCCAGTATAATTCCTTCTTTACTGCCCATTTTTCATCACTGCATCTTTCTGTTGAGTTAACCATTTTCATATAGAGCCCTCTACCCTCCCAAAGGATATGTACTTCTTCCTAATAGTACAAAAGAAAGTCAGGGTTTTGACAGGACTGTAAATATCTTAGTCATAAAGTCAAATCCTATTCTTCCAGCTAATGCATTCAGAGATACAGGGATGTCTGCAGTAAGTGTACTGAATCACAGGGAGCGGTGGCTGGGGAGAGGTGCGTTCTTACTGCCGGGCCCATCTTCGTACAAACAGCTTCAAAGGGTTGCTGATAAAGCCGGTTCATACAGTGTTGGTGCCTTCCCTTTGTTTACCTGCTGGCTACAGCCAAAGCATAGGTTTCTCCTGCCAGTGCTCAGCCAGGCTCTCATCTAACTCACGCTGTTGTATTCCAGTGACCTCGTATCCTTGTAAATGGTGTTATGATTGAAACCACTCTACAAAAATGACACGTTTTCTTCTTGTACTCTCCACCTTTTATTCCTTAGTTAGCCTTAGAGGATTTTTAAGTATTTAGCTGGTAACCAGTTACCTGGTCGTACATTTGAAAATGTGCAAACACGTTTGCCTCGTTGCAGTGATGTATGCACCCTTTGTGTTTACATCCGAGTCCTCATTCTGGAATAGACAGAATCCTGACAATATCCTTCTCTCTGCTGTGTCCTGAGGTATTTTTCTTCTGCTATCTACTCTCTTTTTATCTCATGCTATGCTGTTTTGCACAGATTTTCTGTCAAGAAAGAAAGAAAAGGTAGGATTTTGTATTTTACCCAGCTCTGCTCTTTATCTCTCTTTGCCACTCTTTTTTTCTAGCAACTCCCTCATTCAAAATCCACATGTGATCCAAGTGTGGGTATGGAAGCCACCAGTACCGAACTGGGAGGTAAGCAGTTCTGCCTATGGGCTCCCCAGGGTTAGTGTGCTCTTGCAAACTTCCCAGCAGGTATGTATCTTCATGTCCACACACAAATATTTTAAAAACCTGACTCCAGATGCATTGGTGGCAGAAAAGGGAAGCTAGTCAAATTGCTCTATCAACTTGTAGCCTTCTACAGCTGTGGCTGACTGCAGGAAAAAGAGGTAACTACTCCTGAGAGAACAACCTAGCAATTAAGCTTTGTCTTTGGGGGAATATTTCCAGTGAATCTATTAACGATGTCCTGTCTCCTCACCTTTTCCACCAGTTGATCTGCTACTATGGCATTACTCCATCCACAGAAGGTCTGTAATCAAACCTGGAAGAGGCTACTACCAAACTTGAAAAATGCCATAACATTTAATGAGGTTTTTTCCATAGTCATTGTCCCTAAAATGTCAGAATTTATGCACAGTTAAATCATACTGGTTTGACATACCATCCACACAGAATAAAGAATAAATGTAACAATTCACATTTAATTATGTGGTGACTATCAAAATATACCGAATTTTAAGAGTTGACCAGTGTGCCTAGTTACTTAGCTTTCCAAAACTGAGTTAATGTTAGTGTTACCAGAAGAATGATTGCATTTGTTGAATTTTATGGCCTAAGGCTCAAAATCTCTACCAGCTCCTATTATAGTTTATTCTAAATGTAGCCAATACTTACTATATTTTTGTACAGAATTGTCTACATAATGACCTCAGTTGCTTGTAGAAAAAGAGCCTTTCAATGAGATGCAGTACCATAGTTATGAATTTTCTGGGTAAAATATATTCAATAAATATGCAAATAGTTCTATCTTCTCCAGTGGAAAACGACATTTAAATTAACAAAGACTGGCTTTAAGATTCTGGTTTTTACCAAAAAAAAAAAAAAGAAAGAAAAAGAAAGGGTGCTTGTATTTTGTACATATGCATATACACAAAATGAAGATGAGTTATACAATTTTCATTTTTATTAAATAAATTTCTGTATCATTAGCATGATATATTTGTCTTCAGATATTCACACATGCAGATCTTCATAAAGATGTATGCATTCACCAGGAAAGATGTATATGTGTGTATATAGAGAGATATAAAAATATATGCACATATACACACAATTTGCAGTGTAGCCTAGTTAACCTTTTCAGGAAAAAGGGATTAAAATTTTGCCCATCATATTGTACTTTAAGACACTCAATGTATCACAGTACCTTTATTTTCAGTTCAGACCTTTGTTAAGAATCTAAAAAAGGACAGGAGGTTCAAACGAAGGGCAAGACATTACCTGTATCATTGCACTGAATGTGTCAAACACAGAGGCTCTGGCTCTCCATACTTCAGTGGCAGTCTCCTCCAAGGCCTCCCCATATCCTCTTTAAATACTGTTATACTTCTGATTGTATCATCTGTATAACATGAAGCAGAAAGAAATGTCCATGTTTTGGCTGAGAGCTGGGGATCGGGAATCAGTCTCTGCTTTGCCAAACAACCTTAGGTGATTCATTTTGCATCTTCCAAATAATGGAATTAGTAATACTCTTCTCCTCACTAGAAGTATATTTTAAGGTGGTATATTATTAAGTATTTATAGGTATTCAGATGTAAGAGTAATTTATGTAACTTACAAGAAGTGTGCACCAGTACTTTTTTATTTGAACTGTGTTTTGGTTATATAATAATCAGTACCAAAGAATGATTAGCTACCTGAACATTATCACAACAAGTTACTGTTTCACAATACATTTTAAGCATTCTTGTTTTCTCTTTATGAAAGTAAATCCAAAGCTATTAAATATTTAGGGACAAGACCAACACATGCAGAAGCAAAGGGAAAGGTTAGGGTATCTGATACATGGTGGAGGAGAGGAAGATTCTGTTACTGTGACCTGAAGAGCAGAAAGACACTTACCAACATATCAAATCCTTTACGTGTTAACAGTCCTCAGAAGCTATGTGGTCTTTTATTTCTGAAGAATTTTTCAGGAAAACCAACTTTGGTTGCTGGTTAGTAGCTTAATACTACTTTATGTTGTCTGAAATCCCTATTTTATATTCTTACAAATTTTTTTTTTTTACTCATAGGCAAACTAAAGTCGACACCTTCCAAGACAGAATGTCAGTAAATATTAGAGTATTATTTATCTAGCAGGTTGATATTTCAAAGTTAAGCTCACTTTGCTGTAATTATTTAAGCAAAATGCCTTTTGTAACTTTCTGTCACTCAAAGACTATAATGCTAAGATTTTGTATGAGAGAAGAGACACCATCCATTTTTTTAGTCTTCCATTTGACAAGAGTTATTCTAATTGATTCAGTTGGACCAAATAATAACAAAAAGGCACCTCTCAGTTGTTATACAGCTTTTGTCCCTTTGGCTGTCTAGCACTGGAAAAGAGCTAAATCTCTTACCTTCCTTAGCAGAAAAACTACCATCTTACTCATTGTATCAAATAGTTTTTAGGACTATTGATCTATATACTGCGTTCCTACTAAAAATTTTACATGTTTTCTATAGCCTGAAGGTAGAACCCAGCATTTCAGATCACCCTGATCTACTGCTAACTAATAAACAGTTGTATATTGTGGTGAATATGTATGTCCAGACCACCGTCAGCTGACCCAGAAGAGATCTGATAATTGCTCTTGCCTTTCATGCCAAAAGAATTCCAAAAACTTTCAGTGACATATCATTGTGCATTATGGAAAGATTGTATGACTATATGCAATTCAGATAGTGAAAAGATACATGCAAATAGATGTTCTGCTTAAAATTACAATCCTCTTTAAACTTTAACTTGAATAAGTAAAATACATATTTTTTTGCAACATTGTGCTAGTATAACTCACTGACAAAAGTAAGTGTGTGTGTGTGACAGAGAGAGAGGCAGACAGACATGTCGCATTTCCCATTTAACCCACATAGAAATGATTCACTTGCGGGAGAGTCTAATTTGGCTTTGTAAGTTTTAAGGCAGAAATAGTTTTCTGAATATATGGAATGGTGACAGAAATGCTGATGTAATAGTATAACTGATAACAAAGCATGAAGTGAGTACAAAGTTGATAAAGTATGAAATGCTTTTTATTATCTGCCTCTGATATTCTGCTGTAGTCTGAGTTTAAAGCCTATGGTGTATGGGAATATGAACCATAAGCAATACAGTGGCTGAAAGGAAAATATAAATCTCATTCTTTAACACTTTATTCCATGCTCTATAGCTTTTGGGTGCTCCATATCTTTAGCTGCTACAACCAATAGTTTATGTTCCACCTCACACTTCTCTCTTGCTACATCTCAGCTCCAGAGGTCCTTTCTCCTATTCTGTGACCACACATATCTGACAAACGGTTATCCACAATAAAAATAAATAGCATACCAATTCAAAGAGTCTTCCTCATCATACACCTTAATTTGAGAGGTAACCAGCAGGTCAGTCCCATACACTTCCCTCTGTTGTCCCTCAGTGAATATAAAGCATTACACACTGGGACACAAGGAAGTCTGTAACATCGGTGAAATAAACTGTGCTTTAGGGGGTAAATTGGGCACATACAGAATGGAGGGGTGTTTATTTTTATAATCTGGCAGTAACAAAATGAAGTTCTTTGTACAGGGGCAGAATCTTTCACAGAGTGGCTGATATGATGCGTCATTGTTATGGCATATTAGAAGCAAACTCTTCTAGCAGCTTTTCCTGATTTTACAAGCTCGTGTGGGCAGGTTTCCTGTTGAAGCAACTATATCATCTAATGAAGTTCCTCATGCTATAAACTGTACCTATGAAATCACTGTGCTACCTGTCATAACCTGAGAGATGTAGAATTTGTGGTTTTAATTCCTATCCATTTTGAAATTCAAGAGAAGGATTTAAAGTTTTTATTTCTTTCTTGATCTGTTATTTTTCCTAGAGAATGGTATTGCCCTGAGCATGAATACGAGCTAGGAAAAGTGCTTTCAAAGCAAAATTAGTAAAGCTAGTCAATTTATCTTTTATTTTATTTTTTAAAATAAGTTCATTTATGGCCTTTTTTCAAAGTTACAATTTTTCACAAAAATGTCATTACATACGCATTTTACTATCACACAGGTTTTTATTTTGTAATTGGTACCATATTTTCACCTCCCCCCGGAAACCAAACCTCACTAAAAACCAAAAGCAGCAAATCAAGAAACAAAGTGACTATACTTTAAATAAAAAGATCATAGAAAATGTTGTGAAAAATGCATAGTTCAGAATCTCATGCCTAACCATACAACATAAGCAGCAAAGGCAGACTCAGGGATACTTTGTAATTGGGGAAATATTATAATTGCATTCCTGTGACCCTGATAGGTGACACGAGCCACACCAGTTTGTGCTGGATAAGGGCAGGGTTACGCACATCTAACCTCTTCCAATAGTGCCAGACCTCCTCTCCCTTCTCTCCTGCACAAGCTCCTTTTTCCCCCCTGATGTATAACATGAAGATCATATTTGCTGTTGCAGTAACCATTGCTCATTTAAGGGTCTGCCGTGCAACGGGTTGTTAAAAGAATTTTATTCCAAGGTAATGTGTAAGGAATTCATCTTGACTGTAACCCCACTCTGGTCCATCAGACTATCTGAGTACCTCAAGTTTTTTTCACGTGTTTAAGTAGCACGTCATGAGACTAAAATAACAGCATGAAGTGGAGACCTTTTCAGCAATGTGTCAGGATTTGTGTACACATACTATAAAGGATTTCCTGGTTTGGGTCTCAGAGGATACACTGGTTTCAAAAACTGCAAGACACAAGATAATGACAAAGTGCAAAAAGAAGCGAAGGAATGAGATGAAACTGAGAATGGAAACAAACTATTTTGGTAATTGGGCTTTGGAGGATTTTTACTTTCAATTTATCCAGTTAATACTTGAGTTGGAGTATGAAAACTTCTATTGCATTGAAAATATTGTTTTGGAAAAAAAGAAAAGATTGCATGTGCTAGCAGAGAATCCTAAACCTAGGAGAAATAGATAACAAATTGGTGACAGCAGGTTACAAATTGGTGACAGCAGGTATGCTATCCTAACAGTGTAGATTAAACAAATCACATTTTATGTTCACTTTTCTGAAGCAAGTGCTGCCACCATAAAAGACATAAGTGAACCTTGCTCTTGTCCCATAGATTTTTAAATTGCATTGTCTAACGTGGAAATAATCCACTCCCAGGTTGTATTTTTTTCTGGTCAGTGGCACCCAAATCATGTTTCATCTTGTCTCTTACAATTCTAGCATGAATACTGGAGTGTAAGTTTATAAGCTATTTGCCTTATAAAAATCATTAATATGAAAACATGATTACATCATTTACTAGGAAGCAAACTTTAAACCAGGTTGGCTTTGAAAAATCATTTAAATAAAGAACAGAAGCATTACTTGATGCATTTCTGAATTCATAATTATTATAAGGGTTAGTTTAATGTTTGTGAAGGTAAATAGGCTAGAAGCAATTGAAAATTAAATGTTATCTACAGACCATATACAGCTCAAGTTCCCTTAGAATTATTCTTCAGACTATAGAACTAGAAACCAAGAACTTTAGTAAGGTGACATGCAATTTGGCCTTGTTTACATCCAAAGATTTTTTTGTTTCAATATGCATTATCATCTGCAAAAATTAAGGAATGATACTGCCCCTTGTACTAAGTGATTAATCTTTATACACCCAATGAGTTATACTCCTGATTGTATAATGACTGGTATAATCTTATTGATGAATCATTCCCTGTTTTCGCCCTTTCTATACATTACACAAATAAAGCTTTCAATAAGTTTTTTTTTAGCAGGTGGTATCGTAAAATACTAGATGCTAGATCATCTCTCTTCTCTGGAAATAGAACAATGCGTTCAGAACAAACAAGCAAACAGGCCAATGCAGGATTCATCTCTGCATGGAAGAAATCTGTCTGATGAGCCACTTACAAAAGGCTGCTTCTATAATAGATCATTGGGTCAACCTAACATGGGTTGTTACTGCTGTTCCAGATTACAGGACAGCTTTTGATTGAGGCATGTTTTCTCTCACCTTTTTCTTCGTGTAAGAATGTGAGCATTCCTCAGATTGGATCTCAGTGAGGGTTATTCTAGCAGGCACAATGCGAGGCCAGCACATCAATGGAGCTTCTGGTTCAGTGGAGTCTCTTGCTGTTAGAACAGTGCTCAAACTGGTGTTTGTTTGCAAACAGCTATGCAGATTTTCCTGTAAAATACCAATTATCTGGGGACAGGGCCATTTTTTTTCTCCTCCCTTGTGTATTTACACTGAGCAGAGCAAGGTCTTGATATAATTTGGGACCACAGTGAAATAGAACTGACAAATATTTGCAGTTGAGCTGACACATTTACCTAAGTATTTCTGTTTCAGATTTGGCTTCACATTGGTCTCGAAGAAGATAAAGAAAAGGGAAATTATATGTAACTTTCCTCCCCATTACATCATCACCACCAGACCCATCAAACTTTTGGAGATTTCAGGACTTACAAAAGGATACTCTAGTGCAGAAAGAAATTATGAAATCAACTGTCCTTTGTAGGGGTTGCTGAGATTATTCTTCATGCACTTTTCAAGAGAATTACAAGATGGCTTAATTGTAGCTGTTTGTTGCAATGCATTTAATCAGTTAACCACTACTAACCTTGGAAACATAAGACAGTTTAACTCTAATGGTCCTAGGAGCAAGTACAATGGAGAATTGCATTGTTATTCTGTGACTGGTCTGATCTCCATTTCCATAATAATTTAAAACTTTCAGTCCACCTTTCAAATAGTATACATGGTAGTTCTTAAATTATAATCTAGGGGTTTTTTTGTTTACCAGTTTTCAAGGTATTCAGAAAATGGTTTCCAGAGGGAAAACCACTCATTTTTGTACATATTACACGCCTACTCTTCACTATATTTGGCACCTATCTACTTGGCAGGCCAAACAAATCTTATTCCCTAATGCATATGTGGAAAGCTATGTAAGTGCTTTGTAATATTTTTAAAAGCATCATTAAAGTTAATCTATATCTGTACTCCTACTGTCACATGAATCATGCTAAAAACGGACTTCTTATTCTGCAATTTCATGCTAACATATGCTAATGTCTCTGTACACTAGTTGTAAGAGATGTCAAAACTTCTAGTAAAAACACTTCCATGTAGCATTGAATTTAGCCTCCCCTTTGACGTTCCCAAGAGTTGTTCTCAGAGGCACGATATGACCATATTTTGTATTCTTACTGTGTGTTAACATCTTGAATGTTAATGTTAAAAGATAAACCTTCAAAACATTTCTAAGAATTTGTGCTGAAAGAAAACTGTCATTGCACCGTCAAGCCTTCTGTGCCTAGTTTCATATGTGTTTACAAACATAACTTGGGCCTCTTCCACATAAGGCTTCTGAAACAATCACCTGGAGACAAGGATTTGAGTACTCAGCTGCGTGATCACCCAGAAAGCAATCATTTCTCGAAGCGCCATAGCTATATTTGCAAAAGTAAGTCTGACTTTGCTCTGACACTTAAAATGATTGTAGAGTGCGTGAAGTAACTAGCAGGGAAACAGAAACAAGAAGTTGTCAATATGTGAGGTTTCTGAGTTTATGAATCCAATATTTGCATTTCTGAAAGGTTCCTATACATAAACGATATAGTAAGATAAGATGGAGGTAATTTCTGGTTTTCCTTTTTTTTTTTTTTTTAAAAAAAAAGGCAATTCCACAATCTTGTAATTCTTGTTAATAAAACAAGAAGGGTCAGAAAAATGTAACATATCTTAAATTCAGAACAGATTCCCTTACTCTTTCTTAGTTACAGGTTAGGTTAACAGTGCCTTTCACACAGCGGAAAGAGGAAGAGAAGAGGTAGTTTTCAACCTTTCAAAAAGATATAACACTAAGAAAACACTAAGATAGTGAAATGTGACATGGCACAGTTGTAAAGTAGTACATAATAATTTTTAGTCTCGATAATGAGAAAGTCCAACCAGTCATTATAAAAATAGGTAACTGAAGAGCAAGATGGCAGATTTAAGTTAATGTAGACAACTGCACTGCAAAACGCATTTGAAAGATTTTGCCCTTCAAAACGTGTCTTTCTGAAGTTATTCTATTCAGGAGAAAAATTCCATGCAGAAATTGTTGACACCACCTTGAAAAAATATACTGAAAATACATTAGCTGCCCAAAGAAAGAAAAATTATTGAAAATTAAAACCTGAAAATATTAAGCTAAATATGAAAAATATTATATTCTGAAGTTCTTTTGTTTATCGTTGTTAAATCCACATGTCCCTGCCTATTGATGGCCACTATCTGAAAAAACCCAAACCAGTAAACCACAGAAATGCGTATATTTCGGGGACAAGTAAGAAAATTGTTACAAGCATGGAGTATCAGTATCTCTAGAAGACGTAACAGAAATAAAAATGGCATTTGTTTAGTTTGTACTATTCTCATATGTTCCTAAACTAATAAGTATTATGAAGAATACAAACAGATAATCCTGTTTACTCTTTTCCCTAATGAAGGTAGTTAGCAAAATCAATAAGACACAAATTAAAAATGATGAAAATAAGCAATCTTTTACACACAAACCCAGATTGTGGACACTGTTGCTACAAAGGATCAGGAAGGTGAGATGTTCAGTACAATTCCCAAGAAGAAAGCACTTCTGTGTGGGTAATGGAGAGGACTGTGGAAAGGCCCCAGGAGTTCAGAGTGAAAGTTGAGACTGTGAAGGCATTAGGACACAATTATAATACAGTGAATCAATGGCCCTATCTATCTTCTTAAACTGAAGGGAGGGTGAGGGGGCAAGGAAAATTGATGGTGCCTTTGCCACTGTTCGCCTTGGTAATAACAGCACATTCACACATTAATAAACTGGAATTAAACTAATGACTTTCCTCTCTGAGCCAGAAACTATTTTAGACCTCTAACTCAGAAGTTCAAATAGGAAAACTGATGAAGTAATACAATACATAGCACAAATTCAGAGCAAAATGGGCTGCAGTTGCCAGGCATTTACCCTTGCCTCTTAGCTGAAGGGGGAAAAAAACCAACAAAAACACCACTTACTGTCCAGTTGCCTGTGAAGTCATATGACCATAAGGTAATCTTTCATTAATGTCTGACTGGTTCAGCATGTCTCTTACCTCACCACTGCTCTCTATCGCCTGTTTTCTCTAAAGAAAGATTTGGGACTCCTCACTGTTACAACCCGTGCTGGACAGACCAGGGAGGCATGTTGAATTTGGAATCCCCTCGGGCTAAATTAAGGTGAAACGACACCAAACGATCAGTTACACTTTTTATTCACGGCAGAAGCAAACTGAACTTGGGAGGTGTTAACAGTAGGTGGCAGGGTTTCTCTCAACAGAATTGGCATGAACCACCTCAATAAACCACGTAATCCAGGGTGACCATATACATCAATTCAGGGAGTAAGGAGATCCCTCCCGTTGAGTCACGAGCAGACCCCCTTGCTTTCTAGACTCCTTCTCTGAGAGCAGCCCAGGGGGGCTGGATCCGCTCCTAGTCCCAGACTTGGTCAACTTGTTTATGTCTAAAGGGAAGAGGTGTAGGGATTGTGGAAAAGGGAAACGAAAGAGAGAACAAGATAGAGAAAAAAGGAAGAGAAAAGAGAAAGATCTCACTGGTCCTGGGTCCAGCGTTGGTCCAGTCAGCTGAGGGGTCCAGTTCCAGAGGGTGTGCACATCTGTGGGGCTTTAGTTTGTCCCCTTTTGTGATCTCCTTGCCCCTCCTTTGGGCGGGCGCTCGAACTCATCAGGCTAATTAGGTGTCATGCGCGGTTTGTGCTTTCAGAACCTTTGGGAAATGGGTCCCTGGGCTTGGGGATTGTTTGGGCAGTAACTTCTTCCCTGCAGACATGACCATTGTTTGACCTTTGGCCATACCTGGCGATCTGCGCCGCTCAGCGTATCAGAACAGAGAACTGAGCACCCTCCGGCACGGCCTCCCTGTCCTGTTGCTGACGTCCTGTGCTGATCTGTGCTTCTTTTCACCGGTGGTTCCTTGCTATGAAGGGTTCGTCATTATGCAGAGTTCATAGTTATGCAGAACTTGTCCCGCTGCAATGCTTCAGTCTCTCACACTCCCTATGCAGCTTCTGTAAAAGAACTCATACAATGTCTAGATCAGACATTGCCAAGATGTGCTCAGAGCCAAAACCAGGAGCTATTTCACCTCTACATGAATCCACCTGACCCTGGCCTAATGGTTTGTTGGAAAATAATGTCTTTCAGAATATTTTCATGCACAAACAAAATTCCAGGGAAGACTGTATTAATTAATTTTGAATAACAACAATACAAAGCTTATTTTAATACTACATGAAAGATAAACCCAGACACTTTTAACTGAAACAAGGATTTCCAGTACATCCTTACTGGTTATAAGATTTATTGCAATATTCTGCCTGTACAGAGGTTATCTGTGCTTTACTCAGTAATGTTCCATCAAACAAGAGCTGACTTCAGCTGGTTATTGTTTGTATATCTCTGACTGTTTTGAGGCACTGTCCTAAGTCTGATCAATTCAGTTTGAGGTAGTAAGGTACCCTTAAGCCTGCTGTGATGACATCCTTATTTTCCACGACCCTCTGTCCATACAGTAGAAAAAAGAATGGATTTGGGGGATATTTAAAAGTATGTATTCAAAATTGTATTGGACAAAAACTTTTAAGTGTTGTAAGACTATTCCACTTTATATAATTTGGCCTTTTTCCTACCATAATCCAGATGAATCCTTGTTCCCATCCTCCTATTCCAGTAATAACATTGTGATATGTCATCATCCCTTTGTCATGCTTGTCAAATTAAAAAAGCTCTTTTTAATCTTTTCCTAATGGATTATTTTGTTATTCCAATTAGACAATTCATTTCTCCATGCTAAAACATCATTTCTATATGGATCTGGTTTTAGTCAAGCCTTGTCTTTACTCACTCATCAAGCTCTACTTTCATGTAAATCATTACTTACTTATCCAGGAGTCAAAGCTGCTTCCATAATGGTTTCACATGATGAAACCCAGATTTGTTTTCATGTCATGCCTTCTCTTGCATGTCCTGCCTCACTAATGACTGAGAACTGCAGTGCCATCATAACATTTATACACTGTAGATACCCAACAAAAAAATTCCGTACATCTTACAAAATAAAATCAAACTTTTGGAAACTGACTCCAACTGCATTTTAAGTCCACCATAGAAAGTCTATTAAATTGTGGGAAATACAAGACCCACAGCAGAATTTCACCATGTTTTGGACATATTTCGCTTGTTAATTCAAAGCCATATTCAGCTTACTGGTGCATTTACCAACAGATTTTAGAACAACTAACTGGGAAAGAGACAATTATTTTTTATGAGATTGCAAAATTGGGGGAAAAAAAAAAAAAGAAGACAACTTTGCAGAACTGCAAACTTGTTCAATATTTACATCAGGGGAAAAAATCCAATCCTTCAGTTTAGTTTTTCAGTTCCACTAATGCTCTATAAACCAAGAAAGGTGTATGTTTTGTTACTTTATTTTATGTCATTTAATATATATTTATTAATGCTCTCATTTATTCCATCTCAACTCTAATTTCATAATGAGGAAAAAAATATCCCCTAGTTAAAAGAACATCAAAATACATAATGTACTAACAGTATACTAGAGAGATACTGAGGTGGACATGCTCGATGGTGTTTTTATTTTTCCCCATCAGCTGGTGAACTAATAGCCAAATGCCTTTGTCACCTTTTGTTGTGAGGAAGACAAAACATACAGTAAAAACGCAGAGGGAATATTATGATAGCCACCTTATGCTATTTTGCCCTTGCTGCTTTCATACTGATATAGAGATAACTGCACCATTCATTGTCATCACAGCTGCATCTAGGTGTCTAAACACTCTGCATGTCTTCTGCATCATACTTCATGAAGAGCAAGGATCAAATGTTATTCAATATATTTTTTTTCTATTTTGACAGTGACCTCCTTGGTAGCTAGTCAATGACTGTTGGTATCCAATCGGTTTTACACTCTCTTGACAGTTGCCATGTTGCCCTAGATTGCTAATGAGGATAGCATTGTGATTGTGACAAAGAGTTAAGTTGTGGTATATGCCATCTCATCCTTCCCCTCTATGATAAAAGCCTTAATTAGCCATTAAGCATGTGCAAAGTCAGTGTCTTGCCTATGCTTCCCACAGTTCTACTGACACAAAGGTAGGACCCAGTGAAGGTTTAGACATGTTAAAATTCATTCTGTGGAAGGGCACACTTAGATAGCTGTTATGTCACTTCTGCAAAAATCAATATTCTACATCTCTGCATCCCGCTGACATCTCTACCTGAATGCTCTACATTCTCCTGATAGGTACCATTTTACTGCTCTTTCAGTCTTTCAAGAGAACCTTTCTCTAATTCACACTATTGGTGAAATGCCTTTTCTTTCACTGCTCATACATGCTTTACACTGAGTATCAACATTTTGCCCTGCATATCAGCATCCTAGTTAGCATCCCCAGAAGCTCTGCTGTTACAGGCAGATATTAAGTGGTTACCATAATTTCCTCATATATCTTCATCTCCTTGTAGTGTGGCTCCTAAAGGGAATGGTGTATGCTCAGCAACCCCTACCAAGCTGGTCAGCTATTCTGGCCAACAAACAGCAGGTAAAGTCAGGAGTCCACCTGATGCTGAATCTATTCATGTGACTAGTAACACTTGCCAGATGCAGTCATTGTCCTCAACTGAGTTAAAGAGCAAGCACAGGAAAGATACAGGGCAAATGGCTTAGAAGGAACAGCTGTAGGTATTATTAACTGTGAGCAGGAAGGGCTGCTTCAGGAGGAGGGATTCTAACAAGACAGCATTTTGTGTTTGCATACAAAAAACTTATGAGCCAGACAAAAAAATGAGTATATAAAAAAGAGGTCGGGGGAAATAAGACAAAAGGAAAGTATAAGAGGAAGAAGATAAAAACATGAAAGTGAAGATGTGTGGTTTTCAGTTGTGGTTTAAGCCCAGCTGGCAATAAAGCACCATGAAGCCACTCGCTCACTCCTCCCCTCCCCGGCCCTGGTGGGATGTGGAGGAGAAGATATAAAGAAACTCATGGGTCGAGACAAGGACAGGGATAGATCACTCACCACTTAGGGTCACAGGCAAAAACCAGACTCAGCTTGGGGAAGAACCAAAATCAATTTAATTTACTACAAATCAAATCAAAACAAGGATAATGAGAAGTAAAACCAAATCTTAGAACACCTTCCCCCTCACCCCTCCCTTCTTCCTGGGCTCAACTTCACTCCTGATTTTCTCTACCTCCTTCCCTCCAGTGGTGCTGGTGGGTGGGGAATGGGGGTTGGGGTCAGTTCATCACACGTTGTCTCTGCCGCTCCTTCCTCCTCAGGGCCTCCGGGGGAGGACTTCTCACTCTTCCCCTGCTCCAGCGTGGGGTCCCTCCCACAGGAGACAGTCCTTCACGAACTGCTCCAGTGCGAGTCCTTTCCGCAGGCCGATCTTCAGTCACAGCCTGCTCCAGCGCGGGCTTTCCCATGGAGTCCCGGCCATCTTGAGGGGCCGCCGCTCCCCCGCTCCCCTCCACGGGCTGGGGGGGACAGCCTGCCGTCTCACCACGGGCTGCAGGGGCATCCCCTCCTCCCCCGCTCCTCCTCCCCTCCTTCCTCACTGACCTCAGTACCTGCAGAGGCGTTCCTCTCACATCCCAATCCCCCTACTCACTGCCAGTTCCTCTTCTTAAATCTGTTCTCCCAGAGGTGCTACCACCATCACAGATTGGGTTGGCCATGGCCAGACGCAGGTCCGACTTGGAGAGGAGGAAACTTCTGGCAGCTTCTCACAGGAGCTGTCCCTGCAGCCCCTCCCCCACTACCAAAACCCCACCACTCAAACCCAAAATGTTTACCACAGAACTGACATGGAATAATTTCAGTGACAGAATTTTTTACAGTATTTTTGTCCACTTGTGATTACAGTCACACAAATTAACTCAGTAGTTTACTGAGTAATTTCCTTAGCTTGCAGCTTGTGTTTTACAGTATCTACAATTTATGGGTTCACAGACAGATTAAGTAGTTGTTTAAACTTGCCTCTTCAATAAGCCTATCAAATAAAATGCTTCAATCTGATATTTGAATCTATATACTCAATACCTGTATAGTAGGTTGATCTCTTTGCTGCACAGGTTTTCCCTTTTTATTAATATTTTTTCCTAACTACATTGTTTGTTCAGTTTTATAAGCTGAATTATGGCTCCTAACCTTTCTTTGTAACCTTACTTCCCAGTTCCTGCTATCCCTCTCTTTAAACATGCAGAGCAGTACATTTGTCAGGGTGAGTAGCATATGTGGTAAAAGACTTACTGTACAGCACTGAATTATGTGGGATACTTAACAGGAACAAAGAAAAGCAAGGAGGCAACAGATGGTACTGGAGAAACGAAAAAATGCTGAAGCACAAACACAATGTTACAAGACGGTGTTGAAGGGGGAAGAAAGTAATATGATTGAAAAGGGAAGGAAATAACTGTGGAGTCTGCAAGAAAGCAGAGATAATCAGAAAAAAATTAATATAAAATCGGCAACTGGTTATTATAAAAAAAGAAATCAATTTCCATCTTCCTAACCAGTCATTTACTGGTCTCTCCAGCAAACCTCCTTTGAAGGGTGTTAACCTCACATAGATAGCTTGGTTTATCAATTATTATATGTTTAGCTTGGAATGTAAGTCAAATTATACAATTCATAAAACCTTAAGCTCTGTAGTAATTGATGAGTCATTGACCATTTCCATGTTTTAACTTCACATTCTCCTTGACTTCTTTGATAATAAAAAAAGGTGTGAAAATTGCCCAAGTAAAAAATCTGGAGATTACCTTTTTATCAAGTGGTAGTATGGAACTTTGCACTATCTTTTAAACAATAAGCTTTTGTGCCTGCTTTATCAGTCCAGCAAGACAGAATCATTTTTCATATATTATTGGTATTTGCAATTTTTATACATATTGCACTGAAAAATAAATTTGCACTTACTGTAAATATGCATTTGCAAATCCAAAATCTATTTAATTTAATCTTAGTTAATCAGCAAAATGCAAAAAACCCATGTAAGTGAAAATATAATTCAGAAATGAAACCATATGAAATTCAGTGGAAGAAATCTTGGAAGCATGTCTAGATATCTCCAGTCCTCTGAGATAATTACTGTAAATGATGCTTATTAGAAATATTTATTCCTATTGCTACTATTTCTGCCTTGAATCATCTCTTTATGTGTAAGATACTATCAGAATAAAGAAAATGGTGCAGAAATGCTCCTTTTCTTTCACTCACTTTCATTGCTTCCTGTCTTCAGTACAAGTTGAGACTGTCTCTAGAAATCACTTTTTCCACTCCTGTAAGGTAATTTTGTAATCACATTGAAATGCAGAAATAAAAGTGTCCTTTTCATAAATAATAGACTATGTTTTCCAGACATCTGAATCATTCTTGTTTCTGCATCTCCCCTCTCTCCATGCAATGAGACCCACCTGTGATGAAGTAGATTGTGAAGAGGTTATGAATAATCTCTCCCAACCAGAGAACAGTAACAGAGAAGAAAAAAATTAGGCTCTGCTTAGATGCAGGGGTCTTATTATGTACTTCTCTGAGATAAAGTCAGCATCTTAAACTTTTATCCACTCAACTATTGCTTCTATTTTTACTTGGAAGTCTGCAATTTTAATAAGAAATTTATGGTACATACAATTTCCAAGATTTAAATAGGACATAAGCAATGCATAGGCTTTGTGCTGCACCATGCTCAAGGTTGAGTAAACAGGAGGTGCACAGGACAGGTCCTGAAAAATCCTGGATTACCAAGTATAGCTGATATGAGGTATCTGCTAACATCAGCTCAGATCTCAACAGAAGTGTCAGGAAAAAAAAAGTATTCCCCTGCTTTATTTTCTTCGAAAGACAGAGAAATATATGTAGATACATATATAGATACAATACTCTCTAAATCTAGATGTGGATGAGAAAGCCTAATGCGTCATTTTTCCTATAATAATAGTGACCACAAAAATGTTTTGTCCTGGGTTTTCTCTTCTGTTTATTTCTGTGTCGGCCCTAAACATCTATCAGGACACCAAGTTATTTCACCATTCCTAAGGGGAAAACGATTCAGGAGGTGATTGATGGAGTTAATGGAATCTCACTTCTCCTCAGATGCCTGAAAACAAGTTATCCTCAAAATTGATTTGCTGTTTCTTGTAGCCATAGATCACACACTGAAAGTATCACTGAAACAGAGTATTACACAAGTACTTAAACTAGGCAAAACCTGAAATGGTAAATCCTCTCAGATGCATGCAGATGTTGCCATCACAGTTTAAATTCAGTCTAACTATGTTAGTGAAAAGAAAGGTACTTAAGTCCATCTAAAGTCAGTCTAGAAAGGCAAATTATGCCTGGGAGTGAGCTAAAAATTGCTGCATAGTGTTTGCTTAGGTCTTGGCTAACTCAGTTATCTCTGCATCATACACTATTCCAGACTGGAGGTATAACTAGTGTGAGCAGTAGCTGCATGGGAAATCAAATCATGCTTGTTAGGGACAAAATTCTTCGGATGTTTGCAGCGTGAGAAGGAAGAAGGGGAGACTACGGTGGGAGACTGCTTGCACAAGAAGAAGAGCTATAACTATTTTTGGAGTATTTGATGATCCAAGAATATTATTGAGCTCATAAGACAGCTGGAGATCCTTCATTGTTTTCAGTCAGTGAAAAAACTTTGTACTACTATTCTGTGTTAAACCACTCTTCTGGGTTCCTAGAGTGTTACCTTTTGGAAGCTTGTTCTAAAGCTGCTTCCTGGTGCCCTTCAGCTGCTTTAGGGTGTCTGCCTCTAAACTGCCCTGCACTCTGTTGCTCTTCTTCCTCAGATATAAGGTGACCAAAAAAAGAGAAAGAAGTGGTACATGGCCATTGTGAAGTGATGTCTAAGGTCTTATCCTTGCATTGCTGTTCTTGAAAATGTGTGCTAGAATTTTTCACACTATATATCTATTTAAAAAAAATCAATAGATCTATTAGAGCTATTACCTACACTCTATCAGACAGTAATATCCTGTAATTAAATATTATACTTAGAAGATTTTCTGAAACAATGAGTTTACATCATGTCTTTTTTTCCCTTAATTTCTATCCTTTCTGTGTTTTATTTTCTTTGTGAAGATGCAAGATATCCATGAAGCCTTTTAGCTTGGATTTAGCCCATCCAGTTCATAAATGTGGGATGGAACTTTGAGTAATCTCCAAATTTTAATACACAGATAATCAGAGACTGATTCAGAATCATGCAGTTCCTATTACATGCCAAGAGTTTCTAGCACTCCCTGTTGACTAGACAGTGAGTTATCACACACAACAGCGACTTACCAGACATTGCTATTTTAGGTTCATGCAGTTATTAGAAAAAAACAGAGTCTTTCTGACACATCAGCAAGAAAAAGAAATGGCATTACATATGCAGAATAAACTGTCTCATTAACTAACTAATGAGGAATGAATTCTACATATACCACGACAACTGTTCTTCTTTCCATTTTCTGCACTCTTTACTAGCCATTTTCATTAATCCCTCTTTCTGACTTTGAGTCTCCAATTACTTAAGGTACTAGCCAAGATTTCTGCCTCTAAGACCCAGCTGAGTGTATTCTATGGTGTTGTCCACACTTTGCTTAGCAACTTTTTAAACCACATCCTATGCCTATTCTTTGCGTAATAAATGTAAGGTCATTCTACTTTGCACCAGTATCGAAGTTTTGCCTAGTAGCAATACTGTTCTGCATCATGCTGTTTCTCAGAAACACCTTTATAAGAAAAGACATGAATGCTTGATGTTATCAGTTTGGAATGGAAATTCAAACAAATGGAAGAACTGAAAACTAAGCTGTATAAGAAAAAGTGCTAAACAACAACAGGAGGAAACTGAAATTAAGATTTATTGGCTGAGGAATCCAAGAAAAAAAAAAGTATAGCAGTTTGGACACGGTTGAGCCTCTTCAAAATGTTTCTGTCTATGAAAGAAATGGGGAAAAATGACTCAGCAATCTGGACTTATTTTTATAAAAATGTGATAAGTATCTGCATATAAATGCAGCTGTTTACCACGTGTCACAGTACTAAGGAAGAATGTTGTTTAGAACTTAACACCTTGACTAACTTTGATAAACATGTGAATTTTAAGGGACTGCCTTCTTCAAAGTATTAATAAAGCAGACTTGAATTCCCAAATCAAAGACAATAGTTAGTCACCCAGCAGGAAAAAAATAGTGCTTGAATAAGAGCAAATTGGGACATAAATATCCGAGCCACTGAATCCTCGGTGGAAAACTCTGTATGTGAAGTTATGAATGTTATATTATGGCAGCAGGCATTTATCAATGATACTGCTTTTCATTTGGGAGTATGAGACTAGATGCTAGCCTTACCTCTACAATCCAGCTATGGATAATTTATCTTTAATTAGCACAACCCACTAACTGAAAGGAATCCTGTATAAAATTCTGAGAATCCTTTTCCATACCCTCCCCTCTGGGTTTATTGTGGTTTTGGTTTTTGGTGGGTTGGTTTGTTTGTTTGTTTTTCCAGGAGGCCCCCTTTGAACTACCAGCAGCCACTACAGCAGCACAGCTCAAAATGAAATCAACAGCCAGAGGACCTCAGCATCAGAGCAATAGATATCACTGAAGTGTAAATGCTTCCAGATACAGAACACCACCACCCCACCCCCCATGTACATTTACAGGTGAAAGTGTTCATATTTTGTTTCATTTTCAAAGCAGTAGTTGCTCAGGCAAGTAGAGCAAGACAGGATCAGACCCCCTCCTCAGCTTTCTTATTCTTCAGAATTTTGTGTAAAAAGTGGTATTATCCTTAGTAGAAAGATGCTTGAAGTTTAATGCTTTCCATTCATTAGATTGAAGTACTGTCTCCTGTACCCTACAGGGAAACCAATTCATTAGTAGAGCTTTAAGAAATGTGCATTCATAACACAAGTTTGCCCTCTTTAACTGCACCTCCAGGCACCTTGCAAATAATTTATGAGGTAGTGAGATGTTTGACAACCAAAAAGAATGAAAATTCACTAGGCAGACTCCCAGAAAAAGAATTCTTAGTCAATTTATTTTAAATTCTATTAAGCTTTAACAACAATGTCCAAATTCCTCATTCAGAAATGAAGCAGTGTGTTTTTCAATGATGTCCAGTAGTTTTTTGGTAATAGGAACATTTTTGGCTTCATAAGCCAATTTAATCTCCCTCTTACCCCTTTATATCACAGCTAGACAAGTATGATGTTCCATAATAATTTGGAATTATTAACTTTATTTTTTCTATTCTGTATTAGAACTCCAGAAGCATTTCCTTATGATTTGATAAACAGAAACTTTAAATCCTTTCAATAGATAACCACAATGCTCAATTTCCAAAATTCTGAAATACCAAAAAGCCTGAATGAAGTATATGAAAAACCTAAAAAATTAAAATAGGATGTCCAGCATTCAAATTGCATCTTTAGGTTTTGTCAAGACCTATGGCATGTTTACACCTCTCAGAGATAAATTCAGCTTTGATAAATAAATTAGAGAACAGGAAATCTTGTCATTGTGGAGCTGAAATTGAACAAATTAACAGTGAGTTTATTGCCACCATTCCACAGTAAGGAATATTCAGTACTGTATGGGGGAAGCTCTGCTTAGCGAATGGACTGGCAAGGTAAGCAAGATAACGGAGCACAAAGGTATTTGGACTAATCTTGAACAGAAGCAGTTCTGAATCCAGTTTTGAACTAGATTATTAATTATTCCAATGTGCTGCAGAGCGCACAGAAAAGATGAAGGGGACACAGAAGATTAAGCAGAAGTCTTTCTTGTTATGCTCTAACCTTTGGGGAAATAACTTTATGAACACCTCCCTGCCAATGGGAAGTGGTGAATGAATTCTTTGTTTTGCTTTGCTTGTGTGCGTGGCTTTTGCTTTACCTATTAAACTGTCTCTATCTCAACCCATGCTTTTCTCACTTTCACCCTTCTGATTCTCTCCCCTATCTCACTGGAGGGGAGTGAGCAAGCAGCTGCATGGTGCTTAGATACCAGCTATGGTTAAACCACGATAGTGAGGTAGGTCTTCAGTAAATCCCCTCCCACCAATCCAGGCAGAAGAGCTAGATCTTCAGAAAGAGCAATACATTCAGGCTCAATAGCTGGATATTTTTTTTTTTTTTTCTTCCCCCATGGATCTTTCTGTACATAACACCTCCAGAAAGACTATCTCTTTCTAAGGCACAATTGTAATAACCTTACCCTTTGGGAAAAGACACCTGCATATTGCCCTCTTTTAGAGGATAGCAGGAAAATTGTCAAAGTGTAGCTCCAAGTGAGATAAAACTATTGGTGACAATGGAAGGAAAGGAAATGATTCTTGTTGTTCAGACTTTTCTTCATGTTCTCAGAAATTATTAGGAAATTAAACTTTGGAACAAACATGAACATAGGTTATCAAGGAAACATGATTATCTCTCATGAATTTAATAAAGTATCAAAAAGAGATAGGAGAACCTTTACCTTCCAATAATTCTTATCAAATCTTGAAAGAATATTAAATTCTTTTATGAGGTGCTATATATGTGTCATTGCACAAAGCAAAGCATATTGTTTACAATCAGGAAGCTTTTCTGATGTGGCAACAACCACCTTGCATTACCAGTTAAAAAACCTACCCTCAGTCTTTAAAAAGTACAGCTGCATGTATCAATCAAATCAAAGAACTTGCAGATGTTATACATGGATATAGGAATGACAGACTTTTCATTCTGGAGACTCTCAGTTACATTGAGAGAGAAAAATCTCACAAAAATTTCTTCAGAGAGCAAGAACTGTAGTCTGCTACTTCTCAGTCACTATTCAAGCTTAGACAGGGAATGAGAAAGAAGCTCTGACATGGCTACATAGTAGTTCCATGAGTCTACTTGACCACCAAGATGTATAGAAGTAACTGTCACTTGCAGTAAAGGTTTTGGAAGTCTGTTGAAGGAAGCATAGCTGAACCAACCTATTGACTTTCGTTCTTCCTTCCTTCCCATGTCTCCTTTTCCAATGTTTCCTCTGATTTGATCAAATCAAAAAATCAAATTAAAAGATCAAATATAATAATTTTCTTATTTCAAGTCATCAGGACTGGAATGTGTTTTTCTTTCCATAAAGTACACCCATAAAGAAAATATCAAATTGTTGTAGTAATGATTGAAGGTTCACTTGCCACATTGAATGAATTGAATGGATTCCTTTCCATACTTAATTTGGATGTTTCTGATTGAACAGGAACACCTACACTCTAACCTTCAGTGAGACAAATGTTCTTTATCTCTTTATTTAGTGATTACTCATAAATATAATTAAGCTTCAATTAATGGTAAAACATGTATGTGTGTGGTAATCAACTGTGGCTAGAGAAAGATAAGCTTTCTTATTATAGCTCTCCGCTTTGTTCCCTCTTTTTTTTTTTTCCTGATTAGTTTTTCATATTCTGTTATACTAAATACTCATTAGCTTTTTAAAATCATGTAGTATTTAGAAGCTGTGAGCCTTAGATCAGCCCAGGGGTTCCTGCAGATATCAGGAGATGGAAAGCAGAACATATTTTTTGCGACTTTATATTACCCACTTAAAAAAAAATTCTATTTCTTGAGCATAATAGATGGACTGCAATGATTTACAAGGAAATAATTTCACTGAGGGACTTTGGGTTGTTGGTATCATATAACATGAGAAAAAAAGTCTGATTGGTTTATGATTTCACTGGGAAGCTGAGAGGAAATTAATTCTATTTAACTCACTACTTGTCAGCTCCTTTGTTGTTGTTGTTGTTGTTGTTTGTAATATATGGACCTAAGACTGGATTTTAAGTCTGGAGATATTTCAAGCTACTAAAACATTTATTAGTTTAATAATAATGTTAGAAATGATTGAAATGCTATAAATGCTTAAATTGAAATATAGAAACTCCCGGATTTGGTGTTCAGACTAAAGGCATTTTGACTACAGTTCCTAGAATAGCCAGGTAACCTCAGTGTTTAGGTGTGATAATCAAGAAAACCTGCCATGCTAAGGTTTTGTTGATAGGTTTGGACTTTCTGAAATCAGAAGGATGGGTTAAAATACAATATTAAACAAAGCTTATCATAAGATTAGCGTACTATCCCTGTCCAGCTATTACACTTCTGCACATTTGTACAAAACAGAAACCTGTTAACAGGAGGGAAACGTCAGGGAGCTTAGGACGAGAAAACACTGAAAGCTCTGTGGCTACACCAAGTAATTGCCTACTGTATCTATACATCACATAATCGTGGTGGGTCAAGTATTTCTGATTACTTTCTTAACCTAATGCCCTCAAAATCTGAAAGGGAGTAAGTTTTAATGACTTACACAAGCATGCCTTGTTCCCTGATCAGCATCGCTGTTCCCAGCTGAGCAGCTACTGTTTCTCTTGCCTGCCCTTATGCTGAAAGCTGACCTCCTCTCCAGGTAGCTCAGCTTAGTTAGTACTTGTGCTCCCCATAAAGGCACTTAGAATTTCCTTAGATCAAAATGTTAGCTGGTAGCCAAATTTTAGTGCCTTTGTTGTCACAAACAGGAAGGAGGAGCAGACTGCTCTAGCCACAGTTGAATCGCTTCATTTGAGAAAGGATGTGCATCCCAGCAGCTTAACTGGAGCCTTTGAGAAGGTATTAACTAAGGTATGTGCAAATAGCTAGCAGCTGATAAGCCTCTAGGTTATAGCAAATTTATGAATTACCACAGCACTTGTGTCATAGTATCACTTTTTATTTTCCCGGAAACCCACCTTCTGACCAAGAGTCACCGCTGTCTTCCATAATTACTGCTTTTTCACAAGGGTTTTTTTGATTGGTGGTCTTGTGTCTCTGACATACCAGCTAACTCTTCACCTCCTGATGGTAAGCATGTTAATATAGTAAACACTGAGACAGCAACTATTTTAACCTTTGTGCTTGTGAGAAGGCATCACTGTTTTGTGTTAAATATCAGTGGGGAGTCATTGCTGTCACTGGTTAAAAATAACACTAACATTTCCGTATTTCTTCTTGGCTCCCAAACTTAAGATCTGCTTAACCACTTATACATCTTGACTAAAGCTGGAACTTTCTCTATAATTCTGTTCTCTGTAATTTGATCCCTTGGTGGTGCATGCAGAGGGAAGGCAATTTTGGTGGCTGGCAAGTCAGGCAGGCTGGCAATCACCATGCCCAGCTAGCTACCTTCCTAATTACATTGTCTCTTCCTCCAGCTCAGACATTGAACAAAGTTATGGTGACAAACACAGGGGAGGCAACAGATGGGGAAAGGAAGAGAACTTCCCACTGATTCGACTAGTAATTGCATTTTCAGTGTCGCTGCCTCATTCTGGTGTATGAGAGAAGGGGAAAGGGTTTAGGTATAAGTTGAAGTACACGGGAAAGAGATAGCCCTTCCCACTTGAACTGGAAGAAAAAAAGAAAATCCCAGGTAAAGTTAATTTTAATTTTAAAACAAAACAAAATCAATGATCCTAAAGGTTTTTAATTCAGCTCACTCCACCCTTTTCATGTTTCTTACTAATTAATTGTTTCTTCATATTAAAAAAAAGATTACAAGAAACAGAAAAAAAAACTAAATAAGACATGCTTTTGTCTTCATCAGACAAAAATATTTTCAAAATTCTGAACGTCTTGAAAATGATACTTCATTCAATGTTTGTCACCAAATGATGCATCTTTTAAAATTCTCCAGAGCTGAAAGTAAATTATATTTTTATATCCTGATGACATTT
Source organism: Astur gentilis (assembly GCF_929443795.1). Taxonomy (NCBI): domain Eukaryota; kingdom Metazoa; phylum Chordata; class Aves; order Accipitriformes; family Accipitridae; genus Astur; species Astur gentilis. The sequence continues at coordinate 24,287,820 of NC_064882.1, read as the reverse complement.
TGTAGTGATATTTCAATAACACGAGGTGGCAATGAGGCAAATAGGTACAATTAACTTCACATGCAGCAAAGTTACCCCCTCCAAAAAAATTATAGATTCATTTAAAAGACAGAAGGAATGGTCTCAGAAGCAGGGAAAAAAGCTATTTAGTAAGTAAAAAGTAATTCCTTGCTGAGACATCTTTGATTGCCAGTTCTGAGTGATGCAGTTATGCCCAAATGTATCAGTGGTGAGAATGGTGGACAGTAAAACATGGTCACTAAATTCAGGCACTGCTGTACCACTGGTTTTGTATCTGGGTTCTTTTTCTTTCTCAGAAACATATATATCTTTATTTTGAACTTTTCTTGTTATTGATAAGAAATTAATAAAAATACTTTTAGAGTAGTGTCTTTTTGCCTTAAAACACAACATAGAGAGAAACACTACTATAGACATTCTAAATGTTTTTATCATGCATATGATGTATGCTAAGTATGTGTAGTCTAAATGTTTCAGTCTGTTGTGGTTTAACCCCAGCCACCATCTAAGCACAACCCAGATGCTCCCTCACTCCCCCCTTGGTGGGATGGGGGAGAGAATCAGAAGGGTAAAAGTGAGAAAGCTCATGTGTTGAGACAAAGACAGTTTAATAGGTAAAACAAAAGCCATGCACACAAGCAAAGCAAACCAAGGAATTCATTCAGCACTTCCCATCGGCAGGCAGGTGTTCAGCCACCTCCAGGAAAGCAGGGCTCCATCACGCATAACGGTGCCTTGGCAAGACAAATGCCATCACTCCGAACGTCCCCCCCCCCTTCCTTTTTCTTCCCCCAGCTTTATATGCTGAGCATGACGTCATACGGTGTGGGATATCCCTTGGATCAGTTGGGGTCAGCTGTCGCGGCTGTGTCCCTTTCCAGCTTCTTGTGCCCCCCCAGCCTGCTCACTGGTGGAGGGGGGTGAGAAGCAGAAAAGGCCTTGGCTCTGCGTAAGCACTGCTCAGCAGTAATGAAAACATCCCTGTGTGGCCAACACTGTTTTCAGCACAAATCCAAAACATAGCCCCATACTAGCTACTGTGGAGAAAATGAACTCTATCCCAGCCAAAACCAGCACATAGTCACTAGTACTGACAATATTAGAAGGAATGTTTATTTCTGTACTGACTATATCCCTGTTCCCTCTTCCTGGATTGCCCAGCATTTTTGTGACCATTATGACTATCCCTAAGCAGATCACCATGGAAGGAATTGTAGACTAGGTTAGTAGTGACTTTAAGCTGAGGGGCATTCATCAAGCTCAATAGACCCAATGTTCCATTGCAGATTTCCTGTCAAAGTTCCCAAAGTTTCTAGGTAAAGGTGGACAGAAGAAGGGGAATGCTGTGAAAGTGATTTGATGACAGTCAATGATTAGCTGATTAATTAAGCTATCACTGTGTAGTCCAGCTTACAGAAGAAGAATGCATGATGTGTATCTACAAGTCCAATAAAACTGCCTTGCAAATGACAATAATTCAATATAACTCAAAACAAAGCATTCTGGCTTTCAGCTGAAAATTCCCCAAAACATTGTTTGAAAGACATAGAAAAGCACAGTTCCAAATAATTTCTGGGCAGGATCTTTTTCTCCCTCAGGTCTTGGGGCATACCTTTCCAGACACTCTGCTAAGCACTCCATTTTTACCCTCTATCAATTATCAAATTCCATCAGTCCATTGTCTTATCTGGGAAAGCTGATTTCAGTAGCAGCATCATACTCAAATGGCCCTGCCACTCAAAGTTAATTGAATCCTTTTGAGATGTTGCAAAAAATTGTAATTGGTCCTTTTGAGGTGGCAGCAGCATCTTTAATCTGGGCTAAAATATGCAGATACAGTATGTTTGGGACAATTTTATACTTTCCTGTCTCTGTGGTGTTCCCTTTCTGAAGATTCCTAGTTTGTAAGTGATTCATGTGCCACAATATTGGATAATTTTTCCTTAGAATCTACACTTTGCAGAGCTAAAGGTTTTTAAAATCAAACATACACCCCTTTTTTAAATCTTTGCAATTTTAATCCAACTCTAGGCAAGAAAATCTAGATGGGCTTAGGCCAATCAATATTTTTATTAATCAGTATTTATTTTTCATTGAAATTTTGTGAAATAATAATGTCAAAGCATTTTTTTTATAACACCTGATAGTTTCAGGTTTGTTTTGACAGTGTAAGTTTGTTCAATCTAAATGTAACTGAAAGGGACTGAAAGACAGTCACTGTAATGAAAGCCATATAGAGCTGCTCCCACAAAATCTTCTGGAATGAACTGTTCAGATTTTTCAGTGTTGTATGCTGTAACAGCAAAATAAAATGACCAGAATTGAGCAGTGCAGGATAAGGACAGAGTAAAGTTGATATGGAAAAATGCTCACCTAAAGATAAATAAGAGAACAAAATTTTTTTTCACTGGCTGACCAAATACCTTAGGGAAGTTGACTTGTTGCATAGAATGAAAAAAAGCAGAGAGGGCAAAACAGAGCTGATAAACTGCTGCTTTCAACAAAAGATAAATTACCACAATGGTCTGGCTTCCACATTTATGAGTGGAGAGTCTTTTTTATCTTAATGAGGAATGCAGTTATTATATTTCTGTTTTCAGCTTTTTTTTAATGGAATCTGATTTTGCCGTTGAACAATTAAGACAGATGAAAGTAAACATACAAAAAGGATTCATTTCCAGAAATTTCTATCTTCTTTTTCCGGTAATCCACAGACCATCATATTGCATAATATTTAATTCGAACAGTCATATTCATTGTAATGTTCCAAACTCCATGGGGTACAAGATTTTAATTTATTTCTCACTTGTAGCCTCATACAATACATCTTGATTTGAAGGACCACTTGCAGAAAAGATGATCCAAAAAAGTGGACCTAAAGTATACAACGTTTCCCAGCAAGGAATCATAACAAGAGAGAAGATTAGAGTCAATGAGAAGAGTTAAACTCTAGTTCAGATCTCAAGGCTGGCATTGCATAGTTAACAGCTACTTCCATTACTGTAGTGACTTCGATTTCAGCATATTTAACAAGGGAGTGTCTGATACCCCAGGCCCCATTTCACACTCATTAACACCTCCCTCCAGTCATATTTAGGATTCATTACAGAAGAGGTTAAACCTATTCAGAAATTTTCTATGTTAAAATGATCCATTTTGATTTTGCAACTTCATTCCAGAAATGACTCCAGATTTGTCTGGAAAGCCCCAAGGTAGACCAAGAGTGTGTTATAAGAAGGTGAAAGGAAATATTTGAACTTGCTCTTCGTGGTCTTCTCCGACCATGGGTAGACTCCCCTCCCTTTTTCAAACTACACCTCCTTTACCGTATGCATGAAAAACCCTCCTCAGCTGCTGCCAAATGTATGAGGCACTTCAGTTCTGGTTTTCCCTTGGGTTTTGCTCAGGTAAATCCTGCTCCTCAGTAAGGTACGCGCTGTTGGATGTGAGCTTGAGCTCTGTCTCCCTACTTTGCTTGATGGTTTTCTGGCCACAGCTCCTGCCTCCCAGAAGTGCTGTGTCTGAATCACAAGCTTTCCCACCTGATTTTCTTTTCTTTCCTTCCCTGCACTGCCCCCCTCCTCCTGCCCAGCCTGAACTCACACATGTGGCAGTTCTTTTTCTCTCATCTGATTTACCAGAAGGTCTACGAGCCTGAAATAGATTAGGTTGAAGTGCAAGTTTGTCTCAATAAACCAAGATCAGGTTCATGGGTGGGTGGGTTCCTAGTTTAAAAAAAATGCATAAAAGATGATTGCTCTTGTTCAGTTTCCAAAAGAAATCCAGTCTCCTGGATTACCTTCATGTACTGGCCACTTCTATAGTTCTTAAACATGTATACCAAGAAAACCAGTTAAGTAGGCAAGGTGAAACATGTACCGAGTTAACAGAAGGGTAAAACTGAATTTGCAATTTTGTGAGTAGGAAAAGAATCCCAATTTTATTGTTATTGCTACTGGGTAACTGAATATATTGGGGTTTAGAGAAACAACAGTTCATATTTAGTGCCTAGCATGATACTAGTATGATTATGGTTAGGGCCGCTTTATTGTAGTATGTCAATAATTCTCCTCAGGACAGAAGAGCCCTTTCAGCTTAAAATTCTCTGTTGTCAAAATACAAGAATAATATGACTTCCAAAATAAAAAAAGAATCCTATGTGTGAACTGCAATTATTTTGCCACACTCCCAGACCTCCCTGCCTTTCAGACAAAAGTGTTTGGGTATCTGGAGCCATCAAAAGTGTGTGTGTGGGGGGAGTAATTTGGGAAATTAATTTAATAAGTACCTGAATCCCCACCCCACTGGACTAACAGCTGAAACTGAGTGGTAATAGAAGAGATTATCTTAAAAAAGTCCAGGGTTGCATTGTCATCAATCACTGTTCTACTGTAGCTACAGTTCAAGGAACCATCCTACTGCAGTAAGAATTGAAGTGGATTATAATAGATAATTATAGTTTTTGTTAGTACCATTGTTATAAAATGTTATAATACTTTCTACCCTTCATACTCTGCACAGCCATTGCTTTAGGTAATAGATACCTGCAGAACAAATAATGGAGAAGAGAAAAATGTTGCACATAAAAAACACAGACATCTGCATAGAGAGAATTTTTACTAAGGTGGAAGCAAGAGAGAGGATTTTTTTTCAGCTTAGCATCCTCTGTCACTAGCTTTTCTTCCTCCCTAAACAGAACAAAAAAGAATAGATAACAAAAGTTAGTTTGCTTCTCTCAAAGAGAAAAATAAACTTTGACTTAGAAAGTTTATGTTTGTGTGTGTAAGCAAGGCTGTTTGCAAATTAAACTTTGTTCTTCAGGCTGGATCCAGGACTTCCATGTTTCTCTTACTAGCAGGTATGAAATAAGAGTATATCCAATATTCCTTGTGGGATCTCTAAGCTCAGAAGGCTCCATGTACTTCTCCAGGACAGAATAGTTGCTCTTTCTTCTCACTTTTAGGTCTTCTGTAATTGAATGCAGATCTCACCAAAAACACTTCTATCTAGTTGGACACTACGGCAAATTGTTCTCTAGTCCTGTTCCTCTTCAATAAAAATGGCTTGAAATAAGGATGTGATTTATCTGCAGTAGATACCTGTAGGCATCTTCCAAGTACTTGCCTTCACATAGAAGACGTCTTTATATCAATCACGGTGACACTACCATTATGAAGTAACCCCCTTCAGTTAGCATACTGAAGGGGCTACCCACACGACCTGATATTTGCTGATGTACTTCAGGGTACTTTTAGAAAAAGATGCCTGTCAAGACAGTAAGCAATACACATACTGTCTGAGAAGCAGAATGACTAGGGAACAAGTACTTGACTTACCCACAGGCTTCTGTACATTACCTTGTTTGGGAAATCTTTCTGTGTCAGTAGTATGGTGTCCCTAAGCGACTTGCCACAAAAAAAAAAAAAGAAGAAAAAGAAAGAAAACAGATAGGTATGATCCATCTAGCACAGTATGCTTTTAATGAAAGTATTGTGCCTCTAAACGAGTGCTATCTATTATCTACTTTTTTAAACAGATGAAAAATCATGTTGCTTTCACCCAATATGTGCCAAACAAAAGGCGCAATAAAAATGGCATTGAAATATATGAGCTCTTTGACAATAGTATTAGTCACATCTTATAACCTGACCTTTCTGCTGACAGGGACATTCAGTAAGGTGTTATAAGAGGGCAAGCATTTTCAGCAGTAAGAAAATTCATTATATCAGTCATGCGCTAAACAAGCATCATTCTCTCCTGACTGACAATTTTTCTTCTCCCCACATTATCTTCGGTGTTCATGTTTGCTCCCAAATGTTAAAGAATATTCCAAAAAGTTTCTACAGCGCTGAAAGAATTGCTGAGATGAATACAAACTGGTAATTACACCACCATGGCCACTGGGGGTCATACCACCGTGGGTCTGTACTTACAGACAGTGCTTGTTAAGTACAGCCCTAAACAAGTTGAAATTTAAAAGCTCTGTCACTCAGGTCATAGCTTTAGGAGGCATTGGATTTAAGAAATATACTTCAGGAACACAAAACTCTTTCTCTTGCTGAGATGACTGCAGCAGCTGCAGCTTGTTATTGACCTGTGTTACTTCTAGGTAATATTTCCTAAATTAACTTAATGGGTTTGTTGCTGTAAAAAATCCAGCCAATCTAGCCAAGCCAAGGTGATCCACAAGAGAGGAGAGAAAAAGTAGTATAGCAGTGTCCACTTCTGCTTGCATCTTTAATAGGGATATATTGGGATAATATTGGGATTTAACAGGGATAATATAAGTTCTGCAAAGTCTCACACTAGGTGCTGGAGTCCACATTGTGTTTGCACATATGTGCATGTGAATTTGTAAAACAGAAAGAGAAAACGGAAGCTTGGGGGTGTATCCTGCTATATGAAATACAGAAAAGGTATCCTCAATGATCAGAGGTAGTGATTGAAAACAATGTTCCAGATTGTGTCTTCTGTCATCAGAATCACTATGGTCAGTACAATTTTCTTCCACAACACACAAAAACCTGAATTGCACAGGGGTTAGGTTCTTTCTACCTGGTTCTCAAAATGTATCTTGAAATGTCCTTGATTTTATAACTCCAGTTTATTTGAGTTGGGAGTCTAGTCAAATCACACTTTGCTATTTAACTTTGGTTTGGTCTACTAACCATGTATCATAATGGTCACTCTTTAAGGAATAAGTAGAAGAAGGTTTAGATTAGTTCTTGACCAAGAATCAGAAATCCTTTCCTGGTTGCATTAAGTATGGATAAAGAGAAAAGAGTCTCACATGGTGCTGGTATTTCAAAGAGCTGATTTTTCAAGAATAAGGAAAATCACTAGGGAAATTCATCAGAAAGTAAACATAAATGTGAACAGGAATTTTAACATTTTTATTACAAAGAAGGATGATAATTGTGACTAAAAGCCCAGTCTGAGGAAGAAATTAAATGAAAGCAACAATATCTATTTTTAACAAAAGACAGAAAAGGAAGTAGGTATTGCCAAAAGGAAAATAGAAGTTGCTAAGTGTAGGAAATTTATGTGGAAGGAAAAGATAGCTGTGAAAAAAAGAAAAGCAGTGATTGGCAGCATTAGCACTATACAAAGGAGTCTATGTGTGAAAAAAAATTCTGAAAATAATTCTGGATAGTTGGGTATTAAAATTGTTCGCAATGATACAGAAAAAAGCTTTTCAGTAAATGGCTTTTATTTGTGTCACATGGCTATTACTTTTTCTAAACCATATCCACATAAGACTTCAAGCACTATAAAGGGCATCCTGTTTCATATAGCAGCCTTTCACAACTTAAACTTCTGAGTTCCCTTAAACTAATTCATTTGAATACTAAACTCACTGGAGTCAGTTTTTAGTACATTAAAGATGGCAGTGAAATTCCAGAATAATTGAAGATACAGAAGTTGCAGGCATAGATTTATGCAAAGGAAAAGAGGGCAAAGGAACAAAAGATAAGGGTGTAGAGGGAATATATTTTCAACTCTGTTCTCAACCATAGCAGCACCTGCAATGGCCCGTGCCTTGTATCAAGCAAGCCTATCCAGCCACATCATAGCAATATTAAGGGTTGAGTTGCTTTTCTTGAATATTGTACTAGTATTCAGAAGGAATATAAAAAAAGGATAAACTAAATTACCCTGACATTAGTTCTGAGTAACACATAGCCACCAATTCAAAGTACTGTTTCTCTGTCAGCTAACAATCAACTACTACACAGAAAATAAGTCTTGTCAAAAAAACCCTAATTTTCTTCTTAGAGGATATTAAGAGGGTTTTGGCTGTGCAGTGGGTAATTTCAACATCAGTCATGGTATTCTGTGACAGTATATTTTCTAGGTAGCACATCTCTGCATAAACTTGAATACTGCTAGTTGTAATTACCAGCTGGATGTGCAGGTAGGTAGAATACTTCATAAAGAGAATACTATATAAAACTCAAATAATTTGCTACATGAACAACTTGATTAATCAAAATCAGAATAACAGAGTTTTACCAGGACACAAAAGCCACCTATCAGCAAATTTTCAGATTGCTCAAGCCAGACAATGTTCTTCAGTTCTTCCAGAAGTTCAGTGTTAACACTACTTATGTAAGTGGATAAACATTCATTTAAACACATTTAAAACAATACATTTAAAATAAACTTCCATTAAGCTACAAAGGAGGATGATATAAGCGTACAGTGTAAGATGCAAAGAATTTGTAACATTTCTGTAGAATAGGAGATGGCCTATTAAGGTAGGTAGGCACCAAAGAGTGGTGGTCACTATGGAAATATTTACGCTGTGTACTCAAAAATTGGGGTCTTTCTATCCATCTATAAAGCACAGTTCTTTGGCTTGTAGCTGCAGTGCAGCCTCCCAAATGAGACATAGAGATGGTCATAATGTCAAGCTGCAAAACCAGGAAAGAAATGCACTTCAAATTTTCTTCTTCCATGAAAGATGCAGGTGAACCAGTTAAGCTTGAGTGTGTCTCCAATTTAATGAAGTTTTCTTTGCTTTGAAGAAGTTTATCAGTGTTCCTAGCAGTTGGTTACAACTATTCTATGGGAGATATCACTATATGCTATTACAAATCATAACATGATCAAGGTTGTTCATTCCTCTTCACTATGATTTTTTTCTCTGCATTTGTCTTATTACCTAATTCAGATTTGACTGGCATCACTGTATCTGTAGACATCATTTATACTGCTAGATATACTTGTTAAAATTATCTCATATACTAATCACAGATGTGGTATTAATTGAGCAATACTGAGTCTTTTGAGAAAGACTGAAAAATCACCTAATAAAGTGACTCGAGTGCAAGTATGACTTCCTCAAACATGAGTTAAAAATAACGTCAAGCACTGTTTTATGCTATTTATTTTAAATCCTTGTAGTTTTGTCTGTTACCTATCTAACCACCCAATGACAGAAAATCCTGACATGTTATGTGACATTTTTAAACTAAAGGTAGATCTCCCAGCCATCATAAAATATGAGCTTAAAATCACTGTACCTGTGGCCTAAAGTCTAAGCAATTGATCTCAAAACTATTATCTTCCAGCAGCAGTGGAATTACAGCTGCTCTGAGGTAAGGATAGCATCTAATTCTCCAGCATTAATCCACACATTCTTTATACTACACAGATTACACAGGGCTGTCGGGACTGCAGCAAAACTACAGCAGGCCAGATTTATGCGATGCTAAGTTGTAAACAGAGTGTACGAACTTTCATATATCTCTTTGAATGCCCACCTGTGCACTGTTTTTGGCTGCAAATAAGTCCCTTTATAAAGGAAATAAATGTTCCAGGTGGTATTTCCATCACTTAAATCAACAGTCCTACAATGTAAGTCGGAAAAGTTGCATTAACTTTTGTCAGGTTGTTCAGAAATTCATCATCCTAAACTGAAAATACTTTAACTGCTGAACATACCATGTTTCACATCTCAAAGGCCAGCAAAGGATCAGAAATTCCAGTCAGCCAACTGTGAGTTCCCGAAAGGGAGATTTTGCTTTTACAGTGTATTCTCCCTTCCTGTCTGCATTTCAAGCTCTGATGGATGTCTCTGCAAGTTTTGGACCAGGTGGAGCATTAGCTGATATAAACCAATCTGTGTGTTTATAATACTGCTTACGGGTATATGCATATATACAGATATGAGAATAAATTACTTACAAATTTGCCATCAAAGGAAAAGAGAAAAACAGTTTTCTTTAAAACATGCAGTGAATTGTGGTCTTTACGACGAGAAATAATTAATAACATTTCTAAGCTACTTTGAAAAATTTTTTTACCATTAGAACCATAACATGAAAGGAATTAACACAGAAGATAGTGAAACAAAAAATATGTGATGCATGCTGCTAGCCCTATTATTTACCAATAAGGTTCTAGATTCTTTCCATGAGATAATTCCACACAGTGCTCTTTAGTTTCTTTGAGAACAAGAGAAATATGAATATAGCTCTTTTTTCCCCTCACACAGCACGTTCTTCCCACAGTTATTAATAATTAAAACAACTTTGGACTGTGACACTGTGTCGAATAAAATCCATAGAACACACATTGTAGAATATTTCTAGAAATGGCAACAAATCTCTTCAGAATCTTAAATATGTGCTGATGTTTAAAGAGAGGTAGCATTCAAGAATTTATTTCCATGTACAATCACATACATGCAAATACGGCATATGTACATGTCCTGGTTTCAGCTGGGATAGAGTTAACTGTCTTCCTAGTAGCTGGTACAGTGCTATGTTTTGAGTTCAGTATGCGAAGAATGTTGATAACACACTGATGTCTTCAGTTGTTGCTCAGTAGTGTTTAGACTATAGTCAAGGATTTTTCAGCTTCTCATGCCCAGCCAGGGCACAAGAAGTTGTCACAGGACACAGCCAGGGCACCTGACCCAAACTGGCCAACGGTGTATTCCATACCATGGGACGTCCCATCCAGTATAGGAACTGGGGAGTGGGGGCGGGGAATCGCTGCTCGGGGACTGGCTGGGTGTCGGTTGGCGGGTGGTGAGCAATTGCCCTGCGCATCATTTGTACATTCCAATCCTTTTATTACTACTGTTGTCATTTTATTAGTGTTATCATTACCATTATTAGTTTCTTCTCTTCTGTTCTATTAAACCGTTCTTATCTCAACCCAGGAGTTTAACTCTTTTTTCCCCGATTTTCTCCCCCATCCCACGGGATGGGGGGGAGTGAGTGAGCGGCAGCGTGGTGCTTAGTTGCTGGCTGGGGTTAAACCACGACAGTACATAATGTTCAGAAACCATTGGGAGTATGAAAAAAAAAAATCTCAGAAAAGGGATGGCCACTAGTGGTCAAAGATATTTCAATGAACATGAGAATAATGTATTACAGAATATATTACTCAGTGCTGTTTTTATTCTCACCTTTCTATACATGAAGCAATAGAGATGTGTTCATGAGACCATATAAATGTGCTAGGAATTGGAATGGCCTAAAGTAAAAAACCAAGGGTCTTGATTTATTGACAGATTTTTTTTGGAAAAGGTGATGAACATTAGGCTGTTGTGGAATAGAATTTCCCTATGTTCCTCCTTCAGCAGCCATACTGACTTTCATTATCTTAATCAAGATCTGCAGTTCTTAAATTCCTGTCTTCTTGTATCAAGGGCCTCCACAAAAACCTAAGAGAAAAAAAGAAAAAATTCTGAGCCTTCACAGAATGCCATAACATTTAAAACAAGGTCCACCTGACATAACTGCAGAGCTGTTGGTTTAAAATTCTTATGATTTTGAAGTAATATAATGAGCATCCAAGCTCCACAATGTATGAATGTTTATGCCATGGTACTATCTCTGAGATCCTGCAGTCAGCATCAAGGTTCACACATGAGGAGAATCTTCCAACAGTAAAGGTTATAGTAAGAAGAAAGGCAGAAATTCTCAATTTATTGGTAGAGAACATAACCAGAAATTTTCCAAGATAGCCAAATAATATCAAGTATTTGAGAATTTGAAAAAAATAACTTCTTTTTTAAAGAGTAAAATTTGAATTTCCCTGTAAGGTGACATTATTTAGGGGGAAAACATCTGTGATTGCCTGAGTGTTATGTGTGAAACAAAAGTGAAGGCATAAGGACAACAGAAGTATGAATGAGAGCTCAAAAACATTTCTGCAGGTGTTTTAACAGAGTATTGGTTGACATGAATTAAATGTTTAAGATGCTTACTAGCAAGCAATGAAAACAATCAGATAAATAATAACTCGACTGCAGGAAAATTCTCAAAAAGCAGTCCTGTTTGAAGACACTCATTGCCATAATTCATCATCATATAAGATTGGTCATTTCTAATTCAATATTTAACCTAGTGTGGCTTTCTCTGTCAAAGACTACTCAATTTTTTTCCAGCTTCTTAGTTATCTCAGTAACTTGACTAAAACACGCCCCTCAGAAAAGAAATCTATCAGTTCTTGAAGACTTCAACGGAACGAAGAATTCACTAGCTCAGATTATTTCACTGATTAAGCATTATTACATTTTTCGCTTCTCAGCTAAAGCAAATATTGGATACCTGTTGGCTTAAATATAGTATGGCACAGTATTTACTAAGGACATCTATGCAATGAAGCAAAGGCATCTGTTGGAGTCCAGCTCAAAAGAAGAAAGTTAAGCCTATGTGAACAGAACAGATGTTTAAAGTGTAATTTAGAAAAAAGATCATTTCTATTCAAATATTTAACAAGTTAATTCTTGCACTAAGCCCTACTCCCAACAAGCAAAAGACCACTACTTTATCCAATCACCCATGTATTATCAAATTCAGTCTTTGAGACTTACATAGGTAAAGCAGCTGGGTCACTTTGGTACTGATACCAGAGGAAAAAAACTACTGGTTTTTCATGCTAGCAGCACCTTGATGTCCAATGGATAAGTACTGTTAGCAAGCTGCCATTAGTAGTCCCTCTGTTAACTCCACAACACAACTATCAGCCCCAGAACATAACGAAATACACTGCCTATGATGAGATGTCATAAAAATTTCACACAAAGACTTCTGCACCAAGATTTGTTCTATTCAGATTCTATTTTTATTACAGAACACTTTGTCTTTCTGTCTTTTGCCTGAAGAATGTAACAGCATCTCCAGAGATGAATAATCTGGGGGGAGCTATCAATTACAGAAAAGAAAGGGAGAGTAAGAAAAGGGAAAGAAGAGTAGGTTTCCTTAAAAGGTTATTAAAGTATAATTTCTTGCAAATATCCAGATAGGTGTCCTTGGGGTTCCAAGCCCTGAGAAAGTCATATATTCATTGTCTTCTACTTGATATCTGGAGGTAATTTAGACTTGGAAAAGGAAAATCCGATTGATTAAGGACAATGAATTTTAGTTAGAGTATTGGCTCTTCATAAAATCAAGTTCAATTAAAGTTCAAAATATAAATTTAAATGTCAGTTGCAGAAAACTAATATTTATTTATGTAATAGGAGTTTTCAGAAGAGTTGTAATTTGTGATTTGGACATTAGTTTAACTATTCCAATTCTTCCGTTTCCTTTATAACATGACTAACATTCGGTATATATATCTCTTCTTTCTGTATTTCCATTTCTCTTCATGTAACTGCTAGATATGTACAGGGGGATCTTCCTGTAAATTAAAGTTTTCAATAAAAAAATTTCTTCATAAACTTAAAATAACTGCCAGAAAATAGAACTGGTTTAGAGCCTAGCAAATTCAATGGGACAGTCTCACAGCAGTCTTTCACATATCTGTTGTGCAGAATATCCTGATATATTTCTTTAATACTTTTATATTGCCTGAAGTTGCACTGGCTTGCTTGTTTGTATGTATATTCTTGCTTGGTTGTAATGCAAGGATCGAATTTGCAAGGGCCAGACATGCCATGAATATTTTACCTGCAGACTGCATGTGTTCCTGAACCATGATTTCTCCATAGGTCTTGGTAAAACATTTGATTTCACATGGCTTCCTTCTTCCAATACCTATCACCTCACATGTTATGAGATTCCCGCAGAATTAATCTAGGAAATTAATATTTTTGCCATTTTCCAGCATTTATTGTCATTGTCCAACAATTAGACTCAGTATTCACCTGGTATTTTCTCTAAATTGCTGCTTCAGAGGAGTCTTTCCACTACATTACAGATTTTTGTCACATACTGAGTTAAAAGCCTCTATCAGAGGCTTCTTTACTTCCAGCTTCAGCAGTTCTGTAAAATAATTTAACTTTCTTGTCAATATGCTTATTCCGCCAGGGTCATGCTGAATGCCAATCTAGCCCCAGGAAGCCCTCAAATTTATTAGGTTTGAAACTGTGTGATCATCAGTGTTCTTAATGCACTTTTTAATTTAAGATAGGGTAGGCGAGACTCAGCTAGCACATTTGGTATTGCTTTGTGTTAATTACAATTACAACTTACAAAAAAGGAAGCCATAAAGGCCAGCTGATGTTTAAAAAGGACAATGACAAACACTAGGCACACCTAGTCATATTTTTTATGGGCAGCTGAAAGAGCATAACCCTCTGAAAGCAAAAGTGAAAAAGAGGGAGATGACAATTTGTGCTCTAATGCTTATACTTCTTGTTTACACAAATCCATTTGAAAGTGAATAAAATGAAACTTGAAGTGATAGTATAGCAATATTTTTTCCATTAAAAGAAAACACTCTGGGCCTCTTTCCTTATCAGGTAATTTGCCAAGGCCAGTATGTAACAGTAACACAATTAGTGCTTGAGACTGATCTCAGTGAGTCTCACAGAGTTTTAACAATGACAGAAAAAGAAAAACCCAGCTTCCTCAAATATTTCATCTATGTTCCATCTTCACTGTCCTGTAGGGAAAACATTTTGACCTTTCCTTTGCACACTTCATTCTAGAATTTATACCGGTTATGGTCTGTGCTTCTGCAGCATTGCTGAGAGTTTTATTCTGCCATCACATACACATTGTTTGCCTCTCACATTTTCTCAAATGAGAAACTTGTGCAAAATCTCTCTGCTGCATTTAAACAACTCTGTGACTGCTTTTTCTTAACACTGGCTGAAGGATAACAGCCATAGCATCAGACACAGCAAAGGTCAGATCCAGATAGCCAGAAGGGCCTCCTGAATCTACATCAGTGACTTTATTCTCCCAGTCAGAATTTCAGGATCACCAAAGGCCATGTACAAATAATTTCACTGTCCAATTTCACTGAGCTGCATAACTAAATTTGGACAAAGTTCAGTGGATAAACTTAAGTGTCCCTTATCAGCTTCCACTAATACTAAGGGTTGAACCCATACTAACAGCCTGTTTTGAATATCCCTGGGGAGGGGGTGGGTGGGATGTGGAGGAAAGTCTCTGTCCCTTTTTTCAGACAAATCTTTGTATTAGGTGGTGGCACCACTCCACCGTCTCTACCTATGTAACACAAGCGATTAAATCTAGTAGATATTTTCAGAGCTTACCTAACAATGGAAGTTCTCTACAAAATGCAGTGACAGACACCATTTTCTGTTTAATCCAGCAAAAAGTGAGTGGTGACAAGACAGTGATGTCAGTCATGCTTCAGACCAGCTAATAGCAAGTTAGTGGTGTTGGCATGAATTATATTTAATATGGGTCTAGTACAAAATATAATATATGGTTTTGTAAGTTTCAATATCAACAAGATAACAGTGAAGCTTTTACTAGAATTAATTTTTTTTTCCTTCGCAGTCTTAAGAAAGGGCAAAAGGTTGTGAAACCAAAAAAAAATCCCAAACCCAAACCCAGTATGTTAGACTTTTTGGGTACCATTTCATTCTTATAACAACTTATGTATATGCTACAATTCATAAATGAGAATACTCACATCTTGACTCAAAAGAGATCAGCATATTTGCAGAATTAACATACAGCACCTAATCTGGCATGTCTGACCCTTGCAAGTTAGATCCTTGCACTACATTCAAGCAAGGTTATATACAGGCAGTGATACAGTGCAGCTTCAGGCATACAAGGCGGCATATGCGTATTAAAGCAATACTACCTCCAATCTGATGAGTATTCTTCCCAGCAGTTATTTTGCACAGTAATATCATCATAGTACCCTTTACAAAAGAGAACATTACTATCCTATGCTCTGTTACACAGTACAGAAAAACTAAAAAATCTCTTACCCCTGTAATAATGAAGAAAATTCTGTAACAAATATAGATGTGCTCAAAACATTTACATAATGTATGAGGTACAGCAAGATAGAACATTTAACAGATTTTTCCCTAGCATTGAAAACTATATACAGGGCAAAGTAGAATACGTAACTATGAGCCATGCGTTTGGCAGATCTCTGTCTCGCAGGGAAAGACTGTGCATTTCAAAATGCTCACTAACTTTAAAGCAGAAGTGATGGTCAAATATACTTGACACTGACTGTTCCTAAATGATGAGTAGGAAACTGAAAAGATTTCTTCACATTTTTAAGTCCTGCAGGAAGAAATGAAGTGTCTGAGACATTTTGCTGTTCTGTTTGCATAGCTACAAGAAAGAAAGGGCATTACAGTTATGGAAATTTGGTGTCACAATTTGATTGACAGATCCTCAGATTTAGTCGTTCTTTAATCCCATCTAATATATAAACTCTATACTTATAGTCTAGAGACATATGAGAAAAACCCTGAAGTCTGTTGTAACAAACTGAGTGTAGGTTACCATATTATACACAAACCTTTATTTGCAAAGCTTGCAAAAACTTAGCAGCCTTCAAAATAAATTTAATGGCATAGCTTCAATGCTAAAAGAAAATTAAAATACAAAAATACAGTATACTAGTTTAATTACCTTATATGGATGTATTTTAACCAATTATACCTGACCAAGCCAAGTAATGAGAGAGTCGCTTATGCTGAACTAGAGACCTATACTGTCATGGTTCTTAATATGACTAATTTATAGTTCTTTGGCTCATATATGTGTTCAACAGAAAACTTGTCTGAATGGAAAGAAACCCCAGAGACTAGACATCTTCCAAGTCTTGTTTAGCTATATATCAATCTTAAAAACTATTTTGAAAAAATAATGTAGCCAACCCTAGCATTAGTTCTGTTATACATGAGGGTGTTAAGAACAATGAGGTTTTTGTCAGACTACTTTAGTGTAGGAGCCCTGAGAAAACTGAAATGTGAAAGCATTTTTTTTTCAGCTTGACAATAGAATTTCTGTCAGTCTAGACAATGGGAATAGAATTTCATGTCAGGCAATAGAAAATAGCTCTGAGATCAGAACATTCAAAAGCCATGCAGAAGATATTTGATTGAGGTCTGTTCAGATTCTGGCCTTGATAACACAGTTTCACCATCTGGGTGTTCTGGTCTGACAGTTGGCTACTGCAGGTCAGAGTTCTGCCAAACCTTTTAAAATCTAGGTAGTAACTATGCACTGGATAATGGAATTTAACCTAGGTTTCACTAGCTCAGTTGTGTGCCATTACCAAAGTATGCAGAGTATTCACTGGGCCAAAATGACTATATAGAGAAAAACTCTCAACACTACTCACATACACATCAAAATTTTCCTGCTTGGCTGTGTGTTGTCTCAGGGTTTATGAGACAAAATTCAAGCTTGTATCACACAAAACAGGAATAGGTAATCTGAAATTCTAAGATGTCTTCTATATGCCAGAGGAATACCTCAGATCAGAATATTTGCTCTCATAAAGTCTCTCTCCTTTTCCTGAAAATGCCTTCAGCCTACTTCCATTCAGAAGAAGAGCAGTTTTGTAGTCTTTGAATGCTTCTCGATACTTAGGAAAACCCTTCTGCTGCCCTTCTTCTTCTGAATTAGATTCTACATGAGCAATAAAATACCATCTGGTTCTCCTACGTACTTCTCGCTACTCGTATCAGTCAGCTTGCAATCTATTGATTAGGATATTTATTTGTACTTTTTTTTTTTCTGAGGGGATTGTCCTCTGGAACTCTTCCTACCTAGAATTTTCTGTTATAGAAAATAAATTAACACTCTTTTTTTCATCTATATTCTCTAATTCTGAGTTATATGGGAATGCTAAGATGATCAGCAAGAGGATGATTTTGCATTTATTTGTATCTACTGGTACACATCTTCATGTTCTCATTTTTGTTTATTGTAAACCTTTCCAGTAGTCCCCTTGAGAGATACTATTGCTGTTTTCATCAACTCGGACATGTTTACAGTGTTATAACAATTTATTTGAGTAGAATAACTCTTGATTTACACAACTATGAGAAGATAATCAAGTCTATAAAACAAGCATTACCACAAAAAAAGAAATTATCTATCACTTTCTAATGCTAACATGGAAGTGTATTGCAGCACTCTAAAGTATGATCAATTCATCCTGTTATAGTCTACTATTGCCATAACTTATATCTTGAGTTCTATAACTTTATTGATTATAGCTAACCAGAGAACTATTTTCTTTAGAATCACTTATTCATTTTTAGTTATTTTAAATTGGTCTTTGTTCCACAGCAGAATGATGTCTAAGATTATGAGTACTTTAAAAATAATAGTCTAAAAATTAGTATTCCCATTTTAAAAGTACTAAAATACAGTTTCTGCATGGCATATACCCTGTCATATGTTTTCATGTATGGTATACTCTTATCATCAGTGACATTAGATGATTTCTGCAGTTTCCAGAGCTTGAATTAAGTTTCTGTGCAATACAGTTTTTTCAACAAAATAGTAATTGTCAGATTTTTACTTGATATTCATGGCAAAACTGAGAATAGTCTGCTTTACATGCAGCTAAATCTTTCTGAACCTAAATACAGATAATATTATTTAAGCACCCTTAATACCACTTTGTTTTAGTGGACAACTAACCTTGCAAGCTACAAGTGAGGCAAGTTGGGTTTTAATGTCCTGTACAGCATTCCAATCTAGACAGCTAATGCATAATTCAGGTTAATGTGTGTCAAAAAAATGGAACTCTTGCAGGTCTAGTAAAAGCTGATTATGGAAACATAGAAATTACCTAATCTGGCAACATAAACAGGTGAAACCACATAAAGAATCAGGGCAATTGTTCATGTTCTTCTCCACAGCAAGTTATAGGTGGTTCTAATAACTTTTAGGCTTTATATTTGATGTTCAGTCATTTTGTATAATTAAGATGCTTAAATGTGACTATTGCAGTATAGATTTCTGTGCATCAACACAATTATATCTACAGGACTTATTTGTTTGTTTGTTTTGGATTTTTTTTTTTTTTTACTTTTAACATTCAAAGGGGAAAAATAGACACAAACAACAGACTTTGAAGTACTATGCATAGATTACATGTTGGTTCCAAATATCCACATTGTTTTGAACTTAGACTACATATAAATATTTACTTAAACATTTACCTAAAAAATTAAATGTTTACATAATATCTTTACTGATATTACTTGCTGTGTTCTAATGTAGAATAACCTGCATAACAGAACTAAACAGTGTCCAATAACTAACCCAGAGAGAGTAAAAGTGAAGGGATCCTAAAATTTCTGATCTCTGTCTAACTTGACTAAATAGTCAGCTTCAGCCAGGATCAGAGACTTACCTGCATTGCACAATGGAACGTTATGCAGAAAGCAAAAACTAGGAAGACCACCAGAATTAAAAAACTTCCATCAACACTGGACTCAAACACACACAAATGATCACAGTCTGACTGTAAATTTGGCTATGTTGCTTTCAGGACAGCAGCTAGTATCTCTACACAAAGCTGCATTTGCAAACCACCATCTTTGCTCAGCATTGTTTCTGATAACTTAATATAGCTGCTGTATGCAGTTATAACCCAGCATGCTATGGATGGGATGTTTATAGGTGAATCATTCATCAAAAGTGGTATTATCCAGTTCCTCTGTAGCATTCCCTCAAACGTATTTGGCAGGGCAGAGCTTTCATTACCAATAGCCTGTTGCTCTTCAGGCAATGAAGGTTCACTATATTGTAATTAAGAAAAAAAACCCACCGCCTCTAATACATGCTAAGTGTATTACCATTGTGGGTCCTACCTTCTATGTACCACTTTAATCTAAAATTAATAATTTTATTTTGTGCAAAGTTTCTTCACCTTGGTTCAGGTATATTCTCTCCTTTGAATTTTCCCCAAGATCACTGTGGTAGGTAAGAAATTTAATTTCCCTCAATTCCTTCTACTTGCCTTGTTTGTCCAGCTTGCCTCACCACGTATTTCAACTCTTTCCTAAGAGAAACTGCACGCTCTTCATCTGGTATCACCATTTTGCATGCACTGTAGTCCTTTAAAGTACCAGACTTTACAATTTACAGCTTTGTCACAACTAAGAGGCACTTACTATTTCTCTGTAGGCTGTTGATGCTATTGTGAGGATGTATACAGCCTACCGAATATGCTACTTATCAGAGTAAAATGAGAATGATTTAGACATGATTTCACCTGGTGAAATCATTGTAATTATTGCTAGTGAAAGCCACGAGCAAATGTTTCCGTTTCCCTATTTAACAGTCTCTGAAATGTGATTTTATGTCACACAGTCAGTCTTCTGTCAGAAAAAGGAACATAATGAGTTGTTTTATGCTACTGTGAGTCACTTTGGGGTAGTAGTAATGGACTTTAGAGATCTAATTTTTCATTTCTGTACCTGGACTGCTCTGAATGGAACCCGGTTTAAACTACAGGTTTAGATTGCACAAATCTGATACAAATAGAGGAGAAAAAGAAAAACAGAATCTTAATGTTCCATTTAAGCTATATGTACTTTTTTTTTTTTTTTTTTTTTTTAAATAAAGAACAGTGACACTCTTCTTGCAAATATTTTGGTAAAGAAATCAAAATTTAATCACATAAAAGAGTTTGGTTTGATTAAGAAGTAGAAAATTGTGACGCATAGGTATGGGAGCGTTAAGTTTGAAATGTAGTCATAGGAACTTAAGAACTTTAGAAAATCTACTATGTGTAACCCTAAGAATTCACGTATAGTCTAAAATCAGTTAACCACAGAAACTTTGACAAAGATTTGTTGATTTGTAATGTTTTGTTTTAGGAAACTAAAGAAACCATTATGGACACCAGTTTGCTGCTTGGAAACCCCTTACCCTTTCCACCTCGATCTAATTATCAAGGATTCTAAACAGTAGAGTTAAGTGAGATTAACCAATGATTGTTTTAACATAAGAATATTAATAAGATGGTGTGACTGAAGGACCGATTATTAGAAAGGTTACATTTAAGAATAGACATAGTATGCATTTTTATGTAAACTAATATAGATAATGGTGAGAATTGTACTGCGCAGAATCACCTAAGAGAGGTCAAGAAGCAGACAAGTGAGGAAGACTATGGAAGACCACCAGAGGGCTTCTGAAGACCATTAGAGACCTTCACTGTGCCTGCGTGAAGAGACATTTACATATGCTAATGATTTATCGGAAAGTCAATGATTATGTATAACATTTTCCAGAAATTTAGTGACTATGTATAAGAGGTGTGTATTTAACCTGCACAGTTAGAGAAGACAGGTGCACACGATAGGTGGAGCAATCCCCCATGTGCCCAGCGCTGCAATGCAGGAGTGCCTGCTTCTTAACTGCTCATTACTGTTAAGGAGTTCTATTCCGGATTTAGGTAACACTCTTGCCAAAAGTGATTTTTAAAATGCCAATGCACTGATAATATTTACATGCAATAATGCTAATTAAAGGAGTTTAAGATGCTTACAATGTCTCCAGTGGAGGTTTTTTGAGTTTTATTTCTCTTTAGTTACTGTTATGACTATCTTTACATGAAAATATCATATACTTTCAAAAGCCTTTCCAGTGGCAGGTTTCTGAAATTGTAAGGTTACAAATTACTCTCCCATTTGACCTTTTGACTGGCACAATGCCAAAAAGTACCTTATAATATCGAGTCATTAAATGGGACATCAAGGTAATAGCACAGCATTGCAGGAACTGATTGGTTATTGTGTTGCGGGGCCAGTTTCGGGAGCAATCTGTGACCAATTTCTGTAGAGGATGAGGTTTCAAATTTCGAACTCTGCTGGTTAAACAGAGTTGCTGCTGTGAGTCTTTATGAAGGTTGAGCAAGTAGAATCTGCTGATCTGCCAGTCCTTCCAAAAGACTGTGCTCCTGTTGCGAGAATACTTCTCCTCTTTATGCATGACTGACCTTCTAGTGGGATCCTGCTGTGGGGTGTGAATGTGGCCATTGTGAATAGATTGCCAGCCTAACTCTAAGCAACGGATATCGTAGCCAAGATTGTGCAATTACGGGCATCTATGTTGAATTATGTAGTCTGTTTTAAAATTACCCACACTGTTTAAAAAAACCAAACACATGACTGATTACCTGGTTTCCTAACTAACTTCTGTTACTGTAGACATCAGATAGCCATCATTAGCCAAACCTATTTATGGAAAGGGGTTTTATACATTTCTGACAAAATGCATATCTAGGCATTGCTCTAATAATTTTCTTCTAGATTTTTTTTTTCTCTGAAACGTGTAGGTGAGAATGAGAATGCTGTATTATACAGCTGTATTGCTGTATATGATTTCCTTGGAGTATATCATATGAAATATGTACACCTGGCCAGTTCTTTCTCTTTGAGACAGTGATAAAAAACTTCTGTTTGACAATTTTTATTGCAGCTAACCCTCAAAAACCAACCACAAAATCTGAGTAAGAATTAGTACTCGTTAATGCATTCCTTCTGTGATACCTCTTTTGTTGTAGTCCCCAGATACCATGGTTTTGTTTCTGGAAGACCTGAATGTCGCTGGTTTTACAGAATGCAGGAATACCCTCCAGCTCCTTCCTTGCCAGAGTGAATGATGGTCACGGTTTACACTTGTGGAGTGTTCTTGCATGGAAAATTATATTCTCAATTATATGTATCTGAAATTTTCATTCCTTTTGCAAAATGCAGGTAGCTTCAGGAGAATTACTGAATCTGGTAAATTATGCATGTTTTGCAAAATTATAAAGTACAATTAAGTTTGTGACAAGGACTTTTATTTGCTTGGGGTTTTTTTTTCATTCACGTATCTTTTTTCTTCTGTTTACAGCAGAAAAATACATGTTAAAGATGTATAATTCCTTAGCGAAAATGACAAATATAATCCTGCTGTAGAAATAAGACAGAAGACTGAAAAACAAGTTTGTAAAGGATAAGAAATACCAGCATAACTTTATGAAGTAATGAACACATCTCTGCTTGTGTCATTAGTATATATCCCTCATGAATGCAAAGTGTTAACTGATTTCCAGGGAAGGAAGGCACATGATGAGAAACTTAATTGCTTAAGGCATGAATCCACAGATCTATATCTGCTTTTAACACTTCTAAGTAAGAGACGTAAAATCAGATTAAACAGGCTCAGGGTTTGTTGGACATAGAAACTCTGAAATTAATAACAAAACTTCCTGTGAATGCAGAAGATGTGGTGAGGGTCAGACTGAAATGAGAACTGTAGTAACAGTCTTTCACACCAAACTCTGGTGCTGAAGAACAGTCAGAGAGCCTAGGTGAATTATCATAGAAGAATGAGAGAATATCTTGGAGAAACTATGTAAAAAATCAGAAACATACATTTTGTCCCAGCCTGTGACACCATCCCATACTATTTAACAGACATAGATAGTGTGAGAGAGCTGTTTCTTTAAAGACAGTGTAAAAACTGTTATTATTGTACTTGCATCATCATTTTTTAGTATAGGACTTTCTGCAGCCCGCAAAGATATAATTTTATAGGGTGGCACCTTTATATACTTACTACAGGGAACTGTTGGATGTAGTATTCCTGGCCTGCTGGGAGAGGGATATAACCCAATACAGTCCAACATCCATTCCTTTATCTTCTACTTAAAATACAAGAATCACATCTTTTTGGTCCTATGATCAGCCTTAACTGCTCCTTTCTGTAAGGAGATCAGAAGTACTGTGGTTAGTTTTATTTCACGTCTGCACACTGTAAAGCTTGTGTATCCAGCAACCTTTAGCAGAAGGAGAAATTTGAACATATTTGCGTCACTCAGCAGATTGATATCTATATGAAATTTATTTGTCCTAAGGAAGCCACCAAGTATTATGGTTTACCTGGAAATTTTGACTTGGCCTTTTGGACCTGTCTTCCACATGTCCACAAGTTTTTCCAGAAGAGCACCAGAGAATTTTTCTTCTTTGTTGTCACTGAACTTCTCTAAGAAGAGGAATTAGAGACTTTTGTACCTGCTTTGCTCCAACCATAAACTTTATTGTCAAAATCACTAAAATAGTCAGAAAATCATAACTGATTCTACTGGGAACTTTGACTAAATAAACTATGTTCCTGTAACAAATATCTGAAACCTCTCCATTTGTGGGAGGTAATTTTGACATGCAGAATGGAGATTTAAATGTAAATCATGACATGACTATTTAGCTGACCTCTCTCATCTTCATTATGGATCTTTATTTCATGACCTTTCCGGTTTTAAAGCATATGTATGTTCTCTTCACTTTTTTATCTTTCTCTGGTTTTCAAAATATGTCAAATTTCAGGTTGCTCTTTATCTGAGTTATCTTATGGTTTATCATTAAGTCACCACTAAAAGCTTAATGCAACTGTTTTTCTCTTTGTTTCAGATTCTTTTTACATGAAAATCTTTCTTTATGCTGATAACATGACTGCTTATTTCTCATGTGTGTACCTACATCCCTGAGAAGAATTAAAGGGCCTGCTTGCCTCTCAATTTGGCTATGAGCTGTAGAATGGAATTGAAATGGCTCTCAGGTGTTGGAAGTTTTGCTGTAACCGCATGGAGCTTAAGGTCAGAATTAAAAAGGAATTGTAGAATAACTGGAGGGAAGTTCTAACCTTCTTTATCATTTTGTCAGGTATAATGAAATTTTATTCATTTAATCAATTTTAACTATCTCACATAGTTTTATGCACTTATCACCTTCTGTACTCAGCTGCCAAGCTCTGTTCACGTTCTGTTTACCAGAGCTGCACTTTCTAGGAACATTGTGGTGAGTTTGGCCACCTGATTTCTGAAATAAGCTGTACCTGATTTAAATAGCATCTACAATCAAAAATATATAAAAATTTGGCAATTTTATTTATATGAATAGGTTTTATGGGTATTTTTCATGGTTTAATTGTTGCTTTATTCTCTCTGATGCAGAGTTGCATTTCATGCTCTTACCAGGTGTCAGGATTGATTCTGAAGACAGCAGTTGGTGGTAGCAAATTTTATATGTGTAACATAATTTGATTGTTAATAGACTGTGAGATCATTAGCTAAGTTATTTGCAGGATTATTGATAAAAATGTGTTTATGTTTCCCTGTCTTCTGGCCTATTAAAATTAGGAAAATAACCATAATTTTCAGAAAGGAGTGTCTGAGAGTACAAGGGACTAATGAGTGTCTTTGATATATTTTGATAGTTTGCCTTACATTTCCAAATGTTGTATATTCTGTTTATTGTTGCCTTGTGAATCCTAAACAACAAAACTTCAAATTTTGTCATTAATTCTCCTGTATCAGGTTAAACTATTTCTTATTGTAAATCATCAGGGTGGTACTGACACCTTTGATTTTCAGCGCCCATTTACTCCAGTTAAATTAGTGGAACAGGTATGGCCCTTCCAGTTCCCGTGATAGAGTTCTGAGCTTTGATAACGAGATCCAGTATAATGACATCCTTTAAAGAGCAAAATTACAGCAAAGTAATTTTCTCTTTCAGGCAAATTATTGAAATCTCTTGAGTTTGGGCAACACTGTCATTAAATATGCAGATTTGTTACTATGGTGCCACCTTTTCCTTCAAATTGAGTTTCAGGGGTAACTGAAAAACTTTTAAAGCTTCAGTACTGTGTCATTCAATTTCAGAAGTGAAAATTTCAAAAGAGTTAAAAAAATGAATGTGAAAATCTTCTGAACCTAACCAGAAGAGTTTTAATTTTATCAAACTACATTGATTTCAGGATTATTTTTTTTTAAATAAAGTCTATTTTCTTCCTTTAATTGATAGTTTATCACTGTCATTCCTTACATATATATCTCTGTGCTGGGAGTTCCTTCCTTTAATTAATTCAATGCATCTATCTTTAGTTATTTCTCTTATGAAGCCAAGGACTGTGTTAATGACTCTTCTAGAGCAATGTGTCAGTTTTTAAAGTCCATTAACTTTCTATGACTTTCTGCATACTAACACGCATTATTACATTATTTCCCCTGATCTTGAAATCCAATTTAAATTCCAACCATGAAATTCAGTGATGGAACATGTTTTTTAATTGCTCTATCTTTTTACGCTCAGTACAGAACTGAGATAAGAAGTTGCAAGTTTTATTTTTAAGGTCTCTTTCACACATTTTCAATGACAAATGATCAACATGAGACAAATTTGGTAGTTATGAGACTCAAAGCTTTCAGCAAATAAAAGTTCTTATAGAATTTGTTATTATTTCAGATATATTGCTACTGACATGTTCTTACAATTATTTCTTTAACATCTTCCTAGTTCCAAAGGCTATGGGTTGGAAGCCCAACAGATCTCCCAAAATTATTCCCTTATGTCATATTTTGTCTCTGGTCCACAGAGAATAAATGTCATCTTCCTTTGCAAGCTTTCTTGAAGAATGCCACTTTTATTCTTGTCACGTTAGGACTGCATGTGCATATCATGAGATTTATCATGTAAAGGGCAAGAAGGAAAAGCTAAATTAGCTTTAGATCCTTATTTCGAGGTCTAGCTGGTGATGGCTTTGATAAGCTTCAGCCTCCACATGAGGACCTGATCTGGCCACAGAACAACTCTCTTCTAGGTTTTGACCAGAAAGAAAACCAAAGACCGTGATCCAGATAAGAGCTGAAGTGTGACAGTGTGTCCTCCAGTCTATTTTAACTGATAACCAGAATGACAGGATACATACAACAGGTACTTGCAGGTGAGCTTAGATGCAACTGATGAAGTGCATTAATCGGCACTTAAATTCCCCATAAACTCTTCTAGTCTTCAACAGAAACAGCTTACACAACTATAAAAATTCTACAGAAAATTTAAGTAAAGCACTGAACAAAACCCACATAAAATAGCCTGCAGGAAATCCCAGGCCATGTGGAAATCTTAGTCCCAGTGGTTTTAATTATAGCAGGACTGAGTGAGGTATTCTCAGAGTTTTGAGCTACAAATTTGCTATTTATCTTCATTTCCTGATGAACAGCCACTGCAATCTAACAAGATTTCAAAGCTTAGCAGCAATCACTTCATTTTAAGCCTAGTAATTGTTGAAATGAAACCACTTCCATAGTGAAACCATATTCTAATATGAAAAAGTAGTTTGAGAAAATCTACATTTTTTTTGTTTGCTTTTAGTAAAAAGCAATACATTTTCGGTTCCTTTAAAAATAAAGTTTAATTAAAGTGGATGTGGATCTAGTTGTAGCGATATACTTCTAGTCTGTTGGTTTCACTATGTTCAGGAACTTTATTTTATTTTTTTTAAAAGTGAGCCTTAGCCAATGATAGATAAAACTTTGATGTTAATTGAAGAGGCCAAAGCTCCCCCTTTAAATTACACTACATCAGGTTTTTCCTTTGGGCTACATAATGGTGGCAGTTTATGCCTTTCTGTTCTGCTTTAAGTAAGTCACGTGATCATCACTACAAAAGGATGTCATATACCTCAGTGTACCAGTAAGAAGTGCTACAGCTTTTCCTGGCATAGAAGGAATCAGGTAGAATCTGCGCCATTGCACCACATCAAGGAAAATGCTACTGCCACAGAGAGAGTTAAAATCATAAGGTAATGAAAATGGGTAAGTTCCAAACATTTCCCTAGAAAACTGTTTTTGTTATGTTCACTTTCAAACCATCTCTAAATCAAGTGCAGAGCTGCTGCCCAAGTTGTCTCCAGTTTCATTAAGATCTAGTTTTATTACACTGATGTGCCAGGAGCAATACTATCAGCCAAAATAGTGCTCTTAGTTAAATCTACGTTTGAACTACAATTGCCCTGAAATTAAAACTGGAAAACAAAAACAACCCTGTAATTAATATGTCAGATCTTATTAGATCTTGAAAACTGGCTGTAATTCATTTCAAGGCTGGCAAAAATGACGAGCGTTATCTGTATGTAGTTAAATACCCATGACACTTTTGTTTCTCGTACGGTTTCAGTATAATGATACATTTCACTTTTTGCCAGGGATATAAGCAGGGCAACTAATCAGATTTGGCATCAGTGTTTAACTGGTCTTGTATGCACTTTTTTTTTTAAATAAAACCCTCCATTCCATTTAAATCTTTGCAGCTTATATGTTCTTTCTCTATTTAGAAAGTATAAGTTTAGATTTTCCTTTGGTTGTACACTGAATCTACAGCTTCTATAATAAAAGTAAAAGCAGCGGTGCAAACTGCTTTGTCCAAGTAGTAGTACTGACCTTTGACTGACTACTACTTGAATGGTCAGAAATTACCATCTGCCTTTATTTGCTGTCCAATGAACAATTGGATTATCTTCTGGATACCAGTTTAGTGTATTGGTTCTACTTCCTCCTTAAAAAACATGCCATCACTTTTTTACATTGCAATAGGTTTACCTTTCATGGTGCATTAATTATAACAACATCCTCATCAGAGTCTGAAGAGGGTCTCTGCACTCATATTGCTGCTCCGTGTTGGGTCTGTGAGGGACACTACCAGAGCATCTCAGTGTATCCTTTCAGTATCTCTGAATAAAACTGTTCATCTGGTTTCCAGCTCAGGGATTCCTTAGTTATAATCAGTTTCTGGTTTTCTTTTTTAAGTCATTCTATACTAATTCAAGTAAGCTTTTGCAATTTAATGGACTTTTGAGGAAATTCTGAAAACCATGGAGTTAGTAAAGAAGAAATATATCTTCTACTTCCTCTTAGAAGAGGAAAAGTTTTTCTACCAAGACATACAAAAATGCTTTGAATATATGGCAACAATTCTGCTAAACTTTAAATAAAACTCCAGTCTCATGCAAGGAATCCTTTACAAACAGGAGTAAACTACATGATGGTATGCACTTAAATACTATACCTTAAAACAGATAATGTTAACTTGGTTCAAGTGCCCTGCTAACTTCGTATGTGTTAACCTGTTGTAGGAGTTGAGCTAGTTTATTTATTGTTATCTTGAGCATTTTCTGAAAATGAAGCAATACCTTACACTAATAAAATTATTTTTTTCTTGTTCTCTTTTCAAAGTTCATGTGACTTCACAAATTAGTGAACAACTGGTCTAGAAAATGATTGCTAAAGTTTCTCTGATTTATATGTCTTGTTTAGTAAGACTGAATGGGTTAAACTTACTCAGTTTTAGAACTTTCTTCTGCCTGAACTCAATAAAATATTTGACTTAAAATTTCTACACTTTCACTCAGTTTCATGATATATGTGAGATCTATAAGGAAATTTGTAGTGTGTATATTAAAACAACATATTTTACAGACATCTTAGAACAACAGAATAATGCTAATCAAAGCTTTACTGGGACAAAATAAGTTCTATTGACGTATTAAGAGCTTTTACTTCACTCGAAGATTAAATATTTCCTTAATAAGGTAAATCCCCAGCATTCATAACTGTAGGTGTCAAAACCTGAGGATTTAGAACAATCTTGAGAAAAGTAATTTGTTTTACAAACTTAAAAATGGTACACGCAAACTTGCAAAAATTTTTATTAAAATTTTAAAAACTGAAAGAATAAATATTTTCTGATCTTATATTTAATTTGATCCAATCTGATAATAAAAGTTATACTTCTGAAACATTTATTACTGTCATTTAACTAGAAACGGACATTACCTCTCTACCTTAAAAGAATTATTTATGCTTGTTGAGTAATGATGTGATGGGTTGACCCTGGCTGGACGCCAGGTGCCCACCAAAGCTGTTCTATCACTCCGCCTCCTCAGCTGGACAGGGGAGAGAAAATATAACAAAGGGCTCATGTGTCGAGATAAGGGCAGGAGAGATCACTCACCAATTACTGTCACAGGCAAACCAGACTCAACTTGAGGAAAATTAACTCAATTTATTACCAATCAACCAGAGTAGGGTAATGAAAAATAAAAACAAATCTCAAAACACCTTCCCTCCACCCCTCCCTTCTTCCCAGGCACAACTTACTTCCCGGATTCTCTACCAACCACCCCTCCCCCAGCGGTGCAGGGGGACAGGGAATGGGGTTTACGGTCAGTTCATCACATTATCTCTGCCGCTTCATCCTCCTCAGGGGCAGGACTCATCACACTCTTCCCCTGCTCCAGCGTGGGGTCCCTCCCATGGGAGACAGTCCTCCATGAACTTCTCCAACATGGGTCCTTCCCATGGGCTGCAGTTCTTCACGAACCGCTCCAGCATGGGTCCCTTCCACGGTGTGCAGTCCTTCAGGAGCACACTGCTCCAGCGTGGGTCCCCCACGGGGTCACAAGTCCTGTCAGAAAACCTGCTCCAGCGTGGGCTCCTCTCTCCATGGGCCCACAGGTCCTGCCAGGAGCCTGCTCCAGCACAGGCTTCCCATGGGGTCACAGCCTTCTTCAGGAACCCACCTGCTCCAGCATGGGGTCCTCCCCGGGCTGCAGGTGGAGATCTGTTCCACTGTGGACCTCCGTGGACTGCAGGGGGACAGCCTGCCTCACCATGGTCTTCCCCACAGGCTGCAGGGGAATCTCTGCTCCAGCGCCTGGAGCACCTCCTCCTCATCATTCTTCTTCCCTGACCTTGGCGTCTGCAGGGTTGTTTCTCTCGCATGTTCTCACTCCTCTCTCTGGCTGCCATTACTGTGCCCACTGCAACTTTTTCCCCTTCTTAAATCTGTTATTCCAGAGGCACTACCACCATCGCTGATGGGCTCGGCCTTGGCCAGCGGCAGGTCCGTCTTGGAGCTGGCTGGCATTGGCTCTGTCAGACATGTGGGAAGCTTCTAGTAGCTTCTCACAGAAGCCACCCCTGCAACCTCCCCCACTACCAAAACCTTCCCACACAAACCCAATACAAATGAAAAACAAAAATGTTAATAGAATTGTGACTATGTTTAAAGATCAGTCAAGATTTCCACTAACCTATCAACTATGCTTTGCTTTTATGTAACCATAAGACCACATATATATTAAACTCAAACAAGAAACAAACACTCCCCCCCCCACCCCCCCCCCAAAACTAACAGAAGTACAAAGACCACTTCTTCTATACCATATTTTCTACTACGATGCCCCAGGAAAGATTCCGACTAATGAGAAAGACTACTGCTCAAAATAACTCTCTTCTGAAAAAGCTTCCATCCACACCAAATCCTGCATTTACTAGTTGAGACATCAAGGATAAAAAGATGTTTCTAACTGTAGTCTGATATTCAAGACACATTTTTATTTCTACTGGATAACAGCAAGACAGCGTGTTGCTAGTTTTTCAGATTATCTTTTCAGTGACTATCACGATTCCCTGGCTTATGAGAGACATGTATGGAAACTTTTTCTTCCTCTTTGCCCATAGAATAATTTCTCAAAACCATACCCATAATGCTAATAGAATTTAAGTAGCCTTTAAGCCACTTGCTTTTCTCTTTTGAGGACATTTGCTTGAGAAATCTTCCACGAATCACGCCACTGTACATGATACTACCATGTCTGAAAGACTAGCTGTGCTTTCAGGACACTCAGCTGTTTCTCAGTAGATGCAGCTCAGGACTTTAGCAAGAGAGTTGATGTTTGAGGGAGGCGCTTGGAAGACCTATCAACTACTACTTTATTTTATTCTAATGAAGCATGCTGATCCCACAGTATTGACGCAATCCATTGCTGTAACTATGCCCAGCCACCTTTCTGCTAGACAGATAAAACCATCACAAAACCATTTCTTCATCTATGGCTAATTGGGAGACTGTTCCCTGTTCTATTAAGTCTGGGCAATCAATACCACAATGGCTTCCAAGCAAAACTATTCTAATTGACTGCAATCATGTAAGAAGAATGCCACACCAATAACACTCCCCTTCATCCAGAACTTAGCAGCCTACTTCCTTAACCAGAGTACAACTGTTATAAATCAATTGTAAATGTCTCAAATCTGCCAAAGTTTTTGTCTTACCTTTTTAGTGCTGTTCTATAAGATCCCTCAGGACTGCCTAGTCCCTAACTAGCCAGTGCCCTAGATATTTCATGTGATAAAATAGAAAACCTAGATGATGTTTGAAATTCACTAGCTAGCATCTTTCACAAGCTTACAAATAATCAGACTATTTATTTTATTTTCTGAGAATGAAAATTTACTTTCTGATATGAGTCACAAACAGCATACAGGTGATTTCTTCTCACTTACTTTGGGAAACCCATCTAATCTATGGAAGATCAGAAAAGAACCAAGCCTATTTTTTCCAATAATAGTAAACATCTATTTTAGTGTACCACACTTAGTTATTTGAAAACACCCTTCTAAATGAAAGCTCTTGTCACTTACATAATATCAGCTGGACCATTATGGAATTACTTTCATCTTGAACAATTTCTATCAGGAAGTTCTATATCTTGTTAAGATCTAGGGTAACATAAATCAAAGGCTAGACTTTCTGTCAAGTCATACTTTCCCTTAACAGGAGGATAGTTTCCAAAAACAGCTGTGTTATTTGAGATGTGTAACTTGCAGATCAGTGAAGTGAAAGGCTCACCTCAGCTGGAAATGATATTTCACTCCCAAAAAGTCATTATGGGATACGATGTGACAAGGCATGCCCTTCACTTCACTGATATGCATACCATATGGCACAAAATGCCACAACCTGTTCAAGTTTAGGATATACAACTCATGCTGCCACACAGACATTTTTGGGGTTTGGTTTTTTGTTTTTTTTTTTCATATAAGCATTAATGTGAAAATGTTAATCAGGAGGGAACTAATAAGAAAGTGCTTCAGTGGCACTTGCATCCTCTCATGACTGATTCTTACCTATAAACATGATTAAAAGACCCAAACCAAAATACTTATACCTCTCCCTCCCCAAGAGCCTGCAATGATGTGAATGGAAAGATGAACTGTGCTAAAGAGGAAAATACCTCTATATGTACATTTCTTGGGGTAGAAATGAATTTGAATTAGCTAAAAACTATTTCAGGCATCTTACTGCTGTCTGCAAGTCAGAGATGGTGTGCATTGTTATGTATTCTATCTTCTACTGGGTAAACAATTTCTACTGGGCAGTCTATACTTCACATAGGAGCAAGATATTGTAGTTGGGAGTGATAGGTAGAGAGTATACACAGTACTTATTTATTGAATTTAAAGACAGCTCTATGGGAGAGAGGGGTTACATTTACTAAATCAACCTAAAAATTAGTTTCAGTTAAAGTGAACTAGACACAATCAAGAATTTATATTTAGATAAATAAAATAATCACCTGACTGAATATATTTCAAACTGTTATAATTTTTTACATTGATATGCAATGTAATTATTCAATGGTTTAAAAGTAATAAGAATTGACACTATCATATAACTGTTATAATTTTTTACATTGATATGCAATGTAATTATTCAATGGTTTAAAAGTAATAAGAATTGACACTATCTGTGCCATTTTACTGATTAAGTGTGGTGATTCTGAAGGATTTCATTAAGTTCTCTCATTAATTTACATAAGTACCCTTTTACAGTTTTCTAAGTTAATACATATACAAATGAAACAAACAAACAAAACCCCCAGAAGTGAAGTATACAATGCATAGTTCCATGGCTGAATTTTGAGGCAACAAATGGAACAGCTGTAAATCAATTGAATGATGGAGGCTTTAAATAAACTAGCTATTTCAACCCTTTGGGCCTGTAAAAGTTATCAAGAAATTTCAGAAAAAACCCAGTTTTCTTAAATGAGTGCTTATCCTTATCATTCCTCCTTCCTGATTGCCAAAAGTACTATGACATTCATTCTGAAAATCCTAATGTCTACAAAACTTTTATTAGCTTCAATGGAAACCATGCAGGTATGAGTGTGGGACTCCCATCCCATAAGAGCATCTATCAAAGCACTGTTTGATATCTTTGATGATAGCTGAAATGCTAGCTGCTGTAATGAAGGAAAAGAAAACTGATCCATAGAGGTTTTAAAACCTTCTACATTCAATTCAGGTTGAGAAGAAAAGCTCTAAGACTCATTTTCTTGTTGTTTTTAATCATATCCCTAATATAAAATGTTAAGCATTTTCTGTGTGTGAGAGGGAAGCCATCAGAATTTTCCTCTATTTTTCATTTATTTGGACATTCTTAAGAGCAGAATTATCTTCTCTAAGCATAGGCAAAAATATTCACCTATAATCCTGTGAAAGTGGACTACAGCTGTACTACAATGTGGAAGCTCTGCTAGGGTCAAAGTTGAAATGTCTCTGGATTTTTCAGAGATTGTAACTCTGAGATCTCCCTCATCCCCAGTGAAGATTTATCAGAACAATTGGCCTTAGAATAAATGTATAAAACACTAATTGCACTTCTGTTTTTCACTTGTACATCAGCTTTCTTGTACCAAATCTTTTCAGAAGAAAGGGAATATTTTTTAAACAAGTTCACACTTCTTTACAGCAGTCTCATTAAAAAAGAAGTAAAGAGAGGTGGTTTCAGTAATGGTACTTAAGTCTGGGGGAAAACTATCAATTATTGAAATTCATTAATTAAGCAAAATATTTGCTGAAAGTTGCTGCGCAACTCTCTCAGTTTGAAGATTTTTCTATCAAAACACAGTCTCATTAAAATTTTACTTGCTAATCAGCATGTTTACAATTTGGTATTTTGAGACTATAATTTTGCACTGAGGTTTTGAATTCTTTTCATTATCATTTTATGCCAATTAACTAAGAGGGGAAAAATGTAATTCACAGGTTTGCATAATTGCCCAGATGTTAAGATGTAGCACAAGTTGAGAAAAGAAACAAAGACTTTTTAAGCTTACGATTTTAAAAAGAAAATAGCTCACTTTATTGTCTTCTTGGCTGCTAATTTTGCAAATCTATTTTTGGAAGTAACATACAGTATTCTGACTTTTATTAAAATCTGGAAATTGTTTTAATTTTCTAGTTTTCTGTACAACAGATGTAAAAGCAAGACTTGATACAAGGACAGAAATCTGAGGTTTTAAAAGCACACCTAGAATATCGACCTTTCTACCAAAGGTAGGTAAACATGATTATGTTCAGTGGGGAATCTTGAAGGATAAGAAATTTCTCCATTCACAAAATTTTGGCTACTTCTGTATCCTATATAATTAACTGTGCCTGTTAAAATGCCTTTTTGGATCTATTTATCATGTAATTTTTCACCCCCTTTTCTAACAACTTCTCTTTTCTGACAAAAAAATTCTAGAAAAATTCTGGTTCACTATATTCACAATGCATCGTATGTGCTTTCTGGGTTTCATGGAAAAGACTGGTGGTGAAGAAAGGTGGCTCATATTGGTCACAAAGATGCCTCATGAATACCTGTGAATATTTTACCTTAAAGCAATGGATATATGCAATCTGAAGAAGCACAGAACTACATCTAGTTGGCACAGAAGCTGATCTATACTGGTAAAGGCATCTGTTTAGACCACTCCTCATTTAAGAAATTTCCAAACATAGTATCAGTTTTGTATACTATTTCTCCATCTGCCTCATAAAAAATAAATACGGCAGAAATTTAAAGTAGAATTATATGGAATTTTTTCTCTCCGCTGGACAGTACAAGTTGTTATTACTATGTGTTATTCAGATAAAGTATTTTGTGCTGTAGGGTATTTATACAATCAATACAAAAATGAGCTAGAGAATGGTTAAAATTCTCATGTTACAGGCTTCAGAAAAAAATTTTGAGGAATCTGTGAAGAACTAGGACTTCTTCTAGGGCATGTTTTGGGGAAGAGGCAGCATATCACTTAAAATCCTATATGTTTTTATCAAACACCAAGTGTTCACCATTCCTGAAGACAATATATTGGAATTCATGGACTACCATCATGGAGGCTCTCTGGTAAGTGGCAGGAGACTGAGACAAATTACTTTAGAGTACAGATAAGATTGGAGGAAATAGAATGACAAAAATATTTTCCAAAAAGAAGCCAACAGCACCATACGCGCCACCAGTATAAAAGGGAAGTTGTGATTTGTACCAGAAGCAACATAGATTTAACAGGAAAGAGTCTTTAAAAATCTATCCCCAAATAAGTGCATTTTCTTCTAAAAGATACATTTTTCTCTTACCTGGCCTAATACAGGATACCAAAACCTTTGTATGGGAGGTAGGTAATTTTCCATTTTTTAAATTTTCTCTGCATCACTCACAGAAAAAAAAAATAAAAATTCCCACAGTGGGTTTATCTATTTTCCCCTTACTTCAGCTTTTATATAAAAGCTAAACTACACGTATGGATTGTTGTACTTTTCCTCTAGATTATTAGATCTGCTGTTACATCTCTTGCTGGTGCACTCCCAACTTTGGAAGTGAGCAGTCTGCAGTCATAATTGAAAGCATCACTACTGTTTCTGTATCTCTAAAGTACCAGCATTATTCATGGAACTTTTAAAAATCCTTGTGCATTCAATGAAAATTTTATCTATGTAATAAAGAGGTTAAGCTGACTCTCTGATGAAGCTCATAAAATACAGTAGAAACATGAAAACATACTAGGGGATACAGCTGGATTTCCCCCCATGTTCTTTCTCTTTTAATAGTTTTCATTCTGATCCTTCTTGCTATTCTCAGATTAGATGCTTATATCTTCATAAAGAGACTATAGCAAACTTTGCCCTGTGCAATGGGTGGATTATTCTCAGCTGCAGATATGTTGGGGCTTAAAATTTGACTATGTGTTTGAATACTTTAAGGGAAAAAATATAATTAAGATATAGAAGTGTGCATTTTAAATATCCTGACATACTATATAGTGTAATAATAATATAATTCTTAATTATTGATATCAGTATGTGTAAGGAAAGGTGATAGTGAAAGGGTTTTCTAATATGAAAATTTACATTTGCGTATCACCTTTGAGAAGGCCCTTTTGAATGTTTGAAAACAAAAACTATGATGTCATCATCCTGGAAAATTTTTATCAGCTTCTCTAATATACCCTATAATGTTATCCTGTTAAAGCCAGTATATAGAGTGCTTCTTTTAAAGAGCAAGAGAAACACACTCACTAGAGGCTAGTTCTTCATAGCAGCAGCTAAAAGTCTCTTAAAGTACTTTAGGGAGACAAGCAGAAGATTTTGGCTTATATCTGGATTTTTGTCTTCAAGTTCCAGACTGAACAAAAAAAAATGAGCATTGTAAGCACCAATTGTTGATGTGAAGGTAAATATGTGGTAAAAATAAGGGCACATATTTCAATAATAATGCTTAATTTAAATGAAGATAGTAATAAAAGATATTACTTAGACTCCTAGTCTTCAGTGTGCAATTGATTTTTTTATAAAAGCATGTCTACCCACGGTTGAAGTCATACAGTTTACACCAAAAATAATATCATCTGCTTGCAAATCACATTTGTTTGCATTTTTTACCTAACATTCTCCCATACAAAAGCACAGATTACTACAAAAAAGAAAAAAAAATATCTATGTTTTTCAGCTTTTTATTTTCATTCATCTGGCAGCACCCTGCTGGAGTTGTTTCTTTGGTTTCTGTTGTGCAGTCAAATCTCCTCTCCCCCACTGTTTATGTAATTCTTTCACAAACAGAAAGGAAAAACTGAAGACGGAATGTCTTAAGCTAAATTAGTAGTCCGCACTTCTTATAATTTCAGAGGAAAGCATTCAAGTTGATTGATTCACTAGGATACATATATAATTATACACACTATTGTCCTTGGATCCCTCTGTATGCAGTAAAAGACAACTGGGGGAGTGATAGATTTGCAGTGGGAAGATGAAGTGAGGCAATGTCTCAGAATCTCCAGAGAGGCTAGATTTAAACAGAAGTAATAAAATGATGCAAAGGACCAGCAAGAATAAGAAGAGGAGATCAGGAAAATAAAGAAGAATGTAGCCATGAGGCAGAAACAGTGGAAGCACTGAGCTGGGGCAAGAGAAGAAAGATCCAGTGTGTAAAAAGTAAGGAAGAAAATATGAGTCAGAGATGGCAGAAAAAGGAACCCAGCTGAACTTCGCTGAGTTGGAATTGTAGATTCAGCCAGCAAAGCAGCAGGGAAAAGGAGGGTTTGTGAAAAATGATGGTGAATGCAAACTATTCACCCATACCAGAAATGTAGGAACTAAATAAGCCTAATAGAACAA
The DNA here is from genome assembly GCF_929443795.1 of Astur gentilis. NCBI lineage: Eukaryota > Metazoa > Chordata > Aves > Accipitriformes > Accipitridae > Astur > Astur gentilis. The sequence continues at coordinate 24,250,032 of NC_064882.1, read as the reverse complement.
GTGATGGGCAGTGTGTCTCAGGCAATTACATGATGTGAAAAGGAAATAGCTCTACACATGCTCAAGTCTATCTACTTTCATGGCAGCCCTTAAACATATGGGTGATTCTCTGAAGGGGGCTCAGGACTTCTGTAAACACTGAATAGACAGAGAATCCAATTAGGTAGTATATGCCCAAACTAATGCTTCACATGTATATGAGTTGAGATGAGAGGATGCATTTTTCCTAGGTGAAGAGGGGGAAACCCCTCTAGGAAAGTCATAACTATAAAGTAGTGCAGTATTCCCTTTTGAGAGAGGAATAAGGTGGGAAAGATTTTGTGAAGAGTTGAAAGGGGGGGAAAAAGTAGATTAATTAGACTGGCTGCCATTCTTCCAAATTAAAGAAGTTGAAAAACCAGCCACAGACATCTTTAACTTGGGGTATCCCAGCATTAGCCCTGACTTTTTCCAGTGATTCTCATCACTGCATGGATATTTGGTCCATAGTGACTACAACTAGAATCTGCAATGGAAGCAAATCCCAGCTGCTACAGATTTAATTCCCTCTACACAATTTTGGGGTTTTTTTCTTCACAAAATGGTAGATTATGAAAACTTTTTCTTTCTCTCAAGAAACTTTTAAGGTGATTGTCACCACGTTTTTTATTCTCAGTGGATCATAAGCCAAAATGCACTATCTCTACAAATACACCTAAGGTTAGATATGTCATAAACATATGAGTAAGGTTCCTGCTTCTCAGTCTTACTGTTATCTCCAAGATAAAGCTCGCTGAAGAATTCTTTAAATTTGTGATATCAATTTGAAAAGAGGAAATGAGATGGAAAACATTAAAAAAATAATAGCTCTAGAAGACTGATCCAATGATGAACTGTCAACACAGACAGCTTCCACTCTTGAAGTCTATATGACAGTTTTAGTATAATGAATCATGGTAAAGAGGCAAATCAACCAGACAAGGTAATTTCATTTAAAAATACTACTTGAAATTAATCCTCCTGATAAGTCATCCAAATATAAACAATGTAGGTTTTTAATTGTCCTTCATAGTAGCAATGCAGGTATCCAATTTAAGTCAGTTTTCCCATCTCTCAGAAAAACTGTCTTTCTTTTCTTTCAGGGGCCTTAACTGCCTTTTTCCTCCTTCCAAGTTAGTATTTTTTCCTAATGTCTTAGAGAAAAGTTACATTTGGGACCTTATCACAGATTCTGAGAAAATTCTGGCTATTTTAGATTGAAAACTTATTCAGGTAAAAGTAATCTGCCAGAGATTTTCAGGATGTGTACTGGGAAGTTAAAAAACTCTTCAGACCTGTAATTCTACTCCTTTTACCTGATCTCTAGGTTACTCTCCTCCTGTAACACAGGAGTACATTTTGAAAGCCTTCTTGAAGAAATGTTAGAGTGACTAAGCTTTTGCTGTTCAAAACAGCATATCTGAAGTTATACACTAATTTTTAACTTTTTCATACAAGTTTTTTAAAAATTAAAAAAAACCCAAAAGGTTAAAACCCCATTCTGAAAGATTTTTTTGGTTCCACTAAAACTAATTGCAGCTTATTGCAAATATTTTTAAAAAGACTTTGTTTCTAAATATTGGGACAATTTCTAAAAGTCATTCCCCAAAACCATGTATCTTTAGATGGATATCTGCAAATAGATATGTAGAAACCACATATTTCCCCCCCCCTCAGAGAAAACATGAGATATAGACCACATACAATAGTGGCTAGTCAAATAGAATGCAATTTAGGCCATCAGCTTTGCAGCTAGATTCTTATATTTTCTGAGATTTTGCGAAGATTTGATTCCATTGACTTCAGTGACCACCGAATAAGATGTTTTCCTACACATAAAATGAACAACATCTTCATAAAATAGTTGTTTCAGGAATTGTTCCATTTTCAATATGAGAATACTACTTTACAAAAATAAATTTAGTTATAAAAATAGAAATCTACTGCACATAGCTAAAGTATCTGTTTCTGTATTAATAATATTCAGATATCACTTATTTTCTAATTTAAATGTTTGCACCTTGGTAATTAAAATCTGTTTGTAATTTTTACTTCTGAAGTTATGTTGTCTACAGACATGCTGCAGTAAACAATAGATGTTCCCACTGTTGCTGAAGTGACAGGGTGGGTTTTTTTTGGTTTTTTTTTTTTTTTTTGCTTCAGAAGTTAACCAAGTGGAGTGGCACAAAATAAGTCAGAACACATCAATTGAATTGACATTAGCTGCAAGGTATAAACAAATTGATTGAATCTCTGATATTTTAGTTTTTAAATTCTGCTGAAGAAGATTAAATTAGACTATTATTCAGATAAATCTCCTGTTTGACCTCTGACTTAGAATCAAGCACAATCATTGAATAGCTCTGCAGTGGACAAAAACCATGGAGTCTTATTAGCAAAATTTGTACTTCCAGGTCTTTTTTACTTCATGTTTATTCCAAAACAACAGACAAATATCCTTGCTGTCTAACACTCTTGTCTAATCAAAACTTTTCTTTTATTTGGATTTTTTTGGACTTATAGGACACAAACTGAACTTTACTGTGCATAAGTCATTGCATAAAAAACTTCTAAGTGCACCAAAATATATAAGGAATATTCATTCTTCTGTTATTGAATGAAGTGTCAAATTTATTAATAACTGCAGAATTATAATCATCACAGAACTAAACAGATACAGTGAGATCCACCTAATTTGATTTTATGATAAACATTTCCTTAATGAAGATTTCACTAAACTTTTTTATAGAAGTATTGAACTGTAACCTCCAATCCTTTATTTGAGTTGTGTAACTACTGTATAACTAAAACAACAGAAGTGTTGTTCTGAAGTATGAATATTTTTGTTAGATCTATCCAAATATTTGAAAAAAATCACATTAACAAAAAAGCAGATGTGTCTGAAGACAGATGGGTCAGACAAACACATCTAAATTACAGTCTGGATCCATTTTAACAGTCAGAACTCAACAACAACTAAAGAACATTGCTTGATGTCTTGTTTGAAAAAGAGTTGGTGATTTCAGCTTAATTTTAGTAAATGACAGACTGCATCATAACATTACTAACAAAACAAGGGCTCTCAGTTAAAGCTATGAAACACAGGAATAGAAACAGATGTCCATTTCAGCCCTGGAAATGATCCTTCGAATAGATACAGAGTCGTTGTACTCTTATTACCTCTCTGAACCTAGTTTGTTACCAAGAATGCACCGGCAGAGAAAGACCTGTGGGTGCTGTCTGACAGCCGGCTGAATACGAGCCAGCAGTGTGCCCAGGTGGCCAAGAAGGCCAACGGCATCCTGGCCTGTGTCAGATATAGTGTGGCCAGCAGGAGCAGGGAGGTGGTTGTTCCCCTGTACTGGGCACTGGTGAGGCCGCACCTCGAGTCCTGTGTTCAGTTTTGGGCCCCTCACTACAAGAAAGACATTGAGGTGCTGGAGCGTGTCCAGAGAAGGGCAATGGAGCTGGTGAGGGGCCTGGAGCACAAGTCTTACGAGGAGCGGCTGAGGGAGCTGGGGCTGTTTAGTCTGGAGAAAAGGAGGCTGAGGGGAGACCTTATCGCTCTCTACAACTACCTGAAAGGAGGCTGTAGCGAGGTGGGTGCTGGTCTCTTATATCATGGAGATAGGATGAGAGGAAATGGCCTCAAGTTGCAGCAAGGAAGTTAGGTTGGATATTGGGAAAAATTTCTTTACTGAAAGGTTTCTCAAGCATTGGAACAGGCTGCCCAGGGAAGTGGTTGAGTCACAATCCCTGGAGGAATTAAAAAAGCACGTAGACAAGGCACTCCAGGACATGGTTTAGTGGGCGTGGTTAATGGTTGAACTCGATGATCTTAAAGGTCTTCTCCAACCTAAATTATTCTATGATTCTATGATTTTATCCTAAGCCTCTCAATATTGACTGTTAGACACCATATAACAAGCTTAACCTTTTTTCCAATTCATCTTCCTAAAGATTTTTATCCCCTTTTAATCTTGTTTTACCTTTGTACTTTTATCTCTCTTCATATTAACAGAAGATACCATTTCTTGGTCTGAAGTAGAGAACAATGATGAGTTTATAAGCTCCTTTATCTAGAAAAGGTGCCCTAGTTTATTCCAACTCCACATCAGAATAAGAACAGGGCACAGGACACCCACAAAAATCTATCATCTTTGGAAAGAAAACTTGAGTCCACAATGTAGACGGGAATCAGGGCATGCTCTATCAAAGCCCTTAACTTCTTGATTGCAAGTATATGATATCATTGTACCTTACAGTATGGACCTGCTATTTACGGAGCTGATATTGTTCTCAACTGTAATTATCTAACTGTGAAGCTGGCTAATGAGAATATTTATCTCAATAATAACAGTCTATTTAAACATTTTAAAAATCATGAAAAGAGTGTACTATATGGTGTTTTAGATATTTTTCCTTAAAAAAGCTATTACATACAGTATTTTCCCGTACAGTGTGTCATTTTAAATACAAATATATTTGCTGTATTTCAACTATTTATTCAAGAACATCATGGTCTTGCAATAAAGAAGTTGAACTAATCCTAATGTATTCAACGGCACTGATAATTTAATTCCAAATCCTTATCAATTAGTTCACTTCTCTCACCTGCTTGAATGTGCACCTATAATAAATGCCTGACATCAGCCAGCCAGCAAAGATTTTCCTTTTGAGGACTATCTTCTGATACATATTTTCCAGCTGCGATCTTATAGATTTTGTTTTGTTCCAAGAAACTGAGCAGTAATACCATATATAAATGATTTGAAGATTATAAGTATACCAGGTGATTTTAGATCATTCTAATAAAAGATGTAAGATAGACCATTGTATATGAAACATATAAAATTAATGAAAGACTTCTCTTCCATAAACTGTGTGATATTCTACTGACATGCAATTAGAAAAAAATAATGATTTACATTGCTTGAAAGCCCTTAGCCTTGCACTAAGGCAAGGATCCATGGAATTACAGCCTTAACCACCTTTCTTAAATTTTTAGCAGAACAATGGAAAAATAAGCAAACTTGTAAGCTCATGTATGATAATAAACTGCACGGTTATCAGCACCTGAAAAGTCTCAAAGTGTCAAACTAACCTCATTTATAACAGCAGAACAACAGCCCTAGGATTGAAAGAAGCATTTGAAAGGTAGACCTTGACTAAGGGGTGAAAAAAATGAGCTTCTTATGAGATTGTCATGTGATGCACAAAAACATGGTCATGATATTGTGAGACAATATAAGACTAATTGACAAGTCATGTGCAAAGAACAGTTATCATTTCATACATTGCCAGTCAGGAAGAATGCATCAAATGAGTTTTGGAAGATTAAAATTAATATGTTCAGCAATGAAATTCTTACTGAAAAATTGCTGAAAAAGGAATTATTGTCTATGTCCAAACAAGTTAGATCAAAAGGAAAAAACTAAATAATAAGAAGAAACATTATGACTAGAAAATGGGAAAAAAAAGAATTGCAGCTGTAGAGATGATTAATCATAAGACTAAATTGGAAGAGCATGTATTATGTGTAGCATCAAAAAAAACAACTGCCAGTAGTGGTGAAGGTATGTTTTCTTGTATTAGGCAGAGAAAATAGACTAGATGACCTGCTGAGCATTCTTTTAGTCTATTATTCTATTAAAGGATTCCAGACTAAATCTGGGAAAATAATTAGTAATGTTCATATTTTTATACACAATGGTAGTATTACTAAATCTAGTTAGAATGATGTCTGGGTTTCAACTGGGATAGGATTGTCTTCCTAGTAGCTGGTACGGTGCTATGTTTTTGACTTCAGTATGAGAAGAATGTTGATAACACTGAAGTTTTCAGTTGTGGCTTAGTAGTGTTTAGTCTAAAGTCAAGGATTTTTCAGCTTCTCATGCCCAGCCAGCGAGAAAGCTGGAGGGGCACAAGATGTTGTCACAGGACACAGCCAGGGCAGCTGACCCAAACTGGCCAATGAGGTATTCCATACCATGTGACATCATATCTAGTATATAAACCTGGGGGTAGTGGAGGTGGGGGGATCACCGCTCTGGGACTAACTGGGCATTGATCCATGGGTGGTGAGCAATGGCACTGTGCATCATTTGTACATTCCAATCCTTTTATTATTACTGCTGTCACTTTATTAGTGTTATCATTATCATTACTAGTTTCTTCTTTTTATATTCTATTCAACCATTCTTATCTCAATCCCCGAGTTTTACTTCTTTTCCCAATTTCCTCCCCCATCCCACTGGGGGAGGGGTGTGTGAGGGAGTGAGAAGCTGCATGGTGCTTAATTGCTGGCTGGGGTTAAACCATGAGAAATGACTTTTGTGCCACCAGTCAATGCATATTCTTGCTTTTGCAGGGCTTATATCTCACTGGATAAATTAATTGCTCATTTTCTAATTTTATTCTCCTCTTGGTTAGACTAATGGCCTGACTGACCTGCCTCCAATACCAGCAGGAAGAGATGCTATTTGGAGAAAGTCTGCAAACCAACCACTTTCTGCAATCTGTTCCGCTCTTCTTTCCCCAGAAACCAAAGTTAGTTTACATGAGGGTACATCCCCAAGAGTCCTTTTAGTTCCCATCTGCTAACCTTTTGTCCAGGAATGTGTCTGATCTCTTACTGAGCTTGCTAATATTTTCTGTCTCCACAGCCTCCTGTGGCAGCATGTTTCAGAAGATCACTGCCTGCTGTGTAAAGAAGTACCTGTTTTGAACTAATCTGTGAGTTTCATTACATGCCTCTGCTTCTGGTATTGTAGTATTTAGTGAGCCTTTAGTGATCCTTCCTTTAGTGAAAGATCTGTATTCAGCTGATTATCTACCTGCATGATTTTACAAACCCCAGTCATACCCTGTCAGCCTTTTCCTTACCAAACGGAAGAGTCCCAGTCTCCTTAACCTCACTTCATCAGGCAGCCACTCCATCGCCTCAACCATTTGAGCTGCCCATCTCTGCAGCATTTTTCACGCTCATGCACACTTCTGAGATGTGGAGACCATGACTGCAGACATTGCTCAGGAGGTGGTGCACCATGGTTGCACACAGTCACAGAATGATGCCCTCTGTCTTGCTCTCAATATCTTTTTTGGTGATGTCCAGGATTTTGTTGGCTTCCTGGGCTGCTCTGACACATCAAGCCAGTTATTTCAGAGAGCTGTGAATGAGGATTTCAAGATCTCCTTCCTGATTGTACCTGCCAGTTCTGAGTTCAATGTGGTTAAGGCTGAGGTGGTTTTCCCCAAGAGATTCCCTTATGTTTGCTTTTATGAAGCTCATCTGCCACCTTTCTACCTGCTTTCAGTTTTGTGGGGTTCTTCTGCAGTTGACATTGACACAACATTTGACAACTTAAAAGAGCCTTGTGGCATATGTGACTGTTCTCCAGATTACTGGTGAAATCACTGAACAAAGCTTGTATTCATAGTCATCCTTAAGGAACCATCCTGGAGAGAGACTGTTATATTCTAACCCTCTGAGTCCCATGCTTTAACCAGCTTGAATCCATTGAAAGGTCTTTCTTCAATCCCCTGGCAGATTTGCCACTTTCATAGCTTTTACTATGGAATCTTCTCAAATGCTTCTGAAAATCCAAATACTTTATGCCCACCGAATCCCCTTCATAAACTTTTCACTGACACCTCCTGTTGACACCTCACACTCCAGAAGAAGCCATACTGATTCTAAAGCTTTTGTTTATTATAGATTCTTCTGTCATACCAGTGACAAAAATCAGTTACTAGTCTCTAGTTTCCAGAATCCCATCCTTGGCAGTTTTTGTAGACATCTCAAAGTCCTGTGGTGGTGACTCTTTGTGATGTTAGGTCATGCACTTCGGCTAGTAGAGCAGCAGCTTCATATTTGAGACATTTCAGGACTCTTTAGTGAATGCCATCTGGTTGTGATGATTTCTTGACATCTGACTCACCTAGGTGATGTAGTAGTTCCTGTGTATTGACTTCAATCTGAACCACTGATCCAGCTTCTCTGACCTCTCAGCTACAGAGAAAGAATGGGTCAGTTGTTGGTCCCTGGCCCACGCCTTCAGCCAGGATCAAGTCTGAAACAAAGAATTCATTGGTATTTTTTAGATATGGCCTGATCACCTGGCATAAGCTCTTAACACCAAGCATTCCTACCAATTCCCTAGCTGGTTTTCCGTTTTTGATGTGTTTAAAGTACTGTTTTGCTATCACTTTGAGCAAGCTTTGCAAGGTTTTAGGTCTGACCTTTCTGGTTAAGTCTCCAAATTTCCTCTTTACGTTTGACCTGCAGTTTTTATCTGTATTCATTTTCTTCCTAATTGAGCAAGTTTTTCATTTTTTAGAGGTCAAACTATTAGCTGCAACAGTCTCCTTAACTTTCCCAGGAAGACATGCAAGGGACTTTTGGACCACTTTGGTTTCTTTTTGTGTTATGGCACACATTCTAACTGGGCTTCTAATATGGCATTTATAGCAGCCTTCATGCTGCATGCAGGCTTTTTGAGCAACTCCATTTTGTCTGTGAAAATTTCTTTCTTTACAGTTCCTTTTCTTGAAATCAAGTATCAATTTGCTTGATTTATTTCTCTCTCTCTCTCTCTCCCACTGCACTCTTAAAAATAATTGCACTGTGATTTCTATCACAGGGCTGCTCTCCCACTGATCCTTCTTGGCCCAGGTCCTTTGCATCCCTCAGGCTGAAAATTCCAAACAGTCTCTTCTCTATGAGCTCTAAGACAAGCTGTTGCAGTAAACAGTCATTTACTGAGCCTGAATTTTTTATCTCTACATCACATCTTCATAAGGCATTGATTTAGTCTACTGAAATAGCTGAAATCTCCCACTATCACTCTTTCTCTGATACTTGTAGCTTGTCCAATCTCATTTCACACTTTCTGATCATTATTTTCATGCTGATAGGAAGTAGACAGTGCAACCCTCGGACAGCTTTTACTATTAGGAACTGGGGCATCTACCCAAAAGGTCACCTGAGTGCTTCTCCTTTCCTCCAACACCACGCCACAGCTTATATAATCCTTGGCTGACCGTGCCACTCTTGCACTGGTATGTCTCACTTGAGTCTTAAAAAGTTGGTATTCTTGTACCACTGTACCTGATTGATTGTCCTTCCACCAGGTCTCTCAGTTGTCTGTTATTATTAGGTTGTCTTGTGGTGCCTGTATTGGGTGTAGGAAGCAAGGTGTTTGCAGTGGGGGGGCTACAGGGGTGGCCTCTGTGAGGAGAGGCCGGAGCTGCCCTGTGCCGGACACAGCCGGTTCCAGCCAGCTCCAACAGACCCACCAGGGCACAGCTGAGCCCAGCAGCAAAAGTGGTGATGCCTCAAAGAAACATAGTTAAGAAAGGGCAAAACTCTGCACAACAGAGAGGAGTGAAGAAAAAAAAGTGTGCAAAACAGCCCTATGAACACCAAGGCCAGAGAAGAACGAGGGGAGGAGGTGCTCCAGGCACTGGAGCAGGGATTCCCCTGAAACCCATGGAAGAGACCATGCTGCAGAGCAGGCGTCCACACTGCAGCTTTTAGATGGAAAGTCTGCACAGCTGCTTTTGTTTATTTTCAGCTTCTACCTAAGTTCTGACGAAGTGAGAAAACAAACAATTAGTATCTGGCAGAATATGCAAGATTTGGAGTACTTTTCTGAATTTGGGAGACCCAAGTGGTCTCGAAGAGAGAGTGAAACCTGGATTTTTCACATTGCATGTGAATACCCTAATTGTCTTTTTCAAGACAGAATCTTCCTTTTTTCTTACAGTCAGGAGGGAAAGCAAGAGGAAGAGTTTTAAAGGTCCAATCTGTAAAAAAGCAGTAAACAATCAACAAGCCCTAAAGTTTGGAAAATATTCACATACAGCACTACTAGTCAACCAGTAGCCAAAGCAGCAACATATATAACAGTCAAGAAAAGACTAAAGTCAACAAATTAGCATTATCATTATTCACGAGTTACAGACATATTGAGAGAGGCAAGAACACAAAACCAGAATCTACAAGTTTAACTATTGTTAGACAGACCTTTGTGGTGCTTGACCCACCGAAGGGTTGCTACTCAAACTTTTAACTTGTACATGTTATACCTGACAGAGTACTAGTTACTAGTATGGAGGAAGAGAGATTTTGCAAAGAAACCAATAAAAAATTTAAGCAATATTTGGAAGAGGCTGTTTGAGATAGAATGGATGTTGTCTGACCAGATCGGAAGTCACTTCCAGTCAGTTTCAATAGAAATTCAGGGTTTTTTTGGTAAAACTTAAATACCACTTGGGTGTATAAACAAAACAAAAGCAAATATAACTATAAAGGATTTTTTAATCAATGTAAAGTAAAAGTAGAAGATCAAGAGCATATGTTATGGGGGTGGAAGGAACGTGAAGGAATTTGTGAGCGATACTGCACACTCCAAACCTGTGCTGGAAGGATAAACTCTCCGATGAGAAAATTCACTTTGTTAAATTTTCTCAGAAAATGGCAGTGATTTCTTTAAAATGCTATCTTTAGCACTAACCTGGTATTACAATGGAGTGAAATACCCCAAATTTTCATTGCCAAGTGAGAAAAGCTTTACCAGTAGCTATAAATTAAGTAAAATCTTCAATGTAACCTGGTGTATACTTAAGAAAATGTATATGCAGACCAATCCAGAACCAGATTACACCCAGAGTTGTAACATAATATGTTATGCTTTAAAAACAGATAGGTAGAGGAAGAATAGTGTTCAAAGATATACACAGCTTGAGCATTTTTGAGTCTTCCTTTTCTAAGTGAGAGGTGAAGACACATTTAATTATAAAAAGTAATGATTTTAAGAAAGTAAAAACTAAGAAGATAATTTTTCAAGGTGTCTGAAAAAGAAGGTGTTGGGTTTTTTTAAAGCCTAGATCAATACTGCCCTTCTCTTGATGCCAACTTTATTACTCTTTTTCACTTTATAACTTCTATTTATACTGAGTCCTTTGAGTCCTAAACTGCTTTTTCTGCATGTCTAGCTGCTTGTTATAAAACCTTTCTTTCTCAGTACTTTGACAGCACATCAACCAACAAATCTCACTTGTGACAAACTCTAATGATTGAAGCACATATCTTGATTCCTCTCAGTACCTCAATACATTTCTGATTCAATACAGACTTTACTGTTATTAGCTCATCTTGCCTTTTACTGTCTCTTTTCATCCATCAAGCATAAAATACATGTCACTTCTACAATCATCAGATTTGAAAAGCTGGGGAGGGGGGAAAGAATAACAATATTAGCTTTAGTTTCTAGACTATCTTTTCAATATGCTGGCTCAGAAAATACTACCTTGTTTCAAATTGGTCAGTCTCCCACCAGAAAATCTTTATGCTACTTTTATCATCACTTGAGAAACCCATGAGATGACAATTTGCTTATAAAATGACCCATCATTAGAGCTTTCCCTTATCCAAATATTGGAACAACTAGGATAACAATTCTGTATTTACAAATGTACTTATATACCTGTTGATTTTACAGCTCATTGGGGCCAACATTTCTTTGACAGTACAGATGCATCAAACATGACAGTTATCACAACCCTAAATTAAAAAGAAGGTCATACGCAGAACATTTTCAGTGCAAGTAATTACATTGGACATTTAGCCATTGTATTCTCAGTTGGGTTTTTTTTCTGGTTTAATATTCTATTGACACTGAACTATAAGTAGCCATGTTAGCTCTGTTCTGTACTGCCATATAAACACTGAACTGACATTGAACAGGTTTTGGATGGACAGAAAATTTCCACATGAATGTTTGATTTTTCAAAGAAGGAATAGATGCTGAAGGATGGTTGACAGTTTAAGCTTTTAATAGCTATTCTCAATGTCTATTTGATTTGAATAGTTGAGCTGGACAGAAGTCAGTGGTAGTGACTCTAGCAGGACAAACCTAGTAAACTATAAATATTTTTGTCAGAAACTGAACCTAAGAGAATGGACAAAAGGCGAGGGACACATCATTCAGAGGTTTTGGCTTACAGACCATGTAAGAACTGGACAGGCGGATGGAAACCATGATCCATGTCACCAAATTATTTGAAGAAATTAATGAACTTTGTACACTCATTCTCTGTAGATTAATTATTTACAGTAAATCCAAACTGAGAAATATTAATTTTATGTTTAGAGACAAAGAATTTAATTAAATTAGTAAAAAATTAACTTTGTTTTGTTCTGGTTTGTTTCAAGCAACAGTTAAAAAAGAAATAGAGTCTTCATTCACAGCTGTAGATTTTGTTAACTATAGCTATGTCTTGTTAGCAATGTGCCCTTGTGGCAAAGCAGGCCAACAGCCTCCTAGGCTGCATTAGGAAAAGCATTCCCAGCAGCTCAAGGGAGGTGTTCTTTCCCTCTACTCAGTACTGGTGAGACATGTCTGGAGGGCTGCATCCAGGTCTGGGCTGCCCAGTACAAGAGAGACATGGACGTATCAGAGTCAGTCCAGTGAAGGGCCACTGAAATGATTAATGGACTAGAGCATCTTCCTTACCAGAAGAAGCTGAGGGAACTGGAACTGTTTTGTCTGGAGAAGAGAATGTTCAGGAGGATCTTCTCAGTGTGCATACATAATTGAGAAACCTGCCCTACTTGATCTCTCTTCAAGCAGGGAAGTTGGACTAAGTGATCTCCAGGGAAGCTGGACCAAGGGGTCCCTCCCATACTCAGCCATTCTGTGATTCTGTATAGACACCATCTTCCAAATACAGATGCGAATTAAAAATATATTTGTAATTGTATTATAATGTGGACTTGAAACAAGTTTTTCTGTATACAGTGAGATGATAGTGGACATGAGAATGTTTAGGTCTACCACAGAATTCTTTGAATATAATTACCTCCAAAAAGACACAAAAGATATTAATTTTATATATATATGTATATGTACGTAATTTTATATATATTAATTGGATGAGTAGAAAACAATAAATTAGAAGTGTTAATCTATTTTTGTAACCAGACCTGCTGTGTAGAACACAAACGGGCAGTCAGATACTGTTAGTGCCAATCAGCTTCACATTCAAAGGAAAAGCAAACTGAATAGCACACTTTGTATGGAGGAGCAGGTCACTAAAACACCACAGATGAATTTTATCTTTTCTTTGCAAAGTTCAAGATCAACACCATCATTTATTTGTCTGACATCCTAATAGAGCTTTTGTTGGGGGAATTCTACAAGATAATGCATCATGTGTACTCCAAAGCAGTAAGACTGCAATACAGTTTTCTAAGATAGACCTCTGTATCCTGCAAAATAGTAGTGATTCATTAACATCAGTCACAGATTGCACACATGCAGGGCTCTACACTGAAGAATGCAATATTGCACTAGTGCCATGAGATTTCTTATTCTGCAGTTTTTACAGGAGATATTGTTTGTGTATTTTAAACGTGGCCTATATCTAATCTGCTTTTCTGGAAAAATCCAATATTTAGGAGTTTTAGCAAAACAAATGATCCAAATCTTACATGAAGACAAAAAGATATACGGGAAATTTCTTGAAGGAAATACCACTCAACTTCTCTGATTGCAGAAAAATATAAAGAACCCCAAATACAGAAGAACTTCAGACATCCTAAACATGGTAATTCTGTTGTTAAAAAGGGACTAAACTTGTTATTTAGACTGTCTCCTTCTCCCTATTTATAAGCTAGTAGCAGGTTAATCCTGTCTTGTGCACATACATACTAAGTTTACCTTTTTTCTATTATGTTCTTTTGTCATCGTGCCCCACACTGGCCCATTGAAACCTGCAAGCTGGGACTGAAACATGATGGTGATGTGAAATTGTGCACAGATTCTTCCTGAGGTTTGGGTACACACTATGAAGACCAAGTAGCTTATACTGGAAGACAGTGATATTTTGTATATTAAAAAACCCCAAATCTTATGTATAATTAGTATATGTTTTTTATCCATAACATCATAGCTACTAAGTTGCTTATAAATTAATGACTCTTAGTTTTACCTGGATAAAATAAAGGTTGCAAACATGACTACTTAGGAACAATATTGCTAATTCATGTTTTAGGCATTTAGCTTGGATGAACTTCAAAACAAATATTTGCACAATTTCTTGTTAGCAAAAACCTGTCAGCCAGATTTCTAATACAGTTAATACTGCTGGCCAGAAGTTCACCCTGTTGTCTCCACCTCTTAGTTGTTGTGACCATAATTCTGCTTTCATGGGGGTCTAGCTGCAAAGAGAGCTGCATTTCAAAGCTAGTTTACACACTGGTATAGATAATTTGAAAAAAGCTTTTTGGTTCCTTCAGGGTGAAAGCTGCAACATAATAAGTTGGTTTTGGTTTTTGATATTTACGACAACATCACTGTGGGCTTTGTAATTTAATTCTCATTTTAACAAAGTGTGTTGATACATATTTCCCAGAGACACTTGAATAACGTTAAAGAAGTTGTTCCATCATCTCAGGTATATTGTATGCATCTTACAGCATTTCATTGAAGATTTACAAATTGCCCATGAAAAGAGATTTGGAAGAATTATATTTAGGTGAAACTTCCAACTTACGCTGGAAAAATTAAGGATTGAGCTATGCTGCATGTTTAACTTATGTTGTAGTATAGTGCTTTTGTTCTTTTTTTAATGATTTAAAACATGGATCAAGTATGTGACATATTTTAAATGTTTTTTTACTGGTTCATACCCAAACCCTTAAAGCTGTTTATACATTTATAATACATATGCAGAACATTAATAAGAGTTTAGTTTCATAGGCTTTGTAGTATTAAAGAAAGGAAACATTCTATCTGTAGTGATATGACTTTCTACAACAGCATAATTTTTCCATTCTGCTTCAATGAACCGAAAGGTATTGATCTACCTGGAAACAAACCACTGCCTTTCCAGCAGTTTCCCTCTGCCAGAACTGTCCAGCATTCAAACTGTCATTTATTAATTTATCTATTTATCAGGATGAGGCTGAAAATGCATATAAGAAAGCATCCTCTCATATATACTCTGGTTTGTATCTACACCACTGAACGATCTCTAGAATATACTTTATGGTTAATGTTGCCTCAACATGTAGGGTACAGGCTGTCGAGACCAAGCTCACAGCCTAGCACATTGTAGAAGAGGATGGAAACACGGCTACGGTGAAGTGGTGTAGGATTTCCACCAACATCAGAAAAGTTTCAGGCTTATGACAGGAAAGCAGTAATCCCCAAAAGACAGTAATGGACAAATGCAAAAAAAACAGACGAAGCTTACTCAGAAGGGAGCATACTGAGAAAGAAGGGCATGCTTCACCATTTCTGCTGAATCATTGCAAGACCAAAAGCCATACACCAGAGTGCATAGCCAAACATCATCTAGACAGCAGCAGGCCAGGAAGAAGAATCTATTATTAGTTCCCAAACACAGCACAGATGATAAATAAGCACTTCTGAAATCAACTGACTGTTCTAGACCATTGCAAAAGGACTTCCAATGAGGATCTCTAAAAAAAAAAAAAAAAGTGCAGACAGGTATAAAAATAAGATTCTGACTGCAATAGTAGCTTGTATCGTGAAGGTTATCTCAAACTGTAACAGAAAGTGGGACTCTGTTCTTTTTATCTGTTGCCCTGGATGCATTTGTCCCTGAGGTGAAACAGGAAAGCATTCATGCCAAATGTTGAAGCAAAGCATGCTTGTGCATAAAACATGAGCCAAAGAATTCAATGAAAGGACAGCCTTTTTGCCAGGTTTTTCAAGTCATGTTGGCAGGGTCAAGATCTGCGGAATGTAAGTTACTGCTTTTATTTTACTTTGAGTTATTAACCTGTGGGTGGGCTTAAAATATATTGAATACCTTCTCAAATATTCCATAGCAACATTTTTATATTAAAAAAGGTGCGAGAGACTATTTGATTTGTCATAACAACACCGTCATCTTTACCGTATTTTCTTCCTGATATAAATATAAGCTATAAAAAGAAGTAGTCTTATTTTTTTTTTATATATCCACTGATTCCATTCTAATGTGCTTATTCCATTCTAATGTGCCTTTGGTCCAAAAGTTCTCAAATCATCACAGAAAGCAGATAGATGTATCATTTAAATAAAGTTGCTTAAGAAGTAATTGCAGTAAGGTGTTGGGGACCAAAAGAGGAGACTAATAATTTGATTTATTTTTATGCTATAATTTTTTATTTTTTTTTCTGCCACAGGAATATGTTGGTTCTCTTCCATTTGATATAAATACTAACATTTTAAATAGCATCTATATGTCCAGAAACACCTTTTGTTATACATAGAAAATCAGATGTTTGTGTGTGTATTTATATACGGGTACATGGGAGAAAGAAAACTCATACTTTTCCTACTAAACTATATGGAAATCAGTGTGATCAGCATGTCCCATATTCACACAGGAAGTTTAATGATCTTGAAGTGTGCGCCTTTACTAGATAAGAGAGGAAAAAAAGGATCAGATTGCTGCTGTTGTTATTATGATTGTTTCAATGGATGGCCTGGAGCTTATTTGTTAATGACCACACAAATATTCAGCACATTTGTAAAGATTTAAATTATTTTCCATCATGCATATTTATATATGCATGTGTATTTTGGAACTCATTAAAACAGTTCACAAAAGATTCTGTAACAAGCATCCCACTTCAAGCATTGTCCTGGAAATATATTTAGTAAGGGCGAAATTCAGGAAGATACTTATACATCCCTAACGTTAAACATATAAACAATCACTTTTACTTCCCACCACCCACCTGGACTAACACCCTCAAAATCAGACTTGGAGTTGGGTGCATTTCTGGATTCTTGCACAGTGAGGACTAAGTTCTGCCACTTCATAAAACTGAAGCTTCAGTTTAATAAGTGAAGGAAAGAGAAAACAACCAAGTGATGCGAAGGCAATCACTCACCACCTCCCACAAGCAGACTGTTACCTAGGCAGTCTCTGAACAAGGGCCACCTTGGAAGTGAGAGCCCCTCAGCCCTTCTTCCTCTACCCATTTTTATTGCTGACCAGGACATGATATGGTGTGGAATATCCCTTCATCCACTTTGGGTCAGCTGTCCCAGCTGTGTGTGCTCCCAGCTTCGTGCCCACCCTCAGCCTACTCAAACTGGGGGAAGGGGTGTGCAGAGTGGGAAAAAGACACATATTGGTGTATTACCCACACTGGTTTAGCCACAGATCCAAAGCACAGCACCATATGGGCTCCTATGAAGAAAGTTAACTCCATTCCAGCCAGAACCAGTACATGGAGTAGCAGTTTTTATCTTATTTTTCTGGAAAGGTTTTCCTGCAAAAAACAATTATTGAGTGCATTTCTGTGTAAGAATTTCTTATAAATGCCTTGACAACAAACTTATGTGGCAAAGTATTTTTTTAGCTACTTCCTCTGAAACCAAGTTTTTCTGAAAATTCACTAACATGATCTGCTTACAGGAAAACCACAAATTTCTTGACTTATTATGCGCAGAAAGAGGATGAAGCGGGTTTTACATTTTTTTAATGTAAAACTTAGTCTGTAGTGAGGCTAAGCAGTGGCTGAAAAAAATGTTGTCAACTGGGAAACAAGAATGTAGAAGAAATTATATGAAGAAACACTCATGATATCTGAACGAAATATGTAGTTCTTCCATGTCAGTTATGTTTGGAGAGAATCATACATAGAGACAGCACTGCCTCTTCCAATGGTGTCACAGAGTCTATGTTCCTGCAAAGTCCAGTAGGTTAAGCATATACTGTTAGACATTGGAGAGCTTTTCAGTTCATGTGTGTGTATGTGAGCACATCTACGTGGCAAACCCATGTTAGGGTGACATAGGAGCTGGTTTCCATGGTCAGTCAGGGGACAAAAACTCCATTGTTTCCCCCAGCATGGTCCATCAGATAAATATAACCCCATGCAGAGAGGAAGTTTTTACATATTCCATTTTCCAAAAAAAGATAGAACCTATCCCATTATAAGTAAGCACAGGAGAAACTGAACCCATCCATTAGGGCATAACTGTATTGTTTCTATTCACAGGAATTTTATAAAGTCAACCATCTCATACAAAAGCAACAAGGAGTTCAAGGGCAGGACAGTAAACAAGCTGTGGGGAAAAGAAAGCATATTGACTCAGAAGAAAACTGGATGAAAGGTGGAGGATAAAGTTACAAAGATACCATCTGGTACTTTTTCATCATAAAAAGCACTTCAGGGTGCTCTCAACAGTTCTAACTCCTTCCCTGGGCACACTCACATTGCCTACACTTGGGAGGACTTCACAGTGAAAGCATATTTGACACATCCATGCAACACGTCTTCCAGTTTCATTTCCTTCGAAAGGAGGACTGTTTGCATACACCAAATATTTGCGGTGGCCAAACCAATTTATATGGTAAATTGGAATGATCTGAGAGTCCACTCCAAGAGTGTGCTATTCTGTACAAACAAAACACAAATGTAGACACAACCCAGATTCTGTCTATGACTTTTGAAATACTGTTTCAGATGGATAGTACTTAAATGTTGAGCAGAAGATCAAAAAAGGGGGGGAAAAGGCCACTCAGCTACTCAGATTGAATCAGTAAATGATGCACATGTACATCATTATTTTAGATTTGCATGGCTTAATCATCAATTAATCAGATCAATGGATGAAAAACCGGGGGGGGGGGGGGGGGGGCACCATTCTGCTTCTTAATCCTTCATAAAAGTAGGTAAAAAAAGATTCAGGGGGGAGGAGTACTCTGAAAACCTCCCTTTCATCACTGCTTTTTTTAAAGTTTTGTGTTAACTTTTTAAATTAGTCTGGATAAATTTTTTTATCCATTACTCCAGTTCTGCAAATATATATTTAAGACCTATTTCTGGAAGGTGTAGAATTTCTGAATAGCAGTCTGTGTCTTTATAATAATACAATATAAGATGAAGCAAAAACTGTAACATCCCTCCAGGTTTAGAAAAGAAATATTAAAATTAATTTCACTTTTATTAATTTTTGTAATTGTAATCTTTTACAGTTATTAAATGTAACTTTAGTCAAGGTAGCTTAATCAAAACACATCAAGGAAATTATGAAATGCAAGAAGTAGTTAAGATGAAAAGTATTTTGATATTTAGGCCTATATTTATATATGTTAATACAGAAGATTTTTCTGGTCATACATGAAAATACCTCACTTAAGAATATATAATACCTATCTTATTTTGGTATTAAAAAAAAAGAAAGAAGAAGAGGAAAAAAATCAGAGTCTTCAGAAAAGCTGAAGAGAAAAGAAAGGGAAGAGAAATTATATAAAGGAATTATTGGGAGGACTAAGATACACATCAGAATTCACTCTGTAAGAAACAAGCCACTTAAAAGCAGAGGATGCCAATGCAAACTAAGGAATGAAATGAGGTACTAAATTTGCACTGGATAATGTCTCAAACACTGAATAGACCTATTGAAGACCACATGACTAACTCAAAAATAAAGTGCTATGCAACATGATCACAAGGTAGTGATAAATTACACATAAAAGACAGTACTGAAAAATTTAGTGCATTTCAAAGGTCAGCTTTCAGCACTATTCTCTACAAAACCGCTGCTAAATTATAGAAACGTTTGCAGAGCAAGTTGTGTGATCCCAGCAGACCTAGGAAGGAATGCACCTAAATGTACATTTTCTTCACAAAATATTTAGGCACCAGGGAATCTCTACTAAACATGGGTATTTAAAATGGTGTCTCAGCTACTCCACAGTAATACAATACTGCAGCTGAATCTCAACCCCCTTTTCAAAGCATTTTATGAAAATCAGAAACTCTTAAGTTTAATCATCTTATGAGACTTTGAATAAATGATATGTAGTTCCTTAGTAGATTTATCAAGTCTCATCTTAAAAAAAAAAAAAAGGTGCAATCTTACCAGCAACTTTTGCAAAGATATTAACTGAAGTCATCTTTCACAAATTATGAATTAGAATTCCATTACCTTCTTCAGTGATGAGTTATAATGGTGTCTCAGTCACCTGGTGATCAAAACATTTTCTTCTGTTCTTTCCAAAGGAGCACCTGTTTAGAGCAGACATTTATATGATTTTTTTGTTTTTCTAAATGTAATACTTTTTTTTTTTTAGTACCATTTTCTTTCACTTCTTCCTATATAATATTCTTACAGTCCTTTGTTGCTAAAATGACAAACAGTTTTGCATCAACAGATTTCATCATCACATTCCTACTTTTAATACTAATGTGACAATGTTAGAAAGATTCACATTGATTTTAACATGCTTTGGCTCATTTTCCAAAGATACAAAAATTATACAGTGTATGTGACACAGTACTTTTTACTACTATTTTTTTTCTCATTACCACTGTTTATTTGCCATCAACTTTGGCTTCTCTTGCTCAAAGAAGACACACAAAATCTTCTAAAAATATCATAATTCAGTAAACTACATGTAGTTATGCCACGTTTAGTTAAATGATGCTTTGTCGTTACCAGTTTAAATGATTTTTTAAAAAATATTTTTGTTACTTTTTTTGTGGACCATCATGTAACACTTGCAAACTCATTCTGAAGGTTCAAGTAATATTTTGCATCACTGTAAAAATTGAAAAAGTGTGATTAAATTCTTCATATTAATCTTTAAATATTCTAAAAGGTTCTTTTATAATAAATTACTGTTAAAATATAAAATGACGAAAAAGTGTTAATGGAAATAGCTAGGCTCTCTTAAGTTCCTGATAAATTCAGAGAAAAAATACTTCTAATTAATATTCAACTACTATTTAAGCAGAAAGCTGAATTATGGTACAGCTAGTCTCAAAGGAGCAGCCTAGTTTACTCACACTATTGCAACTCTTTCAAAAAAACAAATGAAGTGGAGCAGCCTTTGTTGTTAACTTAGACAACTTCTTCCTCCAACCTATTTAAATACAAATAATATGCACAAAAAGAAAGATAACTAAGATAAAACACCCTAAAGATTACAACACCATCCGGCTGTTTAAAACTTTGGATTACCTTTGAAACAAACAATGTAATTGATCAGATGTTTTAGAACCTCTCTAATTAAAAAACTCTTACCAAATATACTGTATTTCCAATAATATACTCATAATCGCAAAAGGACCTGATAAATATGATGCACAGTTAATCTTTAAGGTTGTCCTTTCTTTGTAACACCTTGTTATAATATTTTTTTTCTTCTTACTTTTCAACTCAGTTGGAAACATGATCCAAAAACTACTGCAAAATTGAACTACCAAATTTTTAATAACAACAGATATGATAAAAGTGCCAAAGTTAGAAATATATTGAATTTTTCAGAAGTCTAACATTCAGTGGCAGTGGAATTGTCAGTGTTTTTTCCAGCTGAAAGAAAAGCAGCTCAGATCTCAGATAAGTTTCATACTCCAAATATCCCATGCCAAGCATCAGATCATTCTGTGCAAGCACTGCTTCCTTAGATGAATACTGCTCCTCTTCCCTACTTATTGTTTCAGCTTACTCCTGTTGCTTCTCACCCTGCCACCATACACCATTATGAAAAGCCTTCCTCTGTCTTCTTGATAACCACCTGTGGGTTCTGGGGGGCTGCTGTTATGTTCCCCTGAAGCCACCTCTCCTCCAGACTGAACAAGGCCAGTTCCCTCAGCCTTTCTTTACAAGGCACATGTTCCAGTCCTCATCAGCTTGGGGACCCTCCCCTGGACTTGCTGCAATTTATAAGCATCTTTCCTCTGTCAGGGGACCCAAAAATGGATGCAGGACTCTAGACAGAATTTCACAAGTGCTGAGGACAGGTGGACAATCATTCCCCTGGACCTCCTACATGCAATCCTGTTGTTACACGTTGGGAGGTTTTTGGCCTGCTTTGCTGTCAGGACAGAGTGCTGGCTTATGCCCAGCTTGCCAGCTACCAGCACCCATAGGTCCTTCTCAGCAGAGATGCTCCCCTGCCAGTCAGGTCCCAGCCTCTGTCATTATTCCAGAGATGAGTCAGTGCTGTGACCACATGCAAAGCTCTGGTTCCTCCTGTTTGTTCCCAGGCTGCATGCATTTTTGTGCATACACTTGGGGTGGGTGTCCTTTCACTCTGTCTTATCATTCCTATGTTATTCCTACCAAAGTGCTTCTTTAGCTGTCCACCTGTCCTGGTTTCAGCTGGGATAGAGGTAACTGTCTTCCTAGTAGCTGGTACAGTGCTATGTTTTGAGTTCAGTATGCGAAGAATGTTGATAACACTGATCTTTTCAGTTGTTGCTCAGTAGTGTTTAGACTAAAGTCAAGGATTTTTCAGCTTCTCATGCCCAGCCAGTGAGAAAGCTGGAGGGGCACAAGAAGTTGGCACAGGACACAGCCAGGGCAGCTGACCCAAACTGGCCAACAGTGTATTCCATACCATGGGACGTCACATCTAGTATAGAAACTAGGGGGAGTGGGGGTGGGGGATCACCGCGTGGGGACTAGCTGGGTGTCAGTCAGCGGGTGGTGAGCAATTGCACTGTGCATCATTTGTACATTCCAATCCTTTTATTATTGCTGTTGTCATTTTATTAGTGTTATCATTATTAGTTTCTTCTTTTCTGTTCTATTAAACCGTTCTTATCTCAACCCACGAGTTTTACTTCTTTCCCGATTCTCTCCCCTATCCCACGGGATGGGGGGGGGAGTGAGTGAGCGTCTGTGTGGTGCTTAGTTGCTGGCTGGGGTTAAACCACGACACCACCCCTACCTACCACTTCCTCACTTAACTGTGGTTGCAGTATCTGTCCCTTGATGTTACCAGTTTAGAGCTCTGCTCAACAGCTTGGCCACCCTACTGCTGGCAAAGATGCTTTTGTCCACTTTGTCAGTCGGATCTCATCGTTCCTCAGCAACCTTTGGAGATCTTGTGGTCACAAAAAGCAAATCCCCGCCAATGACATCAGTTGTGCAACCAAGTATTTACCTCCAGGATATACCCACTCCTAGTCTAGCCTTTCTCTTTCAGCAGCAGGATGAAGGAGACACCAGATAGCTTGTATGCCCCTCACATTTATCCCCAAAGCCAAGTAGTCAGTCTTGATATGGTCAACATTTTCCATGGCAGTGCCGTGTGGACAGAGAGCAGAGGGTAACAGCCCAAGGACTAGACAAGCCTTGGCAGTGTCTCTACGACTTCTTGGATCTGAGTACCTGGCAAGCAGCAAACTTTCCTAGACAGCAAGTTGGCTGATGGGCCATCCATCTCCCTGAGAAGGGAACCTCTCTCTGACATCACTTGCCACCTCTTCTTGGAGCTGACATAGCTGAGGCTCAGCTGTGATGTCTCTCCAGACAGAATTTTCTCCCCATCATCTGCTGCCAGGGCACTGAACCTATTCTGCAGTGGCAGATCTGCAGGGGAGGAGGAACCTGCCTCATGTTGCAAGAAGTCACAAGACTCCAACCTTCCCCAGCATGGTTACTTTCCATTTGCCATTGCATCAAGGACAGGCTCTGGCTGTTCCTCTGTCTTCTTTTCAGGCTTTTGCCTCTGCGGGGTCTCTGTGAACATCCTGTCAATCCCATGAACGTTTTTTTGTCATTTTCCCTGATGCTGTGCACTCTGTTGACCTCCTCCCTCAGGTCCTACAAATCTGCCACCAGTGCACACCTCCTGCAGGCAAGGAGCTCATCTCCCCTGACTGCAGCCCCAGCGAGAGGCCCCGGCTAATCTCAGCAGCCCCAGACCTGGAAAGCTGCCTGTTCCCTCCTCAGCTCTCTCTGAAACAAGGCTTCTGCTGTACCTGGAATAGCTGCTCTGGTGAGTGCCAGAAACTCTGCCCTGCGCCACGTCACCACCGTGGTTGAGCACTTGCACACTGCCGTCATCAGGGTTTGCAGCCCCCTCCCATGCACCCCTGCTCCAAGGCCTGCACTGCACTTCTATTACTTGCTCTTATCACCAGCTGAATGAATGCTTGACACTCCCTTATCAGGTGTCAGCTCAAGGCAAGAGGTCAAAGCACCTTCTTTTTTTCAGGAGTAGCTGAAAGAGGTCATTCAAAACCGCTAGAATTTTTGAGAAGTAAAAACCTCTGCTAGCTCCCCTTCTGCAGGGCAGCAGGCACCCCCCTCCGAGCTTCCTAGAGGAGCAATTCTCTCTCTGCCTTACCACTGTACATGCTATCTTGCTCTGTGGTTGGTTTTTTTTGGTGAAATTTTTCTTTTGCCTAGGTTTTAGGGTCTAAACACAGATTCTCTGATCTTTGTTTCTTTCTACTTGAAAGGAAACCTACTGGGTGACAAAAACATCCACTATAAAATTTAGAGTACAGTCCATTTGTGGTTAATGTAGGCCCAGCAGGATTTTCACCACCACCTATTTATCCCACTGCATATTCTTTTGATGTGGCTTTCACTGCAAACTGGTATTTCCTGGAAGGAGAAATAAGTTTTTGAAATTGAATTAAAAGGCATTAAAAGTATACATTTTAAAAGACAGTTACGCCAATTCTGTAGAAAACTAACAGTTAAAAGACAGGGAAAAAATAAACTTAGTTTTTCTAAGTTACACCACTGTATTACTGAAGGAAAAACAAAGCGACAGAGGTTCTCAGTAAAACATAGAAGCAGTACAGCACTTCGAGACTTTCACCAAAGAACCCCTAAACCTGGCTATTTACATCTTTGTTTCAGTGTTTCACTATCATAGCAAAACTCTGAAACAGATGGAAGGGATGCAGGGGAAGTAGGAAGGAGGCCTCAGAAATTTAGCTTAAATTGCAAATTCCTTTCTAAATACGAAGAGCTACTTCCATAAAATAAGCACATGTTTTTGTGTATCATGAATGACATGAAATGAGAAGTAGTAGTTCGTTTCAGGAAACACACTTCACAGAAATTAGTGTAATTAAAAGGTAAGCACAAGAGCATCAACAACCAGGTAAGCAGGCAAAACTAAGGGTTTCAGTGGGAAAACCAGACACTGCAGCAGAATGGACTTAAGCCAGTATGAAAGCACTGAAAACCACATATTCAGAGTCTGGAAAACAAATGTAAGTAAATGAAAATACAATTTTCTATGATCTCATTAGGAAAAAAATGTAAAAATCAATTAGCCATTGTTAGCCAAAGTAATGCCTGAAATATTAGAACAGGGACAAAAACATTAATGTATTTCCACAGAAAAGTGACTGTAGAGAGATTTAATCCAAGATTAAATAACTAAGTTAAGTATCTAGCACCCAATGCTTCTTCAGAGATATCAAAAGTACTTTGATAAAGTCATGCATATTGTTTTAGATGGATGAATTTGAGACTTTGGTCTGGAAATCATGTTAGATGCATTAGGAAACTTGGTTTCCAATAAATTCTACTCAGATCCCGAGAAAGCAAAATGTTAAAGAAATATTTTATATTAAGATATTAAAAAAAGAGGAAAATAAGGAAAGTGATAAAGTTATAAGTATGACATATTAAAAATAGTGTGTTCCATTACAGTGAACTAAACAGCAGTGAAACTGCAGCTGGGATGGGATTGTGATATGAAAGTGGTAAATAGGTCTCAGAAAATTAAGAAAATCAAATGTGTGATCACGTATCTTTTCAGCAATGATGTATAGGCCTGATTTGAAAAAAAAAAGTATGAAATATATCAGGTAATATATCCCATATCTTAGGATAGCAATAAGCTCTGGATCCTAGAGAAACTATTAGGATGAACATTAAAATAAAAATCATGGAAGTTTGTTTTCAGCTAATTTGAGACCATGACCTAAAGTGCTCTGCTGGGCATAAAAATGTGTAAAGTTTCATTAAATAGCATTCAGGACTTCATGAATAAAATAGTACAACATGGCATAATGGTCAATAATACTTATTTTGGCACAAAAGGTGAACTTAAAAAGTAAAATAATATGTTAGTGTATGCTATTCTCTTTCAAGAGGATTCCTCATTGTCATGGTTTAACCCCAGCCAGCAACTAAGCACCACGCAGCACCTCACTCACTCCCCTCCCCACCCAGTGGGATGGGGGAGAAAATTGGGACAAGAAGTAAAACTCAGGGATTGAGATAAGAATGGTTGAATAGAACAGAAAAGGAGAAAATAATAATGATAACACTAATAAAATGACAACAGCAATGATAAAAGGATTGGAATGTACAAATTATGCACAGTGCAATTGCTCACCACCCACCAATCAACACCCAGTTAGTCCCAGAGTGGCGATCCCCCCACCCTCACTCCCCCCAGTTCCTATACTAGATGGGACATCCCATGGTATGGAATACCCCTTTGGCCACTTTGGGTCAGCTGCCCTGGCTGTGCCCCCTCCCAACTTCTTGTGCCCCTCCAGCCTTCTTGCTGGCTGGGCATGAGAAGCTGAAAAATCCTTGACATTAGTCTAAACACTACTGAGCCACAACTGAAAACATCAGTGTGTTATCAACATTCTTTGCATACTGAAGTCAAATCATAGCACTGTACCAGCTACTAGGAAGACAGTTAATTCTATCCCAGTTGAAACCAGGACACTCATGAAATAATATTAGGAGATCATGTTGATAAACCACATTTCAGAGCAAACATTCACTTAAAATACAGTGGAAAAAATACGCTTTATACTCAACTGTCAGAAAACTTTGCAGTTGTTGAATACATTCCATGAAACATTTGAAAAATAATAATCTTGATAAATACTTTTCTTACAAAACCTCAATGGAACTCATTTTACATAGTAAATTTGCTAAAATTGCCTTTTCCTTAAGTATTAAAACAGAATACTTATTTTCACCCATTCTGTGGTATTTTAGTGGACAAAATTAGAAGTGCTTAGTCATGAGTATCCAGCATGATTTTTATATATTATTCCCTTTTAAATTATGGCCATTTAATGATGACTCATGTAGAAAAGTCCATGGTCCATTTATTTTATGAAATACTTCGTTGCAGAGGAAGAAGCAATGTCATAGAAAGAAATTAACAGATACAATAAGACCAGAAAGTCAGAGAGGCTGGAACTGCAGTTTTAATTTTCAGTGTTCTCAATACAAGTAAACAGGTTTTCAAAGCAGTAGCTAGATCATTTAAAAATGACTTGATTTTTCCAATGTCTTGAAGCAAGATTTTATGAGAAATCAAGCTTTCTAAACAACATATAACACTGAGAATATAGTTATTTAAGAAGGCTATGGAATCTCATAATATCCATTACCTCTTAAGAAGACTAATTTTCTTAATTCAAATCATTATTAGGTAATAACAGTCTTTTCAAAATCATACTGAAATGTGTTTGCAGCTGAGTTGAACTCAAAAAGTTTTACAGAGATTCAGAAGTTTATAAATCAAAATGTTTGAGATGTTTAAATGGGCTTGATTTTAATTTAGACTCATCTGAAAACTTACATGTAAGGTCAGCAGAAAATCAAAGATAGGAGGCATAAAGGATAAGGTCTGGGATAAATTGTACTCGATATCTCTTACAGTTAAAATCACTGAAGCAAAATTAAAATAAATACGTCTTCAAAGACAATATTTTTTTACTCATGAGGTACTCTCATTACAAGATAATGGCTCAGTCAGTCTTTCACGCAGCTACCCCTACACATTCAAACAGAAATGGTTCTAGGCCTAATGAGATTGAATCTAGACTAAATTTCTCCTTTTACAAAATACATATTTTCTAATGTGTCTAGACAAAAAAAATAAAAAAATAAAAAAATAAAATTTGCAAATCACACAAATGAGGGAAAAGGTTCATATATTTAATAATCTAAATTCAGTGTTGTTAAAACGCAAGACTAAAGCCATTGGAATAGAAGACAAAAAATGACAATACCCTTTTCATTTTAAATCTGAATTCTTCATAGTTGGACTATATCAGATATCTGACTCAGCTATTTTTAATAGGTTTTTATCTCACTATAGGAAGAAAATCTCTCTGAAAGGAGATACTAGCAAACTTCATTTATGTAACAACTCATTCCATTACTTGTCAGAGTATGAAAGTATGCAAAATTAATGGAAATGGTATTGTAAAAGTAGAAATCAGGTTCTCAAATTAGAAGACATGTACCAAAACCAAATTCTGAAAATTAAAGAGAAGTAAGACAAGGCAAACAAAATGACTTGCCATTACTGTGAACCTACCTGTATTTTTATCAGTGTGTCAGAATGAAGTGTTTAGAAACAAGAAGAAAAAAAAAAAAAAGCATAAATGTGATGTTTATATTATTGCTTCATGGTTACTAAAGAAAAATTTTTTTGCAAACCCCCATGTTGGTAATAACTGGGAAATTCTCTTTCGACTGCTTCATATATAAGTATGTAGTATATGGAATTACAATATTTCCCAACCAGGGTGTTCCAGAATTTATATTCTATGCTGGAATTTGCTGACTCAGGCATGATTTACCACTCTATTTAATATTTATAGATTAGTACACATAAAATCTACTCTGCATTGCTACTCAGGTATTTCCATTATCGATATCTGATGGAAAGTGAGGTATAGTCATTTATCAACTGTATGATTTATTCTAAAACATAAAATGACAGTGTCTTCTATGTGTTTTCTAAATAGAATGCATTAAGAGCCACCACTGGATCAATTTCTAAATCATGGAGTGCTGCAATAGCCACAACCTTCTTAAACCTGGGGCTTTTAAGCTGCTTAATGAATTCAGAACATAAGGAGATAAGGGTTCAGAAGGCACTCTCCATGGGTGACTTAAAAAAACCACACCATGTGTCACCCTCTCACCCAGACCCTTTGTATCAGCTGATGATGTGGGTAGATGAAACAGAGACTCCTACCACAACATTCTGTCATTTTGATCGGGTAAGGTCTAAAGTACTGTTAGGTAGAAACCATCTCCTGTCATACATTGTGGTGTAAAATGTTCAGTTACTGATACTTACATCATTTCCTCTCTTGCATATTCTCATATGACAGTTGCTGTCTAGGAATAGAGACTATATATATCAGGCTGCACAGTGTATATCCTAATAACTGGTCAGTAGGAACAAATATATTGAACACTCTGGACTCTATCAATCCTATCTGGAATCTATCTGGATTCTATGAATCTTTCTCAATACTTCATAGTCACAGTTTTTTGAATAGGGTGACCCAAGCAGGTCATTGTTAATACCTGTGGAGTATCTGGCCTTTAAAAGCTCGCTTGTTGTTAAATACATGAGACGTTTATAAATATAGGAAGTTGTGAGGGACCAAGAAACTGTGAGAGACAGGCAACCATTTTGCCTCAAAGAACCAAGAAGGTAGCTGCAAGCAGCTGAAACAGGAGGTGGGGTAGTCAACTGTTTCTGGGAGGCTTTCTAGCGGTTGTGCCTCGAAGAGGCTTTCTGGTAATCATCTTTCTGGGAAGTTTTCTAGCGGTTGCGCTGTGGACATTTTGTCACAGGTTCAGAGTTTTGCCATGGACCCTTACCATGGTAGCTGTGTAAACAAGTTAAATGGCATAATGGGGCATCAGCGAACCCTCCCCACTCCCGCCTCAAGAACTTTCTAGAAAACCCCACAATGCATGCGCGAAGGGCTCTCAGATGAGGGTATAAAAGCGGGAGGAGACCAACCCCCAGGCACGTGCCTGCCACCTGAGGAATCTAGGCAGCTACTACCGAGACTCTTTCTTCGCTGGATCCAAGGGTGTTGATACTTACCTCTCCTTTTTTATCTTTCTTCTCTCTCCCTTATCTCTTCTCTTCCTCCTACCTTGTTGTTAGGAATATTTTGCTATGGCTATTAGGTGTCAAGTTTTTTACTCAAAATATCTGCTATGCCAAATTTGCCCACACTTGTGTTATAAGTCAGTGTTAAAGAAAACATATTTTGAGCATTTAGGAGCCATTGGCATGATTCCCACCCTGGGATTCGCCGAGCAAAATGGGGTGTTGAAATTTTTCCTGTCCCTCCTGAGTCATTGTCGTGACTCCTGTGTGCAGCAATTGACTATCTAAAAGATAACCTCCCCCGAGCCCACCGAATGGGATAGGACAGAAGTGAATTATAAATTATATAATGTGCATAAACCCCTGATGTTTTCATATGGTGGTTTTTACTGCTAGTATTTTCCAATAAGTTTTGAGAATTTAGTTTTATGTGAAAGCATCTTCATCCCTCTCACAGATATTGGCACATAATACCTTTGCTCGGCATATTTGGCAACTACTGCAAGCATCCTTGTGCTGAAACGTTTTTTGATATCTGGCAGTACAGAATGCATAGATAGCAGTTCCTTGTCTGGCATATAAACAGCAAAAGTTTCTTACTTGTTTAGGTGCCTATGGTGCAGTACTCAATTAATAGACACAAACAGCTGGATACACCCACATTTATAAAGGGAAAGTATACATGTGAAAGTATAAGATGCTTTCCTGTTTTCTTGAAACACAGAAGTGGAAATATATAAAAAATAACAATCACACATTTAGAGCTTTTATAAAATTGATGTGACTACATATAATATTTTAGTCACAGCACATAATAAATACATTTATACTGCCTGTACATATTATCAATCAGTAAAGTAATTCAAATTCTTGCAATGTATGCACTATGTTTCTGTGTCATAACTATCTAGTTATCTTCTTTTTAAAAAATCTGTAATTATAACTCAATATTATGCTGAAAAATTCTTAGTATCTTAAGATATATTTAGATATTTTAAAATGCCTAGAAAGAGGTATTTTTAATGTGTTCTGATACCTGCATACAATTCAAAATAGGAATTTTCCACCTAATTCTGCCCTCAAAGTTATAACTTCCAGTTGAGTTTAAATGTATCTTTCACAAAAACATCAAAAGCAACATTTTGCATTCTTACTATCTAAAGGTAATGGAAGCTTTGGAAGCTGCCTCTAAGGAAAAAGTATACTTCCTTCTTTTTTGGTACAGTCTAACCCTATTAAATAAATCTTCTGATGCTGACTTTTATTCATGCTAGAATAAATCTAGTGTCACTCCAATTAAGTTGATCTAAATTGGACTATGTTTGTGAAGGGATGAAAAATCGTCTCTCACTTTTAACATATCTTAAATAACAGTAGAAGGTCTTTGTCTCCTGTCTATTGAAGGTTTTCAATAAAATTGGGGTTAAAATAGGTCTATCTCCATAAGCTTTAGTGCAGTTGTCTGCAGAGAAGTTAACCTAACTGAACTCAGTGTAGGATTAAACATCAAGTGAAGATTAAGGATGTGAATACATGCTTTGTAGGATGAAATTCGAATGGGGAGCGATTAAGGTCCCACATGATTGACTATTTATTTCTTAAAAATGAGTAGGAAGAAGAAGTGCCAGTAACCCCATCCATGCAGAATTACCTAACCAAACGTGCAACTTTCAATTCTGACCTTACAGTAAGGTCACTTTTCATTTTACAAAGATACAGCTGCACAGGGCCAAAGCCACTTTTTTTTTCATCTTTATACTTTAACATACATGACCTTTTCACACGACTGTACAGAGGAATCACTATAATCCCAAAGATTAATTTACCAACAGTTTTTATGACTGCTCAGGGCACAAGGCAACTGGTAGGTCCTAAAATCTGAAATATCGTAATTAAAAATATATTTTAACCCCCCTAATCATTAAAAAGCCAAATTTATTTTTGTGGAAGAAATGCACTACATGAGTAAAGCCATCATTTGTCACACAGCAGATAGCTAAGAAAGAATGTTCAACAATGGACGGCAGATATATTGTACATTGCTTCTTTGCAATAACACGGAAGAACCTCAGAAATAAGATTCCTGAAATATAACACAGAGCTTTGCCTTTTTATCCATCAGAGGAGAATTAATTCCCCACAGGAGTTTGCCAAGCTTCTTACCAAAAATGTTGATACAATTTATGCTTTCATGACCAATTCTTTCAATTACATGAGGACTACCCGGAACCTCAGCAACCTCTCCAGTGGACTATTCCAATTTCATGCTTTTTATGCCAGTAGACAACAGGTTGTTGTTGAAATTGATCTCTTTTATGAGGTTCATAACGTACTTTTCAAATTACTGTGCAGCTTCAGATTTTCTTCTTTTCTCAAAAGGTCTTAAGAAAGGTTAATAACATCAACAATATAGTCTTGGTTAAAGTACTACTACTTAAATGAATAGCTTTCACTAAATTTCATTTGGGTCTTGAATTAGCAATTGGCAAGGCCAGATTCTGCCAGCCTTACTTTTGTGGTTATTTTCTTACATGGGCAGTGATTCCAATGATTTTTTAGAAACATCTCAAGAAACAAGATGCTTCTTCACTGTAAATAAGCCTGACAGAATTTGACCTCCAAAACTCTGAACAACTGCATTTCTAAATAATCAGAACCTCTCAATATCTATCCATGAAAAAAAGAAAGAGTATATTCTGTCCTACTGGCCTAATAAAATGGTCTGAAGAAATCAGTTCAGATTCAGTTATTCAGTTAATTTTTTAATGCTTTCCCAGCAGGTTACCCTTTCTTTCATTTACACATTTCGAATAAAGACTATGCTAGTGTTATTTTCATAAGAGGATTCTCTTGTCGTCATCTGTAGTAATTTATTTGGTAAATTATCTGGTGCTATCAGTTAGACTGCTGCTGGTCCTGCAGCTAATGTACTTTAAATCTAGTTTGGATTTTTCTACACCATAGCTGCAGTCACTACAGATGTATTTCAGGCACTTTAACATTCTTTTAAAACATATAGACATACCTATGCTCACAGTTCCAAATAAAATTTGTTGGTTTATAAAACTTTGTTTAATACCTTCACAGGTAGAATTAGTATAATTTTTTTAACTGAAATAAAGTTTCTGAAAAGCAGAATCTTCATCAATACCAACTGGAAGCCAGCTAGTAGTCAAATCTATTCAGAACTCTCTTTTAAGCTGCTTCAAACATTGCCAACCTTTAGCACTTGTGCTGGATTTTTTTAATGACTGCTATTGGCCTAGGGTGTGTGTTTTGGGAAAGCTTCAGTGAAAATTTTTCAGCTATCGTTGATATATGAGTCAAGGAAAAATGCATTGTTTGGCCAATGTAATAAAGTTGGTAATCTTTTTTTGTATAACTGCAATGCCTCCAAGTTTTAGAGCAGGAAGTTGACATCTGGCATGGTAGGTTCTATATCATATAACTTCCTTCTTTCACCTTCATGAACTTGACCAAAATATGGCCAAATTATAAGAACTCAAAATATTGAAGATTGTACTGTCATACGTTATGTCATTGATTTTATCTACTGATGTGCCTACAAAATCACTTAGTATGTCCAAGCTTCTCACAGATCATGGCACTTACTAAAATGTCATTTACTAAACTGTGCTTCCATTTTCTTCAAAATGCAATTGAGTATGCTCCAGCCCTAAGCTGAAAGTGCTAAGAATCTGATTTGTGTTTAAGAGGTATTTAAATGCCCTGGGTTGGAAAAGGGCACAAGAACTGAGTCTGTGACACCTAATTAGCCTCTCTTCTTAATGATACAAAGGAAAATTCATAGTGATACAGAGGAGACAAACAGACAAGTTGAAGACCGAATTTTGGACATGAATCAGCTAAGAGAGAATGTGAGAATGAGAAACAAGATCTGTTAAAGCAAGAAGGTAGGATTAGGAAAAAAGGACGGACATGTTGGGCAAGAAAACTGAAACATGAGCTTCTGGGAGAAAAAGCACAAACTGGAAAAAGCACAAAGTCTAGACATAGAGGAGCATAGGACATGTTCTAAGAATGCCTGGATGAGGGGAAAGGAACTATAAATACAGGAATGCACTCATGGTAGTGCCTAAACCAGTAGGACAAGGCAAGTGATCATCCCCCTGTACTTGGCACTACTGAGGCTGCACCTCAAATATACTGTGTTCAGTTTTGGGCCCCTCTCTACAGGAAAGACATTGAGGTGCTGGAGTGTGTCCAGAGAAGGGCAATGAAGCTGGTGAAGGGTCTAGAGAACAAGTCTTGTAAGGAGCAGCTGAGGGAACTGGGGTGGTTTAGTCTGGAGAAAAGGAGGCTGAGGGGAGACCTTATCGCTCTCTATAATTACCTGAAAGGAGGTTGTGGCGAGTTGGGTGTCAATCTCTTCTCCCAAGTAACAAGTGATAGGACAAGAGGAAATGGCCTCAACTTGCGCCAGGGGAGGTTTAGATTGAATACTAGGAGAAATTCTTCACCAAAAAGGTTGTCAAGCATTGGAACAGGCTGCCTAGGGAAGTGGTGGAGTCACCATCTCTGAAGGTATTTAAAAGAGGTGCAGATATAGCACTTAGGGATATCGTTTAGTGCTCAACTTGTCAGTGTTAGGTTAATGCTTGGCCTTGGTGGTCTTAAAGGTCTTTTCCAACATAAAAGTTTCTATGATTCTATGATTCTAAACTTTCAACTAAGACGTAGACAGTGACCTTGTGTTAGTTCATAGAAGCCACAGGGATCTGGACACCTGCCTTTAAAGTCACAAATTGCTATTTATCATTCTATTGCCTCTTTAATGATTTATTTTTTTTTTTTCATTCTGTGAGAAATGGAAGCGGCACTTTACCAGCAGGTTATCAGATACATCAATGGTTTCAAATCATTCCATCTGGGAAGAAGCTTATACAGAATGGCTTCTCTCATGGTTGGATTGTCTACTTTCCAGATCATGATGATATGCTTTAGCTAGTTACAGAATCTCTTTGATGCTTTGCAGTTTCCTATATTTGTTACCCAACAGATGTTCAGTTCATTGTAATCCTGCTTGAGCAAATTATCTTGTTGTCCTGAGATCTTTAATACTTGGCCCAGTATTTTTTTGGATTTGTTTTCCTTTTGCTCTCTTCAGTCCTCAGGGTCTGTAGCAGATGTTTATCATAGTTTCTCTTTTGTCTTCACTAGTATTCTGTCTGTACATGGAATATTTTGCTGACATTTCATACTTCGGACCTTTTGAAGAATGGTGGCTGGAAAACATTGGGAAGAGAGATCTGGGAAGAAGTAGTCATTAGCATCTACACAGTTAGTGGAGACTACAAAAGACAAACAAACTGCCCCGAAAAGAAAGAAAATACTAATTCCTCCAGCTTAGAAGGCATCACTGGCATACTTTCCTCACCAGCCATTTCCTTTCTACTGCTCAAAAATAGCCTATTTTTGAATTTTATTTTAAACCTGATTCTTCTGTATTTATTCTTATCAACTACTAAGCAATAGTAACATGCCCATAGCAACTATTAAGCTATGGGAATGGTATCTGTGAAACTGCATACCTGCTGCTCAATAAATGAAAAGGTCTCACAGGTAATTCTCTTGAATATACCAAAACTCACTTGAAGTTTGAATAACTATAACAAGACTTTCCTTCCTGGGTCATTGTATTGGTTTTGTTTGGCAAGGTTTTGGTAGCGGGGGGGGGGTTACAGGGGTGGCTTCTGTAAGAAACTGCTGGAAGCTTCCCCTGTGTTCGAGAGAGAGCGAGCCCATATTAGCCGGCTCTGAGACGGACCCGCCGCCGGCCAAGGCCGAGCCAATCAGTGATAGTGGTAACGCCTCTGTGATAACATTTTTAAGAAGGAAAAAAAAGTTGGGACGAAGAGAAACTGCCGCCGGAGTGAGGAGTGAGAACATGTAAGAGAAACAAGCCTGCGGACACCAAGGTCAGTGAAGAAGGAGGGGGAGGAGATGCTCCAGGCGCCGGAGCGGAGATTCCCCTGCAGCCCGTGGTGAAGACCCTGGTGAGGCAGGCTGTCCCCCTGCAGTCCAGGGAGGTCCACGGTGGAGCAGATATCCACCTGTAGCCCGTGGAGGACCCCACGCCGGAGCAGGTGGGTTCCCGAAGGAGGCTGTGACCCCGTGGGAACCCCGCGCTGGAGCAGGTTCCTGGCAGGACCTGCGGATCTGTGGAGAGAGGAGCCCACGGAGCAGGTTTTCTGGCAGGACTTGTGACCCCGTGGGGGACCCCCGCTGGAGCAGTGTGCTCCTGAAGGACTGCACACCGTGGAATGGACCCATGCTGGAGCAGTTCGTGAAGAACTGCAGCCCGTGGGAATGGCCCACGTTGGAGGAGTTCGTGGAGGACTGTCTCCCGTGGGTGGGACCCCACGCTGGAGCAGGGGAAGAGTGTGATCAGCCCTCGTCCTGAGGAGGTGAAGCGGCAGAAAATAACGTGTGATGACCATAAACCCCATCCCTGTCCCCCTGTGCCGCTGGGGGGGCTTGGTGGTGAAATCCGGGAGGGTAGTTGTGCCCGGGAAGAAGGGAGGGGTGGTGGGAAGGTGTTCTGAGATTTTATTTTACTTCTCATTACCTTGCTCTGGTTGATTTGTAATAAATTGAGTATGTTTTGCAAATTGAGTCTGTTTTGCCCGTGACGGTAATAGTGAATGATCTCTCCTGTCCTTATCTCGACCCGCGAGCCTTTTGTTATATTTTCTCTCCCCTATCCAGCTGAGGATGGGGGAGTGATAGAACGGCTTTGGTGGGCACCTGGTGTTCAGCCAGGGTTAACCCATCACAGTCATCTTCAGTCCTTAGAAACCAGCTTTCCTTAATCTAGGCCCCTAAAAAAAATCCAATTGTATTATACCAATTTTATTGACAAACTTAACCAAGTAATGTGATGCTTCATTCTCTTGTTGCTAACAAATCTTCCAGGAGACATCTCAGTCTGCAATGAATCTTGTAACAAAAAGGGAAGGAGGCACAGCAGTATTCTCCATTGAAACACTTGTTCTAGCAATAAGAACGCCCGCCCTTCCCTTTTCTCTGGGCACCCACTACCTGAAGTTCAGTCTTACTGCAGTCTGAGGTTTTGACTGAGAAAGGACAGTTTGACCTTCAGGTGGTCCCCATAATAGAGAGTATGAATACAACATTCTTGTGTGGGTCTTCTGGCACACTTCAAATCAAAACTCAAAGGGGATTTTCAAAAGAATGTAATAATGTTGAGCACTTATGTTGAACTAACTACTTCTGTTCTTTCCTCAGTCCATAGACCCCTTTCATCAAAGGTATGAAGACAATATTCTTAATCGTGTAATTAAATGAGAATAGCAGATTCACAACCTTTTAATTTAACTTCTTTCATTTCTCATTCCTAAACCAAGCAACCTTAGACATCGTGCAAAAGTTTTCTTGTATTACAAAAGCAAAATTTGCTGCACCCAGTCCATCAGTGTGGATATATTGTATAAAATGATCCAAATTCAAAATGTGATCATCATTTCAGAATTGTACATCAAGACTTCAGAACGCCTTAGACATTTCATAATATCTGAAGAAGAGTGCAATATATTCTTTACACACCCAGATAGCTATGCTGGTCAGAAAACGTGTGGTCATGTTCTTGGTTAATGTCTATTTTTTCTTAACATCTCAGAACTGCTGTACTTCCTTAAAGGAGAAAGACGAGCATGCCTGTTAAAATCATGGTTTATTATTCTGCTTTATCTTTAGAGGGGTCAGAGGTACAGTAGTGAAAACATAATCCTTAGTCCATCATGTTGATGTACCATTAAGAAACTGACAGGCTATTTTCACCATGACTAGCTCTTCAGTATTTTGTCTGGTTTTTTGTAATTTTTCAAAAGGAAACCTAAATTGCACCTTCAAGAATGATGTAAGTATTTTGGCCATACCTCCACAGCACAACAGAACAAGGTCCAGAGGTTCCCTAAAAAGCATACATCTGGACTAGGAAGACAGCCCAGCGGTGTATGACCTTACTACTTTGACAGTATAACCAAGTTTGTGAAACCTTCTCTGTGTGATAATAAGCCTTACTAGCTCATATGGAGAAATTCTAATTGTTCCTGCACCCACAGTTTATGTATGCTTTTAAAAAATACAGGACATGCAGTGACATCCAGGCTCTTTTGTACACAGCATAGCTATGAGAACACGGCTTTGGTTTCTGAATCACTAATGGGTGATTTATGTCATGTAACTGTAGCTATTTAAAAGTTAGGCCTTTCACTTAGAGGTACTTAAACTCAGCAGAAGAAGGGAGATAGGCATGTCACAAGGGAAATTAATCCCATTTATCAATCTTTTTCAAGATGGGTGATTATGTAGCTGCCTGTTTCTCTTGACTTGTCACTAGATGACAATTTATTCTAGTCACCTACCTTCTAAATGGCTAGTTAGGTTAAATGCATCATCCCACCCATAAACCCTACTGAAAACCTGAAATGTAGCAGGCTGACTCTCTACATACTGAGAAATGGTTAAGCGTGGCAATTTCTGTACTTATTATTTTTTCTAAACCAGTCTTTTTAAATGGTATCTCTCTTTAGTCTCCTAGGAAAAATCTATGCAAAGAAACTACAGTAAATACCGGTTTTGATGAACAAGCTTTTCCACTGCAAGGACAAAAATAAGTAGGAGCATATTTCACTCCCTGAAAAGGTTAGCAAACTATTTTGTAAAGTGGTTTCCTTGGGGCTCTCCAAAACAACTGGGCCAGTTCTATGCAGAACCAATGCACAGAAGATATAAGGGGACCAGAGTCTTTTGAACCAGCAGCTGTGCTACCTGCGGCTCTCCATAACAAGCAGACCAATTCCATGTGGAAACAGAATGAGCACAAGATATAAAAAGATCAAAATTGTTTGAACCAGCAGCTGTGCTACCTGCAGCAGTTAATCTTTCCTGGCAATCTGTTAGAGACACACATTCCTCAGGCTAAGAGGACTAAGAGGCTTTTGCTGACTGCTGTTCCTCTGAGACAAGCCAAGTCCAGTTCTCCCTTCAAATTACTGGAACACTTAAATTGTGGACTCATATATATTGGGGGAAAAAAGTAATTTTCATTTGCTTTGTTGGAAAGGACATTTCTGATCAGTTGCTTTGAATAAGAGCACATTCGCAGCTCATCTCTTAACCCAATTTTAGTTTAACTAGATGCTAAAATCTTCTACTATGAAGAAGCTGACATCACATAAGTTAAAATGTATACAATAATAATGTCAGGCATGGGCATAAAAGTATATTCTCATATGGACCTAAAGTCTGCAGTGAAGACAAAATACATTTTTATACTATTATCAATGAAAACTGAAGTTTATTTTCCCTTTAAAATATTGCTATTTTTTCTCTTTGAAGAACTGTTTCTCTGTTACTCTCGTTGGACAAATAATTTTAATAAAACAGTACTTTGGCCCTTCAATACCTGCCCTCTTCCCTGCTAAGACTTGTATTCCTAAGTATATTCTCTCTCAGACTGTAAGGGGCATCTTTTACATTACAGATAATGATCTAATACCTCAGAATAGTTTCCATTTATAGCTTTGCATTTTCACAGTTGCACTATTTTATCAAGTATTTCGTTAGTTAGGAAGGGAACATTTTGTATTTGATTTACATTCCAGAAGTTATTTGTTCAGTGGAAGTACGAAGTAGCTGTTTGGCCATACTTCTTTCAAAAGCTTTTAAGAAATGGAATAGGGAAAAAGATACCATTTTCCCCCCATGTTAAAAAGGTAAGATAATTTTGCATATGTATTTATCCAAACACACAAAAAACCCTCTAGGGCTTTGGGAGCAAACACAGAGTTACTTGATCTTCTCATCTATAGCCAAGCTTTCAATCTTCAGTCAGACCTCAAATGCACTGGGAAGCTCTGCTGCTTGCCTTTTATGTTCCTCCTGACAGAAGTGGGGTAAATTAGCCAGCAAATGGTGTAACAGTGAGCAACACACTTTTGTGTGCCAATGAAACATCCTGTCAGTGTTCTGCACCTACCTTTATGCCTGATTCTGAACAAGTGTAAGAATGTACAGATGTCTACAGGCATCAGGGAGGCCATGTATACTGTTAGATGTATGTCAGACTGCCTGAGCAGGTTTCCTGTAGTATGTGCAGGCAGGAAGGTAAAAAGAAAGGTAATTTGGGGTTTTCATAATAAAATATGTGAAAGCTGTTCTGGAAAAGTAATGTTTGGAAAGACTGAAAAGAAAGAGCATGTTCTATTCCAATGTTGGCATATTAATTTGCTTTCAAGTGAAAAAACAGTTTCTTAAGAAGAACCACCCTGAACTTTACACAAGGGTGCTGCCAACTAAACTTTGAAGACATAATGGCTCCTTCTGTAGTTCCTAAACAATGATTCTGAGTAGCATATCAAGTTAAATGGAAGTCTACTAATAATAAATTCTTTATTTCTGGTTACCTCTGTATCCCATGTTTCACTTTCTTCACATATCAATCTCAAAGACCTTCCCAGTGCTACAAAACCAAACAACTTTACTGATGTAACACCCCCCCCCCCCCCCCCCCGCCCTTGTCCTAGATTCTCTTTTCATAACTTTGTAAATGGACATCTTCCATAATTTTTCAATCTTCAAAGAGTACACAGTTGTAGTAGCTAATATCTCTGTAGAAGAGCTGTTAGAAAATTAATTTAAGATCTATATGTATATAATAAGGACTATTAGTAAATATATCTGTCTTTTTCTAATTACAGGTTAAAAAACCTCAGAAGTTACAAGCTAAAAGCCTGTCTAAGCTTTGTTTGAGGAAGGAACTTGATTAACAAAGAGAAGGCTTTCAACCCTTTCACCCTGATGAAATTTGTGCTCATTTTGGTCTTAACAGTGTTCTAAATTATTCTAGTCTAAATTAAAACTATTACACAGCCTGTATTTGCTGGAGCATGAGGTTCAGACATGCTCTATATACCAAAAAAAGCTAGAAAAAATGCTAAAGTTCTGTGCCATTTGGAAGTATACCAAAGGCTGTTTCAGGTAATTTTTATCTCTTGTGATGAAAATAGAGATCTATGTTTGGTATTTAGAAGTTAAGCTCTATATGGACAATAACTTTATTATCAAAGGGCTTTTGGGATATTTTCACTGAGGTGGATTAAGGATAAAAATGGAAGCAAGTTATTCATAGGATTTCAAGAAAAAACATACATTTTCAGAACACCATCCAGTTCTCAAGAATTCAGATGAATTCTCATATCCTGTGAGAGCTCTTCTTCTTATGATTCATGGTACTGAGTATCTCAGATTCTTTGTCTTCTTTCAGAAAATTGTGTCTCCCATTTCTCAGTGTACATTAACATTCCTTGCAAATACACTAAATCTACAGTAATGACCATTTAGGGAAACTGAATCCTTCTCAAAACTAACAAACTAACACCTACTAAAAAGATACTGTATAATTCATGTCTCAAATCAGTTTCAAAAAGAGTCACTGATGAACATACTTGTTCTTTATTGAGAAGAAACTGCCATTTTTATACCCAAGAACTTGGTTTAAAACTCCAAATTATCACTGTCTTAGTCTCTAGAAGAAGTCAGCTGTGAATGAAGTTTTACTAAATGCTTTAGATATGTATTTCTTCTGGATATTGCATACTGTATTGGAGATTCCATACAGGGAAATGCTGAGTAAAGTAGGATGCTTCAGTCTAAAGAAGAGATGACTGGGGCTTTAGGAGACAGTGGGATGTGACAAACATCTGCAAAATATAAACTGTTAAAATCTTACTCATTCAGTGTCTCATCAGTACAAGAAGAAGAGATATTGAATGAAACATGGCAGATTCAAAACAAAAACAAATAAAAAAAGTATGTGACTCTCATACAGCTTCTAGCTATGCTGTGGAATTCCACTTCAGAGCATATTGTGGATCACAAAACTTCAAATGTATTCAAAGGAAGATTAGAAGAAGGGAAGTTCATTGAGAGTTACTAAACACACAGGAAACATTAGGTCAGGAAGTCTCTGGCTAAGAAACAGTTACAGACTGGAACAATGTATTTCTCAAAAAGCATAATTTCCTATTGAGAATAGCATCCTCACACCAGTGGACTGTTAGTTCAACATAGAAGTGGTTTGTTGGAAAGTCCTAGTTTTATCATTCAGTTGCTACGGGCGAGTTCTAAATTATTCTCGCAAAAGTATCAGAACACATAATTGTAGAAGACTACAGATGTGACAACAATATTTAGTAGCACTGGCATTCAGTAAGTGTTCCCAACATAAGCAGAAAGAGAAGGCCCTGGGTGTCCCAGTGAACAACAGGCTGAACATGAGGCAGTTGTGTGGCACGGCAAAGGAGGACAAAAGTATCTTGGGCTGCATTAGGTAAAGCGTTGCCAGCAGCTCAAGGGAGACGACCCTTCCCCTCTGCTGAGCTCCGGTGAGACACATCTGGAGTACTGGGTCCAGATCCGGGCTCCCCAGTAAAAGAGACATGGATTTACTGCACTGAGCTCAGCAAAGGGCCATGATTAAGGAACCGGAGAATCTGTCATATGAGGAGAGGCTGAGAGAGCTGGGACTGTTTAGTCTGGAGAAGAGAAGGCTCAGAGTGATCTTACTAATGTGTATAAATACCCAATGGGAGGGAGCAAAGCAGATGGACCCAGACTCTTCTCAGCAGTGCCTGCTAACAGAACAGGAGGAAATGGGTAAAAATTGAAACAAATGAAATTGCATCTGAACATAGGAGAGCACTGTTTTTACTCTGAGCGTGGTCAAACTTTGGAATAGGTTGTTCAGAGAGGTTGTGGAGTCTCGACCTCTGCACGTATTCGAAACCCAACCCGACACAGTCCTGAGCAGCCTGTTCTAGCTGACCTTTATTTGAGCAGGGGGGGTTGGACTAAACGATCTCTAGAGGTACCTTTTAACCTCAAAAATTCCATGAATCTGAGGGTACAATCTATAAAAGCAAATCAGTGCTTAAGAAATTTCATTAAAACACACAGAGAAGATCCAAAGATCAAGGACAAACAAACACTTGGTCAGCAGAGTTCTTTTGGCATTAGTGGTAGGACGTGTACCACCAGTTAGAAACTATTTTGGTTCCTATAGAACAGAAATCATAAATGAGGACATCTGATTCCAGATATTAAAG
Source organism: Astur gentilis (assembly GCF_929443795.1). Classification (NCBI taxonomy): domain Eukaryota; kingdom Metazoa; phylum Chordata; class Aves; order Accipitriformes; family Accipitridae; genus Astur; species Astur gentilis. The sequence continues at coordinate 24,207,220 of NC_064882.1, read as the reverse complement.
CTGGAAAGAAAGTAAATAACAGCTGGGATCAACTGAGACAATTATGCTGAACTATTTTTTTTTTTTCTTTAGGGAAGGGAAATTACACAAAACTTACCTATGCAAACCAAAGAGCAGGGAGAGAAATGAGAAAAATATACAGTTTTATTTTTAAGAAAATAATTTATCTACAGCTTGTGAGTGTGTAAACCTGTTCTATCTTGTACTTCATATAAATCCATAATATTCTGATGAAAAATATCTAAATGCTTGCAGTCTTTTATGTAAGTCTGATTGTAATGATAATTAAAGATTCACAGATCTAATCAAGTCCTTCATTTCTGATGCAGGATCAAACCTTAGTTCTGTCCACAGGCAGCAAAAGGACTGTACTCACTCTGACAGCTTTTTCCAGTCATAAACTTTTCTGTTCCCCAAATGCCAAAAATGCTCAATATGCTTAGTACATGATATTTTGCAAATTTACAAAGCTCTAATCTTTATGCTGTTGGATCAGACTTCAAACCAGCATTTAGATGAAACACTGAACAAACATTTTCTTAAGAAAGCATAAGCATTTGTTGTGTGTACTCACTGTCCTGGGAATGGAGAGTGGTCTGTTTTGGAGTCAATTTGTGGTTTACATCTTCAATAAATAAATGTTATCAATGTAGCTTTGCAAGCTTAGCATGCTAAAAGAAAAGTTATGATTTCTTTACAACAAAGTAAGCACCAATACTCCAGAGGAAGCCCAAACTGAGAGTTTACTGAGCTCAGTGTTTTATTTTATTTAATCACAGAATTGTTGAGGTAGGAACCTCTGTAGGTCATCTTGTCCAACTGCCCTGCTCAAGCAGAGCCACCTAGAGCTGGTTGCACAAGACCACATCCAGATGGCTTTTGAATATCTTCAAAGATGGAAACTCCACAACTTCCCTGGGCAATCTGTTCTGGTGCTTGACCACCTTTGCAGTAAAAAGTTTTTTCTTATGTTTAATTGGAGTTTCCTGTAATTTTCTGGAATTTCTTTACTATCTCCCATCAGGTATTTAAACACATTGGTAAGATTCCTCTGAGCCTTCTCTTCTCCAAGCTAAAGAAGCCCAGCTCTCTCAGTCTGTTCCCATATGTCAAATGCTTCAAGCTCTTAACCATCTTCATATCTGGAAGTATTATAGATTTGGTCTACATTTATATGTACTGAACTGAAGATGAAACAATTTTGCTCATGTTTCCCACATACTAAATAAATCTATTAATGTAGTAATTAAGTAATATAGCAGTGCTATCACTACCATCACTGTCACTGGACACATTACAAAGGCAGAGGGAACTTTCTCATTTCTTTGAAATAAGAGATAGAGCCATCTACTCTGAGAAGATCATTTCAGGTCATTTATCTCAGGCTCGCCAACCAGATAATTTCATCTAGACAAGAATTAGGTGTCTAAAGAGTAATGGGGCTTGACATTTCAGACAAACTTCTTTTTCAGGGTTCCTAGTATTTAGTTCTAAGCAGTTCTCTGCTCTGCTTGCTAGAAGAGCTAAGCACCATTGTTCTTGATCCTATACTAACTCTCCTCACACACTGTGTATGGAATCCAATTTCTGCCATAAGCACCTGAATACTACTGTAGGGATGAGACATCCAGAAGCTAAATGCTACATTGGCCAACTAATAAATAATTAACTCATTTTGGTTGAGACTACTAACACCCTTAGAGTCTAAACTACCTGAAGAAAAAAGTGAAGTGACCATTTTACTAAAAAGATGAACAGTTCATCAATAGGTAAATTTGTGGACAACAAACAAGTATATTTACAATAGTGCATGTTAGGGGAAAAAAAAAACCACCAAACCATGAAATAGTTAAATAACATGTTACCTCCTAGAAGTATTGACTAAGAAAATCAATTTCATTTTTACTTGGGGTGAATAAGAATGAATTTTATTTACAGTTCATATTCAATATTTTCAGGGAAAAAAATGCATTTTTTTATACAAGTTGTTTATCAATCAATTTTCCTATATATTAGGAATGTATTTTATTAATCTGTTTGCAAAAGGCAGTCATTTCAATAGGCAGAATATATTAAGCTCAAAAGAATAAGCTTTCTTCAGTACGAGAACAAAGCCTTCATCCTGACAGACTTAGAGACACTCACTAGAGATACATGTATTTGCCACAGCATTTTGTTTGACAAAAGCATGCTTCTTTCTTTGCTGTAGATTCACTTAAAATTTCAAAACACAAAGTCCTTTATCTTTCAGCTACTTTTTTGTTTTCATTAGCTTTATATGTTCTTTATTTGGGGTGGAGAATGGGAAGCGAAACACAGTTATGGGATGAGACCCAACAATCAGCTAAGCTGGGTCTTACATTCTTTCAGATAATCTCTTTATCTTTCGCATACAGCAGCTACACTAGTCTCTGCTGCAGCTTTTACCTTGTGCTGAACAAGACAAAGTTTTCAGACTCAATGGAACTTGCTGTGCAAGGAGGAGTGTCAGTTTTTTTACAGAAACTTTTCAAGGTATAAAATGAACAACTACTTTGAGGCATAACTGAACCACCAGCATTTAGGAAAAGCTATTCAAAATCTCTGTTTCAAAAAATGAATTCTAACTTTATTTTTCCCTTATTTCTTATTTCTGCCTGGGATTAGAAGTGAGAAAGCAGAATTACAAATAACAGGCAGGCAATATGATTTTTCCAATTTGTATAAAATAACAATGCACTAAAAATATTGTGATATTAAACTTAGCTTTGTAAATATTTAAGATTGAATTCTGGAGCAATGATATCTAAATACATTTTTTCGAACTCTGAAAGACAGTGTATCCAATAATGGCTAGATATATACTTTATATCTGCATTGAAGATTATCTGTCATTGTTATGACTATGAATGGGCTAAAGGCAAAAAAATCCATACAGGAGAATATATGCTTGGTTCTTCAACGGCATTAACTTACCAAAAATTACAACCTGACTGGGAGTGGAAAAAAAAGTGCTAGGAAAGTCACAATGGATATTAGGATCTTTTTTATCCACAGGATCATTGGTTGCTGGAATAAACTATGAAGTCAGATGAACAGAGCAGGTCTTTCCAAAAGATTTGTCTCAGCCAAAGTATAAGTTACTGAGTTCAGTATAGGGAAATGCGAGCAAAATGCAATGATGTGATAAGTAAGGAAATAAAAAGGGGGAATTTATAGGGTATTTCTGTATTTCTGGCCTTTTTAAGTTATAAATTTATTTTACCATAGGGTTGGAGAACAACAGAATAAAAAAAAGTAACACACCTAATGGAACGATTTCCAAAGGCTTTCAAAGCCTAATTTCTACTGATTTCAGTACTGGGATAAATAAAATCGTAAGAGATAGATACTCCAAGGAAAAGATTTTTGGATGTTTAAAAGATTAATTTAGCCAAAAATCTTATTTTAATAGTGTATGATTGAGTAGGTGGACAAAGTTATTTATCACTAAGAAATAATAACTATGTGTTTAGTTTGAATAAACCTATGTGGTATTTTCTTAGTTATAAAAACCTAAAGACCACCAGCACAATGGTTGTTATCCGTTGATATTCATATCTTTAGCTATAGAATATTCATATCCACGGCAATAAGATATTTTCTGTTCATGGGAGCAGACCTTAGTATGGACTCCCAGAAACACTGTATGCAAAAGGCCTGACAGTATTTGAGTGGGACCTGACCAGAAAGACTCAGATGTCTATGATAACAAAAGTCTCAGCCAGGAGGACTCGGTTAGGAGGTCTGTTAGTTCTATGCTCTTACAAGGAATAAAATTAGGATCTACTTAGTCTAGTCTACTGTCCTGATTTCGGCTGGGATAGAGTTAACTGTCTTCCTAGTAGCTGGTACAGTGCTATGTTTTGAGTTCAGTATGCGAAGAATGTTGATAACACACTGATGTTTCCAGTTGTTGCTCAGTAGTGTTTAGACTATAGTCAAGGATTTTTCAGCTTCTCATCCCCAGCCAGGGCACAAGAAGTTGGCACAGGACACAGCCAGGGCACCTGACCCAAACTGGCCAACAAGGTATTCCATACCATGGGACGTCCCATCCAGTATAGGAACTGGGAAGTGGCGGGGGCGGGGAATCGCCACCTGGGGACTGGCTGGGTGTCGGTCGGCGGGTGGTGAGCAATTGCCCTGCGCATCATTTGTACATTCCAATCCTTTTATTACTACTGTTGTCATTTTATTAGTGTTATCATTATCATTCTTAGTTTCTTCTTTTCTGTTCTATTAAACCGTTCTTATCTCAACCCAGGAGTTTTACTTCTTTATCCCGATTTTCTCCCCCATCCCACTGGATGGGGGGAGCGAGTGAGCGGCAGCGTGGTGCTTAGTTGCTGGCTGGGGTTAAACCATGACATCTACAAATAATAATAATAATTAAAAAAAAAAAAACAACAAAAAAGAAAAAAAATGATGACAAACTGTTATGTTCAAAGGGAGAAGTCATTATGAAAACATGAAATACAACAATATATTGACATATTCTCTTCTAGACAGTCCAAATCCACCAAAGAAAATCATATTCTATGATTCTATGATTCTATATGAAAAATTAAAGTTCTTCAGCACCTGAGTTTATTTCCATCTTGCTCCCCCACCCCCGATCACAGATACTCTCTTGCATATGATGCAGTAGTACAACCTTTTTGGAAAAATTTTGACAATTTAGTAGAAGAAAGGAATCATACTGAATTTAAGTTAAACTCAGACTCCATGGAGAAGAAAAAGCCTGAGTGCAACAGATAGTAAAAAGCTGAGTTGTTACGTTGAGTAATTTAATTTCTGAAGGGTACTGCTGTGTTTTAAGAATCCTTAAAAATCCTTTTAAAAGGGATTTAAGAATTCCTCCATCATTTACTTGATTAACACTCATTACTTCTTTAATTACTACCATTGAATTGCTACCCTTACTATTGAACTAAAGCCTGTATTAGCATAGTGTACATTATTATAATAAAATCATAATATACACTATTTCAAGAAATTGAGGTATTTTAATTCAGTCTTTTTTAAAAATATTCATGTGGTTATGCTCATGCTCATTAAAAAAATTGATGTATTTAATTTACAAATAATTTCACACACACACACACAAAAAGGAAAACACAGTCACTTCAAAAGATGTTTTTACCAAAAATCTTTACTATCCCACAGTTCTACAAGAAGAAGTTGCACAATATGCCAGGCTCTTTCACATTTTTAGGTGTATATATATCTTATTTAAATCATTGAAGTCAGACATTTAAGTCTTTTTCAGTTTTGGAATTCATAATGCCTCATAATCTATTCCTCAGTTTTCACATCATTCTTATCATAAGCAAATACCCTACAGAAATGGGTAGTTTTCATTATGTAAGCTCTCAAGCTTTGTCTACACTAGAAACTCAATAACCTTGTGTATTGCCTGCAGTTGTTGAGTTAGACAAAGCAGAGGTATTTACTGGGGGGAGGGAGCTATTTTAACACAATAATTCAGAGTCACTTCTGAACAAAAATATGCCCTACCGTTATTTTATCAGTAAAACCATGTGGACTTTTCAGGTTTTTCTACATAATAGTCTATTTTATTTATAACTAACTTTTAACTTTGCAGAGTTTTGAAATCATATCCGTGCCTGACTTTATGTGGTACAAAAAGTGTTGTTAAATATTGTCATAATAATAACGCAAGTGATAAATAGATTTTTCAGTGTTCTCTGTGTGCTAATTAACTTGAAAACAAGGCACTAACCATTCTTTACCCTGACATTAACCAAGTTTTGACTGAAACACGGAAAATCGACTGAAATAGAAACTCTAGGTAATAGTTTAAAATACATGTATAATAGATTAAGCAAATAATTAAAAATACGCAAATAAAACATGACATGATTCTTGTAGATCTTAGATATAAGGTATTACTCCTTTGCTTTGAGATATAGCTACCCATACACAGATTTTAAGGAAAAAAAAAACACACTTGGACCATAACTTTAGTTACCTCTCTTCTAGGTGTAAAATGCATATTCATTCATTTGCTCCTGTTTTGCCTTTCTTTTGCTGACAACATGTATCAATGGGACACATCTGCAGTGATAAAAGCCCATTAGCCACAAGAAGAGACAGATGGGAGAGATACAATTATAGTTACTAATGAAATAAATGCCACCTATCTTGTCTAAACACTGTTCACTTTTTTTAATGAAAGTTTTGTATTAATCTCCAGTTTATAAAAATATTGAATTTTACTCTGAGCTGCCAATACATCCCTGACATTTTCAATACATCATGCTAACATGTGGTCTTCTCTAGATCTCTGTGAAAAAAGGGGGTGGGGGGGAAGATCTGAGGTTTCCAAAAACAGTTCAAAGTTATGTGGCTGATGCTAATATAGCAGTGTTCTTTTGTATTCTGGATTATTTTTTCCAAGCCATTTAATGTCAGCAAGAGGTTTCTTAGGGTAGAATAAAACTATTCTTATAATCATGTGAATGAATACACAAGTGCTGTCTCAGGTGTTATCCTTTCTTTTTTACAAGGTGAGACACATGAAGGAGTTGGGAGCATTATTAACCTTAGCAATGAAGCAAAGAAGAATAAACCAGAGGATAACTGTGGAAAAAATGTCCAAGGAGACAACAAAGGAAATTAAGGCATCTGTGAAAAGAACTTCACTCATATCCTATGAATGAGAAGTTTATTTTTGAATTTTTATTTTAATACAATTAGTAATTGTCTAACAGGAGGCATACGGCAGGAGTTTAAAGCTGAGCAAGAGCATAAAGTATGTGTTATGAGATTGGTAGTACCCATTATATGGGATGACACAACACATATAGTATTCAATATATGTTATAGAAGCATCCATATGGTAAAACCATTTAAGTGTGCCCATTGCCTTTCTACTCACATAAAAACATTAACATCTTTTTCTTGTCATTTTTACCATCAATGATTTTCCTTATGATTGAGGATAATGAGTTCCGTATGATGTCTATTACAATTATCAGCCCAGAATACTCCAAAGATAGGTAAAACAATAACCTTGATGTTATTGCACATTGGGATGGTGAACCCATAGAACTAACTCATTCCTATTGACATAGTATCTGTTTAAAATCGAACTGCAGTAGAAGCAGAGAACAGTGGCTGAAGTTCAGAAAAACAGATGGTGTGTCTAAATTTTGCCATGCCCCTAAGAAGTTTTAGAGATACAACAACAGGAATCCATCATATGGCCAAATAAAGCGCCATTCACATTACCCCTGGATCAACAACATTGGTGATTCCTTTTCTTTTTGGAACAATTCCCACAGTTATCTAAATCACTATCAGCCACTTGCTGCAAGCACTTTAGCAATAATAATGGCATCTAATCTGGTTCTCAGCACAGTGATTTAGCCAGGTTAACTTTCCTTTATTGTGCAAACTATTATCCTCCCAAATCATTTCTTGCAGCTGGTGATGACTGATTTGTAAGGTGTTATATAAACTGGAATAATATACTCTTGTCATATGCTGAAATCTTTATTAATAAATTTATAAAACATGCAGTAGCTCAGCGTCAGTAGCTTTCCATTTTGAAAGAGGCTATGTTGTTATATAAACCTAGAAGGGAGGATTTAATAGGAGGATGTGTTTGTAAATTGTACATTCCAGTGTCCTGATCCTAAAACGAGATATCATTTCCAAATATCTACAAAACCCAAACAGGTTTAAATCTGATCCACCTGTTATGGAACAGCTTCTTAAAAACTTAATGTGCCAATAGATGTTCTACTTGAATCTTTTTATACATTAAAAGCTATGTACAAAAGAGTCTGCAGCATGTGGCTGCAGTGGTGAGCAGGTAATTTCAGTTTATCCTTATGAGAAAAACAGGTTGAAATGGATGATGGCTATCTTACTGTTAAGCTGATTTTTCAGGCTGGCAGTCATCCTGTCCTTTTAGTAGGGACAAATTTTATTGCCTTTGTTCTGGAATATACTTAACAATTATGATGACTGTTATTGTTTCCTGAAATTGTCTTAGGTTCTGAAATCTCTTTTAGGTTCTTTTATGTCACATACCTTGGTATTTACCTACATTTTTTTTACTGCTGAAATACCTAAATAATCCAAATACTGCAAGGCCTATTATTACAGTTCCTGTACAAAGATAATAAAAACCAGCCTTTTTTCCAATATTTTGACACAGGAAAAAGCCATTAGAAGAGCTGAACATGCATGTTAAGACAAGAACAAGGAGACATGACAACAGATATAATGAGATAAACCAGAGTCAGAAATGAGTGTAGGTTGTTTACCAAACTTTTTTACATTAAAAAGTATTCATTCATTAAATATGGAATTGTTTTCAGAACAAGATAGTTTTAGATAAATACGGAAACTCAATAATTTGTAATTGAAAAGAAGTGAATTGAAATTACGGTAATGAAAGATCCTGATAACATCTTGATATACAAGACATATGAAAAAATTGAAAATATTTTTTCACCCACTACCACAATGACTTTGCAACACAATGACAGAAAATTAACTCTATCCCAGCCAAAACCAGCACAATGATTCAGTACTAATAAACAGAGTGCATTGTGTGCTTGTGAGTTATTGGGTTGGATTTTCTGCTCCTACTAAGGAAGAGTTGTGTCTTGAAAAAGTACCTGAAGCAGAAGAAGGTTGTCACAAGAGGATAAGACATAAAAATTAAAGAAACCTGGGATAAGATTAAGGTCAGCATCATTTGGCAGAGTGGCTCTCAGAAATGTCCTTTCAACATGATCAGATGGAAAGGGTACAGATCAAGTGTGTATGCCTCTGAAAGTAAAAAGAAATATTGTCTATTTGTCACTGTGTAAATAGGCAGGCAGCACAGTTCAATGTGGAATATAATTCTAATACAGTCTTTTTTAACAGCATACTTTTATACAATGTAGATAGTTTTATGTGAGACATAAGGAAAAGATGTACTGTCTGTTATTACTGCCATTGTGTAGCAAAGTTGTTGTGGTAGTCTCTAACAGCTGAAAATTAAAAAACTAGAGACAAACTCACTCAATTTTTACTTCCTTCCTTTTGTATTTATTTTTTTTTCATTACATTTTTTTCAAAAGAGCACATGACTAAAAGTTGTGTAATACTTTGAAAGCCTTGTTGGATTTTTACAGCTTTCAGGGGTGTTATGTGACTTAAATAATGGGATATATCCAGCTCTGCCTTGAAGGATTGTATAAATTTCCAAAGAAAAATATCTAAGGGGAAAATGAGACAAAAGAATTAATGAATATGAATTGGACTTAATGTTTAAGGACTCAGTTTTGAAAGAAAGGATTTTTTTTATGTTAGAATTAATGACATTTAATTGTGTGTATAATTAAAAGGTTCATTTGATTACTGTTACAATACATACTTAAAGATCTGAGGAACAACCTGTAAATATTGCTATGTCGGAGCTGAAGAAAAAACCTGGACTTTTTCTATAATGAGGTCTGTCCTTCTGAAAATATAAAATCACTACCTGAAGTCCATTTGCTGAATATTCAGAAATCCTCCAGCTTTCATTGTTTCCTTTGATGGCATATTCTATACACAAGCAGAAACAAAATGCAAGTGAGATGAAAAGCCAGGCACACTTATTAGGCAGATAAAGTTTTGCTGGTTTGGTTTGGGGCTTTGTTTTTAATCTTAGAAAGTTTCACGGTCTCAAAACAAAACAAACAAACAAACAAAAAACAATTAAAAAATGACACTTAGAAAAGTCAGAGAGATTCAGGTTCCTTTTCTCCAAGGACTGAGATTCCACAACCTCTCTGGGCACATTGTTGGTTCATGTTCAACTTGGTGTCTACCAGGACCCCAAGGACTGGTGCCTTGCAGCCAGGGAAAAAAAAAAACAGCATTGTATTTGACACAAAGTTGAAGATGTTTCATTCTTTTTTTATGATGCTTTTCTTTGTATCCATACTCTTTCTTTGCAGCCACAGATAGAAAAACTTTCAAAAAGAGAGTATCAGAAACAGCAAGAAAAAGTTTACTAAAAAAAACCCTACCAAAACAAACCTAAAAATGTTACTAAAGGCAAATTGTGTCTTGCTTAAAAGTAGCTTGAATATCACTGTCTGACACCTTATTAACTGCAATATAGATATATCACCCATGAAGTCATAAATCTATACCAGCTCAAAAAGCGGAGAATAAAAGAGAAATTGTCTTCATTTCTTTCCATTTGCAAAAGATGGGTATATCTTCCAAATGCTAGATTCTCTGACCTAGCAAAATACTATCAATTGAAATTAATTGTGCATGCCATCATCCAACACCTTTTCTGACACTTGAATAGTGAAAGTTCCAGAGGATCGAGACAGAGGTCCTGATGTGTATTTAGGAAAGTCCTGGCTATTTATCACTATTTCCCTGCATTATAAGTGAAATCAAGGTTCATATTAAAGCTTATTGAAGGTGATATCAAGGAAGATATTGATTTCAAACATTTCAAGGACTTGGTAAAAATTAACTAAATGGAGTTAGAATACTGATAGTGTCCAACTGGCAAAGAAGAGTCTGACAGAGAGTTAGAGCCATAATTGTCACGCCATCTGTTGCCCAATACAATGTCTTTTAACAATTCAATTTAACAGAGAATCTGTCTTATTCTTATCTCCAAGACTATTATGCAAAGATATGGACTATCATGAAAAAATTCTAGTACAATGTCAGTGTCCCAAACAAGCAATCCATTAGTAGCTCTGTCAAAGAATTTCTGAAAGTCATTCTAGTCCAGAAACAATGAATTATTTCAGATTATCATACATGGGATGTGATCATTCTTAGATCTTCAGAAGATGAGGAAAATAATCCACTTGGAAACCTGAAGATTTTCTTGTAAATCAATTGACTCTAATGATCTTTAGCTAGGATTAATTCAGATTTGCACCTATCCACTGCTCAGTGCTTTTAGCCACCAAAAAAACCCAACTCACACCCAGGACTTGATACAAAGTCATAAAAATTTCTATGAACTTTTACTGTCTACAACATTTAAGACTGAAAGAACATGGAGCAGGGCAACTGAAGGCAATGTCTTGCGAGCAAAAATAATCACATAATAGAATTTGGTTTATGCATTCATCAAGTTTAACACTAAGACAATTAAGGATCTTTTTCCCTACAGTATGACTGTTCCAGAATCTGACATCTCTGATTTGGGATGAAATACTTTACCTGAATTATAAGAAAACTTCTTTTAATATTCACTCTTAGCATTCACAACCACCTTATATCCATTTCTTCTTGTGTCAGCATTGCCCTTTGAGTCATCCATATTAATGAAAGCTGGAATGATATTGATACATGAATATTCTCTTTTTATTACTTCTGGGCATTTTGTAGCAGATTTGATCTGACCTTATTCTGAATGCTAAAAAACCTCCCAAAACCTTGAATTCTGTGATCTGTCATACTACCAAACTAACCTTCCCTTACTAAAACATTTTTTTTCCTGACTGTATGATCAAAAGGCCTTGAGGTACGCCTTGCATGCCATCTTTCTTTCAGAGACTTTCTCCTTAAATGAAATGTAGAGTTCTTAGTTTCACCTGTGATGTAATTTTTTTGTAAATCATGTAACATAAATTTATACTGGGGGGGGGGGGGGGCGGTTTGCAATCAATCAATCAATCTTGAACACAGTTGTAGCAAAATCTGTTTTAGCAAAGTCTCTGAAGTTCAGATTTTTTTTTTTCCTTTATAAAGGTAAATAATTAGTAGGAGGAAGGAAAGAAATCTGGGAAAGAATTTTTTGCTCAATGCCCTCATGGTAGATAGTATCAGATACTGATATTTATCTATATGCAGACAAAAGGACTTCTGAGGGAAATATAGCATGTGAGAAAAATGAGCAAAGCATCTTAAAAACCCTTTCTCCTCACTCGTATTATTTAAAATATTGGCAAGTCTGAATGTAAAGGGTGTGAAAATAAATGTGTGAAATTTTCAAATTCAGATTACAAAACATGATCCAACATCCAATTTAAACTATTATGTTAGAACTTCTCTAACATAGAAGAGTAGTTGGAATCACACAAACAGAACACTTGTAAATATATTTTAGTTAATGATACATATATTGGAAATTCAAAGTTCACCTAAAAGGCCATTAAAGAAAATGTTCCATTGCCTTCAGCTTTTTTGCCTCAGCCCAATAAATTCTATAGAACAGGTGAAAATTGCTTAAGTGATTGACTTGTGACATGAATTTCAGAGTTCTTTAGAAAGAAAGAAATCATTCAGAAATCATCCTTGCTTTAGGGTGGCTTGCTTTATGTCAACTTTCTCTTTAACAGACTCATGGAGTAAATGAATATAATTTAATTTAATTGAAAACATAGAATACAACCCTACCTGCTTTATTAATGGCAGCAATTATTTACATAATAACATTTATGTTAGTAAAATGAAAAGGTCCTGAAATTATTCAAAGTTCACATTGTGGTAAAAATGTTTAATTTGCAAATCTTACCATTACTAATATAATCTTTACCATCGTTTTTAGCCTCAAACACAAAATTAATTTAGTACTTACACAATTATCAAAAACAAAGGGGAAAAGAATGAGATTTTTTAAAAAACATTAAATTATATTGATGAAGAATGCCATATTCATGAAAACTAAAATGCTCAGAAAAATATTATATTCTAATGAATACATCATTAAAAAGTTAAATGCTTTCATAATTTCAAAATTTCTTCTTTGACAATGGAACACATACAAAATTTATTCTTTCTTTTAAAATAAATACCCTATTGAAAATGTTTATCAAAACTATGTAAAAGTTTGATAACACTTCATGAATGCTTCTGACTGATGGGAGTTTTTTTTAATATTTTTTCACAGAACTGAATAAAGCAATTTAATTTTTGAAGCACAAACAATGTCAAAACAGATTAACTTCCTGCAAAATGCAAATATTGTTCTTAAACCTGTTCTTTTAGCATTGGAAACTGTACTGGGCTTGGCTAGGATAGAGTTATTTTTCTTCATGGCAGCTCATATGGTGCTGTGTTTTAGATTTTTGAGCAAAACAGTACCGATGGCACATGTTTTAGCGTTTGCTGAACAGTGTTTGCACAGCATCAAGGTCTTCTCTGTTTCTCACTCTGTCCCCACAGTGAACAGATTGGGGGAAGCACACAATAATAGGCCAATAAGGGACACAACCAGACAGATTACTTGAACTAACCAAAGTGATAATCCATACCATATAGCATCATGCTCAGCAAGAAAAGGGAAAACAGAGGGGTTTAGGAACATTGGCCACCTTTTGCTTGGGAACTAGCTGGGCATCAATCTAACCATGGGAGGTGCTGAGTAATTACTTGTGATCACTTGTTTTGTTTGGTTTTCTTCTCTCTTCTTCCACTTTTTATTCACTTGTTAAACAATTTCTTTATCTTGACTCCAAAGTTTTCTTGCTTTTATTCTTTCTTACCTGTTCCCCCATCCCACTGGGATGAAGGGGAGTGAGCAAGTGCTGTGTGGTGCTTAGCTGCCCACTGGGGTTAAAACCCACAACAGAAATAAAAACTTATATGTTAAAGTTATCTCAGAGGCAAAGGAAGAATATCTATTAAATCTATATGCGATCCTAAATACAGAGTATTTTAAAATTAAATTTATGGTAATCATGCCATAAGAAAGTGATTCTGAGGTTGTTTTCACTTTCTGGTAAACATACAGACAATAAAAGTTGTATATCCTTTTAACTGTATTCTATAGCACTACTCTATTAAGAGTTAAATTTGATACAACAGTTTGTTACAGAATTTCTCAGGATTAACTTCTCTATCGGCCTGTATATTTCACTTTTTTTCCCTATGCACTTGCTGTCTCCTTTAGTTCACATCACATTTGACATTTAAAGCTTAAATGGTGGAAGTTAAAGAGCATGGAAGCTAGAGAAACAGGTTTGAAACCTAAACCACTGCTTCATGCTTTCAAAGATCCCCATAGGTACAACTCCAGAAACCCCCAATGGAGAAAATCTTCAAAAAAGCACTCCCGCCTAGAATTTTTCTACCAACAGAAATTATCTGAACTGTTATTATTCCCTTCTTAAAGTTACAGAGGAAAGTCAAACTACTTCAAAGGAAGGAAAGAGAGAAAGAAGACCTACACAGGCCATTGTTAAGGAAAATAAATGATAAATAAATAGTTGTCTTTTGCCTAATGAGGTTCTGTAAAGGAAAGGTTTTACAGACATGAATGTTCAGAAGAATTATGTCTTTGTATATGTTTTCCTTCTTTTGCCAAAGATTATTTTTTTTTAAAAAGCCATGCAAATAAAAATCATATTCAAACATTTAGGGAAAATGTAAACTTAAATAAAAACTTTTTTTTTCCAAGTGCAAGTAGATGAAAACACAGCTGAAACATTGAGTGAACCTGTGATGGATGGAGAGCTGTTGTGTAATTTTGTCTGTGAGATGTTTACTGTGCAAGTACATTGAGCTAGTCTGAAAAAACTGCAAGGAAGAATAAGCATGGAAAAAAAAAGAACAGTGTGAGATAAACTGCTTCTCAGAAAATGTTTAGTGTTTGTTAAATGACCAATGGTCTTCTTGTTTGCATCATCCTAGAACCTCCTGTAATGGACTAGATACACCACGGAGAAGTCACCTGTGCTAAGGTGTTATGTATACACAAAACTAAAGAAGAAACCCACAGTCTTAGTGATCTTACAAATTACAAGCAACATGCAACAGAGTGATATATAACAGAGAAAAAAAGTAATTACATTGATCAGAATGTCAAAGACTAGCACAGTATGTCAGCTGACAGTTTTACCTTAGAATAAAGGACCAGACTATATGACAAGCTGAAGTCCCTTTCATTGCTGTGAGTGTAAGATTGATCAAAGCCAGGGGATGCCTTCCTGATACTGAATGAGTTTCAATAGTTAGAGGGGCAATAAGATCCTCAACAGCTGATGCACATGAGGACAGGGTGGATATTTTGGACACAGCACTATACAGCGGGTGTCTAAGACTTTTGATGGGGGGGCAAGGCCTTAATGACTATTGCAAAAATAAAACATATTTTCATCCTAATGTATCTGGGGTTTACAGTATACTAGCAGCTAATGAATCCTGATAAGAGGAACCATAAATATTTGAACTCAGTCAGATACAGTGAGCAAGAGTGGGAGAACTACAATTAAGCAAAATCGCAAAATCTAGCAGCTAGGTGAGAACACACAAGAGATTATGAAACATGCAGTAGTACTGGCATACAATTGAAAAAAAATGGATATTAGACCACATACTATAGCAGGAAGTCTGTTCCAAATGGTATAGAAAGGGAGGTCCATGGCTGAGACAGGAGGATGACAGCTATACAAGGGAAGTGAATGGTGGGGAGATCTGGAAATCCAAGGGACAATGTGGGACAAAGAGAGGAAAGGGCACTTGGACTTGATGTATTTGAAGATCAAAAAAAGTAATGATTCATAAGATTGAAAGGTAGATAAGAACATGGACAAAATACTAATGGTACATAAGATAATTTTAGAGGTTGGCTTTTATAATTGTTGGCAGAGAGATTAGGAATGCTACCAGATAGCTGCGAAGGAGACCTGTTCTACACTTAAACCAGAACACAAGCAGGGCCTGTTTACCAGGATGGGAAAGAAAAAATAAACTTCTGAAGTGCTTTAAAGGAATAATCAGAACGGTTGTGCACTGGTGAAGATGTACAGCAAATAGAGACTCAGAAATAAAGAGAACCTGAAAAAACGAGAATAAGAAAGAGGACACCTAAATACTTTAATTAGGATTGCAATAAAAAACTTGCATACAAGCTTATCATTGAAATATAGAATCACACTTCTTTGCTTTCTCTCTAGTTCAGTGACTCTAACGGCACATTTTCACTTATCTGAGTAAGAGCTGAAATTCCCAAGGTGATTTCAAATGCCTCTTATTACAACGATGGCATAAAATCAGTTTGCACCTTAAATTACCACTGCTTCAGGGTACGGTTTTAAGTTCTATTTGGTTCTTTAAGTTGTAAAGGAAAACAGTGACACCAATGCCTCACCCAAGCTAAGAAATTAATTTCAGGATTTGAATTTTAAATTTAACAGACATTTAAATCAAAGCTGATGTTCTAGTGTAAGAAAGGAATGAGACTTCAGACTTTCTGTACTCTTCCACAGAACTTGAAAACACAGACACTTTACTCATCATTATGGATTTTCTACCAAGTGACAGTTACCCAGACATTAGGCATGGCAGTGTCAAGTGTTGAGATGACGTGGTGCCTCTGCAAATGTTATGCTGTGCCACAATGTGCAAATTAAAGGGAAGTGCTCATTTTTATATTGCTATACACTTTGAATGGGAGAAGAAAAAGACAGGAAAAAAGGAAAGGAAGAAAAAGATAGCAAAGAATAAAAAGAAATATCAAGAGATCATCCTTATATGAGTTTTCATTTAATCATGACTGTCTCAATTTTCTAAAAGAAAACCAAGAGATAAAAGTACAGGAAAAAAAAAATTAAAAAAAGACTAGGAATGGGCTATGCTCTAGGTAGTATGATATAATTAAAAGGGTGTGTGTGTGTAAAACTTTGATTAATTCCATGGAATTCTGTAAAAGGAATCTGAATATGCTGCTTAATGAAATATTGTGAACCAATCTGGAAATGTGTCCAAATGTTCTATTTCTACATGTGGCCTGGTTTCAGCTGGGATAGAGTTAATTTTCTTCCTAGTAGCTAGTACAGTGTTGTGTTTTGTATTTAGCATGAGAATAATGTTGATAACACACTGATAGTTTTAGTTGTTGCTAAGTAGTGCTTACCCTAAGTCAAGGATTTTTCAGTTTCCCATGCTTTTCCAGGTGTACAAGAAGCTGGGAGGGACCATGGCCAGGACAGCTGACCCAAAGTAGCCAAAGGGACATTCCATACCATAGAACATCATGCTCAGTATATAAACTGGGGGGAGTTGGGCGGGAGAGGTGGATCGCTGCTCGGGCATCAGTCAGCAGGTGGTGAGCAATTGCATTGTGCATCACTTTTTTTTCTTGGGTTTTAATTCTCTCTCCTTTTGTTATCTTCCTTTTCATTACTACTATTATTATTATTATTATTATTAATTTATTAAACTGTTCTTATCTCAACCCGTGAGTTTTACTCTTTTTTTCTGATTCTCCTCGCCATCCCACCAGGGGCAGGGAGAAGTGAGCGACTGGCTGTGTGGTGCTTAGTTGCCAGCTGGGGTTAAACCCCAGCAACATGTCAAATGAAATTTAAGAGAAATGTACTTGCAGTTAACATTACCTAAATGAAGGTGTGGGTGAACCATTTTGACCTATATTGGATTCTGATTAATATTTTTAAACACGTTTTCTAAAAGAACTGCGCTTGCCTTGCCTTATAAAATACACACACAAACATGCACACACAAACATAAATCCATATATATTTTGTGATACTATCCACATATTTCTTTGATCGACTATCTTAAAATTACAATTTCGTTCAACCTCTCTGAAAAGAAAACAAAAAAAAAACCCACCTCCCACCCTTAACACACATACTGTATCATCTCATGTACACACCTGATTGTTTTCTGTCAGAGACCAAAGAGGGAGTCCGTAAATATTTTCTATTATTTTGAATTATGAGGCAAACCTAAAGACCACTTCTCCACTGCTTGGAACACATTCAGGTCAAAGGCTTGGACCACTCTTGGGTCATCAGAAGGTGTTATGCAACAGCATCCATGCAAAGACCTAAGATTTTGGTTATGCCTTTTATCTTTCTCACTCTAGCATTGGTCTTTTGAACCAAAGGTTTATTATTGCATATGTAGAAGAAGAAAGAGATTAAGGAGGTACCAAAGACACAGAGCTCTACATGCTGTAGAGATTTTTCTGGTCTAAACAATTATTTCCTGGTTTTCTCGCAATGTCTGAAAGTGAATCAGACAGCCCTTCCTGATTCTCTGTTCCCAAGTGCTGCTTTCTATTTTGTAATGACTTTATCTCCTTTACAAGCCTTACCCTTGCAAGGGCTTTTTAATGGCCACAATATACCAAACCCCTCTCTTTTAAAATTTGTCCGGTATATGGAACTATGTATCCAAAATCATGCTCAGCCATTAACAAACTGTAAAGACATAGTGACAAAAAAGTAGTTCTGCAAGACTGTATTTAGTCTTCCATACTCTTTACCGTAATGAAAAATCCAAACTGTTGAATTACACTTCTTTACATTAAATAGATAAACCAGGTTGACTGAAATTCTGTGAAAAATATTGTTCCCTAACACACACCAGGTTTCAGGCTGGAGCACAGCTTGGTTATGAACCTCTTCAAAAGAGGTATTTAAAATGAAAACCCTGGCAGACTTAAGGCTAGCAGGGCTACTTGGACCTGCTACAATATGGTTTTAAATTAAAATGACGTTACTAGACATGAATCAACTGGACACACACAAACACACAGGCATGTTTGGGGCATTAGTCAGATACGCATAAGTTGTGAACTGATCATATTTATTGAGCTCTGAACTATGAGAAATAGGAATACTGCTGTTTCCTTGAAACTCCAATTGCAATTTATATAGTCATTATTAAGCAATTAATGTCACTTAATATAAAGTGCTACTGCAGGGATACAGCACAATAACCCTTTTTTCATGAATATTTCTCATTGTGTGTTTTAAAAGTAACTCCTGTGAGAAATTCTGGCTGCTAAATTAAGTAAATCAATTAAGAGATTATAAAATATGACCTCCTAAAACTTTTGAAAAAGAATTACTCAACTAGAAGCCTTTAATACACAAAATAATTTTGAATTATTATTTCATTCTGACTTTTTTAAAATTGCTAGAGGATTAATCTATTGTAAAGTCTAAATATTAATGGGAATGGCATTTTTCGTTCATTGAAATGGATACAGTGATGTGGATTTTAAAGGATTCACAGATCCAATTTATAACCCTCTGCAAATATGCTTCAGCTTTGCCACAGTTACACAGCTTTCTCCTCATTTACAAATCTTGGGCCTTGTACCTTTTTAAGTCCCAACACCAATTGCACAACTCCGGAACCCTAGGCCAGGCCTAAGGGTACAGTTCTCTATGCATTTATTAGGCTGATCCAGTAAAACTGACTGGGTCTGGAAGTTTTGTTGTCTGGTGACTCTGTGACAACATGAAACAATCCTCTTAAACTGGTTTTAACAGTAAGAACAGCATATTTAGACCTACAGGCTTTGAAACTATAAAGCAGTCTGTATATCTATCTTACCTCAAGCCTTACTGTCTGCTGATACTAATGTAGAAACAGCAGGCATCTCAGTCTGTTTCTCTTCAATAATTATACTTTTCACTTTTGATACTGGTCTTTTGAAAGGTTCTTTTGCCTCTTAAGTTCATGGACCTTTTTCTCTCCTTACTTACTTTTAATAAATCTCAAATACTTTCTGAATGGTGATTTATCCTAAACCATTTTTTTCTGTCAGCTTCCTATTAAACTTAAGTAATTTATTCACACTGTATGACATCCTAGTCACCAGACTAACAGTATTCATAAATTACAGAACAGTTACAAATCTATTACAGATTACTTGATATACCTGGCTTTTAAACATTGCAATTAAAATAAACTAAAAGTGTAATGTGTCAATGCTGCATTAGTACTAAGAAGTTTGTACAGTCCATTCTACCACTCAAACAATAGATTTTGAAATAAGAAAGACCAAGGACACAGAACATCAGTAAAACAGAGAAGCTCTGGCTTTCTTGATGTTTAGTTCTCTTTGTCCCACTGTTTGCCTTTTTATTTGGATAGAATCTTAGCCAAGCCACTACCCTTGTGGCTACAATAGGCTTCTCTCTTGATAAGTTCTTGAACTAATCACATTAGCTCTTTTTCCTTACCATTGTTTCTGGAATTATATTCCATAAGGGAAAAAGCTTCAACAGAAGACATTGACTACAACCTCACCAAATCAGTCCTCACGAAATCATATTTTAATGCTGAGAACATTTTACTATCTTCCCTGTTCACTGACAAGTTCAGGGCTACAGGTTTGAACTCCCGTTGGGAGAGCAGGGAACTGAAATTCAGTGCAGGGAAAGGTTATATATTATAGCCTACAGTATCAGAAGTGTTGAAAGACAATTTAAATTTTTTAAAGAAAAATGGCCTTTACAGAATTCTTGCTAGAAAGAAATCAGGTGCTTCCTGACCAAGATGATTTCCAAATGACAAACAGGAGAAAGGGCTGGTGGCATTGGTTCATAGTGCTGACTAAAGCACTTAGGTATCTCGGAAATACAAAAATTAAAGTACAACTCATTCTCAGTTTAGTATTCAGTCTAGCAAAATGAATACTGGTGGCACTGATACATGATCAGCATCAAAACCAACTACAGAAGCTTCACATTTATGACAAACTTCACTATTCCCTTAGCTACAGGCACAACAAATGTTACTGTAACTGTGAGAATTATTTTTATCACCTTTTCAATTAGCTATGCATCCAAAACTGGTTACAGGACTCCAGATGCGATCTTACAAGTACAGCAGAGAGGGGGACAATCACTCCCCTGGACCTCCTGCACGTGCTCCTGTTTGTTAGTACAGCCCTGGTTTCTCCTTGGTCTTTGCTGCCAGGGCACCCTGCTGGACTGGCTCCTGCCCAGCTCGCCAGCTACCGGCAGCCCCCAGGTCCTTCTCAGCAGAGCTGCTCCCCAGCCAGGCAAGCTCCAGCCTCTATCATTGCAAGGGGCCCTTCCTTCCCAGGCGCAACATTTGGTATTTGTCTTTGCTGAATTTCGGGACGTTCCTCTTGGCCCATTTGCCCAGCCTCCTACACCCTTCTAAATGGCAGATTATCCTCCCACTTCGATGTCACCTGCAGACTTGGTGTGGGTGCACTTCATAATCTGGTCCAGCTCAGATTCCTGAAATCTGAGCTGAGGTGCCTTGTTCCCTTTCCTGACCAAGCCATAGAGATTTAGATGATATAACAAAGTTAGATATTTACAGTGAAAAAAACCACATTTTTTATTTGCTGCTTACAGCAGCCTTTGGAAGATGCTGCCTTGTTTTTTCTCTTCTTTAAAAACAACAACAAAAAAAAACCAAACAAAAAAATAAAATCCAAGAGTGACATTTCAATCAAGTACAAAAGCTCAGTTTCTTGTTCTTCTTTTCCTAGTTTCTACTGGCAGCATCAATACTCCTCCTGTCATTTTAAATACCAAAGAAACCATCTGCTCTGTAAATACACACAAACAAAATATCTGCTTTTTTAAAATACAAATTAAACAACAGAGATAATAACTGCTCTGCACACTTATAATTGTAAATAGCATGATCCATCAGATTTTAGAACACCTCTCCTACACAAGGCAGAAAACCACACTATTATGGAGGGACTATCCTTGTATTACATTCCTGTTAATGTAAAATGACAACCTAGGAGATTTTATTCATTCATTAAATTCAAATTTTCCAAAGTTTAAAATTATCCTGAAAACTCATGGCACCCTGTTCCTATTTAACCAAAGCAGATACTTTTAAAATATACTAATAGGCAGATATTTTTAAAAATATACTAAGGGCCATGATAATTTGAGGGTCCTTTTAATAAATGTATGGTGTTTGGCAGTTTTTAGTCATGGTTCTGAATATGGCTCTGACTGATCTATTGAGGGCATGATAAACTCATACATTTCCACCCACAATTTAACATTATTCAAACTAGAATGATTGCAACTCAATTCCAATGGCAGTAGCTACTGTTTGCATGACATGCAAGCAACCACATGATCTTGAAGCTTTAATCCACATTTGATCAGCCATCTTAACTCTCTTCAATTGTAACAACACTGTCTTTGCCAACCATGCACCATAATCTACATAAAACCAGTGCCGTTGCATGAAGCGTAAGAGTATTTTCCATTGACCTGATTCTTCTGTCCTTAAAAGCTGTGGCAAAACTATAATTTACTTAAATGAGAGTGTAAGAGGTCTCTCAGTCCTTGGTTATGTGAGTCTGAATATGATTCCAGTTCAACACATTCCTTGAGGCATAGATCTACTATATCTATTCATTGTTTCAAATTAGCTATGCAAGTAACTAAGCAGGCAGAGTATCTCCAGGAGCACAAGCAGAGTGCATCTGTGTGTCACCGTTACAGACCATTGCTGTGGTCGGATAGTTTTGAATTGTGAGTCACATAAATGATGTGTGATAAGTTGCAGTCTGCCTAACAAACTGTGACTCGGGAGTCTTGGCTCATCATTCTTACAGTTAGTATTCCTGAACTAGTCCTGCCAGACTTTGAAAACAAAAACCCCAGCAATTAAAAAAACCCAAACAAACCCACAACAAAAACCAAACCAACCAACAAACAAAACTTCTTGGAAAATTAGCAGAGTTTTACAAGATGTTAGTTTCCACAGACGGAACAATATCCATTACACAAAACGGATTCAGTAGAGTTTATTTCATTTTCCAAAGAGGTCTTAGAATCCTAAGTCTCTAGTTTTTCTTGAATTCAGCTGTGTCCTTGATCTATTTTTAAGTGGTTGTGATTTTTCTAGAGTAGAGCTTGCTATGTCAATTTACTGGAACAAATGGTCCTTCTGTTTCCCTGTGAGATTTCTATACCTCAAAGCAATTTGTCCCCCGACTTGTTTTGAACTCTCTCGTATTTTTCTACTATGTTGTCACTCATTTGTGTTTCAAGTTTCATGAAGAACTATTTGCTTTTTCTTGTGGAAACTTAGTTCTTTAGAGTCCTTTTGTAGCTTTGCTCTCCTGCTGGGTATTTTTAAGTTTTTTTCTTCTTCTCAAAGAAGAAGAGTAGAAAAAGTTTTGTTTTCCAGTTGATAAGCTTTGGTCTATCGTCACACAAGTTGTATATTCTTTTTACCTTCTAGCTGTGTACTAGTGACATTCTGCTAAGTCAGTATTTTACCTTATCACTTATTTCTTCCTGAAATACATTTATTTCAGAATTTGAAATAATGTTGTCTCTTTTGCTTTACTCAAAGTGCTTATTAGATTCTTATGAGAACATATTTTCAAAATAGTTTTGAATTTTTATACACCAAAAGTTGTGATCATAAGTGCATTAATTGATGGTGCACAAAGATAAATGGCCATGGTCTTAACAAAGTCAAATATATTCAGTTTCAGAGTCTGAATTCACCAAACAACAGAAAACTGAGGTTAGATCCTCATCCCAGAGGCAGATTTCCCAGTTTGAAACCAGCATCCACCATGTCACCCGTTTCCAGCCACTTTCAGGTCCTATAAACATAGGTTAGACAGCAAGAGATTGAAGATGGACACTGCTCTGATTCCATCATCATGATAGTTTAACATTTATAGAAGGAAGGAGTCCTGGAAGCCAAAGTCCAGAGTCACAAAGAAGCCAGTAGTATTTCAAGCTTGGAGGAAACAATGAATTACTTTCTAAAAATTACTCTTTACAAGTGTAATATACCACACAGACAAAGTCAGTGACAATACCATCACAGTCCAGAGGAATTTTTAATGGGACAAAGTTGCAGAAGATGATGAATGAACTATTGGCCTAAAAGCAAATGGGACACAGCTTAACTTTCACCGATATTGGTGCACAAAGTGGAGTAATGCTACATGTGGTAATATTACTACTGAACAATATAAAATAATACAAAGGCCAGGGTTTGGAAGATAAACCAGTAAGAAGATAAGCCAGATCTGGCTACAGTCATTGAATCTATGTCCAAAGTCAGAGCATATCTGGATTCATCTAAACTAGTGTTAGACACTGTACTGAGACACTTAATTTAGATATACAGCTGCCTAAAGCATTCTCTGTAGTTGCTGAGGAGATGCAAATGTTTTTAGAGGGCATTTACAAACTCCTGAGATATGACTTTCCTTTCAGAATACCCATATTTTTGCAATGGAAATAGAAACAGCCTTGGGCAAGTTAGTTCCTAATTTTATCATGGTGATTATCTGCCTAAAACAGGGAGGTCTAAAATCAGTCAAGGACTATATTTGTTAAATATTTGTTGATGTAACTTGGGAAAAAAGGCAGTTTATAACTGCACTGTGTTATGCACAGTTTTCTAATCCTGAGTGGTCTTTTGAGGAAAAAGGAATCAAAATAATTGAGGAAGGAACAAAAATGTTTTTTTAAGGGATGGAGTAATTCTTACCAATATGGTAAGAATAGTTTCTTCTATGGTGAAAGTGTAAAGTAAATAAATTTATATCAAGTTGAGGAATTAACAGGATGCATACACTAGTTGGTCCAAAATAGGAAAGGAAAGATAAATTTTCTAGATTTTCTATTTATATGAAAAGCCCCCAATTTAGCTAACTATATAAAGAACTTTTTCTAGGCCTTAAAAGAAGAACGATTTTAAGAAGTTGTTGAAATCCATAAATAAAGAAAGAAATAAAAATCTATGCTTGATATGCTACTAGAGATTATAATTGTTAGAAAAACAGAGTATATTTTGTGCGCATTTGTAACAACAGACTGCTTATTGGGCTGTGTTCAGTAACCCCAATAAAAATGGAAGAATATAACTTTGTTTTGATGCTGTGGAGAAAAAAATTCTAAAACTTCTCAAAAGTCAGTCCTCAAATTTCTTTGGCCATTAGACTCACCTTATGGAACTGGAGAGCTGGTAAATTTTACACCCTATAATGGTTCCCTCAAAACAGTTTGAAAACAACTGGCAAAGACAGCGCTAAGACCTGCAGAGAAGTGATTTTGCTCCATGGAGAAACAGTAGGACAGAATACATGCAATGAGACATTAACAGAATTGCACAGAAACACTGTGGTTGGAAGGCGTCCCTAGAGGTCATCTGGTCCAACTGCCCTGCTCAAGCAGGGCTGCCGAGAGCCAGTTGCACAGACAGCTCTTGAATATCTCCAAGGATGGAGACTCCAAAAGCTCCCTGAGCAACCTGTGCCAGTACTTGGTCACCTTCATTGTGAAGAAGTGTTTCCTAATGTTCGGACAGAACCTGTGTGTTTCAGTTTGTACCTGTTGCCTTCAGTCCTGTCACTGGGCACCACCTAAAAGAGCCTGGCTCCATCTTTTAGTCAGCCTTCTTTTCTGCAAAGGCAAATTGCTGGTAGAGTGAGTTGAATAGAAAAGCCGTAATAAGGCTCATATTTCTCTTCATTTATGGGAGGAAAATGGAATCTGAAACTGACCATGAATTACTTATCACCATTTTTTAAAGACCTTTACAATTTAATTCCTTCAACTCAGAAATACAGAACTGAGTTTCCCCAAAGTATTTTCCAGTATTTGCAGATTGAATAAAGAAAAATACTAGATTATGCAGATACAATGTCTTGAACATTAAACAAAAATCAGCAAGGTGAACTCCAGAACACAATGATGTATATATTAATTATTATTTACAAAAGTCTATCCAGAGAGGAAATATAAGCTATGATTAGCAGAAGTATTTCTCAGGAAAAGGCAAACTAGCATTAGCAATAGTAATAGTATTAGTAGGACAGGTAAAAGGAAAATTAGTTGAGGCTGTCAGTGTAGTGGTAGAACTATTCCCAAACACTATTTCTGACTTAATACAAATGTTGTTATCAAACCGAGTCTTGTTTAAATCAATGAGTGGGTGATAAAGACTTACAGAAATGTATTTTTAAAGTAATATTTAATTTATGGAATGAAAATAAAAAGAACAGATCAGAGATTTTAAATCCTCACCCAAAGTGAACAGTATCACTTTGGAAGCTGCAACACAGTTTACTGCACGTGTCAGAAATGTAGATCAAATCAAGCACATAAAACACCCACGGAAGAGAGAACATCGGACGTTAGAGAATAGACCTTAGAGACAGAGAATTGTTCATCTTGGCTGAGAAAAAAAGCAATTGATTAAGCCTAGACTAGAATTCTCACTTCCTTGAACTAGCCTTCCTATAAGATAGCAAGATTTGCAGGTAATCACAGCTGTCTAATCCATTTTCACCAGGTATGGCATAACCATAATGGTAGCATGTGACAATGGAATATAGTTTCTTGAATATTAATTGTGGGAGTTGTGTTTTAACCACAGCATAGTTAGTGACAGATGCCAGTAATCTCCCTATCCAGTGTGTGAAGAAAAACAATGTTGAAAAGGGAAGCAGATGTGAAAACGGACAGAGCATAACACTAATGCATATTTGACATTACAACACCATGGAAGAACTCTGATGAAGAATGACTTGCTACCTTCTGAAAATGTGTTCATTGTAAATTAAAGAATACCAGCCCTTTAGAAATGATGGACAGAGATGTTGAGCCCTGCTTCACTGATTGGGGTATGTGGAAATTACCACATTTCAACTCCTGAAATGATGTAAATGTTTGCAATGGAAAGCCACAGATCCAAACAGGGTATTAGAATTATAGAATCATAGCATGGTTTGGGTTGGAAGGGACCTTTAAAGGTTATCTAGTCCAATCCCTCAAAGATCATCTAGTCCAATACCCCCTGCCGTGGGCAGAGACATCTTTCACTAGATCAGGTTGCTCAAAGCTCTGTCTGCCCTGACCTTGAACACTTCCAGGGATGGGGCATCCACAACTTCTCTGAGCAACCTCTTCCAGTGTCTCGCCACCCTCCTCATAAAAATTTTCTTCCTTACATCCAATCTAACTGTACCCTTTTTCAGTTTAAAACAATTACCTCTTGTCCTATCACAACAGGCTCTGGTAAAAAGTCTTGTTCCATCTTTCCTGTAAATCCCCTTAATATATTGAAAGGCTGTAATAAGGTCTTTCCAGAGCCTTCTCTTCTCCAGACTAAATAATCCCAGCTCTTTCAGCCTTTCTTCATAGGAGAGGTGTTCCAGCTCTCTGACCATTTTTGTGGCACTCCTCTGGATGCACTCTAACAGGTCCATGTCTTTCTTGTTCTGGGAGCCCCCAAAGCTGGATGCAGTACTCCAGGTGGAATCTCATGACAGTGGAGTAGGGGGGCAGAATCAGCTCCTTCAACCTGCTGGCCATGCTTCTTGTTATGCAGCCCAGGATACGGTTGGCTTTCTGGGCTGCAAGCGCACATTGCCAGCCCACATCCAATTTTCATCTACCAATATCCCCAAGCCCTTCTCCACAGGGCTGCTCCCAGTCCATTCATCACCCAGCCTGTACTGATACTGAAGATTGCCCCAGTCCAGGTGCAGGACCTTGCACTTGGTCTTGTTGAACTTCATGAGGTTCATACTGGCTCACTTCTCAAGCCTGTCAAGGTCCCTCTGAATGGCGTCCCTGCCCTCTAGTGTATCAACTGCACCACTCATCTTGGTGTCATCTGCAAATTTGCTGTGGGTGCACTCAAACCCACTGTCTATGTCATTAATAAAGATATTGAACACTACTTGTCCCTATATGGACCCCTGAGGGACACCACTCATTACTGGTTTCCATTTGGACATTGAGCTGATGACTGCAACTCTTTGGATGCAGCCATTCAGCCAATTCCTTATGCATCAAATAGTCCATCCATCAAACCCATATCTCTCCAATTTAGCAGTAAGAATGTTGTGGAGGACCATATCAAAGGCTTTACAGAAGTCCAGGTAGATGATATCTGTAGCTCTTCCCTTGTTCACTGATGCAGTCACTCCACCGTAGAAGGCCACTAGATTAGTCAGGAATGATTTGCCCTTCATGAAGCTATGTTGGTTGTCTCTAATCACCTGCCTGTCTTCCATGTGTTTCAACATGTCTTTCAGGAGGATCCGTTTCATGAACTTTCCAGGCACTGAAGTGAGGCTGACTGGCCAGTAGTTCCCAGGATCCTCCTTTTTACCCTTTTTAAAAATGATTGCAATGTTTCCTTTTCCAGTCACTTAAGACTTCACTTGACTGACATGACTTTTCAAATATGATGGCGTTTATATTATGTTTTATGTGATGGACATGTTTATTTTATGTTATTTGGAGTTTCAAATATTACGTGGTTTATAAAAGATCACTTTGCTCTCACATATGACAGTACCTATGGAATACTTGAAAAATACCATACAAGTTACTTCTGTTGAAAACAAAAATAGAAACCTCAGTAAAATGTGAAGGAACTCCACTGACAGATATGTTGCACCTATTTCTTTGTAATATTAATTTGTAGTTTTACTTGGATGCTATATTCTATGGCACCACACTCATCTTCTATGCATAGAAGACAAATTCTTGTACTATTTAGGTGCAGAAGAAATTCAACAAAAAGTTGTTATGGTGAAGTATAATTACGGAATGGGTAAACTTTTTTGGTAGCTTCAGAACTGCTCTAAAAAATGTATTTATTCCATACAATTGGGAGTCTTGTGTGACAAGGCTTCTGTTTTTGAGCTTCATCAATGCTTGGCTGAACTTAAAAGTTTCAGGATGTTCGGTACAACATTCAAAACTAGCTTTGATGCAGTTTTGGATCAGAAGCTTTGATGCTTGACTGGCAGCAGAAGATTCTTTCAAAGTTTGTCATTATTATAAAACTTCACTACAAAACCTTATATAAAAATATTTTTAAAACTTATATATAAACCTTATATATATATAAACTTTTATATATGTTTGTGTACATTCCAGTGAATGAATGGTGTTTCTCGATACCAAGAAACTATATACACACAAATAAATATGAATATGAACATATATATACACACACACATATATATGCATGTGTAAATCAGAATTTGAGGCCTGATATGCCATATGGATAATCTTTCACACACTGACTGCCAAGTAATATGTAAATGTTCATCAGCATTAATAAATGTGATATGTTTTCTTACATGTACAACATAGATCTGAAAATTATCCATAAAATAAAAATATTTGGTCTTAACCTTACTTTCCATTGGGAGAAAATGGTACATGCAGCATACATTGGACATAGAAGTTTAAATAACACAATATTGACAAAATAAACAGACAATGAGACTAATCACCATTTGGTTTTAATATTTTTTTATGATTTCACTTTTGAAAACACCATTCCAAATAATGCAATGTCTATGTCATTGAGATTATTCTGGAATTCTTCTCTCCAGTATAGGGATGATTGAATGACAGGACCAGGTAGCACTCCTGCCAAAATGAAAAGCCTGTTTGTAGAACATACAGAGCTAGAAATTGTAGTCATACCTCAAAATATAGGCCAAGAAACTGAGTATGGATTTCCTGAATGAACTGTTAGTTAATGGCTAGCATTGTCTCTAAGTAGCTTTTCATTTACTAGCCAACATCCTCTTAGCAATCCTATGCCCATTAAATTCAATTATAGTTTATTGAACTCCAGTTAGTTTATGTCTGGACATTTTTAAAGTGGATCTGGAGTGGGGCAGATGAAAGTACACATACAGCAAATGGTTTGGGGCAGAATCCGTTAAAAAAAGAAAGCATTTCAGACAGCTGTAATTACTGTAACAGCATAAAATATAGTTTTGCAAAGGGAAATTATTCCTGGCAAAAACCGTGGTATCAACCCATATTTAATTTTGGTCAAGGTCTTGTAAAAAGAATTGTTCAGATTAAAGGAATAGTAGAAGATGCAATGAAGAAATCATATTTTGGAATTAATATGGTATTTAGGCTGCAATTATCAAGTATGACAAAAATGCATTTTAATTAATCTGCTAGTCCCTTCACTAAAAACCACAAATTAACATTTAGTACAGATACTATATTGCAAATGCAATAAGAGAAATAAATCCCAACCATTGCAGATATTACAAAAATAGATAATTTAAAAGGTGATTCAGTTGCTATTTAAAAAGCATCACTAATGTTTGTAAATGCATGCCTCCAATACCCCTGAACCATCAGAGTAACTCCACATCCAGCCATCATATGCCTCTTTTTCACAAGTGCTCCTAAAAAACTTAATCAATAGATTAGATTTGATTTGTGAAATAGTATCAATTCATTTTTAAATATCTCTGTTTTCTGGGCTTGGTAAATTAATCATGTCATTCTATTTTGTGAGGGAGGATTGCTGAACTGCTCTTTATGGTCAGACAAATTTTCCCAATGACTCTGTCATTCAGCTAAGTCCTTACAAATTGGTTGGTTTATTATTACTTTGCCACCTGCAAAGTGAATCTTCATTACACTACATTCAGATGTCTCAGGATCATCTTAGGGCAAACCTGCTCCTGATAACATACTTGAATGGTTCTTCCTTTATTACTGTTCTCCACAACTATTTTGTTTGGTGTCCACCAAAGGACTAACTCTGCACCTGCGTCTTCTGTCTCACTTACTGGAAGGTATTGAAAAGTCTCTACTGCTGATGTTTTCCTGAAAGGATGATTATGTCTTTCTTCCTGTTTACAAAGACTGTCTCCATAATACTCGCATCCTCCCTGTGATTCTCCTGAATCTTGGTCATTCCAGTTAAAGACCGCCTCTTTGTCTGGTCGCTTGCAAGGCATCTATCCATTCACAATGCTTACCAACACTTAATTCATTTTACAACTTGTTTTCTCATCAGAAGTTTCAAAGGCAGTTTTAAAACAGGAACAGCTACTGCAATGCATTTGTGATTTTGTCCCACTGACAAGATCAAATTCTTGTGCTAAAGCCTGACTTTTCAAAGTATTTCTTTAACATAAACCTTCTAAAATAAGAGACTTTCTCTGCTTGTTGCTGGTTGGTATTTATTTGCTCTTCACTGAGATAAGATGGAAGAATTTCTAATCCAGCAAACTAAGGTTTAACTTCTGTGTAAGTAATTCACCTCTTGCTATTGCTGAAACATACATTGGGTTTATGCTGTGCCAGAACAGCAGTGGGAATTGGTTTTCTGACAATTTCTAAGATAAACCTGGCAGATGATTCTTCGCCTGAGCCAGAAAAACAAATACACGTTGAAAAATCCTTAAATATGTCTATTTCTTTTAGGTAGTTACATAGCTGGATTTGCTTTTTACCTTTCAATGAATATTTTAGCAAAAGAACAAATTGCATTTGGGTTTGACGAAAAAATACAGTTGGGAAACACACTGACACAACCCATCTTTGAGGGGTATCACCTTATATGTCCAAACACTTCTTAATACTTTTGTGTATGTATGTGAGGCTTGTATGTTATTTCAGATACTGATTCTGTGTCATTATCTGAGCTAGCAGATGACAGGAAGTAGATCATATGTATCCTGGATTACAGGCTAGAGTTTATGATGGACCAAGCCTTTTATGTTGGTCTAGGACACATATAAAGCCTGTCATTATTTTGAGAAGTCTTTAGCTATTAGAATGTCCAAGTTATTTATGTAGTGTCCAATGCAAACCTTACAACAATTTGTCTTTTTATAATGTATTTATTGATATTTACAGAAGATTATTTTTAGACAATATTAACATGTTTATAAAATTCTTAAGGACAACTACAATAATTTTACTATGGATATTATTCAAGTGTTAATTTTAGTAGCTTACCTGGAAAATTGGTATACCCTTTTTGCCTGAACATTAGCTCCCTAAAATGAGGTACCAATTTATAAATGAGCATTAACGGTATTTTAGTTTTCACATATCGTACCACAATTGAATTTTACCTTGGGGAAATTTCTTTAATAATTTGCTGAAGTGGACTACAGTAAGATTTATTTGAAGTATATACGAGTCTCAGTAAATTACAACCAAGGCTACTTCAAAAAAAAAATTCTATGTGCATCAAAAGGCAACAATTTTTCCTGCTATTCGTAGAGAAAATTTTCCCTACTAAAATTTAAGATTTTTATGAAAGAACAGTGTGGGAGTCTGCCTAATATGAAACAACTTTAGGTCCCCCAGCTTTCAACAGAAGAAGCAAACTGACCTTTCTACCTCAAATAATAGATGTTGGGAGATATCAGAACTAGGACCATAGGATTGGAAGGAATTGACATGACTACTTAGTCTAGTCCTTGATAATGAAGAAGTAGTTTAGTTATAGGACAATTTCCAGCAACTTTTAACAAGCTTAAGACACAGTGTAAGTCCAAAAATCACAGTTAATAATGCCACTGAAAGAGATCGGGTAAGATCATGGATATCTGTTCTTTTAAATCCCTGCAACACATCCTGCCAAGACTGCCACTTCTGTAACATTCAGAGGAAGGTCTAAATGCAGTGGTTCATGGAAAACCAACCAAACAAAAATACTAGAAGCAGCAAGGAAGAAAAACACCTGTCACCCACAAGCAACAGTAGAAGCCCTATTGCATGCTTACATAATATTTATTTCTAATCTGTGATATTAATTTAATTTATCATTATAAAGAAACAAAAAATCCAGAAGCTTCAATAACAGCAAAACTAGAGGAAAACTCTATTAGCTTAAGAGAGGGATCAACAGAGTTTTATAATGAATCTAGAACCTTACTTCACAGGAAAACACATATGAGACAATTGAAACTGTAGATGTGGCCAAACACAATTTATGTCTCCAGAGTAAGCAGTTTCCTAACTAGATTGGATAGAAACCTAAGTGTTTTATGTTGTTCCTGAGAATGCTATTGTCTCCATTGGCCACATATACTTTTCTTATTCAAAATCATAAGTGTTTATAAAGCAGCTGCAAAGTGTGGGTTCCTCCAACTAGAATACAGAAAAAAGGGGAAGCTGCCTTCTGCAGACACACAGGCCTAAAAGATTCACAGAAAACTCCATTCCCTGAGAAAATTGTTAGTCTTTTTTTTTTTTTTTTTTTTTTTTTTAATGTGGATGGTCCTGGCTGGTTTGGGACAGTTGGCAGCTCTGAAATAACAAAGCAAAAAAGGAGTAATATTAAAATGGAGCTGGGAACATAAAAAGGAACAGAAATAAATTGTCTTGAATGCATTGAACTGAAATTAAAAGAACTTGATGAGACACAATTCCATCTTCTGGAAACAATTAACTATATCCTTAACTTGAATTACATACCTAACTGCCATTGTCTACAACTGGAATTCTCTTGGAGTTATGGATATGCTGAAGTATTTTGCTGAATTGAGGCCTAAAGAAGCAGAAAACTTCATTTTCCGTGTAACTCCATATAGCTAAAGGGAGGTGACACCTCCTGGGTGTAATTAATAACATTAAATCCAATGCCATTTTTCCTTTGATGTCCTTCGATGTCCTTGTGTCCACAATTTATTGTTCTGCACACAGATGTCCTCTCAGGAATACTATTATATGTTTTAACAAACTCATCTTACAGTATTACAATCCTGTCTGTTCCACTTTCCATCCCCAGTCACTCCTTCCAGACAGTCATCCTTTCATGCTGCCAATAGTTCGGATCTGCTCAAGTCTACTACTGTCCCAGTAAATCAATATCTTAGCCAATTTCTCAAGACTGTGTGGTAATGAGAAGTAGCTTTTTGTTCTCATTCAACAACGGTTCTTCCTCCAGTCATCCTTCCTACCTACCACTGAATGGAGAGATTCTGGAGCCAGCGCGTGTCAAGACTTAGCAGTGCTGTGCCAAAAAAAGCATCATGCAAGAGACACAGGCTAGTTCTTCAATTCAATGACCATGGAAGAATGAGTATAATGAAAGCAACATCCTGGAATCAGTAAAGAAGAACTGAAGTAACAGATGTATGATGAGTTGTTAGATGAGCCAAGAAGCAGCCTGGGATTAGTAGGAAAAAGAAACTGTCACAGAGAGCATTAAAAGGACTTTTCCAGCCACCTGAGGTTGAAGGACACAACAAATGGAGAAAGCACTCATGGTTAAAAGAGAAGGAGTTTGAGAGCAAAAGCAAATGAAGACAGGAATCCAGGAAGAAAACTGCATTTTCAAAAGGTGTTATGTTTGTTGGGGTTTTTTTTCCTGTGAAGGATCATTGAAATATTTTATACGTGTATAGGTGAATTTAAAATTATTTTTCTATGACATTCACTTTGATCCTGCTCAGAAATCATAACAAAATATATAACCTAGAATCCATCAGGCTGTGTATGTGAACCCTTTGTAGCAAGAAGCAGAGGAAAAGGTAACCTCCTTTGAATAGGCAGTGGCATACAAGCCTTGTTAACATGTTCGAACTTGTACCTCAACCACAACCTCAGGGAGCCTCTTCTCGTGAATGAGAAGGTTCCCTATTCTTTAGGGAAATTTAACTGCCCTCTCAGCAAAGATTAACATTTCCCAGGTCCAGTCAGTTGCTACTGTGTGGAATGTTTTACCTTCTGTAACGCGTGCAGCTGTTGGTCTGAAATATCTTTTTGAAGCAAAGAAAGCAGTATGTCAGCATTGAGAAGGTGATTTTCTTGTAAAGATAGATGAAAAGAGATAGTCGAACATTCTTAATCTAAACCTATAAAATTAAATTCCAATTCCTTCCTTTTTGCCACTTCTACTTGTAACAAATTTGGAAATAAATTTTGATACAAATTCAGGGTAATTGCAAGACTATGTTGTCAGCATGCATCACTTCTATCTGCTGTTCATAGTGCATTCATAAATGCTAGCAGACTACATACTTCTGCAGAGTTGCTGCAAATCCTAGTCATATATTGGCCTTTTAAAAAAAAAAATAAAATAAATCATGTGGTTTGAAGGGTTTCAAAAGATAATTCAACCATGAAAGTTATATTCTTCCATTTAAAATATTTTAGGGCCTGATATTTTAAACTTTTAAAAAACAAACTCTTAAGTAGAACTTGAGTCAGAGAACAAATAGCATTAGTCAGATTTACTGTGGATGGTAATTAATAGTGGCTACATGGCAGTACCCAGTAAATAAATTCTATGCTCTATACACAGCTTAGAGATTTAATTTATCATGTTCCAAAGTTAAAAAAAAAACACAGAGAGAAACATACAAACCTAGAAAAACTTACACAACATTTGTCTGAAGTATCATAAACCTGACTTCTGGATTTAAGTTTTCATTCAAACACATTAATTGCATTTAATTTGCATTTTTACTCCTGTATGAATGTTGGAGAACAAGCACAAATATATAACAAAAACCTCAGATTTTTCTGTGACACTGTTGGAAAAACCTTAGCAATGGATGGTTACCAATGCCTACAAGTAATTCAGGGGTGCTACCTGCTGGATCCTACCAGTGCTTTTGAGGACAGTCATTGCGATAAATAATCATGGAAGAGCCCAGCTACTAGAACAGTTAACTGCTTCTTAGGTTCAGTCAGTGTATGTTGACACTGTCATGTGAGCATTAGAAAGGAGAAAAAAATTACCAAGGAAAAGTAAATTATTGTTTTTCATTACCACACAGTTACTAACTGTGCTGAACCTACTCTGACACATAGAATATAGAAGACCTGTAATTACTAATAATAGTGTCATGCCTTCCATGACGAGTTCATTCAAGATTCTGAAGGTTTTGTGGTTCAATTGTCATATATTGAAGATAGAATGATATGGGTCTTTAATTACTGCATTCCTTGTGGAAAGCCCAAATAATGGGATCCGAAATAGTTGAAAAACTTCTTATGCATGTTTTCTTAAAATTTGATAAAATTGTTAGGGGTTTCTTAGCTTATGAAATGTCTTTTAGCATTTTTTTTCTGCTACAGTCTAATAAGAATACTATAAACAGCACCAATGTTCTATTTGCTAGATCAGCTTAATCCACCTGAAGGTAAACAATTACATTCAGTTAAAACTCACATTATTTTAAAAATTCAGAATAAATTAACACGGAATAAGGCATTTCAGATAGTAAATAACAATTTTGATCAATCTTGATGGCAGATTACTCTTCGTACCTTCCTGTTTGGACTCAGATCTATTGCTTTTTAATTCACAGGCTTCTGAGAGGAAGCCAGCATCTTCATATAGTAAATCCATTGTGGTCTTGAGCCTGCCAATATTGTAAGTTTTCAAAGATTAATTAAGGTACGGTAGTGATTAGAAGCCTACATTGGCGATAAACACACTTCGCTAGAGATAAAATTATAAAAGAATGAGTTCCACTCCCCTACAGATTTGTAGTCCTGTATTATGAGAGAACACAGATCAACATTTAGAAAAATAAAGTGGCTTTATATGGTAAAACTGCAGTAATGTATACCTTACTGAAAATATCTCCCAATGGAAAATCCACTCAGGTAGGTTTGTTTGTTCATCTCCTCTTCCCCCCCCTCCCCCCCCCCCCCCCCCCCTCCTTTTTTTTAAGGGATGTGGCACATATCTCTGATTGTTTCTATTACAGATGGACAGATAAGTGAAATGTTAGTAGTTGTTACATAGAAGAACAAATGGTTTTTAAAGCTCAAGTTAATGAGGGATCTTCAAGACTCAAAACAGACATGGAAAAGGTAGATCTCATCCTCGGAAAGTAATCCCACTTTTCCTAGCCATTAATGCCACAGTTACCCTTACTGATCCCAGGATCAGACCTGGCCGTTGCTGAAATCTGTCAATGAGGTACCCTCCCTCTTACCTAACCTTTTCTTTGTCTGAGCAACAATATTAAAAATACTGCCTTGTAACCAAAAGGAACTTAATCTAACTTCTATTTCCTGAAGTAAGTCCAAGAAACAGCTTGGCTGTGATAACACACTTTGACACTTTCTTCTCATTGTGGAGTGTGTGTGTGGCATTTAGATCCCTTTGTTTTAGTAATACATTCTAAAGACTGTTAACTAGTCAAGCTAAATTAATTATCCAAATACATAATACTTGCTACATCCAGCAATTTTATGCCAATCAGAGTCTTCCAAAACCACCTAACAGTAACAAAAAAATCTGAAATACTTTCTTAATGGTGTACCATATCCTTTAAGGGGAGCCTACAGTTGTTAAGTACTAGAGTCAGAGGACCAACTCCAGCATCTGGGTAACATTTGCAGCAGACTCGGTAGTAACAAAGAAGACTTTGCTATTTGTGCTCAATGCTATGAAAGCCAACATCTTTCTGGATTCAGCATCTCATTATTATTGGATAAGCATTGAGGAATGATAAAATAATATTTACTTTATCTGTTTTTACCTGAACTAACATTAAGGTTGTCGAAAGGGAGAAACCCCCTAAAATGGAGAGATCCCAAAGAAATAAAATTGCAGAAGCCAAACTAGTGGGTAATATTTTCTCTGATATTCAGAAAAATAATAGCAATTATGACCCTGACAAAAGATTTTGGATCAGAATCATGATCCATTTCTCACCGACTAATATCTAACCAAACTGCAACTTAACAGTGCGTACTACTCAACTTTTTTCTTGAAGCTGTTCTGCTGCCTGAAACTCTGCCTCTGTGCATAGATATGTAGAACGATTTCACTATTGATAGAACAAAACACCAGCATCCTGGAATTAAAGAGTCCTCCAGGTGAATTCTGAGCAAAGTAACCTAGTAAAGGCTCTCAAAGCATGCCTACCAGTTCAGGATACCTTGAAAAGAAATTCCTAAACAGTGATAGAAACTGTTATTTTCTCTGAAAGCAGCCTGGCAGTATGGTCTAAGTCCTTTCTTTCATAGACCTATGCTTTCTAGAATCATGTATTTTGTGCGAAACCCAGATCAAATTGCTTTCACCAAGAAGATAAAATCCTAAACCCCACTTATGTGCCTTAGCAACAAAGCAATAGGCAGTTTCTGGAAAGGAAGAAAAAAATAATCTCAATCCCTTCTATTACACATAAAGGAATTCAGAATTCATTGGCAGAGAAGAGACTGAGAAGAAGTATAACTGACTAGAGCAGTTTCTTGAAAGATAAAGTCAACCAAACTACAAAGGACTTAATTTGAAATGCACAAACAAACAGATTCTGGAAATCCAGTCCTGTTTCCTCCCAGGTAAGTTAGCCAAGCATTAGTAATAAACCCAAAATAATTATTTCCTGCCTGGATTTTGGAATTTTGTTTGTTTGCTTGGTGAGGAAACCCCATGGAGTCAATCTTGACTCTACCGAATGTCTGACCTTTGGAGAACACAGACCCAACTGTATTCTCAGTATTTTCTGTTGGCCACCATTAGACAACCTACTTATCTTTTTTCTTCCACCTTATGAAGACTGTCTGATTTGATTCCAGTCTTAGGCAGTTACATCTCTATTCACGCATTCTGTAGGACACTCAAAGTTCTTCATTTTTTAGATTTTATCTGAAGTAGCATCACTGCAATTAGACCACTTTATGAATCCAGCCACAAACATTCCACCAACTCTGCTTTTGTCTTCCTTTCCTTATTCCTAAACAAATTTCAAAAGTGAGATAAAGGTAATCAAGATGCACAGTGAGATATCATAAGCTACATAGAAAGTCAGTGTAAAAAGACTTTACTTAAGAGTTCATTGCTTGTATTTAGGCCTGTATACACACTTGCAACCTATAAGTCAAAAAATATATAACCCATGTATTCTATCTTTCCCGATCAGATTTAGCAGTATTTTACTCTGCTCAATAGTCCATGTAGCCCATCAGCATTCAGAATGACCCAATTCAGACTATCACGTGTTATAATGAGGAGCAATGCCTCTGCTGTACTTCAGCTGCAGACAACAACCAAACAACTCCACAAATACAATTGTAAAAATATCTGACAAAAACAGTTTCATTTTTGTATTAGTGCCTTTAATATGTCACAGACAATAGAACAGGAACACAAACAAATGGTGGCCAAATTCCTACTCTGCCTTAAGAAGGACAAAGTAGTAACGGAAGTTCACTTAGTAGTCTCATAGTCAGCAGCTTTACAACGTAATCATGACAACAGAGGCATGAGAAAAGTCATGACATCCCTCCTTCCCTTTCCTCAAATCTAGTCTACTAATGCATTCTGTAGAGATAAAGGGTACTTGTCAGAATTCTTCTTTAGTGTCAAAGAGACTGCTGATTCCACAAGACAAGCCTCTGCACAGCGAAAGAAATATTCTTAGTTCACTTCTATAAATCCAATATAACAGTGATTTTTAGAAATAAACAATGCTTAATAAGCCTGTGCTCTGCCTAAGTCAAGCTCGTTCCTGGTATTATACCATGACCTATTACCACCCTATGTGTAATATACTGACCTTCCTTCAATGTATTAAATGAAGGAAACTGCCTGTCTCCTAACCACATGTTTCTCTACATCTCCCTATTATGTGTATTTCCTAAACTTCTACTTTGTTTTACTTCACTTTTTGTAAGGCTTTTTGTCCTGTTGTAAGCCAGCTTCCATCCTATACCATTTTAAACAAACCCTAAACCTAAAATACATGCAAAGATCCAAGAATTCTT
This sequence comes from Astur gentilis, assembly GCF_929443795.1. NCBI lineage: Eukaryota > Metazoa > Chordata > Aves > Accipitriformes > Accipitridae > Astur > Astur gentilis. The sequence goes on along the minus strand of NC_064882.1, from coordinate 24,167,978 downwards.
GCCTGATATTTTGACATTGGGGACCTGGCTACTGTTGACTCTAAGTCATTTAGTTTCTGCATGGATATTCTCTAGATGTATCATTCGGCTATTGCAAATCTTTGCAGGCATGAAATCTAAATAAGCCTGAAAGTGTCTGTCAAACTATCCCCCTACCATTCATCCACTTGTTCTAATGCTCAATAAATGTCTTCCCTTATCACAGAAAAGAAATTCAATGACATTGCATGACCTTGCCACAGGCAGAATATCCTCGACTGCTTTCATGTTAAAAACAGCCTTGTAAGACCAGCTCCCCACAAACATACAGCAGCCTTCTTCCTAGCAAGTTGGACACCTGTTTATAGTTGCTATCCAGTGCGAGCTGAATCACCCCCAAAATCACTGCTAGCAAAAGTGCATTGTAAAGACATGGTACAAACCAAGCACCTTTTTTTGATCATGTCACAACTGGCTTGGAAGGGGAAAGGAAATAATTTTAAGGGTACATATTTCCTATAAGCAAGCCAGCAAATTCTGTAAGAAAACCAGCAAAAAGCAAAAACTGCAAAAGTCTCACCTTCTTTTTTAAGCTGTTGTCCTGGGTTCAGCTGGGATAGAGTTAATTTTTACAGGAACCTGGGAGGTGGGGGCATAGCCGGGGCAGCTGACCTGAACTAGCCAAGGAGCTATTCCATACCATGTGCCATCATGCTCAGTATATAGATGGGGAGCGGGCCGGGGGGTGGTCTCTGTTTTCGGTGGGGGAAGTGGCGGAGCGTCAGGTCCCGGGTGGTGAGCAGTTGCACTGTGCATCACTCTTTTTGTATACTTTTTCATTAGTGCCGTTGTTGTTGTTGTAATCTCTTTGTGTTTGTCCCAGTAAACTGCCTTTATCTCAACCCTCGAGGTTCCAGTTTCTCCTTCTTTTCTCTCCTCCGTCTCCTCCCCATCCCACCGGAGTGGGGCGGAGGAGTGAGCGAGCGGCTGCGTGGTCCTTTGTTACCGGCCGGGCTGAAACCACGACAGCTGTAAAACAGAAAAAGCTTGTTGGTTTACAATTAAAATTCTTTCAGCCTGGTGAACCCACACTTCATCTTGAACATTCATATGGGACATAAACAGCCTAACCCTACCCCTGCACAACCACTTTTTTATCCATTAATTCTGTTTATCCCAAGTAAGCAGTCTTTCTCGTGTTGCTCTTTCACCAATAACAGCAGCACTAGTTCCTACCTAATAGTTTCTAATGGAGTTGCAATAGCCAGGAGCCCTAGTCACGGATTCCTCAAGTCTCAAAAGATCCCTGTTAGATTACATAATTTCATATGATTACGTAGTGAAATCGTCACTCTGGGACTGCTTTCACCAGTGAGGTTACACCACCAAGCCAGTACCAGCAGTGTGTAATAGAGACACCCTCACTGCAATCTACTGCTGTAACTACAACCCACCACCTGTGCAGGCATCCTGCCTGTGGCCTTCTTTCTTGGCAGATACTGGAGACCTCTGCAGCTGAAGAATACACTTAACTGACAAATGTAAGCTTCCAGCAGTGTGTACAGCTGAGCTTGATCAGTTGCTGTCCTCAGTTCTGGCAAGTTTTTGTCTGAGACCAGTAAACTAAATGTAAATAGTTATTTGTGACTCAAGTGGAAACTCACTTGGTTATTTCTTGGGGAAAAAAACAATTTGCTTAATGCATTATAACTGCCACATCCTTCTCTAGTCGCGCTTTTAATTTAACATTGTATTAAATTAACTATATGATTTTGTACCTTTGATGTTGCTGCCTTAAGAGTTTTATGATTGCTTCCAAATGAGTCAGACTCCACTTAAACTTTTCTCCCATATACATATCACTCACCTCTCTCTATATTACCCACATATTCTACTAATTTTTGTACAGCCAATGCATAGTTTATTACCAGATATGACTCAAGCGCATCAACTACTCTCTGGATTTTTACAGTAACGTGATCTTACATCCTCTCTCTCTCTCTCTCCCACTACATGCTCTCACTTTTTAGTGAAGTTACTGATCTCATTTAGATGAAGGAAGAAGTTTTTTTGGCATCCCATTTAAATGGTGAAGTCACAGTTCAGAAGTGGTGCAAAATACAGCAAATGTTGCAGTAACCCTCATGGCTAAATCTGCATGTAAATGAGGCATTTGCAGAAATTGAACTCCAATTCAAGGGAGTGCTATTTGTTCTAAATTCCATGCTTAGGAACTGGCAAAAGATATAAGAGGTTACTGCTTTTAAGCCAGACCATTAAAGAGAGCCTAAGAGGCTCTTGCATAATTTTTGCATTTGACCTCAGTCTCCTGTTTCATAAGATCACTGCCAAAATTCAAGCAATATGATCAGAAACATTTGTTCACAGCAGGAAGATGAATTTAGGCTTCTCTAGTTAAACAAAACATGACGAAAGAGCAAGGACTGAAAACTCATTGCTGTGTGACCCATTCACCATTCATCAGTGATATTTCTTTACAAACATTTACATTTGGGGGGGAAAAAAACCCCACAAATATAAAAATGCCTGGAAATAAACAAATTATTGGCAAGGAACTAAACAGTACTGCCTCCAGGGATTTAAATGAGAGGTGATAAGGACATCAGCTGTTCCTATTCTGAGTTTCCCAAACATGGTTATGTTTATTTTTTTTCAGTATTCCTAAAGCCTTTCAAGCACATAACACAGTGAGCTCCAATGAGTTGGAACCTACTGTTTCACTATGTTGAAATTCTTTTTTTCTTGTCTCCTACCACTGGGCCAGTATTTTCTGGCTTTGACAAAATATACAGTGTCCACTCATTTTCTATGACAAAGGTAACATTTCCATTGCTTTGCTATTATGCCAAAAAGCTGCTGGTGAAAAAGAAAGTAGTGTATGTACAGGTGCAGCATTAGAGAAAAAAAAAATTAACTCAAGCAGCGTGCAGGTGTATTCTGAATGTTAATGAATAGATTTTTTTGTGTGTGTCAAGACTTCCATACAACCACTGCTGTTATGCAAATTGGCAACTACAGAATAGAGAAAAGCCATTCCTGGCTTTGATTATGCCAGTCTTCATGTGGGTCCACATGGAACAAAAAGGTTGTTTTTCCTCCACGCATGTATATTCAAGGTCTGAAAGAAGGTACCAGTTAAAAAAAGTTTAAAAACAATGATCGCATATTCCAGATGTGCTCTACACAGTTCTCAACAGCCTGTAGCTTGCTTCTGGAAGCTATAAATGGAGACAGAGCAGAATACAAGACACATCTGATGTAGGTGTGATGCTATTTGCTTCTACTTTTGGGTTTAGGCAAGACTAACTTCGATTTGCTAACTCTCCCTTGCCCTACGATAGGGTTCATATTATTTTCCTAGCTCACCACTTTCTTCCAACTGTGTGGTAGTGTCATGTGCCAATTTCTCAGGACAACGACTCAGGCTCACCGATTCCCAGATCGGGATCAAGCTGAAATGACACCAGGGAACTTTTAACTCACAAAACTCAACTTTTATTTGCTCACAACAAGAATTGGCATGAAACTGCATCTGTAAACTGTGTAACGTGCTAACCATATACCACCAAACATATACTACAAGCCTGGCTTATTTGGGGATCAGCTCAGGAAAGAAAATAGGGAGATCCCTCCCATTGAGTCACGAGGTTCAGAGCAGACCCCCTTGCTTTCTAGACTCCTCCTCAGAGAGGAGCCCAGGGGTGGCTGGATCCACTCCCAGTCCCATATTTGGTCAATGGCTTATTTCTAAACAGATGAGCTGTAGGGATTATGGAAGACAGAGAGAGAGAGAGAGAAGAGAAAGATTTCACCAGTCCTGGGTCCAGCGTTGGTCCAGTCAGCTGAGGGGTCCAGTTCTAGTGGGAGTAGGCACAGGGGGCTTCAGTTTGTGTCCGTTTATCATGTCCTTGCCCCTCCTTCAGGTGGGCACTCGAACTCTTTAGGCTAATTAGGTGTCACACGTGGTTTGTGCTTCCAGAACCTTCGGGAAATGGGTCGGTGGGCTTGGTGGTCATTTGGGGAGTAATTTCTCCTGGACGCCCTCCGTGGCCTGTTGCTGACCAGCTTCTCCAGGGTTTGTTGTTACACAGAGTTCGCCATTATGCAAAACTTGCCCCACCAAGATGTTTGAGACATTAATTCTTTCAGTCTCCCACAGGTAGGAAATGATGTGTTACCACTTCCTATAAGGATGCTTTGGTATGAGAAGGAACATGGTCCTTATAAAGCATGACTCAGATGGGATTGCAGAAAGAAATACTAGGCACAATATGCACTGTTACAAAAGAGCAGCCTCAGGAGGTACTGAGAGTTTGGCTTCCTATATAAACTATCATCAAAGTTTAAATACAGTATTTATTAGAAGAATGTTTGAGGATCTAGCCTTCAAGTGTATAAACAGTACCATTCACAGACTTTAAAAAAAATTACCCAAGCCCAGCTTAATTTTATATTATAGTGATGGAATTTATCTCACCTAATATTAGGTACCTGTATTCTAAGCTTATTGTGTTATCTTCCTTTAGTCAATTACAAGAATAGGCACATTTAAGGCATAAAGTATATGGTCTGTATTAGTCAAATGAACTGTGCTTTAGAGTGTCTATAGAAGTCTCCAGTACAAACAGAAACTCAAACACTAAATCAAGTATAAACAATCTACATTTCATCAGATGAAACCATCAAATGAGATTAAGCTAAACACAGTACCAGAGGAAGCAGATGTTAAAAAACAAGTGTCTGGAAAGGATCCTATGCAGCCTTTTGCTAGTCTCAGTTATCAGTACTCCAGCCTTACTCCTGCCATGTAGTTCCAGCTACCTCCATTCATGGTGTGGAACCAGTTTGGGGGTGGGGGGGGGGGGGGGGACGACAGGAAAGGGGAGAGAGGAGATGGAAGAGGGAAGAGGGGAAGGCAAAGGGGAAGGGAAGTTCCATGAATAATCTGAAAGTTGCTTTCCTAAATTTCAGGGTCGGTCCTCTGCTACTTGTTTTCTTCATTCACCTCAGGATCTTTAACTCCACTATTTCATGGTCACTATAGCCAATGCTACCATTATTTATTCTATCCCTGATCACTTCTTCCCTGCCTGTGAATAGTAGATCCATCTGTGCATCACCCCTTAGCCTATCCAGTGTCTGTGTTGAGAAGCTATCCCTGGCATCCTCCAGAAATCTTCTAGGTTCCTTATGTCTTGCTGTGTTGCCCTTCCAGGGAGAGCACAGCCCCTTTGTAAGAGCCAGAGACTTCTGAGTTGTTTAAAGAAGACTTAATCTGATTTTTCAGCCTGATCAAGTTGTCTGAAACAAACTTTCCATCACAATGTCAACCTTCACATCTTGACCCAAAAGTGAAGTAGATGTTATTAGTAAAAGCACTAATAATTCCAAACTAATGACCTCAGCTTTGGGAAAGGGTTTGCTGTGATTTATTAGATGATATACAAGACTGCAAAGCAGGAAATGTGGACTCTGTGCCCAGCTCAGCAATTCACTTTGACCTTGAAAAGTTATTTTGTGTACCTGTCTTTAACTTCATAATAAGAATAAAATCTCCATTCTTTACTCTCAATCTAAACTAGCATTCAGTACATCTGACTTATTCTGTCTGTTTGAATATTATATTGGAGCAGCAGCCTTATTGAAAATTTAGAGGAGCTGCGTTCAATGAAGATTTTAAAAGCTTTATTTTGCTAGAGTACATTTTGTTCCTTCTAAGCTTAAGTGAGTACAAAATGCTTGCAAATTAGTGTTCGTGAAGTCTCTCTAGTAAATATGCTTGCATCTTTTCAAACCATAAAACTCTTTCTGGCTGCTACATTAGCAGGATCCTAGAACAGTACAAGAAAAATATGTGCTTTTAAAGACTTTCCTGGAGACAATCAAATATAGGTTTTATTCCTCTGTAGGTGACAAATGTAACACATGTCAGTTTATTAAAGGCTGTAATAATACTTATGGTAAGCAGATGTTTCTTTGTGCTATTTTCTCATTAAAATCTGCATTAGAAAATGAATACAGGTATATTCTATATATCATCTTGTATATACATATAGACATTTGGATCTTCATCATGAGTCCATGTAAACAACAAAGGCTATGTGATGCATTAATGAAAGGAGCTGCAGTCTCAGTTCAACAGTGTAGCAATAAGCAACAGCAAAAGTCTACTTAGTACATGAAGAAAGATGAAAATTAATGATTAGCCACTTTATGGCAAACAGTTACAAGAAATTAAAATTATTAAAATACAGAGGAAAATAATAAACTATTCTACATGCCATATTATTGAAAAACAGTATTTGAAATAGTTCTTGATAACCAAATGCCAGTATATTAAAAAATTGTCACTTCATTTTGCTTTATTGCTCCTGTGTACTTTGCACTTTTGCATATCCACTAGGTTTTTCCTGCTTCTAATGGGTTTAAAGTGGATGCCTGATCAGAAACCAAATATTAACATCTCTGAATATTACCTTTCTTTCTCAGTCCAAAATTCTGTCTGGATGGCTGAACTTAGTCCAATAACTCTTGAACCTGGCATCACATTTACTTCACATATAGAACATATGGGAGAGGTCTATAAAAGTTAGATGTTTAAAAAGCATGTTATTTGCAGAAGACTGTGAAAGTATTTTGAAGGATTCCTCTTTCACTTATCCAATAGTTACAATCACTGTCATGGAGACATTATTAGTTTACTCTCAAAGAAAGACTCTCCTGAAACACTTTTTTACTGTGAGGATGGTCAAACACTGGGACAGGTTGCCCAGAGAAGTTGTGAAGTCTCCATCTGTGAAGATATTCAAAAGCCATCTGGACATGTTTCTGGGCAACCTGCTCTAGCCTGAGTAGGGGGTTTAGACTAAATGATCTCAAGAGGTCCCTTCCAGCCTCAACCCTTCAGTGATTTTGTGAATAGCCCTTTTACAGGGCAATATTTTTAAGGCAGTAGGTGTTATACCTGAGGCATTTGTAGTGTAAAGATGATAACACATATCAGACCTTTGTGTGTTACTGCATGCTTTTGTGCTCTTTTGTGCATCTTCCATGAAAACACTGAAATCGTATTTAAATACCAAAGCTCCTGTTAAATGGGTCAGTCATATGACAGCAGAAATACCCAATATTCCATTTTCACACTTGCCAAATCAAAATAATTGCTATTACTGATGTGTATTTTCAGGTAGGACCAAGTTGCCAAAATAAGGATCCATAAGGACAAACTCATTCTGGAGCTTATCTTCACAAAAAAATACTCAATTGTTAGAGGCCAGTTTATTCTATTCAGCATAAACAAGATCCCTATATACATCCTTCCATTAGACTACTCACATAGTGTGAAGAGTCCTGAGCATAATAAGGCTGTCATCCCCTAAAACATTCTAAAGCAGTGGCAGAATTAACATTATAAATGACAAGTTATATATTCTTCTCCTTTTACAGATATCCTGTACACCTATTAAGCTATACTTATAAAGAGTAGTGTTTCAGAGGTAGCACGTTTAACCTTCATCTCATTCATATAATATTGGCCATTGTCAAAAATGCAATTTTCAAACGAGCTACCCTATTGGTCTTTTCTGCTATGGTTACAGTGCCTTTATGTTCTCATATATCAGAAAAAGAAAAACGGTAATAACATGGCAGCACTCTTCCCCCGTTCTATAGTGATTTTCTTCTACATAGAAAGTTGTATTCATCTGGATAAATTATATAAAAATGCAACTTTAACTTCCTAGGATATTGAGAATTTGTATTTTCAGATTCCTTAACAGCATTATATTTTAGTTTCTTGATGATCTGAATGTCATTAAACAGTTTGGGTTTTTTTAATGCCATATGAATTGTTGACTCTTGGTTTGTACTCAGCCATATCCCTTAGTTAATTAAGTCTGTTTGTTCATGCTACAAGGACTTTGCATTGTTCTGAAGCAAAAATAGGTAAAATCAGGGGACACTCGCTCAGCTGGTAAGCTGTCAGTCCATCATAGCTTGAATATTGATTTTGTTTGGGGGGTTGGTGTCATTCCCTAGATGTATGTGTCAAGTTTGTTGACAGAGAGCTCTATACTTAATTGAATGTGATGTCTGTATGTGAAGTGATGAAGTATGTCAGTGATGTATATGCTCTTCCCCCCTTCCCCTTCAGCCCTTTCCAATATATTCAATGGAGTGTTATGAAATTCCACACTGTTCTGACAAAGCTTTCTTTAACTTCATAAATTGAAAAGCTGGGTCTGCTCTCATGTAATTTCCTCACAGGTACGTCTTCACTGGATTGTGAGACAACAAACAAGTCCTGCCCTTTTAAACACTCATTCATTTCTCTTGAATGTTTATGTGAAGGATAAAGGTGAACTAATTGGTAGCAATTCACATTATAGCTTTAGGCAGTCTCAATAAAAGTTTTCCATGTTCTGGAGACCACTAAAATTCACCCTTTGGCAAATTAATAGTCTTATGCCATTCTTACTCCACTCATCATTATTACTCTAACTAAACAAAACGTATTGTTTGAATCTCAGGTGGCATAAAGCTTTTAAGAAATATGTATTTTCCTCAGTGCTCCTAAATCAGAGATTATCATCTTACTATCCATGCCAAACCTTGCCTATTCAAAGTATGAGAAAGAAATGAGAAGTCAAGGGATTTCCTATCTTCAGTTATCATCATATTTAATCCTGCAGAGCAACTCAGAAGGGTCTTTCTACAGTGCTTTTTTCTGTCAATTATCTTGACCCCAGTTCATCTAAGTGGACTGTTGTTCTCAGCCATGAAAAGCAAAAAGAAAACAGTATCTCATAAAGCTGCTGGGATATTCCTGCCTTGTAACTAGCCCTTCTTGCCTGAAATAACAAATAAATGCATATGTTTATAAAACCTGGTTGTCAGCTTTCACTTTGTTTTCCTGTTTATCACAGTTGCCTCTCAAAGATTTCAGAGATTAGATATTTTGCAAAAGGAGCTCTTAATGTTAAATTTTTAAAGAGCACAAATGTACATTTGCAGACACATGCAAGGGGAAGATAGCAATGCTGTATTATCCCATTAAATAAGAGATCATATGTATCTGGAAAATACATATCTATCTGGAAATTCAGAGTAGGCTCAGGAGGCAGGTGTAAGGCATTGGTTAGGACAGCAATCCACACCCTTTCAGAAGCCAGGAAAATACATTCTTATTCCATCAGAGAGGTGGCAGAACCAAGCACAAAGGCAACTGACTGACTAACAGAGTAATGAAGGTAAGGAAAGGAAAAATATTCCCACAAGGCAGAGCAAGGCAATGATTACAGTCTGCTTCCAACAGAACAGGTATCAGCACAAGCCAGAAGCACTGATGAACAGCTCAGTGAGTGGGGTTAGGAAACAGAAGAGAATAAGATAACATCTCTAAATTAACAATGAAACTGTACAAGGTAATGGGTGCACCAGCCTAATAACATAAATTTCCATTTTAAAAGTTCATACAGCTGTAACTGCAAATCAGCATGTCCGTCAGAGTCTTTTTTATTTTGTTGATATCTCCAAATGGAGAAGGCATTTTCCCTAAAACAGGAAGAAGTCACAATGTGGCTGTACCTAGCCAAAATATAGTTTAAAAAAAAAAAAGAAAAGAGAGAGAGAGAGAGAGAGAGAAAACGAAAAACAATAGTTCTTTAATTCTTTAATATGAATTTGATTTCTGAAACTACATGTTTGAACCACTTCAAATGTAAATATCATTATCATCCTCTTCCTCAGAATCTCCATTAGAATTTAGGGTTTTTTCAGCAAAAGAATTTTGACTCAGACCTTTTATGTTAATGTGTTTTCTTTTCTCTGTCTCTGTCTACACTAAAACATCATTATCTACACTAACATGAGATTTTTTAACCAAGTTCTTCATAAAAATGTGAATTTAACTTTCTATGAAAAAAAAAGTTAAATATTTAACATAGTAAAAACAAAAAAGCATCAAAAATTCTTCATCTGATGGGAGCTTGGAAACCAAAACTTACCTTATTTTACCCTTGCTGGCTGAAAATCTGTGGGATTACATCTGACAGGCAATATCACTGGCTCAAAATTTCTGTGATGGAGGCTGCACCAACTCTCTGAAGAAAAAAAACTGTTTAAAAAAAATAGAGAGTGATTGTATTAAGTTTTGTGTTAGGAATCCAAACAGGCTTTTGAAAATCTTTCCGCTTTAAAGACAGTTTGACATTTAAAAATTGAAGTCCTTTACAAAGTCACATATTTTCTGATGCGTTTAAGTACTTTATGTGTTCGGTAAATGTCATAATGCCATTAATTCTCTTTGCAGAGACATGCAATTTTATCCTGTTACTAAGGGGGATTGCACTGTAGTGCAACCAGTGGAATGTTCTTCTGAACACAGGGAGTCTGGAGTGAATTTGTCTGTACAAAATTCAAAATTGCTTGGAATTTGGGGTTCAGTGAGTGTTTGCACCTCAAGTATCTGAGCAAAGTTAAAACAAATTTTCAGGTTATTCAAATCTACTTTTCTTTTTACCTAGTCAGTCATTTTAAAAAGTATACTCCGTAAGTGAAAAGTACACCCATCCACCCCCACCCACCACTTTTTTAAAATAATTTTAATGTGAACTTTTTTTGGCATCCCAGTACTTTTATCACATGACTAAACCAAGGAGGTTGCTAAGCAACCTTCTGCAGCCAGGGGAAAGCACAAGCAGTCCTAACAGAAGATTTATGTTGGTGAGTATAGTACTAAGAAAAAATTAACAGAATATCTAAAATCCTCCATTGTGTTTTAAAACCCTTTTATTCAAACATCAGTAATGTAACCTTACTAAACCAAGAGTCATTTGAGAAACTGCTACAGCCACTCAACTTTTTTACATAAACTGTCTGGGAAAATAAATGGGTAAATAATATTTTTGTATCGCACTATTGCAGCCTTGAAGTATTTCTGTTCTGGATTGTTATGGTATTTACAGAAGATTTTGAACACGATGGTCCTCCTCAGTTAAATAGGGGAGCGATTCGATGCTCCTTCTTGCAGTGGTAACTGAAAAAATCCGAAAGTGCCAGGGGTCAGCCAGCGCTGAGCTGGAGACAGCCGGCACCACACACACAGCCCTGCTGCAGTATCCACGGCCTGAGCCCCACGTGGGGTTGTCAGAGCGGCCTGGACAAGGAGGGGGTGTTTGCAGGCAGCACAGCTCTGACCACGTCCAACAGAACAAGGTAACCTGGCACAGGTCCTCTTCTGCTGACAGCCTCCCCGCACACACAATTTTTTGCTGCAGCACTAGCATCCAAGCAACGGCATTTGTGACAGGATGAAGTTAGTCTAAATCCCCATTTAAACAGCTGTCTTGGTCCCTTCTCAAGTCCAAATTTACCCATCATAAACACTGTTAATGCACCACCACACATTCAGATGTGTGTGTTACCCATGCTCTGGAGCATGCTGGAGCAGGATTGCTGGCTCATGGAGGCTGAATGCATTAAACAAGTACATGTGGCAGTATCCCATCCACCCCTGACCTGGAGGCAGGCTTTACCCAGGTACTGCCCTGTGCTTTGAATTAGAACAACCTACAAGCAGTACATAATGAAAACACGGCTCATGAGATCCGGATCCTTTCATAAGCTCTTCATATTGTAGCATGCGCTAGCAGGCCGCTGTGGGGACAACCAGCCTAGAGCCTGTGCAGAATTGGGTGGTGGGTTTCCTAGCACTCTAATAATGCCTTAATAGTTAGATATTAATAATAAGACCCTAGGTGGGTACTTAACTGGATTGCAATTTTACAATAATGCCAAAGGCAAAAAACAGCAGAAACACAAAGAGACTTACATTCAGTGAATGATAGAGACAGACGAACCAAGCTTGTGAAACAGTGGCCTGACTAGATAAAAGACATTTGAAATTTTAAGCAAAAACATTTCTGCTGCTGTTTGATTCTTACTGTGTACAGAAAACCACAAATGCGTATGCTTTCGTTGTATATGTACAGGTTTGCATCATGAATTTATCCTCTTAAATGTAACGACTAACACACCACAAATTTTGATAATTGGCTCAAAAATATAATTACATGATGTAAAAATTAGCTCCCTAGATAATCTTTGAGATCCATTATTTATACATTTCCATCTTTTCCATTAATTTTCATTATTTCTTCTTTTGCCAATCATTTACTTTCCATTGGAAATATGCTTTTATTTTCCATTACGATTTTTAAAATATCAGAGTAGCTGCAGATTTCTCATGTAAATCAGATCTTTATGTAACTCATGACTATTTTAAAAACAAAGCCCAGTTTCTCAAAAAAGCTTGGATACATGTTCTTCTACCCTAGACAGTAACTTCATATTTATTGGGGCAGTTCATTTCTAGCTATAATTTCTGAAGGAACTTTAGCATATGGTGGACCACTCCGTAAGAGAGCGATGATGACAAAAGACCTCTTGCCCTGCTTCTCACTTGTACTGCACCTTACTTCATAGGCCAGATTCTCCCATGACGTACCTCTGCTTTGTGAAAGCAAAAGAGAAATCTCCTACTTTCAATCTCTACAGTAAATGAACGTCTCACAAAAGTTAATTAATTTGTCCTCAGAACACCATTGTTTAAAAGAGGAATGGTCCTGGAAACTAAAACACAAAGAGAATGTGTGACTTTCACAAGGTTATCTGCAGAGTCAGTGACAAGGACAAGAACTGCTACCTCTACGTCTCCTCAGTTACCACTGTCTCCAAGAACTGTCACTTCTCCGCCTATATACTTCAGTGTTTCAGCCAGAACATGTTCTGTTACAGCTTTACTTGAGGTAACCTAAGAACCAGCAGTTCTTTTTACAAAGCAGCATTATTCCCTTTCTACACATTGGGGAAATTATTGAGGTGAACTAATTTGCCCAAGTTCACAAAGGAGCTCAGTGACAAAAGAGAAAAAATAACACTTTTCTCGCCTTCTGGGTCCAAATCCAATACCCTACTCTCTCAGCCACAAAGCATAACTTGTTATAATGGTATCAGCTCTGTTCAAGGAAAAATCACCTGGAGGCATACACAGAGGCTTGTTTATAATCATCAGGGGCTAGGAGGCAGACCGCTAAACCAGCTCTGTACACAGAAACCCGAAAGATAAGAGGGAACACAGACAAACTTCATATCTGTTCTCAAGGCCACTTGGCTCTTTAGAGGCTTAAATTTGCAGATTACCAAGAGGGTGTCTTGCAAGCTGGGGTCACTTCAACTTAGCTCCCAGCAGTGTGGTAAATCAGATCCTGTCCATGTAACTGAAGTATAAGCTCTCATTTGGAAGAAAAAGCTACACTTGGGAATCTATCGTGGTGAACAAAACACTGCAAAAGGAAATGCACACTGTGGTGCCTGTGAGACCTGACAGTTCAGCCGGTAACGAAAGTAGATCTAGGAATGAAGTATGCAAGTCCTCCATTCATCTCCCTGAGTGATAATTCTAAAACCTATTTTGCCACCAGTGAGTGTTATTTCACTGCTGAGCAGAGAACAAAAGAAAAAAGGATAACACTATAATAATCAGCAACTTGTTTCTCTCCATAAATGGCAGAGACTGAACTTCAAGCAGAGTTTTTAAAAATACTTCCACTGTGACTTCACTGAAATCAAGAGTATTTTTGCTGCTAAATTCAGTGGGGCCAAGATTTCATTCATGATTTACCCTGTTTAATCTGTACAACAAGCACTAGTATGTCTGTTTTCAAGACCTCAGTTCTCATTGCTGGTTCTCCTTAAAATACTGCACTTCATTGCAATGCTTAAGAAGATATTAAGCCCTTTAGAAAAACCTAGCTAAAATAGTCCACATAGTTCAATTTGATGAAAGTCTTTTGGCATTTGGATTTGTAATATGTGAGATTAGATTGCAGTCTACTGGGATACGAAGCTAAAAATGTCAGGGTAAATTCAGTGACAACTATCATGTACCCAGGCTTTTGATATCTAAATATCTGTAAATAGTAATTAAGTATTAGAGTTTCTTACTTAACAGAGTTGTACATCTAAGGCCAGTGTCAGGATGCTGAATTCCCTGCTGGTCGGTGGAATTATCTGAAGGGAAGCTGATCTTCGCTGATCATCAAGTGAAGTGAATAAGCATTAGGATTTCTGGCATGCAAGGCAGGGGCTACAATTAAAAAAAGCAGCAGCAGCAACAAATAATCATAAGTAATGTTCATAAACCTTTTAGAAAAGTTCTTCTATGCAAAGAATAACTGGTATTAGAAACAGACCCCTTATCTCTGGAAAACACATTTGTTAGGCTTATAAACAAGATATAAATTATGTATACCCTTGCTGCTGTGACAAAATACAACAAATACATTAAAAAAACATTTCATTAAATTTTAAATAAATTGCAGTTTTAACTCATGAGGAGATTGTTTATTTCAAGAGTTTATTTTTTCTAACTTCATTTTATCCTTATATGGCAAAAGTTATTGCCAACTCCTTCAGAGAAAAAATATTACCATTAATGCTCCGAAAAAGAAAAAATAATGACTCACATACCCATCAGAATTTTTTTCTTTTTTCAGTGCACAAGATTAATGGCCCTGTCCCCTGGCCATTCTATGGCGTTAGCACAGCAAATTACAATGGCAGTCACCAAAAATTTTGCCCACAAATTTGGAAACAAAAAAGTACTTCTCAATAGACCTCAAAGACATTTCAGTCTTCATGACTTCCCCAGATGGTTGAAAGGTTTTTTTCCCCAAAACACTTGAGCTTTCCTCATTGCTGCTGTGACCTCTGCTAGCATAAACAACTGTTTCTGTATTATATCAAGCTTCTGTGACAGTGATATTCAGGTAGCGTAATGCTTTATGCTTGTTTTTTCTTTTGGTTGATCTTTCTGTGCTTTCCTTTTTCTCCTCATGTTAATCACTTCTTTTCATCCTCCATGTTCTGTACCACTCCCCCCAAATCAGACAAAATTCTCCTCCTTGCCCACACCCCACAGCCTCTGGTTTTAGGCAAACAATGACTTAAGAGGAGCATTACAGAAAGTGATGGTGGCAGAACGTGCTCTGTAATGACAAAGTTTTTGCAAAGAAACCTCAGATAGCATAGTTACCTATCAACAATATTACTATTAATATATCCTACCTACAAAATCTGTTTAATTTAGGAGGAAAGCAGGCAATAAGTGGGTTTTGCATGTTGCATCAGTTAACAAATCATTCTACCGATCAAGTAGGTGCATTTGTGAAGGGTCAGGGTTTGCTGGGGTAGCAGCTGAGTGGATTATCAGTTTGTAGAAAAGTATGGTTGGCAGTATCAGCAAACTGAAGCCCTTTGAATCTTTTGTTCTGACAGATACTCAGAAAGAAATTTTATAGCAGCTGAAGCAAAGTATGGTAACTGGTTTTGTTAGAAAAAGCATAGCTGATATAAACTATGCTTTCAAATATACAGGAGTTTTATATAGTTAATCTTATTCACTCCAAAACAGAACCTGTTAGAGCAAGAAAAAAATACAGGACCATTCAGTGGAGTCAAATGCTTTCTCTACATCAAAGTATAATAATTGTTTCAGTGGTCGTGTACAACTGAAGAGAGCTAAATAGAGTGTTTGAAGCTAGTCCTTTGCCATAACGCTGGATCGATCAGGTGGAATGAAATTCCCTTCAAAAGGGATTTTCAAAACCACCAAGCATTGGCCTAACACTGCTTTAACTGAAGTTAATAGACACTGCAGACAGAGCAAAGGCGTATGGTCTCTCAGATAGTTTAGGCTGAAGAGAATGCCATGAGGCACTTAGATTTCAGAAAAGTGGGGGTTTTAGTGTCAACAGAAATATTGAAATAAGGTCCCAGTGATTAAATTATAAATACTTATCTGACAGAAGCATATCTAAGCACTGATGATATAGTTCAAAAGGAAAAAGTCTTGGCCAGGTCAGTGGGGGTTACTACCTGTGAATAAATGAGTTATGGGTAAAATAAGGTGTTCCCACATTATTTGCAGAAATCTCTGGTGATTGATTACTACTGGGTAGTGACTGAGAGTCATTTTCTAAGGTGCAAGCATTGCCATGTTTCAGAATTCAGAAAAAAGCGGCTCATTTTTATTTCCCCAGTTAAACTTTAATTTGGGGTTGAGGTAATTTGACACTTTATGCATTTGCTTGGATATGCTAAGAAAGATGGACTGCAATATGTCAATAGTTGAGTTTTGGACAGTTCAGTGCAACAGGTATTTTATACTAATATTCTGAATAGCTGCTTTGAAATTTTCACTGCCTAAGGTAAGCGAAGACTTTTCTAACAGTTTTCTTGAAAGTAGAATTAGATTTTAGACTGAAGGAAATTATGAGTTTGGAGATTTTGAAGAAGGGGAGATTTCAGCACAACCTATCTTATGGAATAGTATTTCCAACTTTCAGTTTGACCAGTGGTCTAAGAACCCTCACGCTTTGAGCCTTCATTCATTTTGCCTAGAGTTAAAGAAGAAACTTAGAGATGAATGAGAGAGAATCTGGAATTAGCACCAGTGTTGACTCCCTAATAAACTGAAATCTTATAGAAGTTTGGATGTTCCTTGTGGAACAAACATTAAACATGTAATTCTTCGTCTGGACAGAAAAAATCTTATAGAGCAATTCTAAATTTACAGAGCAGTTGAAATTTCTACCTGTGACAGTATCCAGACTGACTTCCTTCAGGCATTACTTCTTAAAGGCCTAACTAGCAAATCTCTTTTGAAATGTCATTGTGCGATTCCCCTACACTTAAATGCAATACACTGGTTTTCATTGGAGCAACCTTGACTTAGGGTCACAACATGGAACAATGAATATTGCTTAAATTATTTATTTAGGACAAAAGCATAAGGAGAAAACAGACTTTTTACCAGCGGAACAGAAAGAAGCAGTTGACCAAGTACACAACCAAATTCACAAAACAAACATAATATGTCTAAAGTGGATGGATGGATCTCCTGCAAGATCTCATGTAGTTTTCCTTGATTTGGAAACTATTTCAGCATCAATGAGAGAGAGATCTTCAGAAACTGCCTTTTTGCTCCTCCAACTTCTTCAAGGATCACAGCACTTTGTAAACTTTTCCTGTCATATCAATACTCATTTTTAGCAAAGATTGTAATATCACTGGAGACAATAAAACAATCACAAATCAGTGCAACTTTCCATTGCAGGCCTATGGGTCCTCATCTGCAACCACCATTATCTCTGTACCATGGAAATTCAGTGGTGTAGGTTTTTAATCAATATCTGGATTTATAAACTTGGATCAATATACTTGCAATGCATTAATTATGTTTTTAAAAGTGTGGAATTTGCAAAATTTTAAGTCTACAACACAGTTAAACAGCAATTTTATATAATTCACAAGGGCTGATAAAATATTCATACAAATTTTAGGTTCCTGTATATCAATTGTATTGCTAATACTGGCATGTTTTAAGAAGACACATGCAGAAAAATTGTTAAGGTGGTTTATTACTAATAGCAAATTATTTTTGTACTTTTATTTGGGGTGGATTTTAAAGAGAATATCAAGAGAGCAACAGTGCTGCAATTGTCCAGCTATTTGTTCCATGTGCACCTCTTCTTCCCAATCAGAAAATCCATACCTGTGCATAATACACAACAAAATCACAGAGAATAGTGAAGAGTCTTATCAAACTTATTTTCAATCCAGAAATTTTCTAACCTAGTTAGTAATTTGACAATTGTTACATTTTTAACTTGCAGAAATACAGCAATTTTTCTTCTATTAACAATGAGAAAAAAATGTTTCCTGTGTGTGTTTCCATGTGAGTTGTTTTTTCACATTCTATAAAATCTCCTTTCCTTCACATCAGGTTAGGTATAGATCGTATTTTTCATTAACAGATAGCTTCTGGGACTGCTCAGATTGAAACTGTAGCATTTACTTATCCCAAAGCCTTACCCCTCCCTGATATTGATCTAGTTGCAGTGGTAAAATACTAAAATCTTGCATCATTTAAAATCTAATTTCTTCCACCACCCAAATAATCTGTAGGTATTCAGACAGAACATATTTCCAGTTGCCAATTTCTAGGGTTTTAAAGTTTATATTTTTTTTTTTTTTGTCTGCTTAATATATTTTCCTGTATTTTAGACCTTACCCTGCAATGCAATTAGAGAGTGAAATAGTAGACAAACAGAAAAAAACATTATTTATTATTTTGCCATAGAAAAAAAGATAAACAAAAGGTATATTGGAACAGGATAGTCTACTTGCAATTTTAGTAAAATTTTAGCATTAAGATTTTTTTTTCCTATTCCAAGAGCCTAAACAATTTAACATCTTTCCTATGACCTTGTGTGTGTGCATGGATCAAAACCCAAGAAACTATGAAGTAATTAAAACCTTAAAATCTCATTGCCAAATTCCAATTCATACAGTTCAAACCCAAGTAAATTAAGTTCATATGAAATAGGAATCATGTTTCTAGCTATCTGCTATTGTCTCCCTGATATCTGAAGTTTCCAAGGAGAATAAAACAACTTTTTGCTCATTTCACAGGCTGTTCCAATTCTTAGACATAAGATAAGGAACATAGAATCATGGAATGGTTTGTGTTGGAAGGAATCTTTAAAGATTGCCCAGTTCCAACAACCCCTGCCATGGGCAGGGGCACCTTTCACTAGTCCACATTGCTCAAAGCCCCATCCAACCTGGCCTTGAACAATTCCAGGGTGGGGGCATCCACAACTTCTCTGGGCAACCTGTTCCAGTGTCTCACCACCCTCAGAGTGAAGAACTTCTTCCTCACATCTAATCTAAATCTACCCTCTTTTAGTTTAAAACCATTACCCCTTGTCCTATCACTACACTCCCTGATAAAGAGTCGCTCCCCATCTTTCCTGTGGGCCCCCTTTAAGTACTGGAAGGCTGCTATAAGGTCTCCCTGGAGCCTTCTCTTCTCTGGGCTAAACAACTCAACTCTCTCAGCCTGTCCTCATAGGGGAGGTGCTCCAGCCCCCTGACTTTCTTCATGGCCCTCCTCTGGACCTGCTCAAGCAGGCCTACGTCTTTCTTATGCTGGGGCCCCAGAGCTGAACACGGTACTCAAGGTGGGGTCTCACAAGAGCTCAGTAGAAGGCAAGAATCATCTCCCTCGACCTGCTGGTCACACTTCTTTTGATGCAGCCCAGGACATGATTGGCTATCTGGTCTGTGAGCACATATTGCCAGCTCATATTCAGTTTTTCATCCACCAATACCCCCAAGTCTTTCTCCACAGGGCTGCTCTCAATCCACTCATCGTGCGGCCTGTATCCGTGTTTGGGATTGCCCCAACCCCGGTGCATGACCTTGGATGAGTTAAAATTCATGAGGTTTGCACAGGCCCACTTCTCAAGCCTGTCAACGTCCCTCTGGATGGCATCTCTTGCCTCTAGAGTATCAACCACACCACTCAGCTTGGTCTCATCAGCAAACTGGTTGAGGGTGCACTCAATTCCACTGTCCATGTCACCAACAAAGAGGTTCAACAGTGCCAGTCCCAAAACCAACCTCTGAGGAATGCCACTCATCGTTGATCTGGACCTGGACATTGAGCAGTTGATCGCAACTCTTTTGAGTGCAACCATCCAGCCAATTCATTATCCACTGAGTGGTCCACCTGTCAAACCCATGTCTTTCCATTTTAGAGACAAGGATGTCATGTGGGAAAGTGTCAAATGCTTTGCACGAGTCCAGGTAGATGACATGTATTGCTCTTCCCTTATCCACCAATGCTGTAACCCTATCATAGAAGGCCTCAGGATTTGTCAGGCACAATTTGCCCTTAGTGAAACCATGTTGGCTGTCACCAGTCACCTCTCGCTTTTCCATGTGCCTTAGCATAGTTTCCAGGAGGATCTGCTCCATGATCTTGACAGGCACAGCAGCGTGACTGACTGGCTTGTACTTCCCCGGTTGTTCCTTTTTTTCCCTTTTCAAAAATGGGGGTTATGCTTCCCCTTTTTCAGTCAGTGGGAACTTTCCCAGACTGCCACAGCTTTTCAAATATGATGGATAGTGGCTTAGCCACTCCATCTACCAGTTCACTCAGGATCTATGGATGCATTTCATCAAATCCCATGCATGAGATGAAATGGTCAGTCTTATCTTCATAACAGCTTATTCTCTCTTGTAAATTTCTAGCTATTATTATTTATATTAAGAAGGTGGAATAGTATTTGTAGAGTTTATACAGTGCTCCAATGCTCTGGTGCTTAAAAATTAATGAAGAAAAAGAGAGAAAGAGACAGAAAGGATAAGATTGAAAGAAAGAGAAAGAACAAAAGAAAGAAATATTTTTAGTTTTAAAATCACATTCAGAATTCTATTGTTTAGGCTTCCATGTCTTTAAAAAATGACACAGAATGTAAAGCAATAAATGATGTACAAACCTGGGATGCAGGTGGGGGACAGGAAAAGGGGACAGGAAAAGAGTTCTGTTAGACTGGAAAAATATTAGTTGTGTTATTTCTTCTTAGCAGTAAGTACGCTGCAAAAGTAATGTAAGAGTTCATAACCTAGCCCCAATGTGTTGTCCTGTTTAGTGCACATTATAGTGCTGAAAGGAACAGGACATGTATAAATAAATTGCCTGTTCAAAGAGTTGTTGTGTACAGGTTTCTGAGATATGTCCTTTAGCATTCTTAAAGTATTTAACAGTTATTTCATAAAAATCAGTCCTCTCTTCACATACGGTTTTAGTGCCTCTTTGATCTGATCAAGCTAGCATATAACTAGGTGCAAAAGAGGTAAGGATATCGTTTGCTTGAATTGTTCCTAGATGTCAAATTTGTTGAATATTTATAACATTGGTTTATTGACCTTCTGAACATGCATCTTTTTTCCACTTGCCATGAATTCTAGGCTCATCTGGAAAAGATTGTGTTATGCCTTGGTGAGGATTTTAAATGCAAAGCCTTAAATAAAGTGAATGCCACTGAATATTCAATTGTTTGCTGTGTGTTCTTTTATGAATTTATGACATTTGAATTCTGTAACAGAACCCTGAAAATCAACCTTCCAATTTGCAGGAATATAAAAATCATTAACATTTTGAGTTATCCTGAGGACGCAAATAGAAAACTTGGAAATATGATACTTGAACCAGGAAAATTTCCCAGAAGTCTGATTAAGGAGAAAATGTCAAAGTCATTGAGAAAGGTCAAAATAGGAAGTATATTTGACATCATCCACTGCAGTAACTTCACAGTATTCATTCTGCTTTTTCTTGTTTTCAGTCTTGCAATGAAACAAAAAATAATTAGTCATTGCATTAAAAAATCCAGGGAAAAAGGAAGAGTATGTTTCTACATTTTTACATAGTACTTCACATATTCAATGTTATTTCATATATGGGTAATTTCACTGTTCTCAGTTTCCTCTGCTGTTTGTGTACCTCACACTCCAAACAGCAGCAGAAAAAAGTCTGGTAAAATTAGGTCATGTGTTTGCAATACCACAAAACTTAGCAAACACTGTTATCATAGTGTATAATATATAAAAAACTCATTCCTTTTTAGCTTTGACTCTACTAAATTTGAAATTCAGCAGATCACCATCCATGCAACCTCTACACAAAACACCTAGTAACCCCAGTTTTAAACTCAGTTCCAGTTTTCCATTCTTGTATATGTCTTCTGTGAGGTTAACTAACATCCAAGATGGGGAAGAGAGAGCTTTCACCAGAGAAAGATTTCAGACAGACAGACAGAAAGACAGAAAGACAGAAAGACAGAAAGAAAGAAAGAAAGAAAGAACTCTTTTTCCATAATCAGACACTCTTCTTCTCTGTAGGGATGTTCAAACAGTTTAAGAGAGCACCTGCTGTTCATGGGGCGAGAAACATTTGTACTGCCAAAGAAAGTCGTTTGTATCAAACTGTATGGATCAACAGTGACACCCAGTGGCCAATGCTTTTGCCACAGCGCTGCGTTTACTAAAGCTGCATTTCCCTACTCTTTTGTACTAGTGTGCTTTCTGCATGTAAGGAATGAATAACTCAAGCAATTCTGGTTTAATACGATTAAGCCAAATATTGTTTGGTGGTGGGTTTTTTTTTTCTTTTACTAATGTCTTTTAATATTATGAACAGTTTGCAGTGCATGATGTTTGCAAATATCAGTTTTATATAGGTTTAAGACAGACTTTAAATAGTTAATGCTAAAAGTAACATACACAGCCAAAGTAAAAGAAAAATTAAGGCAATTAATAAAGACAAAATGGCATCATGGCCTAATACTGTGAAAGCCTTTAATTTTAAGGAGTGCTTACTTGTAACACAAAATTATACTGACTTTAATTAATATTATATTAATATTATAATATTAATACTTTAGGAAGATTCCATTCTCTAAAAAAAAGCACACACATTACTTCTAGTAAGCAATTATCTATATGGTTGCACTCACATTTCTTCTTCTTAAGCCCTGATCTTGCCAGTGAATCAAAAGAAAAGGACTGCAAATTCTTTCAGGCACAAGCTGTGTCTTAACATTTGTAGGCAGGATTAACTGAAATAGAAGCAAAAGAAAAAGCATTTACATTTAAATTTTATACTTTTCTTTCGAAGTGCCAGGGTATGGCTAACTAAAGTGTGTGCCCATATGGTATAAGAGGGAAGGAATAATTTCTAAATTACTCTACCTGCAGTTTTCAGGCTAATCATTACTAGGATTTTTTTCCTCCCTGATGTTGTGGATAGTACTTTCACTTGCTATATAACAACACAGTCTATTTATTTCATTGAAGATGAAGTTAATCACTTCTTTACCACAGGACTAGTGATATATATATACACAAATCACTATATATGTATATGTATAAACATGTTTTACTCTCCTTGGATCATTTATTATCCAAAGAATGTAAACACTATCCTGCTCAGACTGATGAACAGTATTGTTGAATCACTGCCCTCATATGCAATTATTTAGTGTAGGATTGATGGTAAAGCATAAAAATCATAACTGAAAATCCAGAGTACTGAAAAGCAGGAGTCAAACTTTGAACTGAAAGTGAAAAAACACGTAAGTCTACTAGTGGAAGGATTAAAACTGCAGAGCAGGTGGCCTAATCCACGGATAAATTAGGTTTTCTAAAAAATACAGATGCATTTGAAAATGGAAAAAAAAATTAATCTTGTTTTCTTCTAACTGTAGCTTTTTAATAAGCTGATGCTAAGGAAAGCTTTCCAATAGGTTTTCTAACATTTTCCTATAAATATTCTCTTCCAGTGGGATTTTCAAGTTTAGTCATGCAGTCTCTTTTTTTTTTTTTTAGAAAACAGTATAGTACCCTTGTCTAAATGAAGTATTAACTACTTTAAAAAGACGGTTTTGAAATTTGAAAAAAAATGCTGTCTGCCTTTTTCTCTCTACATCAGTCAGTTTTGGAGGTATGACTGCTTTCTGTGAAGCAGATTCTAGTGTTCTAGCTGAGATTCCTAAAAACTAGGGTTGCCTGCATATTTTGTATTCCTTTTTTTTCTGAAGTGGGAACATCAATACAGCAAGGGAGGCTAAGAAAATATCCAGATTCTTCCAACCAAAAAATGACTTGCAAGAGCTCAGAATCTATTACTGCTTGACAGATGGTAAGAACAGAATTCTATGGCATGGATATAAGATTAAAATCTGTATGGTTTCTTAATACAAACATCTAACAGTCCACAAATCTCTATTAAAAGACATGTATTCTGAAGTACTTTCTACAAAAAGGCTAGTTGCTTTCATACTTAAAACTTTAAAACCAAAAGGGTTTATGATGTTACCATTCCAAGGAGACATTCTCCTCCAAGTATTCTCTCCACTGCCCTTCTACCTGCCAAGGATAGTCTGATTAACACTTCCCTCTGGGAAGTATTTCTGCTAGACCAACACTGTGCTTTATCAGCTCCTTTGTAGCTTAGTGAAACAGCATCCACGACCTTTTGAAACCTCCTTGACTTTATATTATGGTTTTCCATGGTGAGAAATGTGATCAGTTCTTCCAAAAGAATATTCAACAGCTGTAGTTGGTCATCCCAGAAACACTGTTGTCCCAGTTATTACTGGCAAATAAAAACCTAGCAGCTAGCTGGTATTTGCTATAAACAAAGTATTTACCCATAGCACATTTCCTCTGCAAACTAGAAAGGAGCAGTTTACATTTCAGTTCATAACCTAGAAAAATTACACTATACAAATACAAATGGGGAACAATGAACAGGGCTCATTATTAGCTCTTATCAGAAAGAAAGATGTAAAAAGTAATAAAACAACCACAATGGGATAGTTCAGTATGAGTGAACCTTAAATCTTGCTCGCCATGTTTCAGTAAATGAAGGCCATCTGAGATTGGTTTGAGGATCAGTTCAGGAATTTTTGCATAAATTTAGTAAGAATACATTTATTTAAAAAATGCAAAAGCAGAGCCAGATCCTCAAAACAATGAACCATTCATTACAGTACAATACTTTAATTACAATAAATTTAAATGTAAAATGGAGATTAAAGAAAATATTAAAAAAAAGGAACAGGATAAATTCTTCTCTTTTGTAGAGAGATTGCTTTATAACAAGAACATGAGTATTTTCATATACACTGTTATTTGTGCTACAGGTATTACATATATAAAATTAGGAGGAGTTCGTTTGTATGTGTTATTCCTGTGCTTCAGACAAGTTTTTCATTAACCAACAAACTTATTGCAATTAATACTGTTCTATAACAGCTATATGGGAGGAACATACTGCCTTATTTGCTAGACCAAGGAACTGCAATTCAGTCTTATTTTACAACAAATACCACTTAATGCAATCCTCAGGGAGGCATTCTTATATACTCAGCTATCTTATTTTTGTCATCACCCACTTGACAAGTCTTTTTACCCACAATAGAAGACATTTTACTGCTGATATTTAGTATCATTTAACTATGCCACTTTGGTACAACAGAGCAAGTTCTATACTAGAGTTTGTCTCAGTGCCATGCATTAAGTAAAAACATGCAGGTTTTAATTGAAAACAGTATTTCATTTTCAGTAACTCAATACAACTTATTGACATGATCTATAGTGAAGTCTTAGTTTCTGGGCATAAACACACAACCAATCAAAATGTGTGTTATAATATTCCAACAAAACCTACACACTTTATACCCATTTACTTATGCCAGTGGGAGGAAAACAGATGGGACTTTTTGCTCAGGATAAATTTCTTCTTCCTCAGACGCTACAGGAGATGTTTAGTTTGAGGAGGGAGGATCTATGAGTAGAGAATAGGAAGTGTCTGCTCTCATTTCATAGCCCTGCAGCGCTACCTCCTCCATTGTCCTGTGTAGGGAAAATTTTAGAAAATGCTATTGTAGTAATCATGGCCTTCATACTTCTTTCTAAGAGCTTCCACATTCTGTTCCCAGCTGATTTTTTTCCAGATGACTGAGTCTTTTATAAAACACTATACATTGTCTCTCCCTTTCAGGTGCTCTCTCCGGGAGCAGACACATTGGTGTCACCCAGTGGGGGGTACCTTTCACTGCGACCATTTCTCCCTTTGCCTGCCAGCCATTTAGTGGAACCTACAGTTCTGGTACTTGCATCAATATGAAATACAGTGTTGTACACCAAACCCTCCTTCTGGAACAAGGGATGCGAGTGTCAAGAAGGTGGCTACAGAGAATACTTCACAACTTCAGTAATAGCTGTGTATTCATCGGAGAAAGTACTTCCTCTCCTGGCCTCTTGGTGAGTCATACTCTTTCTCCAGCCCTCCAGCCCAGTTAATCCATGTACTGCAGATTAATCTTTTAAAAAAAGCAGCTTTATGCCTGGAAATAAAGACTTAAATATCGTTATGACACACATGTTTTTAAGGAAGTGTTGTTCAATGCTTGGAAGGCGCTGTAATCATCACTAAATGATAGGCAAGATAGAAAAATAAACACACACACAATAATGAATTGCTTCTCAAATATAATAGTCCTCATGCCCTGATCACAAGACACAAACTCAGGATACTGTGAGTGACCTCCTGGCAAAGCAATGATAGTGCAAAGGAAGAACCCCAGGAGTTCACAATTGCATTCTTCTAGTCTTATCCCAGAAAAAACAGTAGGCTCAAAATTTTTTGGCTTTCATTAAATTTCAGAATAAATTTGAAGCGGGAAATATGATATTCTTCATGCAACAATAACTTATTCAGGCATTCCAACATTCTGTTTCTACATAGGGCAAACTTTCCACGATGGCTTCAGCTCTGAATTTTTTATTTATATTTTTAATTTAGTTTTCTGTAGGCTGCTTTGCATTGTCACATTGTAATTCAGCTGAGCTCAAGTTCACAGTGTTGAATAAGTCTCCCAAGCAAGCTAAAGAATTTTTATGTCTTAGATCCAGTTGAAAAGGTTGCTGCATTAAAACCATTGATGTGTGCGAACTAAAGCTTCCTTCAGTGTTGGTGTTGGAATAAAATATTCAAGACGATAAAAGCTGGCCTCAACAACTCTGGAACCTGCTTTAGCATTAAAAGTAGTATCAATACAATACCATAAGGTCAATGACACTTCTCTAGTTTTGTTATTACTATATCTAAGTATATAAATTTCATATAAATTCCTTACAAAAAAAATTAATGACAGTCTATATCAGCAACCATAAAGGCAAAATCTTCTTGAAAGTGGTTGTTACATATTTAAAAAACCTACATTATGGAAGGACAAGAAATTTAAATATACAAAATGAAGGGTCATCTGACAGTACAGAAATAAAGAACTAAGATACCTCTTTATTTTAATATCATACCAGATGAATATTTTACCTGCTATACTGGTATTAAAAAAAAAAAAAAAAAAAAGGTCCTTATAGAATAATTAGAATATATATGAAATATCTAGAGCATATCACAGCTGTTACAGTGTCATGCTGTTGTTTACTAACTCTCCAGAAGAAACAATAATAACATATAGGAATTGCCTTGCTTTACTAGTAGCAAAATATTTGCTGCCATTAAAGGCCAGTATTCAGAAGGAAGACAACAAAATAGAAATATTTGCGCTCCCATAACAACACCTCCAAAAATTCCTTAAAGGTTATTTTGTATGCTCTGTATTTTCACTTACAGATTCCAGTTTTGTTTATTTTCTGAAAATAATGATCCCATCCAAACTTATGCTAAACAAGGTAAATGCCCTGGAACCCCAAAATCAAAGCAGAGAGGATTTTTGTACATAACTTTCTTAATTTTTGGAGTCTTGTGAAGTCAAAGAAAGCAACTTCTGCTTTCATTGACAAGTGTGAAATCTGACCCAGACTACTCTCAGAAGCAGAACTGTTGTTGATTTCAGCAGCAACAGAATTTCATTCATCCCTTAGTATTCCAAGTTACAAGGAGCTTTTTTCTGCATATTTACACGAAATATAAATGAACATTGTAATTTAGACTTTCAAAGCAAGCCATGACTTACAGAGAACACCCTTGCACCCACGGGACATTTGAAAAGTTAAAATCAAGAAGGCTGGGAGAGGTGAATATTTTTAGTAACAGCACAGTCCTTGTTAGGCTATGTTACCACAAAGTTTGTAGAACACTGATTTAAGGAAGTTCAATATGTTACTGATAGCACCTGCTCTTTCCACATAAACTTGCAGTTTAATCAGCCCAAGTTCATATTTAAATCTTCAGTTACATCATGTTCATTCAGTCTAGTGGTATAATTTGTAGCAGCTGAAATAATAACACCACACTTTAAAAAAAGAGTGAAAAAAAGAGAATTATTTGCATGATTACTTTGCTTGCTATAAGCATTAGGCTTTTGCCCTCTGGAATCACAAGGGAAGTATTAGATTCTTTTTCTTTCAGACATGATGAGTTTAAGATGCAAACCAAATTTTAATCTTGATTCTCAGGTATTCTGAACCCTATTCATCACTGGTCCTAGAGGGATGGAAAGGTGTACATTAGAAGTGTATGCTTCCCAATTCCCTTCTGAGCTTCATCAGCTTCATCCCTCTTTTACTACATATCAGAGATCTTCACCTGTATTTTGATGTCAATCGAGATAGTTGTGACACCAAGGGTCATTTTAGAAGGTGACTAGAATGGCCAGGCTGGCAATGGCTGGCTGGCTCATTCTCTTTCAGACAGCCAAGGGGCTAACTTTGGAAGAGACAGCTGGCTTTGCCTTTTCAAGTATTTCTTTTAAAAGGTTTCAGATTGCTGGGCTTGCCTCTTTTGTAGGCTTTTTTACAGCACGACAGACACTGAAAGGAACAGAAAATTGTCGCTATAGTGTTTTTCTACCAAGGTGTAAACAGCTGAGGCAAACTGAAATTCTATTATTTTCAGATAAAGTGAAATCTCTGACTTGACCAGGCTGTCGTGGTTTAACCCCAGCCAGCAACTAAGTACCACACAGCCGCTCGCTCACTACCCCCATCCAGTGGGATGGGGGAGGAAATCGGGGAAAAAAGTAAAACTCCTGGGTTGAGATAACGGTTTAATAGAACAGAAAAGAAGAAACTATAATGATAATGATAACACTAATAAAACGACAACAGTAGTAATAAAAGGATTGGAATGTACAAATGATGCGCAGGGCAATTGCTCACCACCCGCCGACCAACACCCAGCTAGTCCCCGAGCAGCGATTCTCTGCCCCCCCCTCCACTTCCCAGTTCCTAAACTGGATGGGACGTCCCATGGTATGGAATACACCGTTGGCCAGTTTGGGTCACGTGCCTTGGTTGTGTCCTGTGCCAACTTCTTGTGCCCTGGCTGGCCATGAGAAGCTGAAAAATCCTTGACTATAGTCTAAACACTACTGAGCAACAACTGAAAACATCAGTGTTATCAACGTTCTTCACATGCTGAACTCAAAACATAGCACTGTACCAGCTACTAGGAAGACAGTTAACTCTATCCCAGCTGAAACCAGGACACAGGCATATGCACCTTTAACATGCCTGTTTTTTTTTTTATTTTCCAATATACTTTGAGTTAAATATTAATTTTGGGGAAAAGGTAGCATGCACCATAAAATAGAGCTTAAAAAAAAAAAAGAAAAAAAAAAAAAAAAAAAAAGCTATCATCAACTGTGACTGAGTAAAACTAAAGACTGTGCCAGAGAGCTTAATAGCAGTGCAGTGGTCACAGAAGCCTGGTGTTTAAAAATTAATTTCTGGTTTGAAGCTGTTATTGGCAGTGCCAAGAGCATACAAAGTACATTTGTTCATGACCACTGCTAGTTTCAGAGTAGAAAATTCAAGAGGAAGACAATGAGGTCTGTCCGGTTTCTAAAATAGATCTGGGAAATATTTAAAATCTCCAGGCAGTGAAAAATAGATTTCCATGAAAGAAGAGCTAAAGGGCAAATTAGAGAAATATCTCATCCCCACATTTTACAAGGCTATAAACTTGTCTACTTCACAAAGGATGGCCTCCTATTAATTTGATAAAAAGCTAATCAGATGCAATTTAGGTTTCTCTAAAATAGATATTTAGGGAACATCTTCTTCTCTCTTTGTTCCTACTTGAAAGGAAAGAGATGTTTATCAGACCATTGACTTCTTAAAACAGAAACAAATGTTACACCGCTTTTCATGCTGTAAATGGAAAGAAAAACAGATTTGCACATTCAGTCGCTGAGCTGCAAATATAGTCCTGCAGCTACTCACAAGCGTAGCAGAAAGACTTTATTGTACCCATCAAAGATGTCACCATGTGCACCAATATCAAATAGTTTGTACTTTCATCTGTGAACTGAAAATTCCTGAACAAGTCTGAGCACTCCTGACCAGCAGTCCTAATATTTTAACAGAGGTACTGAGAATGTGTTTTATCTATCCAAGCAGTATTACGTGTTCTACTTCCAGCACCTCAGTGAATGAAAGTGATGACCTAAAGAGATAAGATTTTACACCGCGGGAGCACAGAAAGCAAGCAAGCACCAAAATTTGAAAGACAAGACTGTTCTAAAGACCAATTTTTGATGGTTAATAGCATTCTTCCAGTATCAGGAGTGGATTAAAATAATTTTGCCTTTTGGAAGAACTGAGGAAATCATTCAAACAAGTCCTGTAGTGAGTTCTGTTCAGTAAACAAAGATTTATTTCTGTGAAGATGCTTATAATTTAGACCTACTTGACAGATAGCCAAAAAATTCTGAAAGATTTTGTGGCTTCAGTTTTTCACTCTCTATTCAGGGCATGTCAATGGTCATCTAATAGTTAGAGTTCATTTCTGTTCCCTGACTCGTTGGTTAAAGTGCTTTAAAATGGAAAAATACAAAACTGAAAAATCTTTTCATTGCAGAAATACTTATTTGCATGCAAATACATGTCTATATGTAGAGTAGCTATTCCCCAAACATCCTTGGGAACAATAATATGTTCACATGAATATTTGTAAATAGCAAATAAAAAGGGGGTAGGAATATGGTCAAAGATGACAGCTGTTTAGAATTTAAATTCATGCTTTCCACCATCTAGACAAAAAAATTTCAGTGGATCTGATTTGCCACTGCATGTACTTCACTTAGTCATTTACACTTGTGCAAAGCATGACCGATGTAGGAGTTACTCACTAGCAGACCATCCTCATTCTAGTTGCACTTTTTGCACATCCAGTTTTCCAAGTAAACGTTGGGGGACAGTCATGCCCCAAATGACTGGCCGCGGTGAGTAAAGTTTCACATGACTTTACAGCATAGTTAGAAATGGCAGTTAAGAGATTAATCGTGAAGCAGCAGCAAAAGATCAATTAAATTGATAATGGTATTGATAATAGGCTTTCAGCGTGGCAGCTGGCAGTATAACAAGACCCTATGGCTGGCAGCTGATGTTAGACAAACTCAGCCTTTTAATCACATACACATTTTTAACTGTGAGGGGAAGTAATTAGCAGAGGTTACATAGGTTTCTGTTGGCAATTTAAAAATCAAGACTGACTATTTTCTAAAATATATGTTTCACTGCAGGTAGAAAGTTGAGGATGACCTATGTCCTGTACTCGGAAAACGAAAAACCAAATGATCACAGTGTGAATGTATCTGATCACTTATTCAGAAACTCCTTCAAATGAACAGCTACTGGTTTAGCCATCTAACTACCATGGCTATTGAGGTTGTAATGCTGCTTGAGTTGTGACAGCCTAAGACCCAAGAGAAAGCAAGGCTTAAAAGATGAGATTTTTCTGAGAAGGTTAAATGAAAAGGAGAAACAGGAACAAGGAGACAAGATTAGGGACACATAAGTGATTCTACAGGTTGAAACAGAAGCAACAAATTCTGAGATTGAAGTGAGGAATAGTTATTCTGAGTTAACTTATTATGTTATTCATTTATATAGTTTGAAAGGAAAAAGGAGGTCAACACCTATAGAACAGGCAGGATTTTACCAAGTATCAGAAGAACAGAAAAGAAACATTAGGCCCAAGGTTATATTTCCCCTACTGTGCGGGACTATTAGATAAGCACTCTACAAAAACCCAAAATCTGTTCCTGATGGATCTTGTGTTAAGTATGCAGTAATACCACAAATAAATAAAATAAGCATATTTTCTATTCATTAGTTAGAAAATAGCATCTTTATCTCAGTTTTAGCTGTACAACTTTAACAGGAAGGACAAAGCAGGACAAAGAAGTGCCAATTTTATTCTACACTGACTGCATCAAGGTTTAGTACACATGCTGAGGAGAGTGCAGATACTTATTAAAGATGCTGACACCGGCATAAAAAGTAATTACAGTATTGTGCCTCCCTTTATAACAAACAACTCTACTTCCCTATCTTAGAGGTGACTCAAAGCCTTAAATTAGAATTCTCAAGGTTTCCCACATAGGCAAACACTGCAGGATTTGAGCAAGTGGATATGCTTCCTGCTCATATCGCTTACTGCTAACTATAATTATAGTATTTATGAATTTAAACCTTAATGACAACAAACACAGCAGCTCCACTGCTCTTGCACTAGAGATGTCACTTTTAGTTTTTCCATAAGAACTGTAATAAAAATGGGGGAATGTTCAGCGGGTATTAGAGATATTCTTTTCCCCCTTTCTCCATCTCCTTGTTTCCCCTTCTCACCTCAGATGTAGGGGTGCTTAGAGAGACTTCTATGCAATACATGGAAACATTGAAGAAAATCCTTAAATATTGTTAAATCTTTCCTGAAAAATAAAAAAAAAAATAAATGAAAAGGAATGGTTTTCAGCAATTTTTCCTGTCTCAAGATCTGGATGGGGTTTCTGGAAACTATAAACTAGTGAATCGGACTACCATCTCTGGTAAAAGGGAAGAATCTATAATGAAGAAAAGTTCTAGAATCAGTATGGATTTTGTAAAGGACAACACTGTATCACTAACCTCCCAGCATTTTATGAGCATATAAATACATGCATGGATAAAGAGGATTCAGTAGACAAAGTATTTGGATTTTTCAGAAGCATTTGAGAAGATTCCACACTAAAAGCTTTGACAGGAACAAACCTGCCATGCTTATAGTCTTTGAATGTAGGAAGGGTCATTTTATGAGTTGAAAGCTGGCTAAAAAATAGGAAACAAGGTGGTTAAGACTTAATAGTTTCTGTCTGTGATAGAGAAGAGCCAGAAGGATGTCCCCTGGGGATGACTGTGGGTACTGTCTTTGTTCTCCAAATAACATCACTTTTTTTGCCACTGCAAGAAGCAGGCTGGACAGACCATTGGTCTGACTTAGTAGGCTGGTGTCCTGTACAGCCATCTTCTCATAGCTTTTTATGTTTTTCCAATACTTCAGTTTTATGCATATCTTGAAAAACAAAAAGATATCCAGGGTAAAAATTAGAAAGACATTGTATGAAATGTTGGAACAAATTAAGGACAGATCTGAATCAGCAAACAAACCCGTCTAAGTGTGGACATATGCAAGGTATGCAGCCTGACAAAGGGTATCCCATGCTTGGGATAGTTCATCCTGCTTTACTTAGGATATCTCTGAACAGTTTACAGGATTGTTCATACCCTCTGCTATTTTAAGTCGGTTTGGCTTTTGCCTTTACACCTAACATTGTTCTGTGAGAAAGGAATATCCATTTTCTGTTTGCTTGATTTTGTTCTGTTTTTTAAGCATCATCTCTTATCCACCAGTAGCAGTTTAGTAAGGCCTATTACACTTTGACAGTTTGAAACATGAAGTGAAGATAAGGTGCTGCTATAGTGAAAAGGGCCATTTCTAGCAATGGAACAGCAATATATTCAAATAGTGAAACAGGAAATATAGTACAATCCATTTTTTCGCCCCCTTGCTTTTGTTTCTGTGATTGTTATCTCCTTTCTAATGAATTTATCTCTTACTTCTCTTTTCATATTTTCATATTGCTGTAGGTCTCATTGAGCAAAGTAACTTAGGCATATGCACTAACCCTGAGAACAGCCCCACACAGCACTAAAGTCAATGTGGGTTGACATGATGTGATGCAGCACTACCTGAGGTAGTCCTCAGAGGCAGCCCCAGTACTGGGAGGTACAGATTCAGTATGCTTTAGTCAGCTTTATACCTTATTGAAAGCATCACTTGACCAAATAAATTTCCAATTTGTCTGAGATTATTACTCCAAGGACAGTACAAGTTCACACATTTAACAGTATTCATAAAATATCTCAGGTCTCTTTATCTTGTAAACTTCCCTTATCTCTCACACTGCAGTGTTATTTAGTTAGTTTTTGGGGAGAGAAAGAGGTTGTTTTGTTTTTCCTTTTTTTTTTTTATTGCCAAGTAAGTACACAACGATGTTATCATGAAGTGAAATTTTAAAAAGTTCTGCAAACATTTTCATGGCTCCTTCTGGAGAATTTCTTTGCCATTTCTTTTCTCCTTTCCTTGCTCCATGTTTGCCTAGGTATCATAGTCAGCCACCTACAGTAGAGGGGACATACAATGAGATCCCCTCCCTGCACAGCCGTGCAATGAGATCCCCTCAGAGATGTTTTGTTATCAAGATCAGTGAATCCAGGACTGCAGCCACACCCTGAAGCCTACAACAGGTGTGAAGCACCTCCATACTGTGAAGGTTGTCTGCTCAGTGATGCCACCACTCTTAGATGAAACATATCCATTCTCTAGCAGTAAATAGGCGGATCTTCTGTTCCTAAAAGCTCCCAGAGTTAGAAAAGTTATACACAGCACATGAAAAATAAATAGTAAACCAGATTATTTTAGAATGTTTTAGTTATATCATTTGTATATACAATAGAGTTTGAAAGCAAAAAAATAAACTATATGATTTATAAAGATAATTTTCCTGCAATTCCTTAGGAGTTTTATAATTCCTTGTCTTTATTTTGCACTTCAGTGGATTACTTTGCTTTGCCATGACTATCAATGCATCAAAACTTTCTCACCCAACTTTTGCTAAAGTATTTTAATTAAAATGGGAGTATTTACAGTTGTTATATCATATTAATATTCCAGTAGGCATAAAAATTTCACTAAATAATATTGAATAATTAAGAAGGAATACATTATTGATCAGATAGGAACAGTTTCATACAATATAAAATGCTATTGTGTTTGTGTTTTTAATATCTATTATTGAAACCAAGTTGATACTGGTAAATGACTTTCTACTATATAGACTAAGCAAATTTTAAATGGGGATCACCTAGTGTTGTGGAGATATAGAGGACATTCTCTAGTGTTGTAAATATGAACATCAGGGTCTTGTTTATTTCTCCCCTAAAATAGTTTTAAAATACCTGGCAATAGTAAAAGTTAAATTTTCTACTTACTATACTATTTACTAAGTTTGCTATTTACAGTATTATCTGACGATTCCCCTCCGGTCACTACCCCAAAGGGATATCTTATCAGGTAATTTATTATGTATAAATGTTTTTCTTGGTTATGTGCCTTGTGATATTCTTCAGAAAAAGCCTGAAATAGGCATTATGGCAAAATGTGATAGCGATTATGAAAAGGAGATCATATTCTTAATTGAGAGTACACTGAGACATTTCTCTTCTTCTGAAAACAGTCTGTTGATGTAGAATTTCACAGTGTGAATTTTCTGTGCAGTCTCTTGGTTTCTCTTCATCAACATTTAAGAGATAGTCTTTGAAAGTGCTCTCATACAGAAACTTTTCAGCCCTACTTTTCATTTTTGACCAGTTTCTTGAAAAGAAGTCTTACAGAACATCGACTAAATCTAATACAAAGGTGATGCGCAGTCTATGTTTTAACCTTGTTTCCTCAGGAGATTAAGTTCTTGTGTTATCACTCTTTCTTTTCTTTCCCTCTCCTCTTCACACATTTTGGATCTTGTTTTCCAGGTCTGACTCTGTTTGACAAAGGAGTCTCAAAGACTTTATCCAAACTAGAGGATCCACATACCTGAGCATGGCCCAGCTGCTCACTCACATGGCGTCCTGGTTTCAGCTGGTATAGAATTAACTGTCTTCCTAGTAGCTGGTACAGTGCTATGTTTTGAGTTCAGTATGTGAAGAATGTTGATAACGCTGATGTTTTCAGTTGTCGCTAAGTAGTGTTTAGTCTAAAGTCAAGGATTTTTCAGCTTCTCATGCCCAGCCAGTGAGAAAGCTGGAGGGGCACAAGAAGTTGGCACAGGACACAGCCAGGGCACCCGACCCAAACTGGCCAACAAGGTATTCCATACCATGGGACGTCCCGTTTAGTATAGGAACTGGGAAGCGGGGGCAGGGAATAGCTGCTCGGGGACTAGCTGGGTGTTGGTCGGCGGGTGGTGAGCAATCGCCCTGCACATCATTTGTACATTCCAATCCTTTTATTACTACTGTTGTCATTTTACTAGTGTTATCATTATAAGTATTAGTTTCTTTTCTGTTCTATTTAACCGTTCTTATCTCAACCCGTGAGTTTTACTTCCTTTTTTTTCCCCGATTTTCATTTTCAGAGTGAGCGGCTGCGTGGTGCTTAGTTGCTGGCTGGGGTTAAACCACAACACATGGCCACATGATATCCAGCTGCACATCATCTTCTTCCCAATGGTGAGGAAAAGCTCCTGTTCTTTGCCCTGTAAAGAGCAGCAAGTGACTGGTGATTCACTGAGGTCGGTCAAAGAACATGAGCAGGATCCAGAAATATTACCAGAGGGAATCAATGAGGAAGATTAAATATATTGTGGACCTGGAGAGAGCTGGGATATCATGTTGGGAGTGTGGAAAGTACAGAATATACAAATCGCTAAGAAGCTGGGGTTTGCTAGTTTGGAATTGTTGAATTCATGGAATTATTATTTTTTAATCAATTGTTGTTGCTGACTTGGGTTATTATTGACTCGTGGAATTTTTATTTAATGTCTACTAAGTTATTTGTTTAAGGGTTCCACTTTGAAGCATGGTTTATATGTTAGGACTCACACCTGATCATTGGAGGAGAGGCTCATATATGAATGGCTGTGTAGATGTTTATCCAGCATATAAAATATCAGCTATGAGAAACTGTGACATTTAGACCTAAATAAAAACACCCATCTTCTATCCTTCCACAGGACCAGGGGATACTTTAAGGAACCACCTAACAGTCCCCAATTAAGCACTACAAAATGTAGAAAAATAATGATGTACATTAAAAAAGAAGCTTTTTCTGAAGCATATTAGCCGCTCCACTTCCACAGGCTTACTGAAGGACTACAAGAACTGGGAATGGCAATTACATCTGATGGTATTTATATTTCTACTGACAGACCCATGCTTTATTACCCAATTACCATATGCCATAGGCCATGCTCTGGAATGTGATCATCTCTTAAATTGCCCTTTCCAAGCATAACTAACACCAAAAAATCTGCAGTTACTAATGCAAATCTATTAGGATTGAGTGTGTAGAAAAAAGAAGGGTGATAGTTGGGAAGTGCTGAGTCAATTCATCAAGCAGAGGCACCAAGAGAACAAACACTCCAGCAATACAAAATATTCTCAAAGATTAAAAAGAAGTCCTTAGGTTGTAAGGCTTGCAGACATCCTTTATGTTTCTATACTTTCCCTTTACTATTTGCAGTGTTCACCAGCCTTGCTGTATTCACAGCTTATTCCACAATGAACAATTTGTATTTTATATTTATTCACCTTAAAACTTAGATCTCCACGTCCTTGACATGCATGCACACCACTTCTAAAATGCAACCCCTCTAGTGTATTTGCAAACTATTCATATAAATTCTTTATATTAATCAGATTAGGAAAGATTGGAGGATTTTTTTTAATTGTTTGACAGAGAAACAAGAGCAAAAATGAAGCTGTATGCTTCTATCTTTAAGATCTAATGGTTTACCTCACTTTATCCTACTAGCTCTCATAGATAAAAAAGTGTTTTTGCCTTCTCTTTCTCCTGTGCCACTTAAGAAAAACACACGTTAATCCAGTCAGAGTTAAGGTCTTGTAGAAAACAAACACAACTAACTGACAGATACTCAGTGTCATTACTGCAGATGCTGAAGAGCTCAGCTGAAGATATTAATGTTCTGTTATGTCTTCTCCTGTCACCTAGTCAAAAAGAGCAGTTCAGTTTTGAAAGCTTTGTCAGATGCTGTGCACTCAGCTAAGTAACAGATCAGATCAATATTTAAATCATCTTACTATACTCAGTAATGATCTTCTCAAAGCTGCAGAAACTACTATGTTACATGGCCTATTTAAAGTGTAAAATGTACACAATGGGATGACTAGGCTGTTTTTCACAGCTTATTATATCATTTATTATTTCAGTTTAATTAAAATTGATAGGACTCGTCACCTTGGAAATAATTTTACTACTTCTATACCTCTGTAACTTTTCTTCAGCACATAAACTTGCCAATTATTAGTATTTTTTTCTCTACTGGCTATTAATTTTTCAGTCTGTAAGCTAAAATACCATGTATGAACTTGATTTTAGAATTGGTGGGTAATAAATTCCTCAAAAAGTTATTATTTTTTGTACAAAGATTCTCCTCTACCAGTGCTGAGCTCTCCCTCACCTTGAATAAAAAAGCATCTATTAAGAAGTGGCTTCTTTACTTAACAGTAAACTCAAATCTACCAAGCAGCAGGCTCAGAGATTTGTCATCCAGTTTTGGATGAACAAGGCTGTCTGTAGAGGTATAAGCAAAGGGAGGATTTTTTTGGGTTTTGTTTTTTTGTTTTTTTTTTTAAAGGACACCCTCCCCCCCCCCATACATGCACAAATAACACATACAAAATGGATATTTGTAGTTTAGAGTTCTTATTCTTAAAAATTCAGGTAGGAATCCTAACTCTGCTGTAAACTGCAATATGGTCAAGTGGCAGAGAAATAGATGCATGCAATAACATAAATGCCAAAAAATTAGTCAGCACAATGTATTACCAGCAGTCCAGCTCTAGGAGGACTCTAGGATTAAAACCCTGAGATGCATAAGGGCAATCCGCAGTGCCCAGGGAGAGTTAGGCTGCACCTATCTCGTCTTCCAATGAGCACTTCAACACAGCAGTTTACAGATCATGCACACTACCACTTCTACAGAGCACATGACTGCTCCTGTTCTTAGAAGGCTTTTTGTACAGAAGTAGAGAAGCAAGTAGCATAACCATTCCCAGGTCTCCTTCTGACAAGGAAATGTAATGAAGCTACAAGACAGTGCCTGCACCTGGGCTTTGGAGATGGGTGACGGACACGCTCGACACCCCCTTAACCAGACCAGCAGTAGTTTGGTACAGGCTCCAAAGGAGATAAAGGCCTGAGCCATAGCTGGGCCAAGAACTCCTCTAGGAAATCCACAAAGGAGCAGATCAACACAGTGAGAACAAAGAACGTTGTGGGTACAAGGAGTCTCTTGCATACTTCTCCCATTGTATGCAATTTGACTATGAGCCAACCCCTTTATCCAATAAATATGACAGCCTAAGGGAGCCTTCTTTGAGCTCTCCCTGCTAGGCAGCATGGCTGTGTGGCGGTGATCTCCCCCCTTGAGGTGGGATGCCTCTCAAGGTTGCTTCTCAAAGCAGCGAGATCCTTTACCAACGACAGATTGTTGGATGAGCCCAATTTGAGCTCTCCCTGGACAGCAACTGGACTGCACCCCAGGCAACCCTCCCCTTGAGCAGGGATGCCTCTCAATGTTAAGAGATATTAGTCATTTATCTTAAATAAGTATCACTTAGAGTTATAATGTTGTGTGATTTAGTATGCTGTTTGCTTAGCTTTACTTTGCATGAGTAGCTAGATTTGCTGAACTTATACTGAGCATGTACTTACTTAGTCAAAACAGGGGCCTCCAGAATCAGTGTAAATCAGAAAATATGGAGGTTTCAAGGCTACAAGCATCAACAGCAGCTGGAACTTGACAAGACAACGGCCTGTGTGGAGACAGTGAAGGAATCCAATAAGCGGTCAGAAGATCTCAAACCAGAATCACTATTGGACCAAAGGGCTTGTGGAAGGCACATGAAGAGAGTGTGAAGAGTGCGTGAGGGGCAGGTGAATAAGTCTGTAAGGGTATAATTGCCCAGGGATTTCTTTGTTTGGGTGGGTCCCTCCCCAGAGGCACCCAACTCAAGCCAATCCTGCTGCTATACCAATCTATTAAATTATTTACTTTTGTAAGATTCGATGCTTGAGACTGTTTGGGGAAACCTAGGGCTCAAATTTCAGAGCAAACTAACACTGGACACCTGGACAGAAGGCAATTAATAGCATGCTACACTTTGAAATCCTAAGTGATATAAAGTATTGATTGTACACATATAATCTTTTAGACATAAACTGGTGACCAAATCTGAGACTATGTCTGGATCCAGCTGCACCTAGACTCCTCTCTGAGAAGTTTAGAAAGCAAGGGGGTTCATTCTGAAGCTCACAACTCAATGGGAGGTTTTCCTTACCCTTTGACTCTCTTAAATATAAACAATTGACCAGGTCTGAGACTATGTTTGGATCTAGCTGCACCTAAGCTCCATTAGGAGTTCAGAAAGCAAGGGGGTCCATTCTGAACCTCATGGCTCAACAGGAGGATCTCCCCTAACTTTTTGCATCTCCGATCCCTGTGCAAATCATGGAAAATCAATTCTAACTTGATTTTCCTTTGTATGTCTCTCCCATGTAGTAAGTAATAGAGTGATCCTCGCCATCAAACTCTGTTAAGTCGCACTTTTACAAATTCTTTAAGTGATCTAAACACTCATGCGTGACAATGGGGAATGATCCTTCCTATAGCAATATTCAGCATAAGCTTGGATACCACAAATATAATGTGAAGTGACCTATACACTGATAAAAGTACTTCTTGCTAGCCAAACTGGAAATGTTAGAAACAGCTGTTCATCCGAAATCCTAATGCTGTGTATAGCTTCAGCACCATATGAAAGCAGCACAAAGGCACCTCAATTCAGGTCCAGAAGAGTGGTGATACAAATAATTTTATTTGCTGGTAATTTTTGCCTGAAAAGAGGATAATCTGAATTGCTCTTCACCCTAGAGGGAGTCGAACTTTCTACCTTAAAGTAAATGACTTCAACAACAAGTGTACAGAGGTGATTATAATTCAATACAGAAATATTAATATATTAGAAGAAATCTTTTAAAAGGAAAGTGGACTTCCTGGGTTTTGAATCACACAAGTACTTACATACCTACTCTCTTTGCACTAAAAAAAAAAAAACCCAAACAATTTCCATTAAGTAAGATGGCAGATATCTTATTTCAGGGCTACTAGGTTTCTCTGCTTTGTTAATGATAGAATTCCATTTAAAATTCAAATACCTTCAGTAAAGTATTTGATTTGGCAGATACAGAGAAAATGTTTTTGTACTACCTAAACTGCACACAACAAAATATTTTTGATCTGTACCGCACACAATATTTTTTGTCTTTTTTTTCCAGTTTAGTTAACCAGTCCATGAAATTCTATTTTGAGACAGTTACTTTGTTTACACAATTAAACTTGTTTTAGCGGGAATTACATATCTACACTAAGATTTGTATTACAGAATTTTAGCACCGAGATTGATTGTGTATGTCTGTAGGGGAAAGGAACGACATTTATGAATGTGTTTTGGGGTGGTTTTTTTCCATTTCTGTTTGTTGCCTTACCCAGTGGAAGCCAATAGGCTTTGGTTTTCTTGCATTTAATGAAACACGAGTCAAATTTCTCACGATGGCATCAAACATATGAAAAATATATCAAGAATCATGCAAATACTTGGACTATGATGGAAATAAGTCTGATATAAACTAATAAAAAGTTAAACTTGATTTATAGTATCAGTTAAATCTATAGAAATAATAGTCATGTCTCTCTTCCTATTCATCTGAAGTCTTACATTGCCATAGCACCATTAAATAAAATATGAACAACCTTTTCAAAAGTGCAAAAGTAGGTGCAAATATAACACGAGTCAAAATAAATACGTTCAATCCTATTGAAAGAAATAGTGCTGCTTGTTAAATACACTTGAGAATATAATTTCTTACCATACAAATAATATAATTTTAT
This sequence comes from Astur gentilis, assembly GCF_929443795.1. Lineage (NCBI taxonomy): Eukaryota > Metazoa > Chordata > Aves > Accipitriformes > Accipitridae > Astur > Astur gentilis. The sequence continues at coordinate 24,126,525 of NC_064882.1, read as the reverse complement.
TTTGATCCCTATAGATATTTTAAAACTTACAGAAAATCCAGGGCTATACATCATTATAGAAATGGGAATATTCTAGATAGATTGGGTTACATAGTATAAAATTGACTGCAGAGAAAATCCTGAAGATTTTTGCAGCAAGTGAGTCTTGGTGCAAGGGTGTGGGGGAATCATGAAAGTGTTTCTAATAAGGCATTTGCAGGTGCTGAAATGTTATTACTAAGCTAGCAACTGCTTTGAGGAGTCAGATGTGAAAAATTCATTTCTGGTATCAGAGGAGCCACCACTGAAACAAGGTAAGAAAGGATTTATATGTGAGGGGCTTCAGTGTCTGCAGAAATCTTTTGCACATCACAAAACCTGAAAGGCTCCTCATTAGGATTCATTTGTAGATAAATGAACATGCTTTGCATGAAATCCAAACAGAAACTCAGTGAAAAACCTGCTTTTAAAGAGTCTGAAAGTGATTTCACAGACATTGCAATGCAGCACCTTCCAAATAATTTATTCAAATCTCTTACTGTAGTTCACATTCTCCTCTAATTATGAATTGGAAACACTAGTTTTCAGCATGTCCTGGTAATACTGTGCTGAACCTGTAAGCTATTCAGTATAAAATTATAATGAAACAATAGAATACTAAGAATAATCCCAATTCAATGGGAACAGAATAACCTCAGGTGTTGGAAAAGGACTCCACATTCTCTCATTTCTCAAGAGGCAGTCTACACTCAGCCAGGCTGGTAGCAAGATATTTTAGCACCTAGCTAAGATTTGACCAGGGAACAAACTAGCAGTTTGCAAGTACTGAAGAAACCACACTGGTGAGGAAGCATGGCAGCCTTCTCACCTCTCCATGGCATTATATGGTCTTGAGCAACAGATGAAAAAAATGAAGGTCCCACCGTGAAATAATAAACATATTTTAACATTAAATATTTAAGCAACCCCAATGAAAACAGGGAATTACACAAGAATGAACTGTACAAATAAACATACCCGTATGTTTATCTGTCCAATGTATGGTCACCAAAAGCAACAGGGGATTTGTCATTTCAGAGCTTAAGGTTAGTGGGACGCACACTCATTCCTTCCTAGGGAGGATATTCTTGTAGGCGGTGGTGTTTTAGCCTAGACTACAGACGTTGGCCTTTGTGAATTCTGGTGCACTTATGAGGTGCGGGTGCCCAGGTGGTGGCAGCGGGGGCTGTGGGGGAGGCTCCTGTGAGGAGAGGCCGGGGCTGCCCCGTGCCGGACACAGCCGGTTCCAGCCGGCTCCAACCGACCCACCGCAGGGCACGGGTGAGCCTCTTAAACAAGTTGGTGGTGCCCCTGTGAAAACATATTTAAGAAAGGGCAAAAAACACTGCATGGCAGCTGTGAGAGAGAGGAGTGAGAAAACTGAGAAACAGCCTCGCAGACCCCAAGGTCCGTGAAGCAGGAGGGGGAGGAGGTGCTCCAGGCACTGGAGCAAACAGAGATTCCCCTGCTGCAGCCCATGGGGAAGACCCTGGTGAGGCAGGCTGTCCCCGTGCAGCCCAGGGAGGTCCGCGGTGGAGCAGATCTCCACCTGCAGACCATGGAGGACCCCACACCGGAGCAGGTGGACTGTATCCTGTAGAAAGAACCCACGCTGGAGCAGTTCGTGAGGGACTGTCTCCCATGGGTGGTACCCCACATGGAGCAACGGAACAGCGTGAGGAGGAAGAAGCAGCAGAGACACTTTGTTTTATTTTAGTTTCTCAGTATAAATCTATGCTTACTTTGCCATTTTCTCTTCTGTTTTGCCATTTTTCAGGAAAACATGACACATGAAAATAAACCTCTCCTTGCTGGTAATAATAAAACTTCTAAAAGCAGGTTAGCCCATACTGAAATGCTGACCTGATTTTGTTTCAAATCATCATGTTTTCTAGCAGTTTTGAAGTAATATCTGAGAAGATCATGACCAGAAATTAGTATTTGTTCAAGACGATCTTCTGTGTAAATGGGTTCATAGTTTTACACCTCTAATGGGAGAAAGAGAAATTAGTTATACTCTATCCATTCCTCTGGTTGTTATATGATCCTTACTACTGCTATGCCTTCTGGGTTTGGGCTTTTTTTGTTTTGTTTTTGTTTTTTTAATTTAACCAGTAGCATCACTGAACTCATGTATTTTGGTTAGATCTTAAAAGGTGTCTCATCTGTCATTTGTGATGTTTGTTGCTTGGCAGATCTATTTGCAAGCACTCAGTGAATGAGATGATAAATATGGTATAAATATTTAGAAAAGCAGATGTAAATATAGCTCTGTTTAAATTCATTACTTTCAAAAGAGTACTAATCCTTACAAAATCATGTGGACAGTGTTTTATAAATACTATTAACACATTTTTTATTGTACAAGCCAAAAACCCCAATTAAAATGAGAACTCTCTCATATAAAGCAATAAAGTAATTTTCTTCTAACTGAAAGCTAAGTTCAATTGTTTCAAGTGCAGCAAAGTTTAGCAAAAAAAGAATATAAAAATCTTATGGGCTCTTTTAAGCACCTAAAGACATATGAGAAAGTTTTCCTAAGAACTTTTACTGAAATAAATGTGAAATTTCCTTTATTTTTAGCTTTTGCCCATATGCTCAAGTTCACAGCAGTAGTGGTAAAGGGCAGGTAATTTTACACATAAATGAAAAAACCATTGACAAGAACAAATCTTGGCTTTGGCATGAAGATTTTGCTGAAAATTGTATGAAAATTGCCATGAATGGCATGAAAATTTTCCTGATTCTTAGAGTTAAGCTAATTCAAAACAAAAGAAAGTACATGACCTATGTACCTCACCAAAGCAAGCCAGAAGCTCTCGAGTTTTGAATACTAGAAAAATGCTCACAAACAAATTTTACCTCATAAATTATATGTAAAAATTATTAAAGGAATAATTTTAAATACAGGAGAAAATAATACACTACTTATTGTCAAATTGTCAAAACATATTGGTTTTATCAATGTATTTTATTATGTATCTATATTTGCTGGTATTATATATCTAAAACTAAATGTTTCCTTTAGCAATTCTCTTTCTCTACCTCATTCTCCTGTGGTGTTAAACTTAATATGAAATGAGCCAAAAGTACAAGTAAATAGGCATTTTGTTGTTTGCTGCACACTATAGGTATACCTCATTTGGATTTGAGCACCATTGAAGCACTCTGTTCATCTCTAGATCATGGTATATAATAGCAACATTACATCCATACATAGAACCAGAATGGAGCTGGAAAGATAACCTAGTGGCTCTTCAATGCAGGATCAGCCTTAGCTATTTCACTGCTGACAGACCACGTTAAATGTGTAGTCAGAGACTCCATAAACTCATCAGGCAACATGTTGTGGTGCCTCATGAGTGTCTGTTAAATTTTCTGATCTCTGAACTGAATTGTAGGTGCTTCACTTTAGCTCAATATTTCTTGTTCTGTCATAAATGGAAATAACAAATTTTTCTTTATAACTTTGCAGAAGCTATGTTGGTATTTTGAGACAATTAATGTCCTGCTCAGTCCTTTCTTGAAGATAAACAGTGCCTGTGTTTTTAAAACTTTCACACCAAATACGAAATGACAAGCCAAAAAAAACCATCCTGTAGAAAAGGAAGGGGAAGTTGCATTGGATGATTAGCTTAATATAAGTCAGCGTCACATTTTGACAACATAATGGCCTGTAACAGGGGGAAACACCATACTGAAATGTACTGTCCCTGTAATATTCACATCACTCACTTGAAAGAATAGTAAATTTCTTTCCCCTTACCTTCTTCATTGACTCAGTCTGCATTTTCGTCTCTTAAAGCAAATGTGTAAGCTCGAAAAAATTGTCTTGCTTTCAAAAAGCTGAAGATTCAAGAAAATCGTATTTCCTTCAGATTAAGGCCACCCTGCTTAAACAAATGTGAGGTTAAGAATAAACAAGTAAGCAATTTAACTTTCAGTTCTTCCACAAGGTGTTTTACCATGCCAACAAAACTTAACAGCATGCTTTGGTGTACAGAATTGGCTTTGGCACTGTAAGGGGTTTTTGGATTTTTTTTTTTTTTGAGGGTTATGTGTGTGCATATATGTATGTATATGTATACATATGTATATACATGTGTATATATGTGTGTATATATAAAATAGATATATTACGTCATTGCAAATGTACAATTGTGTATAACAAACTTTAAGTTTGATTCAGTTTTCTTATTATCAACATTGAATACTGCTGGCCAACTCCTTTGTCATACATTTCATGTGAATACTGAAGAGGCTTCAGTAAAGCCCTGCAAAGACATTTTCTCTATTCTTAGGTATTTCCTTACGATATAGCTGAAGGAGCAATTGAAAAGGGCTTTCTGTGGCCTTTGTTCATACCATATATTCATGTAAATTATATCATCATATTGTGCTGCCATGACACATGCCACATTCATCAACTTATCCTACTGATTAGTCCTTTCACACTTTCTTTCTCTTTGTGGTTTATTCCAGCTGCAGAAAATACAGTACACTTTCTAATGCCACAGATTAGACCGAAACTACTTTTTTACTCTTCACCTTACTCTTCCTGGACACATATAAAGTAGAAGTCAAAATCAGGCCCCTGGTTAGGTCAATTCATAAACTTCAACCACGTTCAGTGGAACCAGGGTTTCATCCCAAAGGACCACATTCAGACTTCTGTTGCATTTCATCTCTGAAAACTGGCAGGTACAGATGAAATAAATTACACTTTCATTTAACTGTTTCTTGAGAGGAACACAGACCACACCTATGTTTTCTCATTATGGTGTTCTGCCTATATGATTGCTACAATGCTGGTCACTACACACATGCAAACTGTCATAGTGTTACATCTCACAGGAAAAGAAAAAATACTCCTAGTTTGCATCACATCACCTGTACTTAATCTTTCTTCCCTCCCACAAACACCAAAGCACTTGCATGCCAGAATAGGTATCAATTCCTTTAAAGTTTAAGTTTGAAGTACCAGTTCCCACTGCACACTGACAACAGCAAGACACAGTGTTGGGAAAGAGCAAGACTGGGCTCAACAGCTACAATTTTGGAAACCTAAGGAAATACATCCAATAAGGCTTATGATTTAACTCACTGGACAGTATAAAGAAACTAAACCAGCCAGCAAACAGCAAGACATACAAAGGATGGGACTATGTGTGAACACATGAGACTGTTCCTCACACAGGAGCAAACAGATCTCAGGTTTTGCTTTTAAGACAATGACAGTAGAGACTAAAGTTTAGGTGTATATTCAAAAGGAGTCAGAAAGGAAGCAAAAATATAGAGGAGGAAATTTTAATGAAAAGTATATAAATAAGCACGGAAATATTTAATAAGAGAGATAAAAATGGTGGCATTCAATAATAAAAAAAAAAAAATGAAGGAAGGGAAATAAACTCAGAAGAAAAAAGACTGTCAGAGAAAAATAACCTTTGAGGAAAAGTAATAGGGTCATAACTCTTTAAATATCTTGGGAGCCCTCTGGAGGTACTTACTGCATGCTGTGCTTTTAAGGCTGTCAGTCAGCACCACAACACATACACAACCAAGGCTGTGATGCTTGCATATTTTTACCAAGCACAATAATTTGGGGAGCCAGCTGTGCAATTATTGCATATTGTTGAAAGACCAACTGCGCTGCAGTAAGAGATAAAAATGCTGCTATTTGATGAAAACATACCATAGATAAAAGTGCAAACATGTCAGAGAACTTGAAACAGGAGTCAGTTATATTTATATTGCTGAAGCTAATTGACCTTTGAGGGTTGGTTTGTTGGGTTTTTTTTAAACAACCATTAAAAGTATCATTTCTTGAAGCTCTGAACTTTTTTTGCTATAGCGTGCCATTTTGAGACTGGTATGCTGTCTTAATGTCTGATAAGTGTGGGGGTTTCTGCAGGTTTCTGCAGAATTTGACTCAGAGAGTAAAGCCAGGAGGTGAAAATTTCTGATTGTCATTTAATTGCTCTGTCACATCTGATCATCTTTGGAAAGCACAAGGAGATATTTCATAGTTATCAGTACATTTGGAAACTGCCAGTTTTATTTCCACTAGCCTTTGTCGCCATATGTCTCAGTGACTGCTTTATGCTTCTGAAATACTTTCCTCCTTTCTTCTCTTCAGATCCTGTGTTCTAGAACTCACTTTTCGGTTGTTATGTTGATCTTTTAGTATTTTCTGAGTGTTTAGGAAATGATCCACAAGACATTCAGGTTATGACTAAGCTTGTGTACCAGTTAATTTTGCATAAATATAATACTACATAAAATCCAGATTATAAATTAGTCAATGCATATTACATCAAAAGCAACAGTTAATAAAACAAATGAATCAGTTTGCCACTGTTTAATGTACTTTGTAAAAAGCTCGAATTATATCCCTCTATATCATCCTAAAAACATGAAAACTTGAGGAATCTTACACTGATCGCAACATCAACCCTTCCACCACTAAATGTGCCAAAGCATATCAAAGAAAAAAAACAGTGAAGGTATTGTGCTCAACAGCATAGTAGAGTTCCTGTGCTCCAGCAACGAAATAAGGCCATACATCTTACAAACCCTGTTCTCTCCTGTGAGTTTTGTTAATAACAGAAGGAACTTTCTTTGGGTTTACCTGCCAGATATATGATACATATTTCAGTGAGTGGAATTTTTCTACCTCATTCTACAATGGTGGCTTTAGAAGGAATTACTATTTCTAATTCATCAGTCTTGTGGAAACAAGTTAAAAGAAGCAAAATGTAAATCTCTTTATAACTAAATTAATCCAGTCCTTTTTCATTTGTCATCACAGTGACAAAGCTCTATTGTCAGCTGAACAGATGTACTAAACACTCGTCACTTGCATGTGTTAAAAAAGCAACAACTAAAAAGAGATAATTTCTCCTAATACATGTCAAACCAGAAGAATTCTTTTTTTGTTTAGTAATTTGCTTGGGTGTTTTATTTGCTTTACACCAGGTATGAACTTCTGGTACCACTGATACATGGAGAAAGAATCACAAATGTATTACACCTTTTCATATTCCAGGAACCCATAGCTCCTTTTATGCCTTCATTCTATCTTGATATCAAAATGCACAGAGTTTATGATCTCATAATGAAAGAATCCTTGCTAAAATATTCCTATTAAAATGCAAATGTTGACCTTCCACCAAGCCTTAAGTTAGAACTTCTTTCCCTTTAATTTTTCTGGAATAGACATACTTTGCAACAGGAGAATAATTTTCTTGGTAGATCATGGTTCTTTTATTTTCCTAATGATTTAACATTCTTTAGAAGTTTTGTTATTGCTGCCTTTTTTTTTTTTTTTATAAAAGTGGAATATAAAACTTTATTTGAAATTGAAAATAAAGCATTACATTTTATTATTGGAAAACCAAAGATGAATAGATTAAGTCACTGTTATCATAAGAAAATCAAATACACTTTTCTCCTGTGGAAAAATAACATAAATGACAAAAATAATGTGACAATATAAAAGCAATGAAGATATTCAAGTATCATCCTTGAATTCCTAGCTCTAAATTATGATTTTTGTATTCTATTCTTCTACCTTAAACTATTTGCAGGTTATTCTAATTCTGGGAGATACACCATGAAGTACTGATTGCTGACTTAGCTTTGTTCCTATTGAAATACAGCAAGAATGAAAATTATATCATCCAAACTAAACACCTAAAATAAGTGAAGATATTTTAGTGTTGGAAATAATAACAATACTTGTACTTGAGCAAAGGAACAATATTGTACATTTTGCAAACACTCTTCAGCATTCTGCTAAAAAGAAAGGGAGCTTATCTGCCCAGAGCTGTTACACCCAAATTGCAACTTAGGTTAAGAGGTCCTTCAAGAAGAGTTCCTAAGAAGGCATTTCCTAGTGAAGTGTTCACTACATCAAGAAGCAACAGCAAGAATTAGGTCTAAATAACTGATATTTACAAACACCCTCTCTGAGGGTCTAAAGCCAATCTCATGTCCCGTTACCTTCAAGAAAAAACTGAGCACTAATAACATACTTCCAGAATCTTACACAGGCTGTCTTCCTTCCCTGTTGCAGGCTGGTAATCCCTGCTCTCTTCTATAAAAATAATGAATAAAGGTACTTATGTATTCACCAAGACCTGTCTCAAAGAACAAAGCACATACTAATAATGTTGACAAAAAATTAGCATTTGGGCCTCCAAATGAAACTGTAGACTCTTCATTCACAGCATGGGCAACGAGGCCTTCTGACTGCTTATAGCCAGAAGGGGGGGGGGACGGGAAGCAATCCTAGTTGCCACCTAAAAAAAAGATGCATAAGACATTGAACAAGAAATTAAGGCAAATCTCTGGACAAATACCGTTCTGCTTTTTTTTCCTATTCCACAAATGAAATACAGTTTCTATAATTTGTATAATGATTTCTATCAGATGTAGGAAAACAAAACCAAAGCTGTGCAAGCAGTTTGACCACAAACCTCTGTTTCCACACTAATCTGCCCACAGACGTAAATCCCCATACATGTGTATTTGAAAGAATGGGGGAAGGCTGAAATCAGCCGAGAAAAGTTGTGCTGTCTCATTTGTTTTTGCAGCATGAGGATGAATCTCTTTTCTGTGTAATGCCAGAAGATAACTGCTTGCATTGCAGGAAGGATTCCCCTCCTCCTCTTGCTCTCCTCCAAGAAAAAAACTTCTCATGAAACACTGGAGATTGCCTATAGCTAAAGGCAGGTCAAGATGCACAGTGCTACTGGTGGTTTTAAGATCTCTAGGTTATTACTGAAATTTTTTGCTAATTTAAAATTTTAGTCTGGAAAAATTTTTTTCTCTGTCTCAGAAAAAAAGGAGTTTTAAATCTCTCTTGGCCAGACCTGGTACATTATACCTCCCACAGTCAGCTCAGCATGTGATCAGTTGGTAACACATTTCATTTTCTTTCTCTTCCCTGATCACATTAAATTGCTACTTTTGGTTAAGCAGCACTGGTCTTTGGTTTACCACAGTGTGGCCAGTACGTGACCTCTAGTGTGAGCACAGGACGAGGAGAAGGTGTTTTGGTTTGCATTGGGGGGTGTGTGTGTGTGTCTTTTGTTGTTGTTTTTGTTTGTTTGTTTGTTTTCCCAAGAGTAATTTTAGGAGGCCGGACACAGTGATGCAGGAGGCCCCTTCCAGTTCTACAGTCCCATGTTAGAGGTATTGAAAAATCAATAGGAGTTAGCTGTCTTAATAGCAGTAAAGTGACTGCATTTGACTTGAATACTTTTCCCTCTATTAGAGAGTAACTTTAGCATTTCTGTAATGCCAAATTCACCTTTCAGTATACATTACTGCTGATTTTTCCACCACCATCACCACCCCTCACCTCCACGCCATGTACTTGCACATATTCTAGAACACTAAGACTGACATTTCTGGGTAAAGCCACAATGTAACTAATAATAAAAATACATTTTACTCCTAAGTAGAATGACTATCCATAGATAAAACAACAAAATAAAACACTGGCTGTCAGAGGCAAACTAATGCACACTTTCGATCTTATATGGTCACTTTAGATAGACAGGAATAAGATGAATCAATTTTATTTGTAATCAGTCAACAATACAGTGAAATATCTAATGCTTATATGTTCTTTTTACCACCTCTTCAAAGTGAAAGCATACAACTTGGATACAGTTTTAAACTTATTTTCATTGGGCTTAACAGAAGGAAAAGAAAAGGAACAAAATTAAATGTTACTGGCAGACCATCCATAAAGTACACTAAGCTCATCAATTCTTTGAAAAAAATATTGGGAAATGGCCAGTTACTTAACTTTGCAAAACAGCTGCTTAGCAGTCACAATACCCAGTACTATTAATGCTATGAAAGTCTCACAAAAGCGCTGAATACTTTTATTTGGGTTAAAAGAATGTAAATTTGCAAAAGCCGTTCAGAAAAGAATGCTGTCAAAACGCCTCTGAGAAGCCTCAAACCCAGCTCTGACAAATACACCTTGATTTCAGTTTTAATCTAATCCTAACTATGAAAAATATACCTTCTAACTAGTAGTTCATCTTCAGTGCAACTTCATGAAGTTAGTGTAATGCTGGGGGTATGCTCCCTCATTAATATCACCATGTCTGCTATCCCAGATTCATGGAAACAACTTAAAGCACAAAGGGAAAACTATAGTCCCAATACCAGTTTTCTACCATGGGTTTTGTTTTGGATTTGTTGGGGTTTTTTTCCTTCATTCTGTTGTTATTAAACAAGGTTCCAAGAAAACTCAGCAGCATAATAAAAGTGTGGGCTTTCAGCAGAGGCATAGGCTAAAATAACTACCGGCTCAGTTGGTGTAAGGAATAGGGAACTGTTTGTTGCAGGGTGCCAACAACCTAGCTCTTATAAACAGCAAAAGAGACTCCTTGGTTCCAGGTGGTTTCTGAGAAGCACAACTGGAGTTATTCTACTTGCAATTCTGTCACTTCGATCAAGACTAGCAAAAGACATGGGTAGAGCAGTGCAAAATTAACCATTCACACGTGGCAGGAGCAGGGAGGAAATATTACAGCAGATGATATCTTCTTGAGCTAATTTAGGAGGAAGGAATGGATGTAGAGTGTGGCATAAGATGATGGTAATCAGTGGTAAGAAGGGCATTTAGCTGAAAATCTGAGCCTGGGAAACTTGCCTGATCTCACACTTGTGGCTGTGATTTCCATCACTAGCCCTGCAACTTTATGACATTTCTTAATCCTGTCACTAGAATCTACAATTTCCAGTAAAAACACACAAAATTATCTATATTGTTCTCCAAAGTAACTCCATTCTTTCTCTCTCTTGAAAAAAACCCTGGATGGTTCCATAGTTCATAAAACCATCTACTCCTTTTAAAATCTTCATCTGAGCCACTCCTTTTGGCAGAGTTCTCATGTTGTTAAGAAATGCATACAACTTTTGTTTTATTTTTCTAAATAATTTCAAAACTTACTGTGTTATATTTCTATTAAAAGATCTACTTTTCATTCCATGGGACTGAAGCTTACCTTTCTTCTCCTGTGCTAACAGACCTGTAAAGCCAGAACAAAGGCAAAAAAAGCAGAGGCTGCCACAAGAACTGGCTATCATTTGGTTAGGAAACTTAGAGTCTCTAACACCTGGAGTTGTCAGTCTGCTGTGAAAACATGACTAATTTCTCATCACTAAAACTATAAAATATAAATCTTCATATATCAAGTCTATGAAAATTCTGTTGTTCCTTTACAAAAGCTTTCCTTTGCTTCCTTTTTAACTAGATAGCCCAAGAGTTCTCAGTGTCTGTTTCATGCTTGTAAAATGCCTGTACTCTTCCCTTAGCCCTGTTAATGATGCTTTTTTCCTCAATATTAGTTAAGCAAGCACTAGACCCATGGAAAAGCTGTCAACTTCATTTTGTAGCTACCTATTTTTTCATTTTATTTTGATACATACTAACATTTTTGTCTTTTTGAGCAAGGGCATATATTAAATGGAAGCTTATTATTCTTACTACAATAACCAAATCTGTTTCCTGAGTAGCCTAGAAGGTGGCTTGCTGCGATACCTATGAATCATTCAAACTTCCTTTCAATACGACTCATCTTACATTTATCCAAAACTGTGCACCTGAACTTACACTCAGCTTTTTCTAGCTTTGGTTAACCTAAGTGATTCTGTCGTCTGCAGATTTCCTTCCCTTTTCCCATTGTCTCTGCCAGTAAATATGTAACTAAACATGTATTTCAGAGCGATCAGTGAACAAAAACAGTCAGAACAAGTTTCACAGATTTCTTTTTCATGGCTGCTGGTCCTAAAGAGTTCTGTGGTGATTACTTTTCACAGAGAAAGTCAAGACAATACAGATATGGATTATTTATTTACTCCATAACACTAGGCAGACTAAACATGGGCTGCATTTGTACAGACTGATCACTACATGGAAAAACTAGACTTCAATCTGAAATAACATAATGTCTCTAAATATCATTAAATAGCAGGAAGTTGCTGTAGGCAGACTGCTTTCTGCATCCAGGAAATATACCTGGTTTTCTGCTCAGTAAACCTTTTCCTAAAAAAAGTCTTTTAATTGCCAGGAAACTTTTTTTTTTTTTTTAAAAAAAAAAAAAAAGGTAGAAAACCACGAGGTATTGCAGGCTACCCTGAAAAAAAATAAATGAACATGATGTTGGATTCTTGTGCTAGTCTCAAGGAAGAGCCAGTCAGTATGACTAAAATGTGCATTTACAAAACAACAACTACAAAAAGACTTCCATGCCAGTGACAGGAGGTGATTCAACTAGCTGGCTGGCAGTAAAGGTTGTTTACCAGGTTCTGGATTCCTAATTAGGTGCCTAGCTTGCTAAGTAGCAGCTGGTCTTTAATTAGTTGAAAAATTATTATCACTAAAAGTTGCCATAAAAAGAAAGAGAACAATATAATTAAAGCGTTAGAATCCATATGGTGGGATACGTATCTTCACTTGTCAATAGCTGTTTTTCCTCTCTTTTCCACTCAGCATTAATAAGGCAAAACTGTTCATTTGCCAAAAAAGTCACCTTTTAAAATTTGTATTGAAAGTAATATTAAAATGGAAATGTGCTGAAAGACTGTACATAGTGCAATGTTTCTCTTTGACTGTGAAATTATCCAAGACGCTATTTTCTACAGGGGTGAGCTAGGATTGATGAGTCACCCTTGCCAGTACACCTAATCACGGTAGGACATCATTATCTCACCTTCATTCATTACTTATAAAGTAAAACTAGATGAAAACCTCTTTGTATATAAGGCTTAGCAAAATACAAATTTTATGCCTGTGATGTATTAAATATGACCATAGCCTGAATGTACATTGCAATCTGTAACTGGAAATCTGCAAGCAGTTGCACTATAATTATCTGAAAATATTTTATGCACCACTATTTCGAGAGGTTTACAGACCTTCTCTGCACTTAAGGAATATTTGCCAATGCATGTGGAATGAAGAGATTACATGTGAAGCAATACGGTGTTAATATAAAAGAATAAGTCTAGGCATATTTTTTCTAAAATAGTTTAAACACCTGTGCTATCAATTTTAATATAGAGTATTACACTATTTTTATACTTAATGATTTGGTCAAGGGGGGAGTGAGGAGGATAATATTACTTGGTTTTGTAACAGCTGAATCCCCTCCAGTTCAAAACCTGACAGAATCATCTCATCCATTAACCCTTTTTGTGACAAAGAACTTCAGTAGTTGAGAAAGGTATTTACCTACAATAGTGGTGCAGTATTAAAGAAAAAAACAGAGAAAGAAAATAATAATTCTGTTTAGCATCCAGATCAGCTGTGGAAAATGGATAAACTCTGCATTGCTCATACTAGCCGCAGGCAACCTCCACTTATGTGTGTTTGTTATTGTTTATATTACAGCAGAGAAGTCTAGGAAATAAAATTATCTTCTGCTCTACAGGAGCTGATTGCCCATATTCCAAGTCTAGAAAATATGTCTTAGCTAGAGTTAAAACCGGGACATTCAGTGTAAAAGAAAGGAACTGTTTGAAAGCCTAAATTTCCAAGTGTCTCAATTATCCTGAACTCCACTCTGCAGTACAAAGTTAAGAAAATTTAAAATAACCCTTCACCATAAAATCAATTGATTCTTGGCAGTAACTACATATAGCGGCAACAGACTTTCATAATTTTATATAAGCCTTCCTGTAAGGTTAGGAAGTTGCAGACAAAGAAGAAAATACTCATCAGATAAGCAGCATACAGCAATATGCATCAGCTTCAGTATGTCACTATAATGCCTTTCAAAGGCTAAGTCATTATTTTCTTCCCTGCTGAAGTATTGTTTCCCATCTAGATTTTTCTACATTCAGACCTCACTCATATTAGGCCACTGTAAGGCAACAGAAGAGATGAATGTGCCCTAGGGCAACTATAATACATTAAAAAAAAAAAAAAAAAAAAAGTATCAACTTTCCACCTTAAAATACATTATTACCAGGTCTTCAAATTACATGGCTGGGATGAAGTAAAAAAAGGTTTATCTAGGAATTCCATTGTCATGGTTTAACCCCAGCCAACAACTAAACACTATGCAGCCACTCACTCACTTCCCCCTCACCCCGCAGTGGGATGGGGGGGAAAATCAGGAAAAGAAGTAAAACTCAGGGGTTGAGATAAGAACGGTTTAATAGAAAAGAAGAAACTAATAATGATAACACTAATAAAATTACAACAGTAATAATAAAAGGATTGGAATATACAAGTGATGCACAATGCAATTGCTCACCACCCACCAACCAACACCCAGTTAGTCCCCCGGTGGCCATCTTCCCCATCCCCACTCTCCCAGTTAATATATTGGGCATGACGTCACACGGTATGGAATGCCATTTTGGGTCAGCTGCCCTGGCTGTATCCTATGCCAACTTCTTGTGTGCCCCCAGCCTTCTTGCTGGCTGGGCATGAGAAGCTGAGAAATCCTTGACTTTAGACTAAACATTACCTAGCATCAACTGAAAACATCAGTGCGCTATCAACATTCTTCTCATACCGAACTCAAAAACATAGCACTATACAAGGTACTAGGAAGACAATTAACTCTATCCCAGCTGAAACCAGGACATCCATATAATTTTTCTTTTGAACTGATTTTAATAGGATGTTAGTGTAATTTTCTGTAATTTAAGATACAAAGGTATTTTTGGTGAACATGAAATTATTTAACACATGTATGTCTGCAACTATGATGCGATTTTGTTTTGTTAAATGACAATAATATTGGACCTTCATTTAGATTTAAGGTCTGACCTGTGCCAATTTACCCGTTTGAAGAAAATACCTTGAAAATGCACATTTTTAGCAAATTACTTAAATATTCATTTCATTAAACTTTAAATATTAAATTACAACTTGGGAAATATTGAAATAATTCTGTGTTCAACTACTAACTGATTAATAATTCTTCTATAACACTTTAAGACAGGACTTAATACTCATGGATGGAGAATTGAGACCAAATTTCTGTAGAACAAAATTTCTTTTAAAGTGTTTCACAAACAGCCACTGCTTTTTCCAGGCAGGGAATTTGGGGGGGCGGCAACATGTGGACTGAAAAGATGAGTTATATCCTTGATTCATTGTATGTTGAAGAAATTCAACATACTATTAAAAGACAGTGAAGGCACTTGTAACTCATCCCTGCATTACCGTTTTAAAAATATCACCGCTAATGTTTGCCCACCATAATGTTCCCACCAATGTTTTGTTAACTCAGCTGTGTGACCGCTTCCCAGTCCGAGTACAACAGAGAGCTCCTGATTTACTCCGACAGTAGAAATGGGTCAGTGGGACTGCAGGGACCTCTCTCCCTGTAGTCCTATGACGCATAGGAAGGTAGAGCCTGGAAAAAGGGGAAAATGGAGCCACAACTGAAGATCGGGTTGGCATGCCATGGGAACACAATCCACTTGGCTTGGACAGCAAACCTGCCATCAGGTTAACCACAAGGTCATGACAGCAGCTTTGAAATATATTTAGTACACATATGCATACCAACTAACAGCAGCAGCAGAGGCACTAGAATTAGAGAGATACTTGATGAACTGCAAAGATAAGTGCAATGACTAAATATTTTCACTCACATGTATGCATGTACAAGCACAAAAGTGTGTGTCACCAGTCTGGTAGACAACCATTTTCTTCAATTTTATAATGTACATATAACAGTAGACTGCCATTTATTTACACTTCCAGACAGCTTTGTTGTAGTCAGGACTCCATAAGTTTTCTTTCAATTAAGCTGAATCCATATTTATTTATCTGAGTTTTTCTCTTTTTGAAAAATCTTTTTTATTTAAATCAGTGTGAAAAAATGTATCAAAATAAGGCATCCTACCTGCCAGATTGTTGCATGGACCTAGATTCAACCTCCATGTAATTTCCAGTGGCAGGTGATAAATGAAGAGATGGAAAATGAGAACTGTTACAGAATTCTGATGAGCAAGCCCTTTCTAACTTCAACGAGAAAAAATGAAGTCTCTATCTGATTTCCATGAAACAGACTGTATATTACAAGCAGCAGCTGGAAAAGAGCTTATTAAAAACTAGCTGTTAAAAGATGACACTCTTATGGTATCTATTTTCTGTGAGGGCTGATCCTCCCTGACCTGTCTCATTGACAGTTCTTTAAACTCACTAAAGATCACAAGGAGAGCAGGATTAAATACAAAATAATAGCAGCAAAATAAAAAGGTGAGAAAATCTTTCTTTCTTTAATCACTGTTATCAAATGCAATAGTTTCAGGCCAGCATTCTGCACTCTAGAGTAAAGACTGGTAGAAAAGATGAAAAAAGAAATTTTTGATTCACTAATATACAACAAATTTCTGGTTAGTGACCTAATATTTAATCTTCTGGAAACTCAGCCCATACTTAAAACAAGAGTGTTTGCTCTTGGAAGAGTCCCTCAATATAATTTCAACAAGCTAGAAGACTTTTCCTTATTTTTAATCTTATATCCTGTACTTCATAATTCCTTTAGGTATTACTTACAAGCATGGACAAGTTTTGCCTTGACAAATAGCCACGAAGGCCATCTGCAAGGCATTTAGATGTTAAGAACATAATCAGTTTAGAGAGGTATATTTGTAAAACAGGTTAACAGATCAGTTGAAAATTCTGCAATCTGTTATTCACTAGATTGCTTTTGTATGGGACAAACAAACAAAAAGAACCTAGTTGATCTTTTTGCTCTTTAGAATTTTTTCATTGTTTCTGGGTTACATGCTTCAGCGAGGTGAGCTGCCTGGTACATTTCTCCCTCACAGCTCCATGTTAATGCAAAGTTCTGAGATCAAGAAAACTACAAGGGGCAAACATAAGCAACTTATAATAGCTTGCTTACATTATTCAGCATGTGGTATATAAGCACAAAATATTTACAAGGTTCATTTTACATGCACATTAATTATGTAAAATTAGAGACACCAAGAGAGAGCCATTAAGTGTCGATTAGACAATAAGATCAAGAATGCTGGCAGTGCCGGTAATAAGAAACCTAGAGTTTACTTCCAAAGGGAAGACAGTTCATTAACATTTTAATTTGTTTCTCAACAGTTCAATTATAACATGGCTAATGTACTGGACATTAACCTTTGGGGGCCTGAACCAAATTGTAGATCAGAGTAAAACGACCTTACTCTTTCCATGAAGGCGCCGATGTGACTTTTTAGGGAACTTTTGTTGCTGTCAAACCAGTTGATCACCTTATTCTGAAACCCCTTTTAAGAGGCATGCCTCCTTTACCTGTAAATGTTTAGGGCAACACCCAATAAATTGATAAAAAATTTTTCTTTTCCACTGGAACCTCGAGTTCTGCAACTGAAAATAAGGTGCACACTAATGTCAGGGAACACAAGAGCAAATGTTTGGTCTGAAAAAGGAACATAAAAAGTGGCCACATGACACTTTTTTCAATAGTATAAAATGTATGGCACACAATGTGCTAGGTATCTTAGACTGCATGGTAAAGCTTTCTCATGATTCAGTCAATTGTCAATTAACTTAATTGATTGCAAAAGAACTTAACAAATAATTGAAAAATATAAATCCAGATACTAAAGTTTGTTCCAAGAAATCTATAGCAAAGAGTTCTGATTCTGGAAAAGAAAACAGTTTCAGGTGTACCTAGTAGTTCAGAAGTTGTTCTTAAAAGCAGATAGTGACAGACTCTAGCCTCTTTATAAAACTAAAGTTATTGTCTGAAAATGAAGTATATAAATAGGAATGTGAATAAGATTTTTTTTTTCTCAGAGTAAAGCCTATATAATTTTGCTTGCATTCAGAATTTTTCCCCCTGTTGGCCTAGTAGACATTTTATCTTGATAATAATAATAATTAAAAAAAAAAAAAGGAGAAAGTGATTTCTGCAATCCAAGTAGCATATAAACCGGCCCTCCATTTAAGATCTAATCATAAATACAGCTGCATAGATAGTATCCTTTTACTGTGCAATTTCTTTACATAGTTCATTAATTGTGAAGAGATAACTTCAAAGGGAAAAAAAAAAAAAAAAAAAAAAAAAAGAAATTTGTCATTTTATGATGGTGTCCTATACAGCCACGAGGATGGGATACACTTTCATGTGTTCTTCTCACTAATAATACATCAAGGAATATAAAGGTGCACATTAATAGCTAAGAAGCTGAAAACATTTATAAGAGTGGGCCACATACTGTACTTTTGAAGGCAACAAGATGCCTGGCCTGCCTTTAATTTTTACTCCTTATTTTTCAGCTCTGAACAGCTGACAAGAGGCAAGGCTAAAGAAGATTCTCATCATAGGTGTTAAGTAAAAACAAGGGAGTGTGAGTGCAGCAGAACGCAATTTGACTGCTCTTTATTTAATAAATTACAAAAATATACCTTCAAAGGTAGCGAGGAAGCAGGTGCTGGATAGGGTAGAATAAGGTATATACAACAATGCTAGTTCATTTTTATTCATTGCTTTTGCTTAGGGCAATCAGGAAAAAGACCCTGAGTATTGTAACTGTCTATTAAAATATCTGCTTAAGAAGGCAAAACAAAAGCTTGAAAGAAAAACTTGAATGAAATAATGTTACTTTATTTGTAAAACATCTTTGAATTAGTTTATTTGTAATGAAAGATTTACTATGAAAACCAAAGCGATGTAAGTGCATTAACCAAAAAAGGTTACTGATCAGTGACAAACATGTGATACTACTGACTGCGTGCTTTAACAACTTTTTTTATTTTGTTACATACCTTCAATCATCCCAGGTAATGTTCCACCAGAAATTCAACACTTGGCTACATGACTTCCATTGTTTGACTAGTCAAAAAACCCAAATCACATGAAACCTCCAGTACCTGTGAAGAGGAAGATTCTATTTAATGTAAACATCCAAAAAGAGTATTCACCCTAATAATCTATTACAGTTAACTAAATTCTGACTGTACACTGTTCATTTAAAGTGTGATCGCTCATTTCAGAATATATCAAGGAAAGAAATCAGGTTCATTCCACAGAAATGTTATTTAGCTATAAAGTCCAGTGTCACAAGAAAAAAAGAGCATTTACAAATAAGATATTGTCCTGGTTTCAGCTGGGATAGAGTTAATTTTCTTCCTAGTAGCTGGTACAGTGCTATGTTTTGGGTTCAGTATGCGAAGAATGTTGATAACACACTGATGTTTTCAGTTGTTGCTCAGTAGTGTTCATACTAAGTCAAGGATTTTTCAGCTTCTCATGCCCAGCCAGCGAGAAAGCTGGAGGGGCACAAGAAGTTGGGAGGGGACACAGCCAGGGCAGCTGACCCAAAGTGGCCAAAGGAATATTCCAGACCATGTGACATCATGCCCAGTAAATAAACTGGAGAGAGTTGGCCTGAGGGGGGCAGATCACTGCTTGGGACCAAATTGGGCATCAGTCAGTGAACAATTGCATTGTGCATCACTTGTTTTGTATATTCCACTTCTATTATTATTGTCATTTTATTATTGTTATTATTATCATTACTAGTTTTTTCCTTTCTGTCCTATTAAACTGTTCTTATCTCAAGCCATGAGTTTTACTTTTCTCCCCCAATTTTTCTCCTCCATCACACTGGGGATGGAGGGGAGTGAGTGAGCGGCTGCATGGTGCTTAGCTGCTGGCTGGTGTTAAACCATGATAAATATGCTTTTTTGATACCTCTCAAGAGCGCAAATCTCAGGTACAGGCCAGAGCATATGCTCAAAGGTGGAAAAACCACTGTTCTTTATAGATCAGGGGTTTTCACCTTGCTTGTCCTAGTTGTGTGTTCTAGGCATGCCAGACAAATTGTAGAACTCTGCAGATCAGCTGAGTCCTATAAAATGAAATTTCCAAAAGATACAGCAGAGAAGTACTTAGCAACAATCAATAAATATTGCGTGATCAGATGCATACCAACAAGTCTGGACTACAGTGTCCACAAGCTGGCAGGGAATGAGGGAAACGCTACATTCCACTTCCTCGAGTTACATTTGAGGCCTTTCTATAACTGAAAAAGTTGATGAAACCATGGAAAGAACATTTCTCTCTGAAGTCCTCAGCAAGACAAAGGTGCAATTTCTTGCCAATGACTTCTGACCTTGTTTCATGCCATTTGAAATATTTGCTTGATCACCCTAACCCACCTGATGGAGAAAACTATTCTAAGGCAAACAGCATTTACCTATTGCAGAGCTGATTTGTGTTTCCGCATGGGAGTCATCCCTCTGTTTTGTTACATGACACTCAAAAATGATTTAATACAGGAGCTTATGCAAACACATTAAGGAGGAGGGCCATTTTTTGTGGGTTGTTTTTTTTAAATAGAATTTTCAAGATGGATCTCTGGCTGTACATTTGGAATTCTGAATTAATGCCTTTTTTTTTTTTTGAAACCCAAGGAGTTTGGAGAAAGAGATGGCCACAAGAGACTCAGCTGGAGATAAATTAACTGCTAACTGCAGAAATGTCACATTCCCTGTAACTACTTCCTCATCATTGGCCATAACAAATCAAGGCTGTATTATTCAAGTTGAATTTCAATAGCAATACTTTGCCTAATATTGTCAGGTTGTTTTGACAAATTCTAATAGGAAATATCCTAAATTTGCATTTTTTATGAATTCAGTCATATATGGGAAACTTTTGAATTTTTTTCCTGACTGACATTAAAAAAGATGAATAATCATCACAGGATATATATTTATCCCAGAACTACTATTCAGAGGGAACTAAACAAGTTAATGCTGCTGTGATGTAGCTAGTTTGTAGGAAACCAAACCTTCATAAAAGGTCTTGGAAGATAAGCTTTCTAAACGAAACTCAGTTACTAATATTGAAAATTCATAGAAAGTTCATCAAGCTAGTGAGAACTTTTCTTTAAAAGCTGGGAGGAAAAAGCAGTGACTCTGAGTTTACTTCTATTTTGCTATTTGAAGAGTAAAAAAGAAACTTTCCTAAGCTAATAGTGGGATTTCTTGCTATTTTACAGATATTTCATATTTATTTTTTCTGTAACTAGTCCTTAGAACAGATTCTATACCAACATTTTAAAAAATCATTTACCTAAGCTGTACTATACAAGACCAAAAAGTGACAGAAAGGGAACTAAACCAGCAGTCTCCAGGGTATGGATAAAATGTACTCCGTGATTTAACCAAGATTTGAAGACAAATTTTCCTACTTGAAAGTTGTATAATCTCCCATGAAACCTGGTCTCCCCTGGAAGGAATGCCTGTAAGGATCCTCATGTGAAATATGTTCTATCTATAACAGCCTGGGAAGACCTTAGGATTGTTATATGCAGTTTATGATATTTATCCTCCAATGAGCTTGAACAGTTCCAATGTATAAGACGAATGAGTAAACAGCAGAAAAAAAACCATCCTGAAAACAAACTTGAGTGCTAGACACCAATCACAGGTGTAAACTACTAAGATACAATAAACTAAAGGCTAATGACTGAAGTATATTTGAAGAAATTATATTTCAATCGTGGTGTAATTTAAATAAGACATATAAAGCAAAACTAGTCAAATAAAAACACATTATTAGCTTTTAAATAGAACATACTGGAAAAGCAAATAGGGGAGAAAATGACAACTTATAGAACTCATACGTACAGCAAACCTTTATTTATTCAGACCTATTAAGCAGTCTGCAGTACTGGACAAACCAATGATAATTAAGTTTTGAAAGAAAAGGCTTTACTGTTCATGTAACCGAAGGTATAATTTGCAAGACATTGCATTCTTTATTACTAGGCACAAGACATATTATAGAATCATTAAGGCACTGAACTAAAATAATTTTAAAAGGCAAACAGAGTATATTTGCTTTAGTTTGTCTTCTGATTTGTTGAGGACTACAAAGTTAAATATGTAGAAGACCTTCAGGGGCATTTATAGAAATGGGTTACAGAACTTTGCAACACCTATTTGTCAGCATCAAAACCTCTCTCTCTTGGCCAGTTCAGTGAAATCCCTTTCTCTATAAGGAAACACTAAGAAGATCTCTACCGGGATTGAAGATAATGGTTAAGGCAAGCTTGATATACTGGGCTTGACCATAATGCACATGCCATCTGCAAACCAAGCGAAAGTGAATAGTCAGAGATGTCATGGGATCTAAACAGAAATCACAGCTACATTTCTAGTCATAAATTAGAAAAGCAGAGCAAAACCACATCAAGTCAATGAGCAGAATGGGAGTGTTGATGGAAGCAACCTAAAGATTAGAATGTTCCAGAGTTTATGACACAGAATAGAGTCTAGAACAAAAAGCAAGAAGGGCTCAAAGGAAGGTCAGGTAGGCTAAGCAAGTACTAAAGCACCCCAAACACCCGTACTGCAGTGCAAGAGTATAGGTACATAGGAAGATACAATTGCCTACTGAAACTGTGGCATTAACGTCCATATCCTCCTTTCTCTTCAGTATCACAGATTGCCATGATTTTCTAGTAAATCACAAGCAGCAAAGCATAACAGGAATATTCTTAAAGAAGTTTCAGTAAAGACAGTAACTAGACAGTTAAGCTACAACAGTGTAAGAACTAAAATAGCAGGACTGTTTTTCCCCTTTCTGAGCTGCAGATGGACCTAGTATGAATCATGAAGAAAACTTTGCAAGTCTTCCTGCCTTTTTTACAGAGAAAGATCTAACCTCAGAAACTACCGAGTTTGACAAATACTTTTTTTGACAGCACAGAGAGTATTTCTGGTGGGTCAGAAGCAGGAATAGACCACATCCAAGCATTCTGAATCTTCCCAGTCAATCTTGCTGCAATAGGCTCAGCTTTGCAATTTAGTACATATTTTTTTGAACAACTCAACTTGGAATACGTTCTATCCATCTATCAAGGTAATCTGTTTCTACCCCACACATAATATAGTTCAGGTTTCCTCAAGTAACATATTGAAACTGCAGATTTGCCTTAAGTAGCCCAAATAGAATGTGTTTTTTAGAGCATGCTATGCTCCACAACAAGGACTTGAGCCAGTACATTTTGGTTTGTTTTTTGTTTTGTTTTTTTTTTTTTCCTTTTCATTTTCCATCTGGACTCAGGCACAACTGAAGTTCTAATTCGGCTGCCAGCAATGGTCTAGTAACTGATTCTCTCCCACTGAAACAGCTTGCACCGGAAAACAGGATTTAAAAGTCAGAAAGGTGGTATGACAGGGTAGGCTCATAATAAAGTGTCTCAGCCAGTAAGACACACACCCCACCCCACCCCACCCCCCGTTACCTCCTGACTCCTGCAGGCACCACCACCATCCCCAGCAGAGCGTGTAAGTTTTTTCCCAGACTCCTTAATCTGAAACCTGAGATGTGAAGGTGGTGGTAACCTGGCAGTGCTCATAGGAACACAAACGGTGCCAGCACTGTATCAGGGGAGAGAAGAATCATAGCAGTGAGATAAAAGTCCCGTAACTTTTACTCTCTGATAAACCTGTATCTGCAGAGCTGTCCAAAACTACCCCCGTATGGACGGTGGAAGGGACCCCGGGGTGCCTCTGGCAGACAGAGCCAGTGGCATCCTAACAACTCGCTTCAGGTACAACAGCCCAGAGCTCTTCACAAAAAAGAAACAACAATCAACTATATAGCCAAGCCCTCCCCGTTAACTGAAGAAATCTTTGGGGATATCCTTCCCCCACTGGACAGATTCGTGGATAACATTCGCAAAACCTTATAATGCAGAAATTGTGTCTCAATCTGACTCACACAGTAAAGGTAAGCTCTGCCTGAATGCACTCTAGATCTCAGCTGGTCAAATCGACCCTACACTAAAGCAGTCTCTGCTGAAGCACAAAACCTATTAGTCAAACTTCTCTTTTGAACTGATAGCCCAAAAGAGTATCTCAGAAAAAGAGCCGTTTCAAAGAAAAATTCCAAAATAGTAGCCAATATTCAGCTCGGCTACAGGAAGAAAGAAAATAGATTCCAGCTTGTATTTTCCTTCAGGTTTTGGGTTGTTTCTATCCCCCATCCTAATGTGAAAAAACCCACACAAACAGAAAACAGGCACTATGTTAAAACAATTAGCATAAACAATGGTCACACATCAGCTTTACACCTATGATGGTTGCAGAAGTCTAACAAAGGAATGATGAACCTGAGATTTACTGAGATTTTAATCCTAGTCTTTCCACTGCTATAAACCCATACATCAAATATCTGTGTCTTATTTAACTTCATTTTACAGATCAAAAGGTTAGCACCAGGTTATTCAACAGCTTTCACATGCAAAGGCATACATAAGTCTTTATTTTTTTTAAAAAAACATTTTTATTGATTTTTTTTCCTGAAAAAAACCCCAACAAAAAACCAAAACCCATTGCCTATTTTAGAGAAATAGTTTTTATTCAAATAATTACCATTTATTCTCTGAAAATTACACTTCCTTTACCATTCCACGACATGGCACAGGAACAATAAAACATCAGCAGCCATTAAGATATTGCAACAAAACACATTCATTCTGCAGGTCTTAAATCAGTCTGAAATGTGTAGTGCAACAATGATATGTCAGATAATTGGTCCAAAACTTTGACACTTATTTGGAATACTTCATTGCAAATTTAATTTCTACTTTCCCAATTAAATTTTCCTTGGGTTAACATTGTCACCATTCAGTGTGTCTCTGTGGGTGCGCATGTAACTGTCTGCACATATACATGTATATAGTGCGAGTATTTGTGTATGTACACATACAACCCCAAATTTAAACATATTTTAGTAAACATCTTTTCTTCTTGATTTTTAGGGCCTCTTAACAGCAGCCATACAGATACTTTATGTATGATATGCTTCTGAAATAGAACAAGTGTTTCTGTAGACCTTAGATCCAATAAAAATACACAAAACATTTTCTTCACGGACATATTCACTTCAATGCACAAACCCCTTCCATTGCTCCATTTATTCCATTAGCGTAGGGGCTTAAATGATGCATGAGGCTTTCAGCAGTGACGTGAATGTTGTTTTTAAGAATCCAATAAAAAGATAAACAATACCGCAACCATAACTCAATACTGAGAAATACTTCCAAATAAAAGTACAACTGTAAACAGTACATTCAGGCCCAGCCTCAGACAGAAAGTGAAGTAATTTCTCCTGAGGAGATTAGGCCCCAATTCAAATCGGCATTTAAGAATGTGCTTATTAACATTAAGCAATGGCTTTAGTCAATACAATTTAAGTTCAGGCTTATATGCTTTCTTGAGCCAGGACCTCAATGATTAGAAGAGGGTCAATTACAAATTAAAGGTAGCAAAACAGTCAATAGTGCACTGGGAAAATTAAAATCTACAAAGTCATTTCAGTTCTAACAACTGGTCAAATATGGCAAGTGCAAACTCTGAAAGACTAAACTTGCTTTGTCAGTGCTACGTTCCAGAAGAATAAATACAAAATGCTATAAAAATATTTGAGTTTGATCTCATTTTCCCCATACTTCCTAGCAGAGTTGCCAGGTACATTGAGTAATTTGTCTAATTTCTTCAATCAAATAAATTATTTTTCCAATTAAGCTGCTCAATGCAATCAAGAATAGAAGTAAATGATGTGAAAAATGTTATGGCACCTGTGACGACCAAAAATAGAAGGGGGGATAAGTAAGCATACTGCTCTGTATGGGAAGAAGTTCAGTAGTAAGATAAAGCATCCTCAAAACTATTCATTAATAAAAATCAAATGTCATTGATGCTGATTAAACTGATTTTTTCCTCTGAAATTTTAAGGAATTAAAAGACTATCTAAAACCATTTCCAATAACCAAGAAATAGGTTAAAATTCTCTCTTCTACCCTACGAAGCCTGGCCAATTCTAATCAAACTTGAGGAACACTAAAGGCAGGCATCAGTAAGTTCCTAAAAGGCTGGTGAAAATCTGCGGCAGTGTGGCTAATCAGACCACAAAAGGGACAGCAGCAAAATAAAGCAGATGCTGTTATTAATGCCTCCCCTGAAGCAAAGGTGCAGAGTGATCTCATTAGCTCTCTGCTCTGTTGGTCCTGCTGCTTAACCAGACAGCATCTGAAACACCTGGAAACAGCCTCAGCACAGCAGTGCCTTTTGCCCATCCAGCTGTTACGGGACAAAGTAAAACCTGGGATATGCCATGAGAGAGGAGGGAGGCAATCCCATGGGATAACTGAAGGCGAGATCCACAGAACTGAAGAAAACCAAATAATTTCATTGCTCACATAGGTTTTGTTTTGAAGCCAGATTCCGATTTTTAAATTTAAGGAACTTGGGGCTTAAAACCCGAAGTAGCTGCAGGGTAGTACATCATGTATCTTCAGGAACTGCTACATACATACTCAGAAAGCAGCACAGAAGGCGGTTGTCTTAACCTTGGGACCTCTCCTCACACTCCGAAGAGCTGTGCTACAGTTGTAGCACAAGCATTTCCTAGTCCCTGCAAACAGCATACTGTTCACCTTTGTCCTCATGGTAAACTGCGAGGTTAATCTCCTCACCCATTTAGGAACTGGTACTTCTTATTTGAGTGAGTTAGTACCCTTCAGAGAGATATGTTTGTGTGGGGACCATGTTTTTCTTAAGGAAATTAATTTCTCATGTAAATACTAAGTATTCATCAGATGCCAGCAACCTTGTCAGCACCAAGGAAGCTCCATCCAGTGATAGAAAAGTCTGCCTTTGTCACCCTGAGCTAACCAGGGTCTGTTTATAAAATCACTCCAGCCTGTTGAGCAAAAAGAGATGGTGCTACTCTTCCAATTCATATACCCTTTTAAATTACATGTTGCTTTGAAGACTTCTTTTTGCCATCCTCAGTATTCTCTCTCATCGCTTAGAGGTCATAATCAGATGTACACCATATAGACACAGTTTTGAGATACAAGAACTAATACGTTCTATCTACTACATTCTTCTCCCTTTTGATTCTTTCACATGCTGCTCTGTCAGAAGACAAATCTATGGAAGCAGATACTAATTTTATTCTTAAATACAAAAAAAAAAAAAAACCTCTGCAAAATTTCTTTTTAAAGCAGACGTTACTCATTTTTCTAGTGTTAGACAATTAAAAATATTGCAGGCCAACAGTATGAATTTCAGTGTATATTCTCTCCAGTACTTACAAGATGGCACAGAATATAAACAGAGCAAAAGGTTTTTATAGTGCTTAGAATTAATATATCAAAAAAAATCTGCAACAAAAAAATAATAGTCAAAACCCTGGTGTCATTGCACTGCACAGGAAAACTTCCAAATTTCAGGAGTTTTACATAATCACTTTTCTCAGTTCAGTCTTAAATTATAACATGTGGCATATGCATATACAAGATCAACAACTGCATATAAACAAACATATTTCCTCTGCACTGTATAAACTACAGACATTTAAAAAAAGACTACTTTTGCTCAGAAAATACACACACACATATATTAAATTTCAAACTCAGGAAATCAGCTGGAGGTTTCATCATGAACTGTTCTGTGCTTCTGCAGCACTGTATTTAGTTCCTGAATCACATTTGATGGTAATTTGTTATCTAATTCCGAAATAGTTTTGTTTGGTTTGTTCTTATTTTTCTTCAGTGCCTTATGTCGGTTTTGGTGTAGGTCTGTCATCCCTGCACCTACATCCTCAACAGAGATCAAGCTCCGATGTGTTTTTGCATGATTTCGCACTTTCTCCTCCTTCCATTCCAAACACTGTGCCACAATAGATGCTTTTTCTTTCAAGTTTTTTCTTTCTTCCAGAAAGTCATTTTCATGATGCTCACTGAATTTTGGTTTCCCAGATTGCAGTTCTATATTCTGAGCAAACAAGTGAAGAGAAATAAGGTCATTCACATTCACACAATATTCAATAATATTTAGATTGCAATTTTTGCTCATTAGTTTCACATAACAGTTTAAAAGAAAAATCAATTTTACTCAAGAGCCAAGACAGCACAGTTAGTAGTTTTAAATTCCCACAATTTGTGTTATTATCATTTAGTAAGCATTTTAAGTGAGCATATTTTCTCAATCAGTGATACTTCCGGAAATTACATAAATCTCAGTTAAATGCACCATGACCATGAAGACATTCATTTTCATATATTCACAGTTTGATTTTTCATTCTACCACAGTAGACTAAATTGTGATGGTTTACAGGAGATCCACGTATAACTCAAAATTTTTAAATTGAACAAATACAACTGAGAATGTTGCAATTTTAATAACTTAATGACTAAGCTACATGAATATAAAAAAAGATAATTTTACATGATCACATAAACATTTTCAGCAGCTGTTCAGGACTACCTGATAAATTATAAAGCCTGTCTGCTTTTTCAAATTTTGGCTAGCAATTTTAAGTAATATACTGGGAACGCAGATAAAACAACAAACTGATGGCAATGCAACTGTTCCGTATTGGTGGGCTGTTTCAAGTTCTTAAGCTGTAGTAAATGAAAGGTAAATCAAATGCTGCATTTAAATTCGCAACTGGTGTGGCCCATTAGGAGCACATCTGTACAGTCAAAGAAAGTGCTGAGAACCCGACATCCACACTAACAGTATTTCAGGGCTCTTGCCTTTTTTTTTTTTAATACAATTCAGACTAGTTTTAGCTTTCTCCTACAGGCAGAAGGCCTATTTTTGACTGCAGTGCATTAGATATGCTCCTGCAGAACACCTTCAACTTCAGTTTCATCTGAAAGCAATCCAAGTTCACATGCTCCAGAACCACTCCACAATATGAAACAAAACACAGTAAATGGCAACAACTGGAAGACTTGCTCCTTAAGTGCACTCCAGATCCTAACTAGAACACTCATGTAGATGTATCTAAACTAGCTCCTCTCTAGTGTTTGAATATTTTTTCATGTTTGCATTAACATATATGAGATACCAAGATTTGATGAGACAACTTGCTCATATGCTACGCATTAATAACTCCATAAAAATCCAGCCAAACTGAACAAGTGCCACACAGGAAAGACAAAAAGAATCAAAGTCTCCCTCAGCTTTGAGCATCTTCTAGTAGTCAACAAAGATGTCATATATGAAAGAAGAATTCCAAGACCTCATTTTCTTTGAGAACTATAAGGCTCTTCAACAAAAGGAATGATCTGCCTACTGCCACACCAACTGAGCAGACAGAATACAGCAAATTCCTCTACCATTCTTATTTGTTTTACAGTGACATTTCTTTCTTTATGAGGACAGCAAACATAAGCCCATTACAAAAAATGAATGTTGATGCAGCAAATTAGTTGCTGTGTAGGAAGAAAAACAGTAAATATTAAATGAGTCTACATTGAAGAGATCTAAGCTATAAAACAAAGTCTAAATTTGTGCAGTCTCTTGAAATTTCACCTGAGCTAGTACCTGTTCAGTAATACAAGACATAAACATTTAGATGATATAAATCACAATTTTTAAAAGAGCAGAGAAAGGAGTTATTTTATTGATATCACTTTTAGCATTAAGGAGGCTGGTATTTCTAGTTGCATTGAGCAACAATGAAAACTACCCATTAATAATGAAGTACCAGTGGCCATGATACGCAAAATAATCAGTCCCACAACAACAATGCACGCAAGAGTTCACACTGCTACATGGGTTACCACTGGTGCATGCTATGGAGCAGATTTTAGCTTCCCTGAAGACTCTTTTAATTCTTCCGCCATCAGTAACAACTGCTACCAGTTTAGAATCTCCTGTTATCACCTAAGCTAGCAAGAAGCATCCTAATATTTAACATGTTCAGCTATATTCAGTAAAAAAAAAGTTCAAGGTAACTGAGGAACTGTCCCAATGACTCATGAATGTGGGGAGTTCTGTTCTGCCAAATATTTGAAAAAGCTATAATTTTCCATTTAAAATAATTTCTTTCCATTTAAAATAATGCTCTTGCATGAACAAGAAAACAGTGAGATTATCACCAGTGATTCATGTTCAATTAGTAAACTAATAATAAAAGGACTATCTGTGATAATATCCATGTAATATGTGAAATGTAAATTGTCATGCAGTACCTTTCAGAAAACACAGTAACATACTCCAAGCTATTCACTGTTACTCAGCAAACTAAGATATGAATTACTGGTGAAATTCAGTCAGGAGCAACAATTATCTATTTACAGAATTTTTTACATCATGTTTCAGTTTTGCATCTTTCAAGAAGAAAAATACCAACTACGCTTCTGAAATCAGTATAGGTCTCCTGCTAAACTGGGTATAGCAGGAGCCCTTTATATAATGAAAGTAGGACCAGATCAAATACAGCACTCAAACCTAAAGGTTGCCTACTTCTGTGAAACAGTCTTGTATATTGGCACGTAGCCCCTTAACACAGACTACTACTCAACATTTTCAACTTTTAAAGCAGATTCAGTATATAAAGAAATCCTAATTCCCAGACATTTGCATTGTAAGTGCATCAAGTGATGGACCCAAATTCTGTTATTCAAATTAGAGCACTAACAGTTCGAGTTATAAACAGTTTCCCTTATAACATACCAAAATGATGTGTGAACAAAACTGCCACATCAAATTTCTTAATATTATTATTTCTTAGTATTTGATCCACTGCCCACTGTTGGTCACATGCTATAAATAACACTGCTCCGTTCCGTTCTCCCAATAACACCTAATGTAAAAAGCAACAATTTCATGTTAGAAGCAGCTGTTTGCCTCTAAATTTCAGCCCCTTAATCAAGCAATTGGTGAATAAATTGATAATAATATGTACATCTAACTACATTTTATCCTTTTCTGCACGACAGCAAAAAAATAAGGAGCAGCTCTATCTATTTGCATCCTCCATTATCCCTGTGACATACTGTTCCTTTCAAAATACTACACAGGTATAACCTATTATAAGTCAGTGTGGTATTTGACCATGGCTTGAAAGAAAGTTTTTCCTCATTCCTCAATCTTCCTGTATTTTGAAATAAAATTACAGACTTAATGCAGATATATAGCAATGTATTTGTATTTCAGTTAAATGATTCTATATGAGAACTATGCATAATTTAAATGCACTATCCATGTATGCAACACTTGGTGCAGAAATAATGGAAATCTTATGATTCTGTCTGTTATTAGAAGGATTCTTAGTTCTACAGTGCTTTCAAACATTCTGTATTATATATTTATCTTGTTAGCACACAGTAAAACTACTTCCAATAATGGGAAAAAAGAAGACATTCAATAAAGACTCTTTAGCACAGAAATTAATATCAAACTTATTGGTTTCTGGGTATCTTTGAGTTGGTTTGGGTTTTTTCTCCCACTTACCTTCACATCACAAAGATGTTAATTTTTTCACTGTTTGGAAAACTTTCAGTCTCTTTTCCCGCCTATATGAAGATAACTTTGATCAAATTTCTACTACAAGTATATGCATTGGTCTGTAAACAGACCTCCATTTTTCATAAACCAGCATCTTTCAGAAAATGCTTGCTCCTGTTATTACTCTCTAATGCTTTAAAATGGGAGATATTTTTGCTTGTTGAAGTACTACAAATCCATGGAAAGACTGAAGGTGTGGTCTCCAAATGGCTATCTATTGCTTTACTGACTACACTGCTGTACAATATTTCTCCTTAATAAACAATATCATATACTTACTTTCCACCACTATTTTACTGTTCATTCCAGTTTTGGCTTTCCATGTAAAAAAAGTGTTAGTTTTTATTTTCCATTATATAATCTTGTGTTAACCTTCCTAAGGTATGCAAATACCCTTTGCATAAAACTTCTCTAGATCTAGTCATGGCATAAATAACGAAGACTGTGATCTTCTACTTTTAAGTTTAAATGCAGACTTCCTCTAAGTTGCAGTACAAAACATTAGACTCCTTCCCAGTGAGGCACATTATCATCAACAATAATAAAATAATCCTAGTATGATAAGGTATTAAGGAATTTAAATAATGAAGTTCAAAATCCAATAAAACCTTTATCCTAGAATGTCTGAATTTGTAGCCATCTCAAAGAATGTATTAGAGATCTCTACTGTACCTGCACAAAGGACAGGTAAGAGACATACCTAAGGGTTATGAAGTTTTTTGAATTACAAGACCTATGATTTACTTTTATCAAAAAAGTTTAAAAATGCAAACATTAGAAGGAACTTATCAAAGGATTGCAAAAACACTTTCTGAGAGAAGGTTAAAACAAAATGACAAATTAAACAAAATATGAAAACCGTAATTGCATTCATACCGTATTATACTCATTTAGTAAGGCAAAGCAGAAATGCCCGAAGAAAGTGTAAAAAAAGTAAGGTGGAGTTGCCTTCTAGATACAGCACTACTACCTTTGCTTTTAGTTTGCTATGGAACTGAGTCAGCTTCACCAATCTGTACCTGAACCACTGTCTCTGTAAGTACTGATAACACATACCATATTATCTACCTTCCCTTCAAAATCTTCTAAAACATGTAAGAAATAATACTGCATATAGTCAAAGGACCAAGATGTTTTGTTTCCACACTTATTCTCAGCTGCATTCAGATTAGTTACCACTATTATACCACTGCACTACCACTCCACTGCTGCTTCTCTGCTGCAAGTAAGTCCTTCCCACAGGCATCAGTATCTCTGTGTGGATCCCAGAAATTTATCTCAAGCTAATATGCTAAGGCTGAGACATATCACTAGTGCATGTAATGCAGTGACACAGCTCAGTCTCTGCAAAGAGTTGTAACTAAAGCCTCTTGTTCTTCTTTGAGACTAATAATATTACAACCTAAATGTATCACAGTTAGCTCCATCTGAGCTTTTCCATTACACTCACAAAGCAGATAACTACAACGGTGCGGTTATTTTAGACAGAAGAAAAGATATGGTAGAATAGGCATGCAGGGCAGTTTTCAAGGACCTTATTAAAATAAAACTGTAATAAAGTGCACTGTAATAATGTAATTATATTTCCAGGTAAAAGTCCTATTTACTTCTAATGAACAATCATTGCTGAAAAAAAACCCCAAACACAAATAAAAATCCACTACTGATTTACTGAACAGCCAAAGAGGTGACACAAGTTTAGGTTAGGACAATTTAATGACAAAACAATGAAAAGGATATTGATAACAAGAGCATCTACATTTCATATTTATCCAGCTCTAGGGAGTTCATTATTACTGGACTATTTAACATTACAGCATTGTGGTTAGAAGTTCTACACCAAGTTTAAATCCCACTTACTTCTATACTCCCTCTGATTTTACAAGTGTTCTTCTCCTGATGAATAGGAATTAGTGGTAAGCCTCCAATCTTTGGACTTTTGGTTATAGACTGTTTTCTTGCTTTTCCAGCAGGTGGCCAGGTATCAGCATGCTGAAGAACAAAATGATTCCTTATTTTTGGTGTGGAATTTCATAAATACACAACATTCTTTTGTATGTAAAACTCCCTTGGAAAAAGCTATCTACTGTACAAAACCATGCCCTCTTCCTGTAGGAGAAGGGGGAAAACACTACAATGCTTAAACTTATGTTAATATTTTGTAAGTGCTGCACAAGATTGAGTGAACAGAACCAAAATATCTCTATACAATTTTCATGTATCAAACATCTTCCCTCCGTATTATTATTCCAATTATCTTCTAAAAATAGAAAGTATCATCAAACAAGAAACACACATTGTCTTGATTCAAAATTTCAAAATTCCACATAAAAATGCTTTCAGGAGTCTCAACAAAAGTTTCTAAAATAAAATAAAATTACCCCAATTTGCAAACAAGTGTTTCAAAATTTATATTAATGGTTTAGGAGAAAATAATTGCTTAACCTACAGTAACAACATGTGTTATGCAAAAGGAAATGGCTTTACATTCTGAATGTACCAAAACCACAATCTACAAATGATCAGATCTGGCTTCAATGATAGTCTTTGCTTTAGCTCTACTGAAACAGGTCAGTTTTGGGGAGAACTCCAAAGTGTGAAGCTTCAGTGTGAAAAACATGACTGGGAAGAGAAGGGAAGAAAAAAAAAAATATCATTAACTGAATATTTCAAATAAAATGTTAAAAACTCTTTCTGTAAGAGGTCTATAATTAACTTTCATTAGCAGATCATGTAGAATTTCACATGTAGAAATTTGAGCACATGTGCTTGAAGCTCACAGAGTCCTCTGGTGATGTTAATGGTAACCAGAAAGATACCTCTGAGAACAAAGTAGTGTAAGAGTATTTTCCTGAAAAAGCTTCAAAATAAGATTCTGTGAATCAAAGAGGATGTAGGAGGCTTACAGAAGAATACTTTCCAAAGCTCGGAGATGAGCGCACAAAGCTAAATCAGCACAACTCCAAAGGATATTGGCAACTGTAAAGGAACCCTAATGAAAGCCATGAATGCTTTATGTAAATATTGGCAAAATACTAATCCAAAGCATCAGTTATAATAAATAGGAAACAAGAAATTCTGTCTGAACATAAGAAAAAAACCAACCCTTTTTTACTGTGGGAGTGGTTAAACACTGGAACAAATTGCCCAGAAAAGTGGAGTCTCCAGTTTTTCAAACCTGACTAGACACAGCCCTGAGCAACCTGCTCTAGCTGACCCTGCTTTGAACAGAGGGATTTGACTAGATGATCCCCAGAGGTCCCTTCCAAGTTAAACAATTCTGTCACACTGTCCAAATCTGTCATAGATTTCTTTTCACAGGTGTCAGGATCTTCAGTGTCCTTTATTTTTTTTAATGGTATTCAATCTTCCAAATCCATGAAGTAACAAGTCTCTTCAAGACTATATAAAAATCCAGTTGTGGAGCTGTGATCATACTTGCAGATGGTCTGCAAGTAAAAACAACATTACTACTAAAAAGCCATAAGAATCAGTGATTATTGACTTAGAATAGCAGTCTAGAAATCAGAAGCCCCAATTCCAGATTTAGAAAAAACATTTTATAGATTCACATCTTTATGGAGTAAAAAATTCTCACACGTGGTGCTGACCAGGGTGATGCAAAAGTCTTGTAAGAGTTCTCACCAGTGAACATTAAGAACATTTTCTTCCAATGAAACGTTGATAAGGTATTATCCGAAAGGGCAGGTCTTGCCAACCAAAATCAGTTTATTGTGGACCAAGATACAAGAAACAGATACAATTCAGAAAGTGACTGAGAAACTTTAAGTCAGCTTCCAAAGGAAACTGCCTCCCTTAATTCTCAGCAAGCTTAAGGAAACTATCCCTGTCAGTTAAGCAGCCTGATTTCTCTTCTGTGTCTATAACATTTCTTAAAATAGAAGTCTGTGAAAGTACATCAGAAATACCAGCAACGTATTAGGCCACATAACAAATGTATTTATTCATAGTTTTGACCTATCTGCTCAACTGCACCTCATGGTAATATAATGTGCCTCTCTCTAGTTGATCAAAGGCAATGGAACTGGAAGAATATTATTGTATCCATCTTCATATCAATTAATTACTTCCAACTGTACACTATATATGCTATTAAGTGATTTTGTACAAAACTATTATAGAATTCAAGAATCAAGTTTTAGCCATACTTTTCAGGATGATTTTGCATAGAACTGAAAGAAACAATCATCCTCCTTCAAACCCTCTTAGTATTTACCAGCTTGAAGTACAAGATTAATAACCTCCAGGCTAACTTGATTTTCTGTATCAAAAGTACTTTTGTTACTAATTACAGTGGTACCTGCACTTTGCTATTTATATTCTCTGCACTATTTATACTACAGGAATAAACATTATCAGAACACAGGGGAAAAAAGGGTAACAATACTACTATTATCTTACCTATATTAATTACCAATAAAGTCTCATTCTGCTCAAGCACTAAGAAGCACAGTAACAAAGATTTATCTCCCTCCTAATTGCACTGGATCATTAAATGTCAATGTCTTAACACTTCAAAAACTACTTCACAGTATTTTTCAATTTGTAATCTAAGCTATTCCACTGACAAATAAAATGTGCTGCCTTGCTGTCTCTCTAACATAAAGGTGTTCAAATACTGTGATAACAGATAAAGTAAAAGACAAGCTATCTTCCCTAGAAATGGCCTCAATTTGAAAATTTTAACTAGAAATAACCTCAGCTGACATTTACAGTTTTCTGGTTTAGAAATGGGATGATGTCTGCTGCTGCATGATACAAAACATTTGCAGATCTTATAGTATGCTTTAGCAACATAAGCCATTGCGTTCTCAAGGAGATTTTTGCTGTAAAATATATTTAAAGCACTAGATTGTAATAAGAACAATACAGCAAATCTGTATTGTCAGCACTTAATTTCTCATGTAATTCAAAGACTGAAAACATTTCTGCTTTTCAGAATGCTGATTAAAAAAAACAAAAAACAAACACCACAGGAAAAAAACCACTAAAAAAACCCCAAACCCCTCCCAATGTAGCTCATTAGTATTGCTAATGCACTGTACTGTTCCTTCATTAGAAAGAAGTTTAAAAAAAAAAATTAATTCACAGCAGGTTTTTTTTTAAATGCACATGAAATGATTGAATTGTTTTTGTTAGAAAAAAAATCCTGAACATTGAGCAGTGTCTCTCAGTTTTTTATCTACATTGTCAGAGGAACGTTCGACATCCCACACTACCTGATCAGAATCCTAACAGATTGCCCTTCTTGTGATTTTACATCAAAAGGACTTCAGCAGTTACCAAGCTTCTATGAGTTGTTTCTAAGTAGCCTATATCAATAACCTCTGAGCCTATTTGTTGTGACACCGCTCATGTTATGCCCATGAGATGTATGGTAGGACCAGTGGCTGTTTCCATAGAAACTACAATAGTTACTTCAGTTAAGGGAGCTGAATAAGGCAAAAATTTGGAAGTCTTACTTACAAGGCATGCATTATACTTCTAGCACTACTATCTATGAAGGTCAGATTGTGTTTTAGAAAGCCTCTAAGAAGTATGTATTGCAACAGTCTTGTGCCTACTCCACTTCATGTAATACATAAAGCTCACAGGTAATCATAAATCTAGTGATGTTTATTCACAGTGATATTCCCCAAAGTTCCTTGAACATCACAGGAAAGACAGGAAAAAATCTGACACAAATACAAAATCCTTTTAAAACCTTAAACTATGTTCCAGTCTCCTGTCAGGATGAATTCTTCCCATCTCTCTTACTCCCACTTCCTCCTATGTAAATATTAAACTCCATTTGCAAGGATGCATTATATGGCACCCAAACGTATACCCTCCTTACTCACAATCTAGTAACAAACGTTACTTAATTTAGGATAATGCCTATACAACAAAATTAATTATCAGTGTTAACTAAGCTAACATGGATACCAGAGAAATACAGCTGCATTGGCACAGCTCTTCAGCAGGGCTAGTTCACACCATTGTTTTTAAACAAGACACCCTTCTTTCATGACTACTTTGCATGCAGCATCCAAACTAGCGAGCAGAGAAATAGCACTCAGGCATTGTGGCACACAGACATAACCTTTAGGTCAATGGCCAGAATTTCACCCAGAAGACGTATATTACTGCAAAGGAAAGGAGTTGTCTTTCTTTAACCAACTTCTCAACAACAGAGCAGGGGGAAAAAAAAAAAAAAAGATGCCAGAATGTAATATCTTCTCCCCTGCTCTCAAAGCACTCAGCTTTCATATGAAAATGACATTATAAATAACAGTCTTCATAGACTAAGAGCCATCTTTTTGCAGTTTCATTACACTGAGTATTACAGAAACTTCAATGGCATTGCAACTTTATCAATAACATATCCATAACACATGCGTATCAATGTTTAATGGGATTTTCGTAACAGCAGTAAAAGTTACATTTCTTTGATCAGATTAGTACCTGTGCAGTAAAAATGCTGATCATCCACTCCATCTGTGCATCTTGTCCATCACAACATATATACCTAGAACACAATATATAATTAACAACAAAACCAACAAAGACTCCTGTTGTAGTTAAACATATTAAAGAACAGGCTTCTAAACAACTTCAAACCGTGCTCACATTCATTTATGAATGCTGTCTAGTTATTAACACTCCCATAAGAAGATAGGGAAATACAAATACTTCAAATTATCACTTTACGCTAGTCTGAAGACAAGGCACATGCCTCATTTAAAGCATGTGCACAGGCTTAAATTCTATCATTCTAAATTTATGAAAATTGTTTGCTTTATGGCCACAGAAGGGACAGACACCTAATCCCAACAGACTACCAAAACATATGAATTAAGACTGTTTAGTTAATTAAGAAAAACATAGCAAAAAGTCAGCATGCAAGCAAAATATAGACTATTCATTTTCAAACATGTTTCTTTTGAAACTGAACATTTCAACAAATATTAAACACTGAAGTTAAACCAATCATGTGTTTCACGTTTACCTACCACTGGTGCTTTTCAGAAAATACTGCAAGTCCCCAGCTGAAACAAATAAAATTTCAAAAATTAGTTCCAGAAACTCAAGACAGGGAAATATTGCTCAAACTGCAGAGATTCATTACCTTGATATAGTGCTTTTAAGTGTAAGGGGGGGGGGGGTGTAATTTACAAAGTTTAAGTGTGTACTGCAAACCTAGAATGAAGTTGTGGGTTTGATGATGGATTTTACTCGTTTTCTCACAGTTGACTTGCAGGTAATGAACATTCTGTTCTGGACAAAGGGTATAGCCAAACCCTGCAGATGACAGCTAACTACTTGCCTCATTTTGGCTGTGGCTGTACTTTTCTGAAAGCTGCTGGAAGTAGAACTGCTAATATGGTGCCCAGCAAAGAGTCCACTACAGTATGGAAGTCACAGAGGGAAGAGAGGTATACTTGCACTATAAACAGAAGGAATCACATGAGTTTACAGAGATTTTAAAATTGCTGAAGGAAAAAAAAAAAAAGTAGGAGTAGATGCACAATGAAGCCTCCAAGGTGAAAGAAACACAGGCACTCCTGTGTTTCCAGAAGAGACTTTGCAAAGTCTGCTTTTGAAAGTAGACTGAAAATAAACCTCAAGCAAAGAACCCACCTGCAAAGACTCATTTACATAATCTTTGTATTCCTATTTTGTACTAATCTCCTACTCATTCTGCACTTAGCTCAAAAAAAAAAACCCAACCAAAAAACAAACCACCAACTTTTTCTCTAACACAACTAAGCTTTGAAATTTACAGACCTTTTGGGGGAGTTTTGATGTGCCAACTATAAAGGAAAAGTTCAAGCAGATCTGTTTAAAGGCTACAGCCAACTTAGAATCCCCTTGGTATAGGATCCTATGTACATTGTCTCAGTGTCTCAAAGCTTTGACTGAAGAAGTACTGGAAACATCTGAGAAAAACAGGTGTCATTTTTCACTGCTCTTTTCCAGAGACATAGGTACTGATGTTTGTAAAGGGCACTGCAGTCTTCAGCTAGAAAAAACATCAAAATAATAAGGATCCTGAAAAAGGAAAATCCTCTACTGAACAACAAGAACTGTCACTAAAGGCCATGACTGGTTTTCTCTTCTCTCTTTTTTTCTTGGTGCGAAGAAAGCATGTCCACCAATGACATGCAGGACATACTACAAAACTGAGCTAGCAGCAAACATATTCACAAGAGATAGTACCTTAAGATTAGAAAAAGCCAATCAATAATTTCCTAGCACAGAAGAGTTAACATGGAACACAAAAACAGAGATAGAAACAGAACAAATAATATTATAGAGGGTAATTTAATTCAGGATACTTCAGTTGGCTTCTTGACTTTTCCTTGTTCCACAGTGTTTTACGTTCTCCTTTCTTGAAGATGCTACAAGTACCTTGCTACACAGTGTTTAACTTATTTTCTTTTCTATTCTTACTTTGTTGGTGGCTTCATTTTCTTTTTCACGCCAAGATACAGCTTCAGGGAATTGACAGGCAACACTTTTTCAGGTTTGCTAGCCTGCAAATAAAATAAGATTCTAATTATTGTATCAGGAATGTGCAAAAGAGAAAATGCCACATGACTGTCTTCACAGTTAGGCTTCTTTCATGGGCTGCACCCCTCTTTTCTAACAGATCATTATGGTTTTTCTCTCTCTCTTTCCCATTAACAAGGTGTGCCAGTCACTATTACTGGAAGCAGACTAATTAAGAACTTGAGGTCCACGTGAAGTCACAAAACTGTAACACAACTGGAATAATGAAGATGCTGTGGTACAATTCACAAAAGTGGAGTGCTGCAACATATGGACACAAGCTCTTTGAGAGACATAGTCGGGGAAAATAAGGAGTGGGGCTGCCCTCTGTTAAAGGAGCTCTTCTATGGGATGGGCAGTATCACGGTGAGTATTTGCTTCAGATTACCCAATCAGGATAAAAAAAAGCAAATTAAGTCTTTCAACAACCCAAGGAAGTCTCTGGGTAACAGATCCTGACTCTGATGGGGAAGGCAGGGCTTTTCTCTCCCTGTTATCTTCTGGAAGGGCAACACAGCAATACAGCTGATTTCTGGAAGGTGTCAGGGATAAATTCTTGACACCATTATTGGATGGGCCAACAAGGGATGATGCACAGCTGGATCTGCTATTCACAGACAAGGAAGAACTGGTCAGGAAGATGATAATCAATGGTAGTATTGGCCATAGTTACATGGAATAGTAGAGCTCAAGATCCTGAGGATAAAAATGACAAGTTGGCAGAGGACAGATCATGGAGATTAGAAGAGCAACATTTGGCTTATTCAAGGAATTGATAGGTGGGTGTGCACAGGAGGAGGCAACTCTGATGGGTAAAGGAGCTCAGGAAAGCTCTCAGGTCTTTAAGGACAGCATCCTCCAAGAACAATAATAGTTCATCCCAATACTCTGGAAAACAAGTAGATTTATCAGGAGACAAGCCCAGGCAAATAAGTAGCTCATGGTGGAGCTCCAGTGCAGACAAACAGTATAGTGGAGGTGGAAGCAGGGAGAGACTGTGAAGAAAGACATTTAGAAACACTGCCCAGGACATGTAGATATGGTGTTAGGAAAGTCAAAACTCATTTAGAATTGAGATCTGCTATGGACATTAAGGGTAACATGTAGAGCTTCTACACCGGTACCTTAGTAGTAAAAGGCTGAACAAGGCAAATGTAGAACCAATTCTGAACAGAGAGGGTGAATTAGCAACAGCAGACACAGGTAAGGCTAAGGTAACTCAGTATCTTCTTTGCATCGGTCTTCACACCAGCCAGGTCTCCTAGGCCTCTAGGCTTACAGACAGCGTTCAAGAAAGAGAATTACAACTGCACCAGAGGAACACTGGATCAAGTCAGGAAAGGCTTGAGAGAATTTAAGTCATGCAAGTCCATTGGGTCAGATAGATTGCATCCAAGGGTTCTGAGTGTGCTGGCTGACATCCTTGACAGGCTGCTCTGTGTCATCTTGGAAGTGTCAGCGATCAGGGGCAATGACCGGTAACTGAAAAAAGGAAAACATTGCATCCATCCTGAATAAAGGCTGAAAAGAGAACTTGAAGAACTAGTTGCCTGCCAGCCTCATTTCAGTCGCTGCGGAAATCCTAGACTGAGTTTTCTTGGAGCATGCTTCTGAGCATGTGGAAGAGAAGGTGCTTCTGGAAGCACGGAGCATGACCAACGTGATTAATTTCTACAATACCATGACTAGATTTGTGGATGAGGGGGCAGTGATGGATGTCATTTACCTCAAGACTTCTCACACTGTCTCCCATAATATTCTTCTACCCAAGTTGGGATGTTACAGCCTGGATGGGTGGACATCTGTATCAATAAAAAGCTAGTTGCACAAACAGACTCAGAGGGTGACGGTTAATCAGACATACTCTAAATTGCTGACCTATGACAAGGGGAGTACTGCAGGGGTCTATCCTGCAACCTGTCCTTTTTAACATCCTTATCAATGGCCTGGAGGAGTCAACCATCCAGTTTGCACAACGACCCAAAGGATCAGCCAATATGCTTTGGGGCAGGGCTGACTGCCAGAGGGACCTATATAGGACAAAGAAATGGGCCAACAGGAATCTTATGAAATTCAACAATGATAAATATAAAGTCCTGCACTGCGGAAGGAAAAAAACCCCTGCAATGACACAGATGGGGAAGGAGCTCTGCTGAGAAGGGCCTGAGGATGCTGGTAGATGGCAAGCTGGGCACAAGCCAGCAGTGTGTCCTGGCAGCAAAGAAGGTCTCCCAGGCTGTGTTAGAAGCACAGCTGATAGGTTGAAGAGAGTGATTTTTTCCCCCTCTCCTCAGCACTTCTGAGACTGCATCTGCAGTCCTGCAACCAGTTTTGCCCCCCCCCCCCCCCCCCCCCCCAATAGAAAAAAGAGAATCAATATTCTTCAGTGAGTTCAGCAGAGGCCCACTGGACTGGCTGGGGGCTGGAGCACTTGCCCTGTGAGGAGAGGCTGACCTAACAGCAGCCCCCTCAGCATCTACAGAGAAGTTACCAGGAAGACCGAGTGAGGCTCTTCACGTTGTAAGACGACGACTAGATATAAGGACAAACTTCTTCCTATGAGGACAGTCAGATACTGCAACAGGCTGCCCTGAGAGGTTGTGCAGTCTCCATCCTCTGGGGTTTTCAAGACTTCACTGCATCAACCCCTGAGCCACCTGTTCTGACCTCAGTTGCTAGCCTTGCTGTGAACAGGAAGTTGGACTAGAGATCTCCTGAGGTTCCTTCCTTCCTTGCTCCCTCTTGAACAAACTACCTTTAGCCAAACTACAACAGACATATACTCACACTAGGTATGAGAACTGAATGTGCCTGGAG
Source organism: Astur gentilis (assembly GCF_929443795.1). Classification (NCBI taxonomy): domain Eukaryota; kingdom Metazoa; phylum Chordata; class Aves; order Accipitriformes; family Accipitridae; genus Astur; species Astur gentilis. Next base: position 24,083,791 of record NC_064882.1, on the reverse strand, counting down.
GATGAAATGCTGAAAGGAAAGAAATTTTCATGTACGCTATTCTACTAAAGAACACAAGTAACATCTAACACAACACACTAACATCCCTTTAGTACTTTTAGGTCAAGGGTTTTAGCTTTCTATTTAGGAAAAAAAAAACTTAATAGATCTTATAATCCCAGTACATAAAGCTACTCCATAGTGTTTACTGTCTTGGACTCTCAATTTCTCCTTCTACAGCTTTCAATCTCTAACACTCCAGTGTGGGGAAAAAGAGACAGAATCTGAGATGGCATAAACATTTAAGAAAACAAAAAACCACACAACAGTTTTATTGTTGGTGTTTTTGTGTAACTTCCTGCTCAAAGCAACTGTACTGTGAGTATGAAAAAGCACTCCTACAAAACATGCTACTTAATTAAACAATAGTATACTTTTCACAAAAATGTACCTTAAGGTAGCTATTTGTCGGTGTGTGAGCCTCCCTCTTAAAAACAGTACATTAAAGTGGTATGTTATTTCAGTCAATTAACACAACATTGTAATTTAACATACAGTATCATGGAAACTTTTCACTTTTTGTTAATTGCTCTTGAGCAAGAGAAACACTTAACTGAATGTATCTCCACCTGCATATACAAACTTAATTTCCTGTAAATAAGATTTTGTAAATTAATTAGTAAATGCGGTCTTATTAAATACAATTTTCCATATGCAATGTCAAGTTTTCCTATGATTCATTTCTAAATACGACTAAATTAAACAAAGAGTGGTAGATGAACATCTCTCTCTCAAAAAAAACCCCAAAGCCCAAACTAACTGATATACACTATTTTGTCAGAATGGTATTTCCATTTGCTTTTTTAAAAAACAAATGTAAAGCCATTTAAAAGTAATACTGTTCAAAACTCTATTGGAGTTGTGGAATTTAATGTTTTATAAATCAGAATTGTTTAAAAAAAGCAGATTATAAAGTAGTATAACTATCCTATCATAAACTCTTTCCAAGACACTAATTAAGGTTTTATGGGCATATTAATTTATTCTCACATATGTGCCAATTTGAGTTTTAGTGCTAAATTATGAGACACTATTTTTGACATTCTGGGGTCATTCTAATTAAGATTATATCCACAGTATCACAAGACAACACAGTATTTCTTTTGCATTAGCTTACTTGAGCAGTGGATCTGTCTTCAAAAAAAAGTATTTTATGAAGGTCAGCAAGTATACATCTATATTTGCTGCATAGGCAAAACCAGCAGTCAGCAAAAATAAAAGCACTTCAAACTTTAAGAGGTTTTTTTCTTTTTTAAACCAGAAATTACCAAAACTAAAATGAAAACATAGTTCACAATTGCCTCCGTAAGTTGATTTACGTAGACAAGCCATCTACATCTACTAGGCCTAGTGTCAGTCTCTGCATCACGATGCATATTTAGTTTTATACTTTAATACAAGCTGTGTACACTCAAAAACACTCTTTAAAGAAAAGTCCCATGAAATATTTAAAACTGAACCCACCATGCTATTAAGTATGCCTAAATTTGCTTCTGTGGAATTCTGAGGTATATCTAATTATCAATACTATGTTTTGGAGGACTGAGAATACATCCCAAAACTGTTGTTAGGAAGCAGGGGAACATTTTGCTAGTGTATTGAGAGTTACTGTTTCCTATAATCTCTTTTATCATGACACTTGTAGGTATAAGAACCCTGTTGCTTGTACCTACTAAAGCCTTTGTGTAAGATACCAAGAATAAACAGCATGCAGCTCACTTAAGTTCCATATTACTTCTACTACTGCTCTCTACAGTAGGTTTTCAAAAAACTTAAGTCACAACACAGGCATTCCTAAACATTGTTTGGGTTTTTTTAGGGGGGGGTGGGGGTGGGGGGTGGGTTTTTTTAAGTTTTCAGTAATGCATAATTACAGTAGCTAAATAAGCAACTGACACAAACTCCTTTTACTAAAGCATCTGTGAAATAGTAAGATAAAAATCTTGTACTGCAACCCCAGACTCTAGAAGCTGCCATTTAATATCAGAAATGTTGATACGTTCGCCATCTCTTTTTTGCACGAAAAAGAAAGCTTAAGCGAGTGCTTAAGAGTTTGGTGCGGAATTTGTCTCTTGTACCTTCATATCCTTATAAAGAAGTAAGTTTCCTTCCCGTAACACAAAATAACGCTCTTGAAATTTGTTTCCGGACAGTAGTTTTGATGGTTCTTCTTTGTACTTCAGATTGCCTGCTTTCATGCTACCTTTCTCACTTTTCTCTATCAAGAAAATAAAAAAAGCATTTTGTTATAAGACTTTACAACACTGGAAGCTGCTAGTTTTTAAGTGCCCTCAGTATTACTGTTTATCAAAAGACTAAAATTACAACTCCACTGATTTTTTATTATGTTATATATATAAAAATAAAACTAATTACATATAATATATATGTAATTATGTATTACATTTAAATAGATATTATTTATTAATATATATTAGCTATTAATAAGAAAGGTATTCTTAAATATTGATGCCATTATGATTTTAATTACGGGGGGAAAAAAAGTGTCCTCTGTTTCATTTCTAGGATAAGATGGAAAGAACCCACCAACACACTTTAATTAAAAGAATCTTTTCAGACTAGAATGTGCAGTTAAGTCCAAAAGTGTGACATGAATACTTTCAATCTCTGTGCTTCAGAGATACAAAAATTTTCCATAAAGATCTGCTTTTGTCATGAGTCTGTCTACATTTTTCTGAGTCAAAATACACACAAACACATATGTTTCATAAACTTAATAAAAAACCCCAAACAATCCTTGCACAAAAAAACGCAAACCAAACCCAAACCACAACTTTGCAGTCAGCTTCATAAAGCATTTAAATTAGTACTGAAAAAGCTTTTTTTTAAAAAAAATAAATACCAGAACCATTGAAGGTAGAGACTTGATTTTTCAGTACATTCCCAGCAATTTAAAATTATAAATAAAATAATATAAAAAGTATTACTAGTACTGTAAACTACTGTACCACCACTTCTAGATGTTTTTGGTTTTCCTATTCTGCCCAATATATTGGGGGGGGGGGGGGGGGACGGACGGGACGGACGGACGTGTTAACTAGTTTATCAGCTTTTCCCAGCAACGCTACTTTCAAATAGCAAAAACTTCTGACCACTAATTACAGTAATTACCATGCTGATATGACTCATGCATGTAAACTCAAACCAAAACAGCACCTGAACAAAGTAAGCAACAACAGAAGAAAAAAAAAATAAATAGACTTTATGAAAGAGCACAGACTTCAGCAGAATTCTGAAATATTCATTTCTCCTTGAGGTAACTAGTGCTGGAAGCAGACTGCCAGAGTGAAGAGAGAGCAGCTAGGCAGGAGATGAACTCTTCTCCATTCCAGTCAACACCATTTCACCTTGAAGAGGGAGCCATACTAACAGGGCTAATAATTCCTTTAACTGAAAACACTACAAGCCTACTACTTATGCCATATTTTGGCTTTCACCACCTATTTTCTTTTGCTAAATGTAGGCATTTCCCCTAAGTCATTCACTCACTTAGGAAACACTGAATAAACTTGTTTAGGAGTCCCAGAATAATATCACTGGTTTTATACTATATTAATTTCAAGATAGTTAATAAAACTGTGGTGTAAAAGGAATACATGGTGTATGGAGAATAGCACCCTTACCCAACTACTCAACTGGCTTTTTCCATAAAAATTCCACTTAGTATTTGAGCATCTGATATCAGAACTCATTATTAAGAAGCAGCACATAATATAATCTCAAAAAAAAAGAGAATAAAATGTTTTGAATAAATCAACAATAAAAAGTAACATAACAAATTTTCATTTGGTCAGGAAGGACAGGAATACACAAAAGACCAACTTTCATTGTTCGCATAATTTTTCCTGTTTGTGAAGAGCGGTCTTACACAGCCACAGCTAACTATACAAATAGTCGTGCTTTGGAAGCGACACTTGCTGTAATATGTACTAAGCAAAATTACGTATTTCTTCAATCTTCATACATTCTGTTAAATAAGCAGTCAATATCTTCAAGTACTGCATCACATGCACAAAGCAAGTATGAGACGCGATGAGGGAGAATTAAGAATTTGCATGAAATGTCACTACTGATGATAAAATTCAGGGTCTAACAGAAATATATTGCATGGTAGTTTGCAACTACCTGTATTTCAGTATTATGTTTTTTGCTCTTCTTTGAAAGAACCTGTAGACAGTTATTCCATGTGTGACTATTTAGGAAGTTCCCCAACAATTTAATAGTAAAAAAAATGTATTAATGCATTAGATGCACAGTTGTGCATGCACAAAAGGTACAGGTGTGATATCCAGTCTCAAACACCCCATTATGCAAATAAACTTTAAAGTGCATACAAAAAACCCAGTCAGCTTGTATTTCAAAACTCAGAGTCAGATTCTACCATCATTTGTATGGTGTAGAGAGACTTTGGGACTAACTTGAAAAGTTGTATCTTAATCCAATCTTTCATACTGGCTCAAAAACAGCTGTTTAAAGAGTCAGAATTAAATCATTCCTCCTACTAACCCTAATTATTTGCAAAAAGAAGATAATTAACAATTGTGAATCTAATTCCCTCTTACTTTATATCTTAGTACAAGTTGAAGTTATGAAAAACATTTAAAAATACAAATGGAAATTAAAAAGATAATAAAATTCTTTGATTTTATTGAATAAAACCAATAACATTCTAATCAGCATGCTTGCCATGAAAGGAAAATCGCAAAAGAAAATTTCCCAGTATTTTCATTAGAGTTTAAGATGGAATCTAAATCCAGAATCAATACATTTCAACAATTACAATCAGAATTTACTTGGACTGACTCAATTATAAGTGCAAATATACACACACAGTTAAAAAGGGCACTAAAATATTCCCTCTTTGCCAATAAGAATATTTATTTCATGTTCAGAATAGAATATCAATCTTTATTTACACAATCATAAGCTTTTTTTTTTTTTAAACCATACCAAATGAGAGTAGCAGGACACTTCCACTTCTGTACCAAATTGGAAGATTTTCAATTTCTGCACACATCTCTTGACATGACAAAAACTCATTCTAAACTTCACAGCATTCCCACCACAGCAAATCTATCAAACACTTGATTTTTACAAGGATCTTAGAAAAGCATGAAGGAAAAAGAATAATAATCCTCTAAATTGATGATATTCAACATTCTTTAGAATCCAGTGTTTCATAAAGTAAATCTAAAATGATTAGGATGTGTCCTAATCAGAATGATTTTTCAGATACGAACCTTACAAAACATGCAAAACTTTCTAGAACTTTGCAAGTACTAGGAACTAGATGCACGCAAGCCATTCAGGATTGATCCACCTATGGTTTAGAAGTTTGCGTTTCAAAGAATATCTCTGAATAATAGGCCCTGTTCTCAGAAATCAATACTTCCCACTCAAATTATACAACTGGTAAAATTTCAAGGACTTGTATACACACACTTTATAGTGAATCTATTCCCCCATATTTTTCTAATAAATAAAACTTTAATGTGGGAAATTTTCAGGTAAGGAGAAGAAAAAGGGTGTTGAAATAGCTGTACTGAGTAACTCCTGAATAGCTGTACTGAGTATCTCGTATACCAAAACATAATGCACACCTTGCCCTTCTGAGCAGCACTTGAAAGAGTGCTCCTGCAACAAGCATGAAAAGCTATAGAATAAATTGTCAAGAGAGTAACTAAAGATCTGGAGGAAAGCTGAAAACTCACCATGAATTTACTGAAACATATCAATACAAACAAACACTTTTTTCTCCTTGAAAAGGAAAGTTGATTTCTAGACAAGAGAAAATACACATCTAGACCTCAACACAATGTTTGATATTGCACAACATGAGAAATTTATTTAGAATTGACAAAATGAGTATAATAATTATGAGAAAGGAGAATGTACTATGTGTAAGGAACATGGGAAAAGTTGCACTGACAGGGAAGACAATGGTAGGTTGCCAAGATGAAATGAGGCTAATAGAGTTGTTCCTTTAGGCTCACTATTGAACCAACATTATTTCAAATGTCATTAAAGTCTCTGGAAGAAAAAGGAGAAAAGTGCCGATGACACAAAGCTCTGAGGTAACATTAATAGAAAAAAAGGTAAGGAATATCATAATTTAGTCTGTGAGATTATAACATAAATCAGAGAATCACGGAAAATTCATGGAATTCAATTATAATACGATCACAGCCCTATTAATTTTACTGCGAAGGAGGAGGCCATCCATCCACCCAGTTGTCTATTTGTATGGGCTGAATCCACTGTTAAAAAAACATACTTCAAATAGTAATGGTTGGACATCTGGCCTCAGCTCTACTACTCAGCGAGGAGGAATTATCCACAAAAAGAGTGTAAAAGACTGAAAAGATTAAGGTCTCCCCTTTTTCCTTCAAGTCAGCAGTTTTTTCTTGTGTACTTTTAGATGGAGAGCCCCAGCACAACCAGAACTGCCTCCTCCTCTAGACACTGGGAGCATCCCTTCCCCAATGACCTCATCCTACATCTTTTCTCACTCTGACACTATCTAGTGATGCAAGTACAACGTTTATCTAAAAGGAAAAAAAAAAGGTATCTTTTTGTCCTGAAATAGCTGTTTACTTGTTTTAATAGTGCATACGGATGCAAGATTAGAAATACAAACATAAACACATAGATTCCTGCAACTACAAGATGTGGATGAATGGTGCAGACTTTCTGTGCATCTTTGCCTACACTTAATATATACACTGTTTTGCTGAAGGTAATGAACTTGCTCCTCAGTATTGCTAATGTTTCAGAGTAAATTTATAAGCTAAAAGTGGACTCAAAAATTCTAATACTGTGTTTATATTAAACATTATTTTATTATAACAAGATACAGTTAGGAAAAGTAACGTTTTAGAAATTAAAGTATGTTCACCATGTAAAAGTTCCTTAAAACGGCAATTCCACTCTCAAGAAAACATTTTGTAATACATGAGATTACTATGCCATGTAGAACTTGCAGAGGTCAACACTATAAGTCTGCAACGTGGCAGAGATTTTCCCCCTCAAACCACTAAGAAAATCAATATAATTTATTGAACAAAGTTTTAATTATTTTAACATACACACAAAAAAAAAGGCCAGGAAGTGTAAACATTCAATCAAAAGCCAGTGTGTCTACACTAAGGTCAAACTGAATAGAATTGATGCAAACAATTATTGTGGTGGGTTGGGAGAACAAATGAATGTAGAAATTAGGAGAGAAGGAAGGCAGGCAAATGCCAGTTCTCCCCTTTAAATAGTACATTTTGTAAATTGACACTAGCCTAATCCTTACGTGTTCTCAGAGCAGTGGTTCATAGTCCTTATGACCTATTCCCTTTTCTGCTTATACCTCAACACATACCAAGTGAGGTGATGGGAGTCCATATATCAAGCTTTTAATGAAGTAGGCCATTTCTCTATTCACTCTGTGCTATGACACATTTAGAGATAGTGAAACTCAAACATAAAAGTCATAAACAGCACACTTGTTAAGGTTGGTTTATATTTGTGTCATATGCTTTTACAGGAATAAAAGATGATGAGAGAAGGCTATTACTTTCAGAAGAATAAGCATAATAGCATAACTTCTTGAAATCAAGACAGAATAGATATATAGATGAAGAGATAAATACCTCTGTGTATGGGGAAAAGAGGAAAAGATAAGATTACATATTTGAGTAGGTCATTAGATAACATCAGATGAGCATTAAACCAGGCATCACACATCACCATCACATGTTTTACAGTGACAGCATACAGGATTTCAACTCCTTGAAAACAGGATAGTGATTTTTGGACATGCTTAACTTCTAAACTCCTGCTTCCCTCAAAGCAAATACTACATATTATTATACTGGAGACATAAACCCAGGTATTATGTTAAAAAAAAAAAAAAAAAAAAAAAAAAAGACTGTGTCAGCTTGTAAATCATATTTTTCCACTAAGAAGTATTTGAGCTATATTTCCTTTCAAGGGTCAGATCTAAATTCCTCATCCTTTTTGAAGGCCACATACTCTATGTCTTTCAGCTGCTTGAGTATGTCATTCAAATTAGCTTTGTAGTTTGGAGGCATCAGATTGTATAACAGAAATTATTAGTGTATAACATACTTACATAATTATATGTAAACTACATGTTTTATATATAATGTAAACATTAAATATACAAGATATACATATACAGTCCACAGAGAGAGAGTATAGTGTAGTATGTATGTGGACGGACTATGCAGCACTGTACTATGGATAAAAGAGCAGTCTCAAGCTTCACAGCAGAGGTTCACAGACTGTGAAGTTTCTGTATACTTTATGTTCAAATGGGAGAACTTACATTTTATAGAAACAAGAACATTCATAATTTTTATGTTTTAAAAGGAAGTCAGCACAACTCTCAGTAAATCAGTAATTTTTATAAAGTAGTAGTAATTCAGATGTTCTGGGACACTTTGCCCCAATGAAACAGCTATAAAGGAATTACCATCCTCATGTCCCCACATGAAGTATCTAAGGACTAAAAAAGATACATACCACTGTAGAGTTTTATCATGTCTGCTGTTAGAAATCTCTTTATTATCAGATATGCAGTGCCAGGCTCTGGTAGTGAACTCCAGTGAAGAACTTGTTCTAGTACATTCTCTGTATAATGCAGAGGACGTTCTGAAAAATGCCGGAGAAAAACACAAAACAAAACAAAACAAACAACATTGAAATTAAAAAACAAACAAAACAACAAAAAAAAAAACAAAGCAAAAAACTTCCAAAAAAAACCAAAAAACAAGTTTGGAGGCCCTTAGAAGTTACACATGCTTATACACAACACTGTCTTACTTCCGGATATAGAAGAAAAACACTGCTTTCAAAATAAGACAATTAGGCACTTCATTGACTTTCTGCAGCAGCACCTTTGCTGGCAGGGTTTGCATATGTAATGAATATCAAGTTAAACAAGCAGTAGTCAAATGTTCAGTGACCCTTTTGTATTTAGTTATGAATATTTGCTTATGTAAAGACACTAAACCACTGCTTTCACATTAAGTACAAAAGTTAGAAACTATCACAGGGCATACCTAAATATGATCAAACAGAATCGAGACCTACAGCTAGACTGGGCCTCGCTGGTCTAGGCTCAATACAAAAATGAATCATCACAGTTATCAAGTCTCTGCTATTAAAACCCAAAGGTTTTGGGGCATTTACACTGAAAAAAAACAAACCCAAACCTGGTATAGATTATATTGCCTGTTAATCATCAAAACAGACTGAGACAGACTCTTGGTTTCATTACATTCCTTTTACTAGAAGAAAAAGTATGTGGTCTTACTAGGTCTTCTCCCTGTTACTGTGGTCGGGGAATTTCCAGACTTGCACTGCTATATACCACACTCATACGAAGAGAACAGCAACATTAAAATACCAACAGATGAAGGTGTGACTAGACTGTATGTGTGCAACACCAGTTGCTCAAACATACATTTGTTGATAGTTATCATCCAACCTAAAAGAGAAGCTCTGAGACCCTTTCACAGGATTGAAGAACTGCAGTGATAAGTCCAGCCAGCACCCCATACAAACACCAGTTCATATAGCAAATGAAAGTAGGGGGGATCTTGCAAATAGTCCCTAAATCTGCGTTACCAGATCCAGCACAAATCTGAGTGTGACATTTACTGCAACATAGCCTGAGGTATCATACAAGGCAACGCTGATGTGGATGGAGGGAGACCGTACAGTTTGCCTCTCCATTAATTCTTTCTCCACACATACACACCTGAAGGCTTTCACCTGCTCAGCAGTGAGCACCTACTATAATTCATGAAACACAAAAACCTTAACGATGGCTTTGCGGGCTACAACTTAGACCAGTGGATCCAAGTGTCATTTTATCTCCAAAGAGAGAATTTTTTCCAAAAGATCTGAGTTCCCATATCCATACCAGCTTATGTGGGTCAGGCCTTGAGAGAAGCTGGGTACAGTTCCTCTAAAGTCACACCTGTGTGACACTGTCGTGTTGGGTCAGGCAGTCTAGCCCTGCGTCTCTTGTGTACTGAAGGGTAAAGCATGCCACCATAATCTCATTTTTCATTTCTGCTAGGGTAGATGAATATGAAATGTCAACAGCTGCTTTGGGACTGTCCAGCACTACACTCAAGCAGAACATATTAAGCAACAGAAAAAACTACTGCTGTTTTGGGATGTAAAAAACCTACCTTACCTGTAGACTTGTTATACCACTTATATAAAGATTTTAGTATTCAGACATGACAACAAAGCAGCTTAACAACAATACCATTCTGTAGACAGCAGCTCGATCCCTACTTTGTAACACCTTTTCTTGTGGCCCTTTTGTTTTAAATGGTCAAACTTTTAAAATTTCTTTTCAACTTTTGGGAAACTGGACTCTGATGTGATAAACTTAAAACAACTTGTTGCCTTTGTACAGGAGAGAAAAATCCATTTTAAGGAGAAGAACTTTACAAATCAAAGGCAGGAAACACTGGTAAATCACCACATCTTCCTAGAACACCAGCACTCCCAGAGTAAACACCTACTGTTTTATTTATAGGTACATGTAAGACCATCTGTCATCATGGATTACACAGTACATAAATCATCATGCTGAAATGCATTAGCTATTTTACTGGCAACACACCTCATTTACAAACTATCCATCAAGCACAAATTACAAAAAAAAAATATACATCCTATTTTGGAAAAGCATATGGCATTGAATGTTCTGCATTAGGTCAGATAAAATTATCAATTATTTCAACTTTTCTATATGCAAATAATTTAGTTGATTTTTAATACTGCAATTTTAGTATTTTGAACAGCAAGCAGTCAACACATACATCCAATTACCCTTTTACTTAGGTCATCATAAGCTGGTAAATATCCAAAACCACTCATTTTCACCCTAAACAACATTAACTATCAGGAGAAAATTACTTTTTTAGAAAATGTAAGATTCTAATTTTCTTGCCTTCTCAGGGTTCGTTCTCAGGGCAGTATATCTTAAAAAGTAAAATAACTCTCATAAAACTTCAGGTTTGAGTGTAACAAACTGAATATGACCATGCACTGGACAGGTACCAGACCAGGGCAGGAACACAAGCAGAAAATTAATTTCTGTCAGAAAGACACTTTGATCATTAATGTACATTTGAAACAAATAAGCAAGCTTTGTTACTGTCATGACATGTCATAATCTCAACTTATTTGTAAATGCCTTAGATTACAAAAAGTTCAATGGCAATTGTTAGATAATGCTAGTAAGATCAGCTTGCAGCAGCAAAGACTCACGTAGTTTTTTTAGTTCTTTAGTGTCACATTTGGACCAAAGACCGAACAGGACTATTTTTCTCTGTTATTTTCTCTATGTTTCAGTCTTTTGAAAATCTGCTAGATTCAGCCATAGCACCACAGGAGTCTTCCTGAGTAAGTGCCTCTTACTACATGCATTATTTTTATTTTTCAACATTATTAATTCAGTTTGCCTGTTCTGAAGCACAGATTCTTCCAGAAAGGAGTCCATGAAGCAGACATTTCATCAACACAGTCTCTACTGATTGGAGCCAGGTGCTGATTTAGGACTTCAGTTTGTTTTTTGCTTGTTTGTTTTGGTTTTAAAACACTTGTATGTCATTTCTTACTTTCCATTGTAAACTCTTGTTTCAATGGGATACACTCTAATCCCTTGCCAATATTTATTGTCCTATATAGGGCCTGTACTGCCTCACTGTAAGTTTAATTTTGCTCATTTTCCATAGTCATCAGCTCAGACATTTCTAGCCCACACTAAAATACTAGTTGTTGCACCCAAATATCTCAAGAAGCTGCTCTGGGAACTATCTTTTGTACTTACTTTTATGTTCTCTTGGCCATATCTAGTTTAGCTTTCATTTGCCTGTAAGTGTTATATATCAAGTTTAAGAAAATAAAATCCCCTCTTCAAATTTTTCCATTTTTCATTCAAAAGAAACAGGGATTCTACTGTACTTGTACGAGTTATCAGGACTCTTCTAAAGATCACAGATGCCAGCATTCTTTGTCAGTTGACACCCACATCTATGAATCTGGAAATGAACTCGTAACAACTCTACACAGCATCACCACAAGACTGCAAAATGCAAAGAGGGATGGGGATCATTTATTTTAAGTCAAAAAGGAGACTGCACTTCCATTCTCATTACTGATACTGCCAAGGTCAAGACTGATATATCAGGAATATTAGTAAATTTGAAGAGATTATTTTAAGCACATCTGAAAATCGAATACAAAAAAACTATTCAAACAATCTTGGAACATTTAGTAATCTTAGGTTTCTCAATTTTTTTATACTTTTTCCTTAACTTGAAAATAGGTATCTTCACTACAGAAATAAACTAGTCCACAGTCCACTTCTGTAACATGAAAATAAGAGCAGCAAAGTACTAATGAAGTGCAAACAGACGTTCCTTTTACTAAAAGCGTATTTCTGTCCCCCTTCTTTAAAAACCAGATTACATCAGTGAATATTCATCAAAATACAATGTTTTAATTTAAAAAAAATCTCTATTACTTTATGTTAAGTATCTCTAATAATAAAAGTACAAGCTCCAGCACGCATGAAGCACTCCCAATGTTAAAACCTCTTTACAGCTCATGAATACTGCTGACCATGTGACATTTGCTCTTGTTGGCAGCAGAACTATATTTAAAACAAATGTTTCAAGATTCTGCTCCATACACCATAATGCCACTTGCCATAAACACAGGATTACACACTTTATGCCTCCTTTTTCATCCACACAAATAAAATAATTGACTAAAAAAAGATCCTTTCCCCAAAGTATTACATGTATTTTCTCATTTCATTTTCTGAAAAACATTATTCCTTATAAAATCAACTGCTAACATTCTAATGAAAATAAGTTTCTTCTTTTAGACTTATTGGTAAGAGCTACTTTTCTATAGCTGAAGACTAATGAACTGTGAAGCAGGGTAATATAAAGAAAATTTTTTCAAACCCCGATTTATAAGCACTTTAAAACAATTCATCATATTATTTCTGGCAAAGTGTAGAAAGAAATCATGCAGATGCCCCAGTAACCAAATGTAAAACAATGACATAAAGGCTAATTTTTGTTTTGTTTCTATAAACTTTTCAGTAACTCTTTAACTAAGCTTTTGATTATGTTAAGTATTGAAAAATAAAAATAATAAAATTTGATGAACATGCATAAATTTAAGTGTCACTAACCTAGTTCTCCATTTTCAAGTACTTCAAAAGCAGCCCAGATATCATCTTTGTTGGGAATAATATTTTTGATTCCTAAAACATCATTAGTTAATTCTTCTGCTTCCATCAAAGGTGATACCTGTAATACAAATTGAGTCAGTTTATAATCTATTACAATTACTGACTTCTGATTTATTTTTTCAAAATCTTCCTCCTGGCTATTGATGTTTTTTAACAAAAAAAAAAAAAAAAAAAAAAAAAAAAAAAAGGGCAGGTATATGTAGTTAGAAACCCATAAATTATTTGTCAGGATCCAGCATGCTTTCCTTATTTTGTTCCATGAAATCAAAGTTACAAGTTTTAGCTGACTGATAACTTGGTAACTTGAAATTCCTTTTCTCTACTCTTGAAAAATTGGGGGGGCGGGTGAGGGGGAAGCTTTGATAATTTTTCTTCAGTATGGGAAGGTAAATATTACAGAAGTACAATTTTTTTATTTTAGCAATGCATTTCCCATTTTTTTTATTCTAATTAAAAAAAGCATGTCTTGCATGTATGTATGTATGCGTGTATCTGTGTATACCACATACCACATATATGTACAAACATAAGTGTTTGAGAGTCATATGCTGAACAGAACAGAAAGGAAACAGAAACAGAGAGGCATAACATTAAAAAAAAAAAAGCACTGCCCTAAATTTTCTACTTCCTTCTTAACAACATCTGTCCTTTGTCATTACAGAAATGAATTTTTTTTTTCCTCAGCATCCAAACAACAAAGCACTACTACATGGAGACGAGCGTGTTTAAAATACACTATCAGATACCAGGCTGAAAAATCTCAATTCTAGCAAACAACAAGCTTTGGTTTCTTAGCGCTCAAGGAAAACAGATAGCCACCGGCAAAAAGAAAAATCAGGAGGAAGGTCATTTAAATGGCCTTGTACTATTAAATAAAACCAGCATTCACTGTGTACTTGTTAATGTTTTTGTGTGTTGCACCCATAGAGCTGCGAGAATTTATACCACTGTATACTGCAGTGAAACCAAAGGAGGACGTCTCTCCTTTAAAATTGTATCATAAAATTCTCCTTAAAAATGCATAATAATCAGGCTTTACAAAATCTAAGTAACACAGAAAATTTTAAAAAAAAATATTTAAAAGAATAGTGATAGATATGCATTTGTACTTTCATCATGTAATTACATAAATACATGGACAAAAATAAATTTGATATACTTAATGAGAAAGTGCTTAGTAAAAACACTGTATCACTTGTATACACTAACTCTGATTATAATACTACAGTCTGGCTCCTTTCTTTCCACGTAAACTTCAATCAGCAAGTCTCCAGCCTGGGAAACCTAAAACAAAACAATTAAAAAAAAAATTAGACTGTCTTAAAAATATTTTAAATATCCTTTTAAATAGGGAAAGTACAATTATTATCTAGTAGATGTGCTAGAGCCTTCTGAACTAAAACTTTTTTTTCCACCAACTTATCTATAAAAATAGTCCAAATATTGACTCTAATGGGAAAACCTGTACTACATTCACTTTTAGTTGACTAGTGTAAGGAAAAAAACCCTATTCACAAATTCAGGAGGAAAATGCAAACCCTGACTAAATCCAACAGAATGAACACATTTTACAAATACCATTCAAGAGCAGGAAAACTAGAGGACATGAAATAAGTGGAAATTTTAAATTTATATTTAAGACTGCAAAGTCTATGACGTGAGTGTACCTTAGTATCTTAAACAGCCAGAACCATAACTGATTTCGGGGTTAGCCAGGCTCACTTCATAGCCAAAACAGATGACCAGAATTTAAAACCATGACAGGGCAGGAACCCCAAACTAAAATGAGTTAGTTAAAAATGAGAGGAAAAATTACAAATAAGAGAATATTTCAGTCATATAGCCATGTGCACATATCTGGATAATCAAAATTCATTACTACAAAGACTACATTTATGATTATTAATCACAATGAAAACGTGTCATTAAGTATTTAGAAAAAGGAATCCAAACAAATGCTCCTGGTCTCAACCTCTGTTAAATATAGCTCTTCAATTTTGCTGGAGAGATAGCTAAACTTTACATACAATGCTAACGTGAAAAAATTAGATGATAAAGCAAGTGTATGACATAATATATAATAGTTTAATTACTCAATACCAACAAACATAATTTAAGAATGCCTAACAATATGAAACTTACAAAGAAATTGGAAAGTCAGTAATTTTATGATCAAGGAGAAGAATCTGATTCACGACAAGGAATTTAGTATTTTCCATTGTTACTAGATTTGCTCATCTATGGCAATAAAATTATCTTTGTGGATGAGAAATTACTTTACTTTTCTACAGTTAAAAATGTCTCCCCTCTTGCCTGCTCTAATTCCCTTGCGGTATAGACATAAGCGTCGTCAAAAGATTGTAATTCATCCCAGTTTCTAAAACTAAATATATCGTGATGATCAGAGCATAGGAATAAAAATTATGGCAGAAACCTCAACCTTTCAGGAGGTGTACCCTTTTATTAATAAGCCGATTTAATAATCAAATTAAATTAAGAATGACAATTTGTGTCTTCATTTTGAGAACAGTATTCATAGTGATGCTACTTATTTATATATTACTACAAACAGAGGAAGAGTTTAAGAACAGTAAAAAAGCTGCATCATATACAGAATAAGATACGGAGGAAATGATAGCAACAGGCGCGCTTTGGGATACATTTTGACTAATTTACAGAACCTAAAACTACATTTCTATAGAAAAATAAATGGCAGAACTCAATTTTAGAGAACATTAACATTCTGAAAAATGGTGACTTTAAAGTTAGTTTAGCCTCTGAGAATAGAAAACTAATGGAAACATTTGTGAGGAAAAACATTACAAAGCTACTTTGAAGAAAGCTACTTAATTATAGTGGCACAGACTCAAAAAAGCTCATTTAGTTGTAAAATTTGCTTTTCAGATGATATTACAGAAAAGGTTGGAAATAAGAATGAAGCTGACATTTGATTTCCACTGGGCTCATGTGAACAACCGTATGGAGAAAATGTGATATAAATTACAGCAGCAAACTGAAACAGCTGGCCTAAGTATATGGTGGACAGAAAATGAAGATCAGCTAATGAAGTGCCACCTGGAACAGAACTTCAGTGACATTTCAAGACATAGAACTTCCAGGCCTTCAGCAGAAATTTGGTTCAGTTGTTGTTCTCCGAACACTCTGCATCACCAGCCCAGAGATAAAACTACTATAGCAACCTATATACTCAAATGTATTAGGTATGCGCATCACCGATTTTCCCACAAATATGCACATGTTTTGATGCAATAATGTCACAGTATCAGATGTTAAATGGAAAGGATTCTTATGCACAATTCTTAATGGCAGCTGCTTGAGATCTAAGTTGCCAATCACCCGTGCTATTACATCACTCAATCTGCACCATGTCATCAGTTTTAACAGTAACTGGAAGCCCATCCAAAAAAGTTCCAAAGAGCTATCTCTCCTGCATAAGCCTTAAGTCCAATCTCCATGCTACATGGTCTGCATATGCAAGTCTTCAAAATGCATGGTCTCAGAAACTGCTTACAGGCTGAATGATGGTGGCTACTGACAGAGGAAGTAGAGCAGCTGAAAAAGAATGTTTCAGCATACCCTTTTCTTTCACTGAAATAATGAAGGATATCAAGTTAAAGCTACACCATTCTAACTAACCACTGTTCCGATTCTGAAAATGTTTATCCCATTTCAGGTCTGCACTGGCAAATACAGCTTATGACAAATGGCTAGGGTCTGGCTATTCTTTTTATAGTGTTAATGAAAGCATCAAATGCTAAGTTTGACTTAACAACAGCAGTTTAAATGAAGTTTATATGGCCAAACCTGGTAAAATATAAAGTGTAGGCATCCATACAATCTAGTCTTCCAAAATTATGAGTAATTTGCACTTCATACTCATGATAGAAATTATAAATGTAAAAATACAACAAAGAAAAAGGTCAATATTTTTCAAAAGCACTTAGTGTTAGTCCAGGTTTGGCTCTAAGGTATTCCCCCACCTGTTGACAACACCATGCATAGTTAGGGAAATGTTGAATTCTTCTAGAGAAAAAGCTATATATAAAATCTCAAAACATCCTTGTAAACCACCTAGAAGAAGCTTCTTTAATCAGTGGGCTTCAGGCAGTAAATACTGTGAAGTAACAGCAAGTGCACAACCTTTGATGAGAATTATTCCCTTCTGCATCGAAGTGGTCCCCAGCATTAGACATCCATGCATTTCATATGTTACATATATATGCAGTTTCAGAAAAAGGTATTTTTAACTGAAACAGTAGTTACATTAATCATGTCTGCTATAGAAAAATTGGCAACTGGCAAAAAACATTCCTCAGTTTAATTCAGATGGGAAAAACGTTCATAGTCACAATCAAATTGCCACAAACGACAGTCAGACTCTTGAGAACTCCACTCCCCAGTTGTTGTATTCAAGGGGTAATAGCCTCACATAACAGAGAGAATGAAGTCCCTATCCTTAAAAGCAGTTCAAACTTCAATTTATCATCCATTAAAAGGTAGAAGTCTTGTTCCAATGTCTACTGCTTGTTTAGAAAGCAAAGCTCATGTACATGGGTACCCCACGAATTAGCCTTATCTGTTAAAACATTCTTGGTACCTAAAGTTTCTTTTCTTACTAAGGACTGGTGCACCTTGGTAAAGCCGAGGAGCTCAATCCATCTAACCATTAAACTCATCCAGGATACACTCTGAATGCACCCACTGCCAAACCCAATAATTTGAATTCACGTTTCCAAGACAGTGCCATAACGGACAGGCTCTAAATTATTCCAGGTGATTGTAAAGTTGTGGAAGGATTGTGAAGGGGTGGAATCAGATACAAAGGAAATAATACACTCCACTGCCGCTTATAAAGCTGTACGACACGGTAACCACACATAAGTGAAGAGAAGGAAAAATGCATTCAGGTCAGCCCTTACCTTGGCTCAAGGAAGTATTTAGCCTCCTCATTCCTCATCTGCATACTAAAATGGAAGAAAATGTTCGAGTTCTCCTTTAGAAATTATCTTAAGATGATGGTTTGGGTCTGTGAATCAGCGTCTGACACACACATGTTCAGGCATGCAAGAGAGGGGGAATTTAAGAGGCTCCCTTCCTTCAGCATCCCAGCTCCAGGCTAGGTCAGTAAGCTTCTTACGCAGCGTGTTGACTGTTAAAGACTCCAAGTCTCCCTTCCCTACCCATTTCACAAATAACTTAAGTGTTTAATCTGGGACAGAACAGTACATGTGGGATCCAGAACTAAATTCTTACATAGAAATACTGTTCCTTACATGGCGCAATGCCTGAGTTCATGCCACCAGAAATCTAACAGCATGGGCCTGGAAAGAACCAGGGCACACCCTGGTCAGGCCTCTGCCCTGAGCAGCTGGGGTCCCAAGATCACAGAGCAAGCCAAGGAGTGCTTCTACACCTCAGGTAAGGTTAGCCCTCGCATACCTGAGGCCTTTGGACTTTCACAACTCTTTGTGGTACACAAACACAAGGCTGGTTGCCAGGGGAAGAAGAAAAAAAAAAAAGGAAAAAAAAAGGCAACGCTGAGATGGAAAACATAGCTGTGGTGTAACAGCTTACTCTAGAAATTACCTGAGAAAGCATTTAATGAATACAGCAAAAATTTACAGATAAACCCAGGTGGTAACACGATTCAGTGAAATTTAGTATCAGTGACATGTCGTATCTAGGAGACTCAGCAGGCAGACTCCGTAGTCCAGCCAAGATTCTCTCACACATCATATCTAAGTATTTAGCACTTATTTACCATGTTCTTTGGAGAACTTTTTTCCCCATGGGATGAAAAAATAGATTCTCAAATGTATACATTTAAAAACAATTTCTAATGCACTTCTTTTTAGCCCCTTCTCTCCTTTTAAGCTAAAGTAGGAAGTACCATTTTCTTCAAGTTTGTAAGTTCTTCTTGAACAAGCATTCTCTCTGAAACTGAAAGTAGTCATTTCTAGCGATGTGTTAAGAATGAATGATAACAAATTTGACAGTAGCACACCGCCTAATAAAATAAGAATCCCTGTCACTGCTGCCTTCCAAATTTTAAGTACTATAAAGCACTGCAAATCATCCCTTACTATTTATGAGGCCTGGATGGATGAGCAAAGAGCTCCTGGCTGAACTCAGATGAACAAACAAAGCATGGAAGAGCTGGAAGCAGGGGCAGGTGACCCAAGAAAAGCACAGAGCTTCTGTCCCAAAGTGCAGGGATGAGGTTAGAGAAACCAAGGCTGACGCCGATTTGAAGTTCGCGAGGGATGCAAAGGGCAACAGGAAAGGATTCTACAGGTACATAAACTGCAAAAGGGAGCCTATTGAAAACATGGGCCCGCTGCTGAATAGGGTAGGCGACCAGATGACAAATCACACAGAAGAGGCCAAGGTACTCAATGCTTTCTTTGTCTCAGTCTTTACTGGTAAGACTGACTTTCAGAAATCCCAGGCCCCTGAAACCAGAGGGAAGGTCTAGAGCAAGGAAGATCACCCTCAGCAGAGGAAGACCAGGTTAAGGAGCACTTAAATAAGTTAGATGTACATCAGTCCACGGAGCCTGACAAGTAGGACCCACGAGCGCTGAGGAATCTCACTGATGTCACTGTAAATCCAGTCTCAATTATCTCTGAAGAGTCATGATGACTGGGAGAGGTTCCCAAAGACTGGAAGAGCACACGTATCGATCCCATCTTCAAGAAGGGCAAGAAAGAAGATCTGGGGAGCTACAGGCTGGTCAACCTCACCTCAGTTCCTGGGAAGATAATGGAGAAAAACCTCCTGTACATTTACAAATATCTGATGGGAGAGAATGAAGAAAACTGAGATACTCTTCTCAGTGACATGGCAAGAGGCAATGAGCACGAATTAAAACCACACAAAATTCAATCTGAACACAAGAAAATGATTACACTGTGAGGGTGGGCAAACACTGGAAGAGGTTGCTCAGAGAGGTTCCATCCTTGGAGATATTCACAATCTGACAGGACACAGTCCTAGGCAACCTGCCATGCTTGAGCAGCAGTGTAATCAGACTAGATGATCTCAACAGGTTCCTTCCTACCTAGACGACTAGAATAAAGCTGCATCAGAGGAAGCTTAGATTGGCCATTAGGAAAAGGTTCTTCATTGAGAGGGTGGTCACTCACTGGAACAGGCTTCTCAGGGAAGTGGTCACAGCACCAAGACTGTCAGAGTTCAAAGAGCATCTGGACGACGCTTTTAGTCATATGGTTTACTTTTTGGTAGTCCTGCGAGGAGCAGGGAATTGGGACTGGTTGATCCTTACAAGTCCCTTCCAACCTGAGATACTGTATGATTCTATGATAATTCTGTGATTAGGTAGCAGATTTTGTTTCATTTTTAAGGTTAAAGTGATATTACTATTTTTTTGTAAAGAATTTAAAGCTTAGCCATGTGTGTTATGAGAATTAAGCCAGAGTCTGTTAACACAGTGGGTGTAACCATCAGTTTAGAAAGCTGATTATTAATGCTAGAGACTTTGCTGTGAGCAAAATAAGAACAGTTAAAATCCCAGTTCAATCTTTCTATAATTCTGCCTCCCAACAATCTGGAGAGTCCCAGGGAAAACAGTCCAAACAGGCCCAATTATTCATGAAGGTTCCAGTTTGATTATAAAGTTTAGAATGTGGAAGAATAGCTTTTCAGGTGCTGGAAGCTTTTTAATAAAAATCTTAACAATTTTAGAAAGCCTAGGCTTTTATTTTAAAGAACAGAAAGCAAGTCTCTTTTTCTTGTAAATATAATACCTCATAAAGGTCACTTAGTAGTGGTATCTGGGGTGGAAAAATACAGAACAAAACCATTTCATTTGGGTCTTTTCTATATTCCTCACAGCTTCAGTTTTAGACAAACCTACCTAGACAGCAGTTGCTACTGTGTTATTCAATCCATCAACAACCTTTCAGTTTCCTTTCTTTCCTTCCTCCCTATCTAATCAAAATGATTCCACTATCTCCTTCTCTACTCATGAAACTCCTCTCGTATCTCCCTAATTTTTCCAGAAGGTATTACAAATATTTAACCATCACAGCTTCCCAGAGTTGCTTGGAAAATGTTAATAGTGTAACCAGCTGTAACATGCATTATTTTGGTTCTAAAACCACAGAAAAGAATGTATTTAAAAGTCTATGCATTTTCACTGTCTTAGGCTTCAAAATTTTATTCTCTAATCTCAGTAAGGTCCTTTTCATGGTCCCCAGAATTAATAAGTTTTATTAAAGCTACTTCAACTCCGGCCTTGCAGAATGCTCTTAGGGATATCAAATCGGGGTGGGATGGGGTGGGGGGGTGGTTGTTGCCAGAAGGCAGATGTTTCCATTCTGCAAGATAGACACTAGAAATAAACTTTAAATTGTTTCCCAGTGACTTGGTCACTCCCCACTGGGCACCAAAAGGAGGAAATAGGCATTCTACCTTCTATATGCACATTCACAGTAGGTCATCATGGTCAGAAAGCTTCATGCCACTCTGACCCAGACAATAAGGGAATATGAGATAAAAGTAAGACTCTAGATAGCAATTCACAGAACATACAATTTCAACATCTATTTGCAAGACCTTGTCCTCTTAATGATGGCTTACAAGGTACCACAAAACTGCTGCTGGAAGGCGGAAGGCAACCAACAGACAAAGCATTATAGATTTTATTTTTTTTTTCTGCTGGCTTAGTTTCTAAAGCCCTATAAGCTCCAAAACCGCTCAAAGCTTCTCCTCCACTACTTTAGATTTCTGAAAAAAGCTTTTAAGCTCCTTGCATTTCCTTTTACCTTTCTTAATTCAACCACCTTGGTAGTGTTATGAAACTTACCAATTTTTGCTTTAATTAGGACTGTACAAAAATACCATTCAGACAGTGAAACATGCTCTCACTTTGCTGTTTCTTACCACTCTGAAGTTATTCAAAAGTTGTTACAGGTAAGACTGGAACTCAAGATGATAATAAGTGGCATAAGATCTCCCATTTTCTTATATTGTGTCCTGAAGATCAGTTTGACTGTTAGTATGTGTCTGAAGCTTCCCCAAATAATGTTTGTGGTTTGGGGGTCTAGAAATGGTCACAAAACAGGATGCGGCTAAAGATTCAGATGCTTTAAACTCAAAGGGATAGTGAAACTCTAATGAAGAGGAACCACGTATACCCAAAGCTTATGAAATAATAAAAGTATTAATATACACTTGAAGGTACTTAATATGCATGTTTAAAATTAAAAAAGGACATGTCGTCACTTTCACACTTGAAAACGTTGACCATTTACTTCTAGTACTATTTATTAAGTATAGTAAAAGCAGGTAACAACCTGTAAGTTATCCCAGTGCTCAGGCCAGAACGTAATTCCACAGTATGCTTTACACAGAACTGTTTTCCTTTATCAGTTTATGCCTCCTCTTTAATTTAATTTTATTTCCCTCAGCGCTGTAAAAAACACCGGTCACTATACAAACTCAGTAATTTACATTTAGAAATCTAGGTATAAAAACCTGTAAACAACAAAATAGTCTTTGTTAAAATTGTTTTCGTACCAGTTGATATTTCCCACTTACCTGAGTGTCTTTCCACCTGGTAATAAAGCTGTTCTCTATATCCATTTGTTTGACCTGGTCTTCATTTATCTGTTTAAAATGGATCATTTTTGATCAATTAATAAGTATAAGGGAGCTAGTATAAAAATTACAACATAAACTAGCAAACACTAATTTAATATAATAAACTAAGATAAATACAAATATAAATATAGAGCAATGCTTACATCTAAAATTAGTAAATAATTAATAATAATGCAACAATAATATTGTTACAATTAACCATAGTGTTAATCGCGTTCTTATAGAAGCAGCTATGCAAAATATTCTATCAGTCAGAAAAAGCACTTCATTGATGTGATTCGTTACTATAAACTTTACCAAATACATATCAGAAAAGAGAACTCCAAGAAAAACTGCCAAACAATGTTATAGTGGCACAGTAAACTCTAAACCAAAACAGCTAATACGAATTGCTGCTAGTAGTATCTTTTCTACCCAGTTGGATTTAATGTTCTTTCTAGGCCTAAGGAACCAAACACTTGCTCTAGTCTTTATTGTAACAACAGCTCAGAGACTAAGAACACAGAATTCTTCCATGCTTCAGTTCTGATCAGGCCCATAAAATCTGCATAGAAGTATTATTTTCAATAGTCATAATCTTAATGTTTTCTTAAAAATGGTATGCTGGTGTCAAGCAAGAACGTGCACCATTTTGGAAAACAGTAACTCACAGCAACCCTATAAATATAGTCTTTCCTACACAGATTAAGCTAGCTGCGAAATAAAATTTGAAGCAGACAAAAAACAATGTCCACTGAATTAAGAGTTCAAAACCGTGCAAATCCTCAGGCAGTGTAACTAATAGCAAGATCATCTTTAAAAAGACTTCTATATTTTAGCATGTCTAACAGCTGAGCAATTAGGACACTATATAAAGATACCTACATCAAAAAGTTGCACATAATTTTTAATTAGATCTTCAATTACATTGACTTCTTCACTAGTTTGGCCCTTAGTTTGAAATAAGCATGAGGAAAACACCATGGCTAGATTGTGAGGGTTCATATGATTGGTTTCAGAACACTTCTGCACCCTGTTGAAGGAAAAATAAACATATTTAGTAGGTTTCATTGTTCCTTTAATTGTCTGAGGCTCCTCTACAGAATATGCAGTGCATTTCAAAAAGAATAACTACATTAAATGCAATGAAAAAATCTAGTATTATTTTTTATATTTGTTTCTTTATATTCTTTACCTCACATCTCATTACGGAAATGAAAACTTATACTTTCTATCTGCATCTCAAGTGATATCAAAATTATTTAGAATAGAATAAAAATAGAATACTTCAGTTGGAAGGGACTTACAACAATCATCTAGTCCAACTGCCTGATCACTTAAGGGCTGACCAAAAGTTGAAGAATGTTATTAAGGGCATTGTCCAAATGCCTCTTAAGCACAGACAGGCTTGGGGCATCGACCACCTCTCTAGGAAGCCTGTTCCAGTATTTGGCTACCCTCTTGTTAAAGAAATGTTTCCTAATATCAAGTCAGAACCTCCCCAGATGCAGCTTTGAACCATTCCCACGTGTCCTATCACTGGATCCCAGGGAGAAGAGCTCAGCACCTCCTCTCTCCACTTCTCCTCCTCAGGACGATGTACAAAGCCATGAGGTCATCCCTCAGCCTCCTTTTCTCCAAACCAGACAAGCCCAAAGTCCTTAGCTACTCCCCATAGGACATTTCTCCCAGGCCTTTCACCAGCTTTGCTGCCCTCCTCTGGATGCATTCAAGGACCTTAACATCTTTCTTAAATTGTGGGGCCCAGAACTGCACGCAGTACTCGAGGTGAGGCTGCAACAACGCTAAGTACAGCTTTGCTATATTAAGTTACATAAGTATATCCTACAAACTTATGATCTAAGATTAAAAAAAAAAGTGGAAGGAAATTAGATCCTTCTTAGTTTCTACAGTTATGGTAAAGTTTTCGTATCAATTCTGTTGTTTACATCATGTATCCTCTTTTAGAATCAAACACTTCAAAGTATGACACAGAATTTTGGCTGTTACACACATGAATTCAAACTACTTTCAGAACAGATATAACAGCATATTAATATATCTGAATTGGATATGCTTAGAAACATCGTTAAACACAATACTTACTATAACCTTTATCCTAACAATGGTACCAATCAATTTAATAATCATATAAATAGTTTTTAAAGGACATCTGCTATGTACCTGGCTATGTAATGTAATTTCTGAACACAACATCCTGTACAGAAAAGGTTCTACACATTCTCTACTCACTACAATTCACCAGGAACATAATCTGACTTGTTCAATAGATAATATATATTTAACCATGACACTGCAGAATCATCCAAGTGTTGTGGTTTAACCCCAGCCAGCAATTAAGCACTATGCAGCTGCTCAATCACTCCCCCCACCCCCAGTGGGATGGGGAGAGAGAATCAGGGAAAAAAAGGAAAACTTGTGGGTTGAGATAAGAACAGTTTAATGGAACAGAAAGGAAGAAACTAATAATGATAATAATAACAGTAATAAAATGACAATAATAATAAAAGGATCGGAATATACAAAACAAGTGATGCACAATGCAACTGCTCACCACTGGCCGACTGATGCACAATTTCCTCCTGACCAGTGATCCATCCCTCCTGGCCAGCTCCCCCCAGTTTATATACGGGGCATGACATCACATGGTATGAAATACCCCGTTGGCCAGTTTGGGTCAGCTGCCCTGGCTGTGTCCCCTCCCAACTTCTTGTGCCCCTCCAGCCTTCTTGCTGGCTGGGCGTGAGAAGCTGAAAAATCCTTGACTTAGTCTGAACACTACTGAGCAACAACTGAAAACATCAGTGTGTTATCAACATTCTCCTCGTACTGAATCTAAGATATAACACTATACCAGCTACTAGAAAGAAAATTAACTCTATCCCAGCCGAAACCAGGACACCAACTCACACATTTTTTACACATTTGCTGCTGCTTATTTGATCTAGGAATAAGACATGACGTTTGCTGCTTAAACAAGTTTATATTTTGGATATTGTCTACCGCTACCTCAGCTGCAAAATGAAGCATTGATGAAAAACAGAAAGGGTAGCTAATTCTCGAAGTTATTAAGTGCAATACAGATTGTGGAGAAGGACATTTTCCCTGAAAAGTCTTTTAATTTCAAGAACCATTTGCAATTATCCTCTGGAAGACTAGCAGACAGGGGTAAAATGAGTTTGTATAAAGTATACCTCAAAAATTACCCTATTTGGACACATATACTGGCAGCCCTCTTGCTGTAAGGCTGTTCCATCCCATTAATATTTATGGATACCTACTGCTAAAAATACAACCAAAGAAAAAACACATTATAAATTAAAAGGAATCAAATATAATTAATCGCCACAACTAGGTAACCTTTTGATGCTTACTAGTTAATGAAACAAGCCACATTTCATCTATGGTAGAGTTATACTGAGAACACATTACAAGAATTTCTCTGCTACAGCGCATCATTTGCATTGACCTGTAAAGATGTTCAATTAAAGCAGCCAAAGTTGCCCTATTGACTGGTGGAAGCGTCCGAATAAAAGCTCCATACTTCCTCACACGTTCCTTTTCATTCTGTGTATCTGCCAGAAAATAATAATCATTGAGCGTTAATAACAATGCACACTAAAAATCAACAGCAGTTCTCATTAACTATATTGGCATCACCTAGTCATTTAAAATTACAATTTACCCAATCAACCTCTTCTTCATAAAGGCAATACTGACAACCTACTGTTAACAAAGTCTATTACTGTACGCTAGTTCAGGGAAATAGCATCAGGAATGATGAGGGACAGTTCTATATTCAAGCACCATTTGCTACAGTTTAAGACTAAATCCCAGGATAGCATTTTTTTTTTTTTCTCAAAGGTTGTTTAGTCTGTAGTTTGTGTGTGTACATGTGTGAGTGCATCCGTGTATACACATGTGCAAATGTACTTCTAAGAGTTCCCAGAGATGAGAAAGGAAAAGACCTTTCCATCTTTTTAATTTTTATTGGTAAAGTGTCTCAAGGCCCAAATTAGTTTAAAGATCCAAATATATAAAACTGGTAAGAGGAGAGCAAAGGGAAAGGAGTGGTGAATAAGGTGTACAAAGTTACATAGCTGGACGGTGGCAGAGCCAATGACAGGAATTCCAGTCTTCGGAATCGCAGTATGAGACAGTCACAGCTCTCTACCTTCAAGTTAAGCCTGCCTCCCTGTGCTGCATAGATACTACAGAGCATAATCCTGCTCAGGGCATGAGCAAAGTTAATGTAAATTTTATTTATTTAGCTTTTTCTTCTCAGTCTCTTGCTTCACTCAAGTTTCTGAAAAGAAAAAGCACGTAAGAACTCTCATCTCTTCTAGCTGATTGCTAGCACTCTCCATTAACTACTGCACTGTGTTATGATTTCGTTGGTAATTGGAAGAAAAAATAAACAAACAAAAAAACCAGTTTAAAGGTCTTCTACAAGATCTTCCTAAGTGTTTTAGTCTTCCCACAAGTACTTTCAGTGTCACTTAATTATAATAGGACAGGATTCTCTGCTGTAAAACTGAAGCAGAATTTTAGTCCCATGTACAAATCAGGAAGTTAAATCACTGTGACACCATTATGTAACACCTCTATTCACAAAAGAGCTAACTTAAATCTAAACTGCTACCGATACAACTTTTTTTGACTTATGATAAGATCAGATCAATCTTGTGGTAAGTGAATAAATTCTTAATATTCTTTCCTCTAGTTTGTTCAAATTGAGGTTAAAGTTCAAAAATGTGTAATATTGATACTTGAATTTCCCAAACTTCTAGTGGTTCACGTTAAAGCAACTTCTGTAAGTTTGAACTTAAGCAAAATTGGAGAGGAATATGCTTTTAATCTCTTTTTTACAAAACTCACCACACTAAACAAGCCTATATGATTTCAATGCATTAAGGCAGAAATTACTGTTCTGTCTTAGCTTTTCCTGTGCATCTCTTATTGCTATGCATCATCTGCAACTTTATAGCACAGTTTTAGATGGAAAGAGTTTGTTTCTTGCAGTCTGTAAATACTGCAATATAGAAACCAATAGAAACATAGCTGGTTTGTATGAACACTATAAAAACCATCACAATTTATGTAATGAGTAACTAATTTATTAGTAATCTCAAGGTTTTGTTTTCAACCATAGACACACGCATCCTCATGTTTTAAATACATAAGTTACAGTTTGGGTTGAAGTTACTTAATTTTTCTTTCAAATTAAATCAATATTTCTAAGGAAACAAAAAACAAGTTAACTGTTGGTAACAAGTTTACATTGTTAATATACATAACTTTGTGTGAATGTTCATAAAAGATATTTGAAGAATTTAAGCAGCAAGACTGCTATTTAACTATCATGCAGATGATAGCATTAATATTAGTTCAAAAGTGGCATAAACTTCTGCATATGGTCAAAAGAGAGTACACACTTTTTTCCTACTCTAACATTTGTCTATTTCTTGAATTCTGCCATCAATGCTTCAGTAAAATATTAATCATCACTTCTTACCTTGGCTGATCCAACTACAACACAGTGTAATACTGGTCTACTGTTACAAGGAAACATCACTATTTGTTATTATTATTTTGGTTCAATAAAGGCAATAAAATCATCTCTGAATAACATAAGTATATTGCAGCCAAGCTCTAAACATTTTTTCTTCCTCACTACAATTGTTTTGCCAATTATCAAATAACATAGGTTGACACAGGGCAAGTAATTAACAACCCCCTCAGATTTGATACTGAAAATGTACATACAACCTTTCTTGTATTAAGTGTTACTGAATACATTACCTAACGCAGAGATCCAGAAAGGGTAAAGTTCTTTAGTGAGAAGTGCATCATCTATCTGAGAAAGAAAACTCTTCAATACATCAGTCACATCTTCAAGCTGATGTTTTCCTGCTCTTAGTTTAACACTCCTTGCATCTTTTTTGAAGCTTTCCAGCAGTTCAACCACATTGGAAGAATCGCCATTCTTAAGGTAGATGTGCTTGCTACCTAAACCTAAGTTACAGAAATACAGGACAGAAAAATAAACAAATGTAAAATCAAGTATTCTTTTAAAATTTCCAAACGTTATTATATGAAAAGCATATCTGGCTGTCAAACATATCATATCTCCTACTAAAATCTCACTGACCTTTTGCACATACTCACTTTGTCAGGAAAAACACTGCAAAGCCTGCTTATACCCAGCCAGACCTCTTTGCAAAAATACACATCGTAATATTAAGCAAGCCTGGGATCACAATTTCAGGAATACTTTACAGGCAATTCAAATCCCCATATCTCTTCAGAACTTCGTAAAATAAGTTTCAGAAGGCACAGTAAAGGAAAAAAGTTCTGATGACTGCTATTGTATTACACATTAAAAAAAAGCTGCTTTCATAAGCAAAACTCCCACTATTTTATTACCCTACTGATCAGCTCAGCTTAGGAGTCAGTAAAGTATTCTATTCATCCAACCTGAAACATTTCACTCTTAAAAGCCTCGAGATTAGAAGGAAGTATTCCTTTTTTTCTGATTTTTCTCACATTCAGGAAGACATCAGGCAGCCACTATTCTTGTATTTAACAACTAACACCACCAAAGCCCAAAGCCAACTTAAAAGAAAATTCATAGTCTAAAACACAGTCAAGACTACCTCCAATTAATGCATATTAGAGTAGCCAAAATTTTTTTTTTTTTTTTTTTTTTTAAACTCCTGGAAGTTTGGCATAGATGTGCAGTCCTGTTTCTCTTTGCAGAGGTGTTTCCCACATTCCCCACATTTCTTGAATCGTATTTTATACAAAACCCTGCTTTTCTTCTGTACCTGTCAAATTAAGCACTCTGTCAAAACCTATGGAATCATGTCTTATGTTCTTGCAATTCACTTTTCCTGTAATGCCCACAAGCACTGCCTTCGTGTTGTTACTGTCAGGAACAGCTGTGAGACCCGATAGTGTCTGTTATCTGTAGAACACAACTGAAAACAGAACCTTTACCATAACACAAAAACCTGTATGCATACAGGTAATGCATACAAATAATTCCTTCAGCTTTCACATGAGTATTTAAACACCCAGTAACACTGATCTTGAAAAAAAATATATTTTTCAATAAAGATCTAACTTATTTAAAAGACAGCAGGAAATTGAATTTTAATTTAGAACACACACAAGCGATTGTTCTGAGTGGCAGACATAATTACCCTGCTTTAACAACATTTCAGTGCATGAAAGTGTAAACTATACTTAGAACAATTCCTATTGCTAATGATTAAAAAATACTTTAGCAAAAACATGTTTTTCCTCTTGTTTTTAGACAATAGTTGTAACCCAGACACAATTATTGACAATAATGCAGTGTTGCCATATTCAAAAGTTATTCACTTAAACTTCAGTCACTGAAATATAAATCAGGCTCTCTCATACTGACAGAGGTTACAGACACATTTTTGCTGAAGACAGATTTGTACAGGGTTGATATGCATTTAGCATTTCACAAGAAAACTGATGAATTTGCAGTAGTAAAAAGGGCAAAGACATCATCTGCATATGATGTAATGCTACAGAAAGTTACACTGGCAAAATTTACTTAAACAAGCAGTAATTGACTATAAGTCCTTAGGTTATTATGCTGAAAAACCAGCAGCCTTAAGACCAAACTCAGCTCCACAGTTAATATCAGTTTCCCAGAAGACGTGCTGACCAGTCCAGGCCATATTCTTTCCTAGTTCACATAGCTTATTTTCAGGGATGAAGTGTTCTGCACCAAGGCACTGGAACCCAAGGCTGAGCTACATCAGGCAAACAAGTCAGTTTCTAAACTAGGAAGGTGTCTATAAAGGGCATCTATCAAGTTGTATTTCCCAAAACTGCCCATTCTCAGATGTGTGGCAGTGTACTTCACCATCACATCAAAGAGCGGTGAGGCTAACAAGGGGTATGGGTTTACTTTAGATAATATATAAACTCATTCAATAAGATCTGATGGTGTGGGGCCTTATGTATTATACAAATGATCTTAATTTGAATAAAATCCACTGTACTTACCATACTGTGTAACAAATGCTATACAGCTGTTCACTATTATAGGAACATCATTTTTGCTGAGCTGCTGATCTTGTAATGCATTACCATCTGTACCTGCTGCTTTTTCAATTGCAGTATACCAGACCATGAAATCCAGCTTCGTATGGCCATGGATGTACAGAGTTCTGAAAAGTATAAAAATATTTTGAATGCAGGAAAGGAATAGAAAACTGATGTTACTGTACTATAGCAACACAGCAGATGTCCATGAAAAATAAGAAATACTTAGAATAAAACATCAGGGCACCTTCCACCCCATAAAGCTGTGGTGGTGGCCTACTGTTACGGCATCTTGGTTTTTTCCAACTACATTTGTACTAGCAGTGTCACAATAAATGAAAGGAGATCCACAAACACTTTCACAGGCCTTTGAAAGGACCTGACCAACATTTTAATTACTCTTCTTCAATCTTGCTCCCACACTGTTGCATTCATAAGGCCAACTAATTATTTTCCAAAAAATTATTAACTTTGCCTAGTCAAAAGTCTCTAGAGCAGTCACCTAAGAAAGCTAGACAAGTCAGAGAAACAATTTCAGCATATGCTACAACACCATAAAAGAGAAGGGAGAAAAGGAAATTAAACCAGTACCAGACACAATTCAGAATTCAGTCAATTTACTGTGGAAGTGGCTTAGAGAGCTCATCTCAAACCACAGTACTTTTGGCAGAGAGCAAGCACACGCAGGATACATTTAAATCACTAAAACATACAACAATGTACAAATAAGAAGTTTAAGCATTCCTTCAAATTTTAACACTTTCAGCCAAACTTAAAGGTTTTTTTCCTATTGGGAAACGATTTGTTGATCACCATGAACCTGGAAGGTGGCATTAAGCAGACTCAAAGCACAGCAGAAGTGCTACAGAATTTCATGAGGTAAGAGACAGCTCTGCAGATCTAGCTTCTGCTTTTCATGCCAATGTCATCATCTCTTCCACACAGTTTTCAAGAGACAATAGTAACAGGTTATAACAAATACATGTATTACTCACTGAACAAATTACCAAAATATAAAGTTTTATTAAATGCAAGGCTTAATACTAAGCATACAAACACAGGCAAAGTGTACTGATTTCCCACGTACCACAAAACTGAGCAACTTAATGTCAAGAATATTTCTAAGCTTATAGAAGTACTCATGTCTGAAAGAATTTTTACTGTAATGTTTACAAAGATTTAGCTATCATGCAGATTGACTACTTTGCAGACTCTGAAGTGAAATGCATTCCTACAATATAAATTCAGCACCTTCTACAGTATGTTTATACATGTGCTACTTCCTCCATTTCAAAAAATTAATAAATGGCACACACTTCATAACAAATAGCAATAGTGACCATATGGTGAATACCGGCACAGTTTTTGCTCTGCTAAGTGTGAAGCACATACAGTCCACACCCAAAAAATTAATAATTTAAGTACTCAAACCAACAAGAAGGCCCGCCAGTGTAGATTTCTGCCTTAGTGAATTGAGGCAACTGAATTGGCACAAATGACTGTAGCAGTCAAAGATCACTTAGTCTCAACATAGGAAGGAAGTTACCGTTAAGCTTTTCAACTCTCTCACGGACTACCATCACATCCTTCTGCACCAATAGTCAGACAAACAGCATACGTGAGCACACTTCATCCACAACAGTGCAATGCTTACCTTTACCCCATCTTGCAAAGTCCACTAGCTTTAGCTATGTCTGTATGCTTTGTTGCACAACTCTTGCATTGGGAAAGCAGTGATAATAAGTGATTCTGGGTAAGGTTTGTGGGGAGGAAGGGTGAGAAAGACGTCAGCACAACTCAGTGCCCTCCAGCAACTTTCAAGTGATTCTAATAATCTATGTGTCTGAAAACAGAGGTACCAAGAAGCTATGCATTGCTATGAAATTGTGCTGGAATAATCAAACTGCAACTAAAGCATGGAAATTCCACTAATAATTACAGATATATAACAAAGGTCAGCAACACTTCAAAGGATATTTAGGGTCTTATATCCAGCACTTCATACTGGAAGCACAAGTCCTTTCACTCATCTGAGTCTTAGATTATTTCTGGATTCTAGAATTTTGTGCTCGTAACTGCATTTTACAAGAAATCTTACTACTATCATCAAAGGGTTAAGAAGAAAGCATTGTGATTAATGAACCATCAGCATAAATAAATTGTGCCAGTATGCAGGGAAGGTTTACTATCTATAATAAGAAAGAGCCAACTACAAAAGAAGTGTAACAGAGAAAAAAAAAAAGCACCATCTGGATTACATTATGGTCTGAAAACATTCACTGACACCTAAGAGAGTGCTTAAATTATTACAGAAAAAAAGAAACATTTGAAACTGAATTGTCTGCACAACTGTTTTTCCTTAAATTATGGCATTAGAGATTTTACATTACCTTATATATAGAAGATGTATTTTATATATAGAAGATGTATTTTAAAAGTACTGTATACAGCTGTTTTCAGACACCTTTCCTCTCTTCAATGTACAGATTTCTCTGTTGACCTCTTTTGAGCTACATAGGAATAGCTTCTTCACCTATCTACTATGCAACTTCTATCTGGATGGCAACAAGAGATCGAGTATCACCAGTCACTTCATGAATTTTACAAATAGCAGAGATAAAGGGGGAAAAAAACCCGCAAACTGAATATGGAGCAAAGCAGAGGACATCTCTGTGTGACAAAGGGAACTATCAGACACAGAAATTTGGAAAATGGTTTGCCACTTCTAGCAAGAAGTCAAGAAGCATCTTGACTATGAAAGCGGAACATAAGACAACGTGAATGACCACCTGATTATGGCATAAAGAAACAGTGTTGTGAAAGTCAGGATTTCCAGCTGGGTTGGAGATAGTTGGGACAATATATTCCAACAGAGATCAGAGTGCAATAAAATTTCAATAGGTGCTATAAAAGGGAGTGTGTTCCTCTCCAATTTAGTTTATCAAAGATAACCAAAGACAAACACTAAACATCTTTGAGATCTGAAAAAAATAGTCTAGAATTATAAAAAGTCTAGGATTATTGTAAAAATTTAGGAAGTGCACTGAGCTTCAAAAACAGCAACAATCTTCAAAAGAGAAAGTCTTGTTGCTTTGAAAATGTTTTAGCCTGGTTCAGCCTCTCATAATATGCTATTACTTTGCAATATATAACATGATAACCACTTTGTATTTCTGAGCTGGTAGTCTTCATTCACTGAACATGTCAGATAGAGAATAAATGAACAGCAATGTGCTAAGTAAAAAACAGGGTAGAGGAAGAAGGGGGGAAAAAGGGGGAGAACTGGATTGTATTCATACCTACAACACTTCAGAAAAATCTCACAGGCCTTTAGGTAGTATTCTCTCTGAATTCCTGTATTTTATACAGGCTGCAAAGCGTTATGCACCTTGCATCCCAAAAATCAATGTAAACTCTTCCTCTCAGTAATTATGGATCAGACGAATGTTAAATTTATGTACCCCAAGAATTTAACATACACATAAATTTACTAAGTATTTTTAAAAAGTCCAGAATTCATAGATTTGTTACGTAATTATTTCAGCAGTAAGAGTTGAAGTTTTTATAGTTCTGAAACTGTTTACTTGTGTATGCAATAAGTCTTAAGTGAGAAGTCCATTTGTAACAACTTAAGAAATTCTTTCACCTAGAGTAGCCATATGAAAAAGTGTCAAAAA
This sequence comes from Astur gentilis, assembly GCF_929443795.1. Taxonomy (NCBI): domain Eukaryota; kingdom Metazoa; phylum Chordata; class Aves; order Accipitriformes; family Accipitridae; genus Astur; species Astur gentilis. Next base: position 24,049,018 of record NC_064882.1, on the reverse strand, counting down.
AAAGGTATATGATACATGTAATGTATGATTTTCCCTAATTAATCAACCCAATGACTGAGACTTGAGAAAAAGGTGTATTTGTAAGTAATGGGAAGCTAGTTTGAAGTCAGTAACAAAACCAACAGAACAGTATGAGTTTCAGTAGGAAAATACTCAAGGTATTTTCATCGTTTCTTCTAATAAAATTTAGCAAGATGCTGTAAGACATCAATCACATTTATTTCTTTATGCAGAAGAGGGGGGCATTGTTTGTTTTGGGGTTTTTTTTCCAACTTAATTCTGGAAAAATCTTTCTTATTTTGTTTCATTCTTGCAATACTGTTTTTTTCAGATTTTATCATTTAATCTGTGTTTAAGTGTCTAACAAATTAACATGAAAGTTGTCAATAGATCAGTATATAGGGTCCCTTCCAAGTGATCAATCTGTACCAAAGTTGGCATTAGACAAGCACTGCTATAAAATAACACACAAAATAGGAAAACCTAGAAAGTATGGTATCTCATTTAGTTGCTGCTGATGACATCTCAAGGGTATTAATTAATTTATCTAGGGTTTGGAGGGGCAGAAGGAGGATTGCTGGTTTTTTTTCCATTTACAATAATTGAGTCTCAAGATAAAGGTGATTTTATACTTAATCATTTTCCCCATTCACACATTAAACTTCTTATCACTGCAAGATGCAGTAACATGCAACTGGCTGAACACCTGGATACTTTTGGAGTAATATCCTAAGCAAGAATCACTATGCCAAAGCTTATACACCCATATGGCTTTTAATGGTTAAGATAATGTGAATACCATGCATTTAAATTCCTTATGGCAGACTTCAGTGAAGAAAAACTAAATATATTCATGGCCACCATAAATCAGACAGTGCCCCTGTTGAAATTATTTTCAAATAATTCAGAATTTCCATTAAAATATTAAAGCAGTTCAGGGAAAACTTACCCTCACTTGACAGAAATATTATAATGAAAGAAATAATAAAAGCTGACTTGGAGCTAGAAGTTTTGCTTAGCACTGGTATCTATGAAATTAGCTGCACAGCTTGATTCATCTATTGGACTGCACCTTGAATAGGATACCTCTGGTTCCCTGTTGGTCTATGCCGCTTACTTAATGCTGAATCTTTCAATATTCTTCTTTGAAAAAAACTCAACAGGATAAAGTGTTTGTTTCTGATCTACATCACTTTACTGAATTCCCGAACAGTATCTTAGGAAGTGTTAAAATTTAGAACACACAAGTTACAATGAGTTTCTCCAAGTTTCTCCAAATCTGAATAGATGTCAAAGGTATCTGTGGGGTTTTTTTGTTTCCCCCAACAAAGAGAAAAACAATCGTCCTTTATTAACCTATTATTGGTTGTTCAGAAGACTGTGTAAACACTGCATCACTTCTTACATAGACGTTTGCCCAATAATCTATCCCCGAAATAAAAAAAATAAAACCAAACTATTACAAAATAAGAATTATTTTCATCTTTAAATTTGTACCCCTATTATGAGGCAGAAATATCCTACCTCACTTCAGGTTTCAACCTCCCATACCACTATATTTGACGGAGTCATCTCATCAGAACATTACCTACTTGGAAGCAGATATGTTGGCTTCACAAGTATGTTTTTTTCTAACTAGTATGTTGTTAACTGAGATCAGACATTACGATAAGACTAACCAGGGGACTCATACATACCCTCTCAATCCTGACCTACACAGATGGAGACAGAATTCTGGGACATAAGAGTGATTAAAAAATTGAGAAGTGGTAAATGCTCCAAAGAGGTACTCTTTCTTTACAGGGTAAAAGAAGTTAGGTCCTTTTGAAGAAACCATTATTGGCAGACTAATCTGACTGGGAATAATTTTCTCAGTGGGAAAACTGCTTTTAATTAAGCAGTGCTTGTTAGCATTTCCTGACACAGACATAAAATGTAATTAATACACAAAGACTTTCCCTCCTTTAAAAAGTCTGCAAATTTACTCTCTCTAGCAACCACAAGTGAAAAAGCTCTATGACTGATCAGCAAGAATTCTAAGACATCAATATAAAAGCAGATCAAAGCTTTATTCAGATGGGAACATTACCTTCCTTTTTCAACGAGCAGCAGGACATCTATTTTCTCTCCATTTTGCATCACAGTACTGATTGCTGAAAACAAAATACATACACAGTCATATGATCTACACAGACACATATATATAGACAAACACATGCATACACATATAGATGTGTTTTTTCAAAATGTTCTTCAGTGACAAAAGGAACATGGAATTCTTAAACATTATAAATAATGCTGCTGACAATAGAAACAGTACTCCACAAAACACCACAATACACTCACATTTACAAGAAAAAATAATACAGAAAATTATAAAGAAAGGTTAAACACGTACTTTAAGTGTGAAAACATGCTACAGTGCTTTATTATATTAAAATTAAACTTGTAAATACAAGTTTTAGAAGACAAAGATTCAGAAGTAAGCTGGAATTTTTAATCCATTAATCTACTTGTACCCTAATGGCTGCAGATATTTACAATAACATAATGTTATGTTATACTGTGAAGATCACTGCCACCCTTCTTTATGTTGCATTATGCTATTCCTGCTAAAAAAAGCACCCTGCAAAACACCTACATTTTACATAATACAGAAAATACATCTGGATAGTTTCCAGTAACAGTGCTTATAAAACTATATTGTACACTATACTATGAACAGTAAATTAAATGTAACCTGTTTACTAATTTAAAATTCTGAAAAGTTAATTCTTTCAAAGTTTAGGTCTTATATATAATCCACATCTTATCTCAACTAATTCCCAGAGACAGTAAAGCCCTGAATATCAATGAAGCTCAATAAACCTATTCTGATGCATATTATATGATTTTTTCGTATCACACATAATCCTGGCCTCTTTTGCATTTACTGAGTCAAATATCAAGAAGATAAGTGACCATACTTCCACTCATGATTCATTATTCGGCAAGTTTCAGTTATACAATTCAGCCTTAATAGTGGAACAGATTTATTTAGGGGAAACCAGAAATCAAAGAAAAGATAGGAGTATGGATATATAATATTTCCAAGAAATACAACTCTGTTATACAACTAATATTTAAAAATCAAAACCCAAGCGAAAACTATTTTCAACCAAAAGCTAAAAGTGTGTTTCATTTCTATGCTTGAGATACACACAGTTTTTGGATGCTTATATGATTAGGGTAGGAGAAATTACAGTTGCATTATAAAAATTAATATCAGAACAGTTCTCCTACTGCCTAACCTTTTAATTTTGAATCAAGATCAAAAAGTATTTACAACTTAAAACATAGCTAAAGGCATAAAAATATTCCTGATTAAAAAACACCTTCATGGTGTTATTCACAGCAAATGTAAGGTGGCAGTAAATAAACAGTAGAAAGCCCAATGGCATTTAGGCAAGTTCCTGCAAAACAGTCTACAATCTGACAGCATTTACAAAGGGGATCATCAATAAAGACATAAACTATCTTCTCTATGTTACTTTAACAGAAAATCTCATATTATTTTTACCTTCCTACATAACATAGTGCCCTGTTCAATATAAAACCAAGTAGGGCAGATATGCTTAAAGAGAATTCAGAGCATAATTACAGACAATGATATAAAATTGGTCATAGAAGACCATTTGTATAAATTTCTTATATTGAGCAAAGAATATTTTTAGTATCAGAAAAAAAGAAAAGTCTATTAGTCTGTGAAATAGTTTTCCAAGAGAATTATAATTTGTCTAGTACGTTCAGTATTTTAAAAGTAGGCCTGTCAATCACCTCAAGAATACAGTTCTGCAGCGAGTATTTCTGCCCTGTCAAAAATATGAGACAATAATCCCAAAAGGTTATATATTATTATTCAATTCAATACTCTTGTAAAAAAGACAGCGTTGCAACTGGAACAAAAATTTTCTTCATTCTTTATGAAGCTGTGAAAAATCTCTCTAACGTGTGACACTAAGTAGGGAAAAAAATCCAAGACAGAACTTTACCAACTCCATATATAGATGAGAATTGGAAGAGCATCTGGCTCATGCAAAGTAATGGTTACTGAGCTCCCTAATGTTTATGACTTTAAAATGCAACAGAAATGTCCTTAACAGTGAATTAATTACGTAGACTATTTCCTGAATTCTAGATGTTAAGCAAAATTCTTACTTAGTTCTTGCAACCTCCTTAGATATATGGAGTCTTCTTCAGCATTCTCCGTTTCAAGACAAAAATAAAGGCTTGACTTCTCTATAGCAAACCAGCCTTTTCTCCACTGATCCAGGTTATGGCAATCTTTGTAGTACAGCTGGCCGATCAGGTCACAGTCTCTCTCTAATAAGCATTCAGCCACAGGAGGAACAAAATGCTACCAAAGAAAATGGGGTGAGTCAGATGAAGAAAAAAAACCCTCTTCCCCTAAAAAAAAAACAAATCAAGATATTGCAAATCTATAAGATTCAAGGATGAAAGCCACAGTTTAAAAAAAAAAACTTTCAGATTTATCATTCATAAACCCATATATACACTAAATTTAAATTATAAAATCAAGTATAACATTTTTTCCATTCATACTCTACAATTCAACCATTTTTGCTTTTTAAACTACAATTGATTTAATTAGTAATGGGACTATTAGCATTTGCTACTGTATAAAATACAGTACTGCTTTATGAATTCTGTTTCAGCAAATAAAGGAATAGAATTGCAACCATAAACAACTTGGCTGAAATAAATTCATATAGCGTATGTCTTTATACTAGAGCACCTTTAATATCTTCTTAAGGTCGGCATTAAAATGTTGCTTCAATTCTTTTTCCATTTTATTTTATTATCTTGTTTCAAACATTAAATCACAGAAGTTATTTCTTCCTGCTGCACAAGAAACCTTTACACACACGATAGATCAGTATTCATCAAGAATGGCTTCTCAGAGGATTTTAAGCTAACAATGACACTTTATTCTTTGTGCAAAGGCTCCTGGCCTAACTGGAAAAGATAATTATCAGTATTACCTTAGCTATTGCCCAAGTCCATTTTCTTTGTGAATATGCAGTTTCAGCTCCAAATAGAAAAACACGTTCTGACATTAAGTAGATTTCAAAGGTAAAGATGTCCCTAAAGCAAGCAGGAGGAAAAAGGCAGCTGTATTTAGTCTTCATAACAGTAGACACACAAGAGTCCCATTTATCTTTTTTTTTTTTTTTTTTCATTATTTGATACCTATGGAATGGAATCCATCTGCATTTCTCCTCCAATCTTAAAAGTACAACCCAGCTAACAACAGAGTATTTTATAACACTACACGATCAAAGTGCTTTTCAGGTCAATAATAAGTGTTTAGAGGCTACTGTATAATCGTTTTTTCAGTAATTCTGAAATTAATGAAAATGTTTACATATAGTCATTAAAATTCACAGAAAATTTTTGCTTTTGCAAGTTCATGTGATTTCAGCAAGTATATTTTTATGATGCATTCAAAACATTTTGTTAAGGTTTAATATAAGCAGATCAACTCATTGAATGGGAAGTTGTAAGCTACCACAGAATCATAGAAATGTTGGTTCAAAGGGACTTTTAGATGTCACTTGGTCTAATCTGCTCAAAGCGGGACTATCACTAACCATAGAACAGCAATAAAAAGCCTTGAAAACCTTCAAGGATGGACACTACTATCTCCCAGCAACCTCTTCCTGTTCCCCACCACCCACCTTTCTAATGAAGAGGCTTTTCCTATCATCCAGCCTGAACCTCCTAAGGTGAAATGTGTGGTCACTGCCACTTGTAATGCCTACCACCACCAAGAAGAGTTTGGTTCTGTTGTGTTTATGACTATGCTTTGAATTTGCTGTAGCTCAAGAAGTTCTTAAAGGTTTTGGGGGGATGTTTATTGGTTTTTTTCTTTTAAAAAAGTATATCATTATTTAAACAGATGGATCCTGTTTTCCCATTTTTAACTGACAAATAATAAGGATAGTAAAAGAAGAAAAATCGAACCAGCTGAAATTGGTGTAGAATTCAAGAAATAAATGTCTTGCTGGACTTAGGGTCAGTCTTTAACTTATAAAATATGGTTCACCAATTTATAGTATGATTTCGTTTGTGCTCTCTCCCTAGAATCCAAATAGATGGAGTATGCTTTTTTCCTTTCAGTGCTGAAGACTGAGATTTGTCTACATCTGGAGAACTGAACATGAGTCAGTTCTCTCATTTTCAATAACCACTTTGAAAATCATATGTAAATACTTAATTCTGACTAATAGACTAGACATTTTATGGACTGATTATTTCACTACACGAAATATCAAATTTAGGAAAGTTTCTCATAAAACTACCCAATTACAGGTAAAGTACAGCAGGAAGTTACTCATTCCCTGAAAGTGAAATATTCAGCCAACATGTTTTTAATTTAGGTATTAGCCTGAAGTGGAACCATTTGAAGCTGTAGCAAGCAATAGGTTAGATTCAATGACAGAAGAAGAAAGTGGTATTCTTCTTTTTTCTGGATACCACAAAGCTATGCTACTGCAGAACAGCAAAGGCCATCTCCACTGTATTTTACAGCATGTCGAGGCATCGCCATGTTTCAGGCTATCTCCCCTCTGAACGCCCTTTATCTCTATAGTAGCTAAAGGACTCTCTTCCCATTATCTTTTCCAGAAGCTTACTGAATAGACTGTTTTCTTTGCAGACACATTTGCTTTGTAATTACAAGCATTACAGTAGTATACTGTAGAAAGATCTTCTTATTTTACATACACACACATAAAGAAATTTGAAAGAAAGTGTTATGGAGTTTGTTAGACAGATCCAAAGCATAAACAAAAATGTTGCCCTAAAGAAATCAAGTATCACTGGGATGCAACTTGGATTTAGGTGAATCTCCACGTCATGTTTTTAATGCACAAATGGAATGTGAGAGAGTTATAAAAAAAAAAACCAAGACCACAAAAAAGTTATCTTCAAACTAACACAATGTTCAACAGTTACACTGCTGTCCTCAGCTGCAGAACAAAGAATGGGTTTCAAAGACCAATAGATCTGTGACCAAAACCAAAAGCATTGTGGCAAACTCTAACCTGCTGCATTATTATCACTAAGAAACAAAGCAAGCATTTTGGCTTGAGGCAGAGGTCAATCCCAGAAAGAAAAATGAGTATTAAGTGTTCAATTTATCATCATGTAACCTTTTAAGCACTGAGAATATGCATTACAGTTCTAATAAGAAACAGATGTATGTAATTTATGCTGCCCTTTTAAATTACCCTAACATTTTCATTATATCACTGTGGAAAAAAAAATAATTAAAAAACCCCCAAATACCACTTTGCACTTATTTCTTGAAGTCAACATAAAACAACTCAGCTTTTTTTCTAAATTGCATGTTCAAAATTCAGGAACAAATGAGCAATTCTGAAAACCCAGAATAAAATCTTTGAAATACCTGAGGTTTTTTTATTGAAATATTAGTATAAGAACCTACCCTCTATTTAAAAAGGAGCCTGACTTGTGCAGTACAAGACAGATAACTTCATTGACGTCAATCATACCATTAGGAGTGGTAGTTTTATCATTTTCATAGTAGCTCAGAAAGCCACTTTCCAAAGTGCACCATCTTTTGTTGCAATCTGCAATTAAAGAAGTAAGAGAACAGTCAGTTGGCATAATAATAAAAATTACCTCTTCCTATAGAAGTTGCCTCACAGGATGCATAGCTCTGTTGTAACAGTAATACAATTATGATGCAACCTCAGTCTCATTGACTTCAGTGGGCCAGGAATTCAATGTCCATCCTGATACTACTTAACCTACAGAAACTCTAGCACATGGTAATTTAAGAATAGAACACTTATTTTTACTGCATGAGTATATTAAATGGCTTCATAAGTTAACTTTACCATTGTATAGGGCTCTTACTTCACCTGCTGGGGAACTTGATGGAGGAAAAGCTAGTACACAATACCATCTTACCATGTTTAGCAGAAGAGAGTTAAAGAAGCAAAAAGAAATCATGCTACAAAGATAGAAACACTAAAAGCTACAAGAACAATATATTCTGACAAGAGTTGATAGCAAAATGAGTGAGTGAATCATGGTATGCAGTTGCAAAAAAGGGCTACTCTTTCTTTCATGTTACTGGAGCTAGAAGCCAAAACCAAGTCAATCTGTCTTCCATTCTTTGGTAATGCTTGGGTGTCCACTCAGTGTCAGAAGATCAAGGAAAACAATTTAAGCTTTTCAAATAGTCTAGAAAAAATAGTATCAGGCATGCCAGAACTTGTATCCATTGCACACTACTAGAAAACACAAGGAAAACGCTATCAAAAGCTTTGTTATTTAACATGATTAATTTATTATTTTTTTTTTTAAATATGCTACCAGGATGACAAACTGAAGAACAGAAAAACTAACAGAACAGCCCCTTCTAGGTACATTAGTGGTTGAGCTCAATTCTCTCCTACTGCAGGCCCAAGTGTCAGATAGTAATGAAATTGTACAGAATTTATTCCTGTATAGTGGGGGAGATAAATGGATGCATCATAGACAGGCAGTAGCTATAGCTATTTCAGGATGGCATGTTCACATTATAATGAATTGGAGATCTCTTTTGTTGCTATTCGCATATATAGCTGGCAAGGGTAAATTCATTTAGCAATACTGTCATTTACGGGATGCTAACATTTGTAGGGTGCTTTCAACATGTAAGAATTTACAGTTGTTGAGCATGGTTAAATTACCTAGTTAAGAATTCCACCTTCAAATAACTTTGAATTAGATATATTGGAGTATCCAGTAATTGCCATCTGCAGTTTTAAAAATAAAAAAACAAACAAACAAAAACAACAAAAAACAACCCCTCACCCCCCTCCCCCAAACCAACCAAGGTGGAGCGGAAAAAATCTGCAGAGCAACTTAGAAGTATTATTTGGCATATTTAATTAAGACCAAATGTCTACCCCCTCTTATGAACCTAAAATATGAATACAGCACATGACATAGCATATTAATGACTATCTGCTACTCAAAATATTCATGCATTCATTCTAGCTTACATCTAGTTCTTAGAATATAATTGGAGGTGCATCTATTCCCACCACTGCAGAGAAGCAGGTCCTAAGAGAAAATACTCTGTTTATTTCTACAGTCTTAAAATTCCTATACAGCTGCAAAGATTCTGGTAAAGTATTTGTGACAATTTGGTAAAATGGCTCTGAAAAAAAAAAATTAAAAAATCAAACAAGAAAACCAAACTGCAGTTGTAGTTAGCCAATACTTAGTATATTACCTGATATTAGTTTTTCTGTTGTTTGCTGTATGATTTATACATGTTTTATGAATCTCAGTACTATTTCATTAGTATTTATTTGCATCATGCTATTTGCTATCTAGTTCTATCTATATTCTGTCTAAATACACATTTTAAATACTAAAATAAAAGACAAAACATTTGAAAATGTATAGGTTTACAGACGTTTTGATTGTTTAGGTTTTTTCGTCCCCCAGCTTTCCCCCCTCCCATCCCGCAAAGCCTATTCTACAAAATAGCTCACTGCTTCAATATTCATTAAACTGTTACAACGCCCAAGGACGATTTTGGAACCTCAAGGCTTTTAACAGGGATCCATAAAACCTTTTACACGAAAAACAGAAGCAAAAAAAAAAAAAAATCAACCTGAGCCACTAAACCTCTAACCCTTACTTTTGAATCCACTACATCAAAACAGCACCAATGTTTGAGCTCTTTTCCTGCTGATCATCAACAGCTATTAATTAATAACAACTTTCCTCAAAAGTTACGCACGCCTGCTGAAACCACTGATGCTGCTATAATGAGAAGTATACACGAAGCTGGCTTACTCTCTCTCCTGCATTATCTGAAACATAATGAAAAACTAGACCATATTGCCAGGTGTTCCACCTGGTTGTTATAAAACCTGGGTTCAATTCACAGCACTGAATGATTTCTTGAGTATCCTTTTACTATTAGGGCTCAGCCCACAAAGGGATAACAGTTTTCTGTCACAACAAACACAGCACTTAATTTTCAGCCTTTGGCACTAAAGGCAAGGCTGACAACTGCCTCAGAGATTCGTAACACTGAGGAAGAACTTAACGGTAGTTTAATGGTTAGACAGCTTAACAGGATTCTGGCTTGCAGCCCTTTCCACAAACAGCATTAAAAAAAATAAATAAATCAGTAGATCAAAAGCCCAAAGTGCTTTGGGACCAGGCCCAAAATTTAGACAAGTGCTGTAATCCCCAGTGAGAGAATGGTGGCTCCCTCTCTGGCCCAGTTAGTTTGCAGCAAGTCAGAACTGCTTCAACAGGAAAGCTTATTTCTTTTCTCTAGAACTAAACAGCTAGGTCATTTTGGGGGGTAATGTGACCTTCTTATTTGGATCTTTACAGGCAGAGAAGGGAACTGAAACTGTATCTCCCACACATTAGTACTCTAACCATTAAGTTATTTTCTAAAGACAGTAAGATGGAAAAAAAACATTGCCACCTAATCCCAACAATCTGCGATATGCATATCCCATATTATTTCATGTTAATGAGATTTTATGAAAGTAGAAACAGTTCTTGATGTAGGGCAAAAGATTAATACAGGAGGGGAAAAAAAGATCATGTGTTTTATATTTTAAATAGCAAAAAAACCCTTTTGTCATAATACTTCTTACACATGGCTGAGATATATTAGAGCCCTCAAGCAAGAGCAGCTTCTAATTCGAAATTGCAGAGGGGTTTTGTTGTTGAAAGGCTGTTATTATTACACCTTCCTCCCTTGTCCCGTTTGTCATTTGTCTTCTTGAACTGCAAATGGTCAGGGAAACCTATCTTCCTAAGTATCTGTAAAGCACCATCCCAAAAACATCAGTCCTGACAAACACATGGGTAATTCAACATTAATGCAAAAACAAAGCCAACAAACACCCCCAAAAAAAATCCCCCCAAAAACCAAACCACAGAACATCTACTATCTACAAGGCACCATCACAATTTCAGAGGCCAAAACCTGAGCAGAACAAAATCTGGTTCCTTTCCATTTATTGTATGTTCCTCCAAGTACTAAGTGCAATGCTAAGCAATTGACTACAAGCTTTCAAAGCAGCTTCATTTCTGTCCACTAAAAACTTATGATGGAAGACAGCCAAAATTCAGTTGTTTCTTGTCTGAGGGGTTTCTCCATAAATAATTTTAAGGTATCCTACTAATGATGCTCTCTCCCACTGCATCTCCCCAAAAACCACTACAGAAGACATTCTGTGAGCATTTATAGTTAAATCTTCAATCTAGACAGGTATTTACAAACTTATACTGCACTTCTAGCATACCATTGTGTTAGAAGAGACCAGTAGTATTGCCTTGTGGTTTTTGTTTTTTGTTTTTAAGTTGTTTTTTTTTAAAAGTTTTTTTACTAATATAGATATAGATACCCACAACACAGAGGACAAGGTCTGGACTACTTTAGTAGTGAGGTTTGCAGTTATTCCTTTCTTTCCTGAATAAGTTCAGTGCAGTTTCAGAACAATCCTCAAGCAAGTCCTGTCTAGCAGCAGTCCTCTGCCACAACAGGTGTCTTTGTTAACAACTGCAAAGTTGCTAGGAAATGCCTGTGATCAGGGATTAGTTCTGTTTATCACCTGATGCTTTCAAGAATTTCGACCCACATTAACATATAGATTCTTCAAAAGCATATTTAAATAGAATTTATGTGCTTTAACATGCTTTAATCTCCACTAAAGGTCTTAAAAGCATACACCATGAGAATATGGACATAATCATACAAAAATACATATATAGCAAGACAGGATGCCGTGTCAAGATTTTAGGAGTAATAAACTCAACCATGAATCAGCCTGGATTTTAAAAATCCACATAATTTGTTTGTTTAGTTGGAAGAAAAATATAGGAACACAACTGGGGAGAAAAAAAGGAAAAAAAAAGCTAGGAAAATTATCTGATAACATCTCTCAAAAAAAAAATCACAGAAGACTGATATACACAGAAGACCATGTATATCTACTATGACATACACACATTTTCACCCTACAAAACTCAATTTGTTGTAAAGTTGTTGGAAGTACTCATTTCTAGTTGGTATATTTTTAAAATTTGTGAGCTTTAGAAATATCCTAGGTGTTAGCCATGTGGACTTTTACTAAGAAGTCAGTAATACTTTTAAATGATTTCTGGAATATTATCATTTTAGATGGAAACTACTTTTTGGCAGTTAGTAGCATCCATCTAAATATAATTAAACTGAGAAGTATTTCTAAGTGTTTTTTATTTATCAGTAACTGTTGTTAACTGAGTAATTTTTCAGTTGTTCAGTTTTCTTCTACTGTCAACCACTGCATAAAAAGAACAAGACAATTAGTATTTTCTTTATCTGAAAGAGGTCTACCAAATCAAAAGAGGATATGTCATATCAAAGACCTTTTATCTTTTTAAAAGGTAATGCAAGAAGTTAAAAAGAATCAAATTCATCCAAACCATACATATTCCTGTATTATTCAAATCCATAAAGTAAAAGTGAAATACCTTCTTTTAATTTCTTCTCTGTAAGAACCTTAGTGGTATTAGAAGAAACTTTGTATAAGAATTCACAAAGAAAGGTCGAATGTGAGGAATCTTCAGAGAAGCCACTTTCAAAACAAGTATCATAGTTTGGGAAATCTATTAAAAGACAAAAGGAGTAAGTAACATACAGAACTGCAGTTCTATCAGTTATAACCATTTCTCCACAGGTATTTCTAACTGCGTATCTGTAGTTATGTAGTTGCTCTGTAATATTTTTACAACACAGATACATCTTACTGATTTATTTTTATAATTAGAGTAAAATTCTTATGAATTCATAAAAAAAAAAAGGTTCACATTTGTTACAACATTGCCGTTGTCTACCACTGCTTGCCAGTGTAATCTAAAACACGGTTTTCTGGTGTACTAAGCTTTTATTTTCATCCCTTATGTAACACACTTCAACAGAAGGGAATTGTTTCTCTTGAGGGCTTATCTAGAAGTTTACCACCAATTTTGGCAGCAGACAGACAAAGATTTGGAGAATGACTGTCAACATGCAATGACCTCCCTTTCCCTGAAGAGAAGAATAAACACTAGCACCAGCACATGGTGATGCTCCCTTGGCTGGCAGGCTAAAAGTAGAAAAGACAGAGCCAAGACAAGCAAACTTCTCTCTATAGCCTTAGGACCACTTGAGAGCATAAGCCAGCAAAAACAACCAACAAACCATAGCTGCATGTTTGCACGTGACTGAGCTCAATATCCTACAATCCAGTGCCTGGCACCTGTGACACAGCAATGCTCAGGCACAACTTAAAGCACTGTGTTTGCTCTAGGAAGCCTTAAATCATTCCTGCGTTTCCCACTAAAACTTTTGCTGTTCAGCCTATGCAGTGTGACTTTGCAGAGTGGCACAAGACAATGGAAAGCTGGTCCAGGAGTATGTCCACAACGCTGGCTGCAGTATAGCATAGATAATTTTTTCCAGTGTAAATCTGTGTGTGAACTTTCATTCCCAGACTGCTTCATATGCTGTACAGCCCTTTTAAAAGGTAAGCTCAGGCACATCCATACTCTACAATTTATTTATTTATTTTTAAGAATAGCTTTCTGTTTTCAAGAGCCTCATAAATGTCACACACTGCAGCCAGAACCGTTAGACTTTCAAGGCTTAAGTTTATCATGTGCTCCAAGCTGTTACAGAAGTTGTGATCTGAAAAAAAAAAAGTTCCCTGGGATAGATCATATTACAGGTTCAAGAAGTGAGGTTTTTTGGGGGAGGAGAGTTTGTGAAAAGACAGGTAAGTGTGTGTGCAGTATGGGTAGATATCAAATTAAATAATTTTAAAGAAAAAAACAAATCCCCAGACAAATACTTTAGATACATGTTAACTGTATATACCCATTTTTTCCAGTAAAAGCCTGATAATACTGGCAGAGCAGATGACATTCTTCATCTGTGTTATAAATAAGGGTATAAGGCCTATGAGTTATTACTGGCTTTTTTATTATTTCTTTAAAATCCTAAACTTGATTTCTGAGCAAAATAAAAGTAACTTGTACACAATGACATACACTGTCTACTGAAATACAGTTAATGGCATCACAACTCCCCCTCCGCTATACCACTGCTGTTCAACTCAATGCCAATTTTTCTTCCAAATTGCTTCCTTCCTTCCCTTTTGCTCAATATAAAATTAGAAGATCAAAACAAAGACATTGTATCCTACCTGAGAACTTATTATGGTACAGGAATTCCATTTGCAGTCTTTGTCCAGCTTTCTTGGCTAATAAGTATGGAGTACTGTAAACAGGGTCTCCAGTGGCACACATAGCATCAGCCCCACTAAACAGCAACATCAGAGTTTCTAGCACATCTTGTTTAACCACGGCAGCACACAGGGCCTTATCATGGAGAGGGAAAATAAGAAGTCTGTTCAAATTAGAAAGTTACTGGCAACAAGTACATGTAATTTAGATGCAAATCCTTTCACCTCCAATATAGTTCCCCTGCATTTTCAAAGACCATAAACATTATGAAGTAGCAGGAATCATGAAGTATGGTCTGAATCTAGAAAAAAGCAGCAACAACAACAAAAGAAAACCCCAAAACATAATGAACATAACATACCTTTTTTTTTAACTTTCTTTCAAAAAGTTGGTCCAAAACCTTAAAACTAGGAGTAGCTCCACAATTACAGCAATCAACTCCATAACAATTTCTATGATTTAATATGTATTTAAATTATTTAATGAATGCATTTTTCTGACATGATTAAGGAAGAAGTCACTCAACACAAGAATACTACTCTAAAATTCAGCTGCTCTAATAAACATACAAGCATCCAGTAAGCATGAGATGACAGGGCAGACAGTTCAGTAAAAATTCTAGCATTGCTCAGCAATGACCACCTTATTACACTGCAATTTCACGTCTCTATAGAGAAGTTGACCATTACATCTGATATTTTTTTCCCAGTGGTGAAACGATTAACTGACAGACACCCTTCTCCCCTCCACCAACAAAAGATACAGACTTCAGAAAAATCAAGCCTGTAAAACACCAAGTTATTTTCTGTGGTCCTCAGTTACAGTGTTAAATAAAGTCTCTTGCGCAGCTGCTACTAATAAATAGAAAACAAACCAAATGTTTTATTTTGCAAAGAAATAAAGAGCTCCCCATGAAGCTCAAAAATGTTTCCCAATTCCAATTAAATTCAGAAAACCTAAATTCAAACTATACAGTGAGATGGTTCTATACTTTGGCTAGAGATGTTTTAATGCAACTATTCTTTATATGCCCTTATTTTAACTTCTTATGTGTATAACTAACATACAACTTATAAAACATACAGAAAACACAATAACCACTGAACAAATGAGATCTCTCAAGTTCAAGCCACAGTAACTTCTAAATGTTACTGCCTCCCCACAATCTCTGTATACCCTTTGAGACAATTTGACTCCTGTAATTGAATGCATTAGCATTGCAATATATATGCATTTAAAGTCTTCTATAGTCATAAACCCTAAACAATCATGACTCTGAAATCAACAGATATCAAAAACTGCACAGAAATTGATAATTATAATTAGCATTTTCCACTTTGTAACTCTAAAGAATTTGTGTTATTTGTGTAAAAGGAAACACTGAGAACACACATTTTTCAACATGAATTTTAGCTTGTTTCATTTTCAATTAGCTACAAGCTACTACGTAAGTGTGCACGAGCTACCTTCACCATAACACTGAATCATCTAATGTACTGGAATGTTAGATGTCAGACTTACAAGATATCAAAAACACGTAAAGAAGGAATCTAAAGAAGTGAAGTGGGAATTTGCATTCCTAGAGTGTGCATTTGAAGAAAAATAAAGATCCATACTCATTGATGGCTCTGGAAGACGTATCACAGGCACCATGTAGATACCATAAACTTCTACAAACAAACTAACTGGAAAAAAATTAGGAACTAAGTAATCATAAAATGACTCCTGCAAAGGCTCCAAAACAAGCCTTATTCAGCACTGTGAGAACCTCACTCTGGGTTCCGAATTTATTTCTCGCCAGTTTAACAACATAACGAAATTGCACACAGATACAATAAAATGCAAAAGGTATGGTCTGGGCTTACCCGTTCTAGTATTACCTTATTCAACTGTTCCTTGGTTTTGTAGGGAAAAGGTGCTTTCCTGAATTTTCCCTCTTTGTATTTTTGTGTAATGAATGCTACCCTTTTTTCTGCAGGGGCATCCATATGCAGCTCTTCATCTGGAGGAAGATTTCCTGCCCAAAAACTGTTTGCCCTCTTATTTCCAATGATGATGAAGAGCTGGATGAGGTGCAAGAAAAAAAATAAGCAAAATAGCATGAAGGATATGAAGCTATCCTCCAAATAGTTTTCAGCTGCTAAAAGTTGAAAGTTATTAAAGAAAAGAAAATTGCCTGCAGGAGACAGAAGCCCTTCTCAGTCACTGCCTACGGTCATCTATAAATTAATAATAAAGTCTGTAGTCATCATTTGCCATCAATAGCAACTAAGCTTTACAAGGCTAACCAGTTATAACATTTCAATTCATATTAGAAAGTATGAGTAAAACATCAGAAAAGACTGGCATATGTTTTAAAGAAAATACTGATGACTCAACCCTCTCAATCAGCACCACTTTTTAACACCTCAAGCAACTACACTGGCAGTGACAAGTTTCCTTTCTTTTTTCCTTCCCAATATTGCCCATCATGCTTGCTCTCCAAAAGCTTTTAATTTCTTTCCCTCCCAAAAACCTAGATGCTTGGAGAAATACTAAAAGAAGTTGTACAGATGGTTATCAAAATGAATATTTTGAATGACGCAGAGGTACATTATTCCTGGAAACATCAAGTTTACTATAACAGCAGCATGTTATTTAGCTGCTATATGTTCAGTTTTCTTGTGAATAAAGCAATAACTAACTCCTAGTGATACAGCAGTTTTCAAGATGGAACAAAGACTTAGAATATCACAACATACCTCAATAAGTTCATTGCTCCAAATGCTAGCATCCATTTTTAGACTCCGGACCTTTGAATCTCTTGGTCCTAAAGATCTGTGCTGCCCTGAAATTCCAAGAGTATTTTTACTGAACTAAAGCACTTAAACTTGGTTTCTCTTCTGCTGAGGTAACAAAAAAAAAAAAATTAATGAAGACAGATTTATTCTAATTGCTGGTTTTTAAAAAGGCTGGGTTTGAAATTTCAATATAAAATAAAAGCAGCAAAACACCCCCAAATTAAAAAAAAAACAAAAACAAACCACAACACAACGAACAAGTGTATTACATTTGATAGTAATAACTAAGCAAATTAGGCTGTCTGATGTAAAATACTTTTGGGAGGGGCTGTTTTGAAAGAAAGCCTAGAGTTATAAACTATTTCCCTGAATCTACTGCTTAAGCACATATTTAAATATAAAACATGATAGAACTACATTTCTAGTAGTATCTGAAAAAGATATCCCTATTAGCAGTAAAATATGCCCTAATAGTAATACCCCAAAATTAAACACTGAAAATTGTTATCCTTTGGCATCCAGCCTTGCAAAAGCCAGCCATTTCCCACAAAGTGCTAGTGTGTCTTAATTTCCACTAACTGTGAAGGATTATTCATCTGAGGGAAACCGATCACCTTACAGACCTGTCATTTATGCACGGAAGTGCTTTAAAATAAAATGACCTTGGTGTATTATTTTTTAAAAAAAAAAAAGTTATGTTCACTTTTTGTTTGTCAAAACTTTCACAAGGATGGCACTGTAAAAGTGAAAAAAGCCAATTCAAGGACATACACAGATATGCAAATATGACATTTTGCAGAACCCACATAGCCTGTCATTAATTACTCTACCTGCGCACTTCTTACAAATGACAACACAGAGATTGATGGATGCCCAGTCAGGACTGGGGGCTTTACAGTCAGCACAGCTCCTGTTGGACTCATTGAACCAAATCTTCTCAGCTACTTCATAATCAGACAGAGTTTCTGCTATCGATTGCTGCAGTGCTTCAATCCAGTCCTGTTTCTCTCTTTCCGACTCTGCTGTAAAGCTGAAACAATTGACTTTTCTGTGTTATTGATCTTTATTTTAAAGCCCAATTAAACATAGTCTGTAGTGTCTCTTATTTATTACATTTACACTCAAAATCACGGTCAAAAAAATCTTCCCCTACACAGATATAAACACTAAGATGAAATGTGTTATTTTGTGGTTTTATTCAATGAAAACTCCCTGTATTTTTCTGTTCAGGTTTCAACAAAACCACTACTAGCATGAGCTACACAGCTTTGGTAATGTTCAAGTTAGGTTCCTGAGTTACTTTCAATCTTTTTATGTTACCACATACCAAACTTAAAGCCTGAACTTCAACGAGAGCATAGAATGACCAAAGGAAACAGGGAGACTTACTGATGAGTAAAAATGCACTTGCTAACTACAACATCCAAAAAATGCTTTTTGTTTAAATGGATCTTTTTGAAAAATATAAATAACAATAAGCAAGCACCAAACTGGTAATAGCTTAGAGAAAGTCAAAGAACTAGCTATCTACCAACTAGCCACAAATTCAAATCACTGATCAAGACTAATTTACCTGCTACTCTAGTCTACTGAGAATGAAAGAAGAATCTTTGCTAACATGTAGAAAGCCCAGGAGAACAAAGCGATTTCTTCTTCTCCTGCATTACTGAGATTTCGTTTAAGAAACACTACAACACCTAACAAAAGGCTTCTATTAGCATATGCTTTTATTTTCTTAAAAATCATTTCAAGTCACAGCATCAGCCAAAGTGAAACTTTCTACTGATTGCAATAAAGGATTTCTACAAGGGATGGCATGAGTGATTCTTTTCTTTTTGAATAAAATGCTTAATATTAAATGGATGCAGCATTATTTCACTATTGCGGTTTATTATACTTTTAAGATGGAGTCAAGTTGTTAAACTGACCTTTTTTTTTTCTCCTGCCCTTGCACAGAATGAACAAAGGCAGCTACATAAAAATACAAATCTGTGGGCACAGATGTCTGGTCAGGCAGGTAACAGATGAAGCACACAGCTAAACAAAAGAAAGAAAATTCTTTTTTTTTTTTTTTTTTTTAAATGCTGAGCATTCTTAATAAAAACATTATCTTTTCATCCAAACTAGATAAGTCACTGTAGTATGAAGCAAGTATTTCTTTAGTGCATTAGTTATTTGCATATTTTGTAATGTATAATATTAAAGTTCTCACCTAAAGCTTTTGTAAGGAGTAATTATTTCAAAAGATTGCTTTGCAGTCCGATCCACTTGTTTTACATTTGCCACGTTCATAGGGATTATAGTGATACCAAATCCAGTCTTAAAATCCTAGGGAAAAGACAATAACAGTTCAGGGTTTTGTCATTCAAGAATCAAAAACGTATAGAACAGTTAAATCAGAATGGTCCAAAAATCCAAGGTCAGTAATACACATTTTGGCCACAACATACAAGGTCGTTCTAATTCATTAACAGATAAATAAACCTATACCAAATTTTGTCCAAACACTATGCTTCTAATTGCTAGAATAACCTTACTTGATTGTTACTGGGAGAAAAAATGCACACTGTAACTATTAACAAAGGAAAAAAAAAAAAAGGTTAAATTAACAGATTGCATTAAAATAAGGATCCAAAACTATGGAAGTATCTAGCTTAGATTGTGCTTTAGTGACTAAATAATTTTTATAAATCTAAACCCTTCTTGTTGACAGCACTTTTGCCTGCTTTTAAAACAGACTGTTTTAACAAAATAAAATATATTATGTATGAAATTCTTTCTTAAACCTTTGGTTGCTCATCCTTCTGATATATTACATGAACTAAATATGTCCTTGGAAAAAAGTACTATACAGCAGCTAAAATAGACAAAGGGTTATCTGTGGCTCAATTATTAGAAATGCTAAGCATTTTTGCCTTAAACCAAGAGAAATGATGGGTTTTTTTCCCCTGCATGGAATAACATACTTAAAATAAAAATCAATCTTACATTAACACAGTTGGGAAATAAAATGTTCAGTGAGCTCTTGTGAGGCTTTCTCAAATGCACGCATTTTGGAAACAATGATAGGCACATATGTTATTTCTGATCTATTCAGAACACCATCGGTATCTCCTCCTTCAACTGATTTAGATGTTCATCTAATGGTAGTCACTTCCACAAGTTTAATTTCTGGTAACATTAGCACACTTCTTGGAAACAGTAACTGCATCAGAAACAAAAAACAAACTGCATCACCCAAGCAAAAAGCCAAATCCACATACCTTACCATCTGCAAGATGTTCACTAAGTTACCTCTCACATAACATGTGGTTGGGTATGGGCTGATAAACGTATGAGCCCTGGAGGGGAAAAGCTTCAGAGTTACCTGCCCGAGCAGAGGGGATTGTTTTTCTAGTAAATACATATTTAAACCCGCATCACTAACAAGTTTCTCTTTGTAAGATTTTCAAATTTTGTGACCAATAAAGCTCATATGGAGAAGATATGCCTGTATTGAGTTTGCATGGCAAGGTTTTGGTAGCAGCGGAGCTACAGGGTTGGCTTCTGTGAGAAGCTGCTGGAAGCTTCCCCTATGTCCACCAGAGCCAATGCCAGCCAGCTCCAAGATGAACCCGCCATGAGCCAAGGCCGAGCCCATCAGCGATGGTGGTAGCACACCCTGGGAGGGGAAAAGTTACTGTGCAACAGCAATTGCAGCTGGAAAGAGGAGTGGGAACGTGGGAGAAACAACCCTGCAGACACCCAGGTCAGTGAAGCAGGAGGGGAAGGAGGTGCTCCAGGCACCGGAGCAGAGATTCCCCTGCAGTCCATGGGGAAGACCATGGTGAGGCAGGCTGTCCCCCTGCAGTCCATGGAGCTCCACGGTGGAGCACATATCCACCTGCAGCCCGTGGAGGACCCCACGCCAGAGCAGGTGGATGCCCCTAAAGGAGGCTGTGAAGCCCATGGGAACTCCGCGCTGGAGCAGGCTCCTGGCAGGACCTGTGGACCCATGGAAAGAGGAGCCCACGCTGGAGCAGGTTTTCTGGCAGGACTTGTGACCCTGTGGGGGACCCACGCTGGAGCAGTGTGCTCCTGAAGGACTGCACACCGTGGAAGGGACCCATGCTGGAGCAGTTTGTGGAAGACTGTCTCCTGTGGGTGGGCCCCCACGCTGGAGCAGGGGAAGAGTGTGAGGAGTCCTGCCCCTGAGGAGGAAGGAGCAGCAGAGACAATGTGTGACGAACTGACCCCAACCCCCATTCCCCGTCCCCCTGTGCCCCTGGTGGGGGAGGAGGGAGAGAAAACCAGGAAGGAGGGAGGGGTGGGCAGAAGATGTTTTAAGATTGGTTTTATTTTCTCAATACCCTACTCTGATTTGACTGGTAATAAATTAAACTAATTTCCCATGAAGGTGCTTGCCAAGTGATCTCTCCTGTCCTTATCTCAACCCATGAGCCTTTTGTTGTATTTTCTCTCCCCTGTCCAGCTGAGGGGAGTGATAGAGCAGCTTTGATGGGCACCTGGCATCCAGCCAGGGTCGGCCCACCACAAATGCACAAAACTCTTTTCGCTTCATTCCCCTATTTCAGGTATGAGCAAATAAAAATATTATTTTAGCCATGACTGATAAGGCTAAATCTGACACAAAACACACATATGAGCCTACGCACAAGTGCAAGTACTAATTTTATCACATGAAGTGCTGGAGAGAATTATGCCCTGAAAGGCATTATAGTGTCCATTTTAAGATAAGATTTTTTAAAGTGCCATAATTTTCACTAATTAAACATAGTGTGGGATAAGTCAGCTAATGTTTCCTTGCCAGACTTCATTAAGAATTTTTTTTTTTTTTTTTTTTTTACCTTCCATTACCTTTGACAGTAATAGTGTGGAACCCAGGTGTGGATTTCAGCACAAACCTTTATAAAAAGTAGTAACTTTTCAACAAGTACCCTGGCTTAGCCATTCCTCATATAGTATATTTTTTTAATATTTCTACCTTTCTTCTACCCTCATATCCTGTAACATAGACATTTTTATTCTCTCCCCTCATCTTCAGACCCACTGACACATCTGCCTTAGAAGACAGCAGAGAGTTCTGTGAAGCCTACACAGTCCCTAATTCATCCTCAAAGATCAGTTCTATGGGAAAGGAGTGGGCAGAAGAATCTTTTTGAGTATTAACTTGACAGCATGCTCTGTAACAGTGAAGCGTTCTTAAAGTCAGACATCACCAGTGAGAAAAACAGAAGCATGAAATACACAGTAAAAAAAAAGAATGAGGATAGAAAAATACTAAATTTTTATTTCTATTAGCAGCAGCGTCTTAAATCAAATGGGCAAAATGAATAAAAAACAAAAAACAACAAACAACCCAAACCTTCACCTTTCTAGAATTAAATGGTTTACACTTCTGAGATGTAAACTGGATGCAGGTTTCAATTATTTCAAATAATTGGCCTTAAGTAGTCCTGATTTTTAAAGGACAGGTAACAAGACTATACTTGTACCTGAACAACAGTGCAATACATTCTTTGTTTATTAAATAACAGCTAAATGACTGCCAGAAGCCACGGTTAATAACAATTCAATATACTCTTAGGTCCAGATTAGAGTTTACTTAAGGTAAATGATGAGTAATGAAGACAACTGAAATAATAACTACCATATTGACCCAGATCAAAAGTTCACCTGGTGCAGTAGCTTCCCTTTAAGCACTCACTAGAGGCAACTGTCATAAAAAGAATGTAAATAAGAAAAGGTACATTGTAATCTTGCAATTAAGGTTCCAGCAATCTAAGGACTTCCAGCTCATAAAGTCCCTGAAAAAACAGTTGCAGCAAAGCCATCATACTTACTAGCCATAGACGCCACATCCTCAAGGAATTTAAACAAATTCATGCTTTGAGGCCTCCGCAGCAACCTACTTCATAGATTTCCCAAATACTAATTGCACAAAAAAGTAGTTCCTTTTGTGCACATATGTTAGGGTTTTTCTGCCTGATAACTGAGAATTTCATTAAGTGACGTTAGAGAAAATGAATGGTAACTGAACTTTATTCATCTACCTATTCCATACTGTTACTTCTTGAAAATTTCTATGCTATATTCCCTTCAGCCTCTTCTTTTTTATGCCTTCAAGCAACTAGCTGCACCCACTTTCCTTGGAACAAAAAGGGAGCAGGCTGCATGGAAGCACCCTGCAGGCCAGAATCACACACATTTATGTCTGTGAGAACGGACACCAAACTTTGTCATACTGAACTTAACAATCGACAATTAAGAAAGCTCTCTAGAAATGAAATGCATTAATTTGAAAGTCTTTACCTTTAGCTGGAGCACCAACCCTCCAAAATTTGCACACATATGCAGTGTATGAACAGTCCAACTGAAGAGAGAATAACTATTATGTTTTAAATTCAGCAAGTGCGTAAGAATTTGCAGTACTGAATCTCTGTGTGAGGCATGTCAGAAAGGTTAAGGAATTAGACGTGAGGAATATACTTTTCAGAACTGAAGACTGTGGCAAATTAACCAGTTTCATTGGCACATTAGAGTGAAGTTATTTCTGTAATGATCCTAACAAACTCTTTACGGTAACTGTACAACACTTGGAATAAACCAGGCTTTGTGAGTGACAGGTACACTGGAATCTAATTTTCAAGGTTCAGAATTATATGCTTTCAGGAGTGCAGTCTTGTTCTCTCCTTCAGAAACAGAAGTGGGAATTGGTACAGGGAAGAAAGAAATTCTCCGCTTTGAAAGATAAATTCATTCACTTTGAGTGCACAAGAGGACAATAGGACCATTCAAGCACTATACAAAAATGTACTGACTGCAAGACCAAGCAATATCTTTTCGGAATAAGAATTGTCTTGCTTCTACAGACTGAAAGCTCATTGTTTCAGATAGATTAAACTGTGTTAGACTTTCTGACAAATGAAGAAAAGTTTAAGAAGATTCAAAAATGCACAAAGCTGAGGGTTGTTGTTTTTTAGTAAATATACATATCTTAAGTGTCTATATTTTTACTACCTTCACAAACTTGAAAAAAGGCTGAAAAATGGGTTGACCATAAGAGCTTTTAAAAAAAAAATTCTTTACAGATATAATAATAGAACAAAAGTATTCACTAAGCAGCACAGTTAACTGAAGGCTAAAAATACTAATGGGGAAAGTAGTTAACTATGAGATGAGTATTTGCTTTCTGATAAGCTGTTCTGCCTTCCTGAAGGAGGAATGATAATAATGTCTGAGTCCTGTCACTATCACCCCTGTCTGAAAAAGACATAACCTATGAAAACCTGTTATCTGTATAGAAACTGTGAAATTATATAACAACTTTTTTTTTAAAACATACCTTTAACATGAATCTATAAACTGTGTATCAGTATACAAAATTGCTTTCTCTATTATGTATTATCTTTCCATAGGCAAAAGCTACCGAGACAGGCTGTACTAACCTTTCTTTGATTCTATTCTGGATGAAATTAAAGGAGCTTCAAAATTAGTCTTGTACCTTTTCTAATATATCACCATTGTTTTACGGACACAGAAATAAAAACCAAGGTTAAGGAAAACTTAAGTACATGTATGAATAAAATCATGCAGCTACATCTAAACACGTCTAATTTTCAGAATTGCAGAACACATAACTTCTGGTATGTCGACTTAAAAAGAAAGGCCTAGGCATCTTTCTCTCTGGAATTCTTAAACAAATCTGTAATGAGAGGCTGAATCTTGTGGCTTTCGGTTAATGAACAGACCTTCTCTACAAAATTACACTTCTCCCCGGAAAGTATAATACTTTTTCTTTCTTTTTTTTATTTTTTCCCTTCCACTCAGTTTTACGCTAGTAACACATGGGCTGGCATTCTTTTTGGTTTAGTCAAACCAAAATTCATCTGAACACAGGAGTTCTAGAGCTGCTGCTTGTGTTCCTCAACCTTTACCGTTTTAGCAGTTATAATCATGTCTTTTGATGGGCTGTCTGTTATGAAACTAACATTATTTCCACAATACATAAAGTTAATTAAAAAAAAAATATGTTGTCTCAGGAAGACACCTCAGAAAAACGCAACCCCAATTATAAGTTTGCCCTTACCCCGCACATAATTCTTGGAAATAAATTAATAAATAAATTCCAAGTTTTATTTTAAAGGTTAAGTAACTCTTATTATATACACATTAGAAATATCAGTCCATATTTTTATCTCAGTTTTTTGCTGGAGGACTAAGGGGATAACAGCAACAGCAGAGAAAAAGGAAAATTGCTGCCATGATTTCACGAGAATATATTTCCACATACACACGCACATATACATACTTATGTAAATATACATTTGTAGCATATTTTGAAGTAAAGAAAGTACAAAAGTACAGAATCCTGAAGTACAGAAATAGTACTAGTGTATGATGGGAGCACAGCACTTTTGGAAATTGTTACATCAACTGAGTATTGTCACTTCACATCGGTTTCCTTCCTGTGAATTAAGAGATCATGGTCCCTTTGCTGTTTTTTTTGTTTGGCTGTCAGATCTTGAGGTCATGCAGTATCTAAGGGTGTGCACACACATACCTATATAATAAGGCTCCAATAATGGTGAGAGGTACCAGATAATACAAGAAGAATATACTACATATAAACATATATATACACACACGTATGTATATGTATGTGTTTGTATATGCACACGTGGTTTGTTTTGGGGTTTTTTTTTTAACATCCATCTTTCTTACCATCCTACCACTAATTTACAAAAGGCCCATCCATACTTCTGACACTACTCTTGTCCTACTGCCCATACACGGAAGGTTCTTAACCTTTAATACAGCATCTCTAATCAGAGTTCCGAAATACGACCTTACATGTTTCCTTGAATTTACCTTTGCTATTTGCTCTTTAGGTTTACTTTGGGGAAACTACCACAAAGTTTGTGACAATTAGACTAAGACTTATTTCTGAAAGATCTGAGAATTCCCTTAATGATTTAACAAGATTTAGACTTTTCCTTCATTCTAGCCCCATGGCATTTGATTCCCTTCAAACAACCAAATTATTCCAGAAAGATTAAAAGCCAGTAACTAGAATCCTTTGGAAAAAGCAACCATAGTTTCTCTCCTCTCCTCCTTAATTGGAGGTATATATTTCAGCCTTTCCAGCTATTAAGGAAGGCTAATTTCTACAACAGAAAGGTGGGAAAAACTTGTTTCCATGTGAATGAAATATTAAGACATATTTATGTATTAGAGTGACTAGTAATGCAGAAATTGCTTTGATAATATTAATTCTTCTCCACAAGTTTATATTGATTTCCTCTCCTTTTAAACTATACTTAGGCTTAGCCTCCCCAGTTACCTTTCATCAGGCTTTTCAAATCTTTAGAGACTTAAATCCCTCAACACAGCCTAAAATCTTTTAATGTAGATTTTAGGTGATAGTTACATATCATGGATTGGAATAAAACCCACCATGAGTAAAGACATATGTACTCTCTCTTACAGTCTTCCTAACAAGATCTCAAAATGAAATCACACTGAAGCATACAGTATATAATTACACACAAAAAAATGATGTTAAAAGAACATGAAGTTTGCCAACTCAAGTCCTGATGAGCAAGGAGATGCTAGAATTCAAGTTGTCTGCGCATGTTAACTCTGTAGCTTCTTGCTCATCTGTCATGATATGTGAAGTAGTTGCATCATCAATTAAAGGTTCTTAGCTAAGCAAAATTCCCATGTCCCATAACAGAACCACTTGAAAATGATTCAAGCTATTATCACAAAATATTTTGTAATGACAGCCTGACATCCATAATTTTGGAGGTTAAAAAGAAGGAAGAGAGCAAAAGGTGAGAAGGGCCACTTAGATTAGCTCTAGTCAGTGCCATGCAGCAGGCTTATTTGCAGTGGAGTATATTCGATATGCTACTGGAGCACATCCCGCTCCACATCACTCCACATTATTACATTACAAAGAAATCTAGTACATGTACTTTGAGATGGCTCTGTGATGAAGGCCAATACATAAGAAGTGGGGACAACTAAGAGATTTGTTTGAAAAATGCATTCCTGACCGACACTCTAAGGTAGTTACAACCTTAGATGTAACTTTTCATATAAGTTACAAATCTCTCTATTCACTTACTACAGAAGTAATTCAGAATCCTCACTTCAGCAGCTATGTGTGTATATTTTGCAGTATCAATACAATTTTAAATCACTCGATTATGCACCATCAGGCCCATGCCTTGCTTGTTGTATGGGATGGATCTAGGACACATGAAGATGAAAGCCACCTTCCTATATAGGCAAAAAAAAAAAAAAAAAAAAAAAAGGAGGATCACATAATTAAAGTGACTAAATACTATCCTGGAGAGTTAGCTCTTATCTTTGGCTTTGCCAATTCTACTCAGTGTAAATCAAAAGCCTTAGCATACAGCCACTTCACTGTACATTTTTCATTTCCTAGTACCTGACTTTATGCTCTAGGGCTTGATTTGCAGAACTGCTGAGCAACTGGAACTTCAGCCGACACTTATGAAAGCAGTATTTTGAGCAGGTATAGTTTGACAGAAAACTATTCCTTTCCAACCCACCATAAAATACATAGAAAACTGAGAATGCAAAATATATGGATATTTGAATCATTCATACTGTTTCACAGACCTGGGTGGTCATATGGAGGAGACAATCACATTCCTTTACCTAAAAGGAACTGATAAAAAATAAATTAATCATTGTTCCTCAAATGGCCAAATACAGCAATTACTGATCATTTCCTCACAGATCATTCCTTTACTGGTGAAGGATTTTCCGTAAGGCACTTTTCAACAGTGTGCAATAAAAAAGGCACAGGCTACTCCATGAAAAGAAATTAAAATTATCATACAGCTACCAAGTGAACAATGCACTGAATGAGGTAGTGATCCTGTCGAAGAAAATAGCATACTATAGTATATACTGCACAATATTAAGTTGTATGGATTTAACTGGATGAAATTAAGGTTTTAGAAATATGACCAGTTTTCCCACGTTTAGAGCGGGTGAACAAACCTGTAATCGTGGTAATGTTATTTCAGACAGATCTTCTTTGAATTTTCACAGGTTTTTAGCTAAGTTCTCCCCAAAAAATGAAGCTTACATAATGACAGGAGCATCTGTCTCCCTACCTAACCCTAAGTAAGTTTTTACTCTAGATAGATGCTTGGCTTCCATCAAATTCCACATGATAGCAGCCACTGAATACCTCAGGTCTTAGAAAGATTTAAGGAGTGTTAAGTCAGAGCAGAGGACATGGACTCTAAGTTTCCCTACTTCCATCCTTTCCCAGAAGGAAAGGCTTTAGTGTATCGTCACAGTGAATTAAGACAAGATGATACAATCTGGAGAGTGATATTCAAAGACAACTGCTAAAAACAAATACATACATAAATTAAAAGCTTCAATTTCTTAGTCCTCAAAAACAAAGCAAGAAGATGACAACAGAGAGGAGAGGGAACGTTACAGTTCCAAATATTCACAAGTTTCTCACTTGTGCAGAAACATGCTGAAAAGACGGGGGGGGGGGGTTAAAAAAATATCCATGATGCAACCACGCCTTGCCATTACAAATAATTTGTATGCTATGCCATTTAGTGATGGTCCAATAACCTTTTCATTATTTCTGAAACAATTTGTGTGAGCTGTTGCATCAAGGTAAGGAACTGAATTCTACATGAAGTTGTACGTTTAACACAAAGCAAGTTAAAGCTACTACTGGAAAGTAGAGTTTGTGACCTAAAGATACCATAGTCATTTGCATTTTGCTGCTTTAGAAAAACACTGAAAGGACTGAATTCAACTATTCTACAATTCAGAGTTCAGCTGAGGTACAGAAGTGTGATTCAGACCATACTCCATTCTCCACACACATGCTTTCTTTTTCTTGTCATTCAACATACTAGGAAACCCAACAGTCTCACATCTGAGGCACACAAGACAGAATCAAGCACCAAAAGCAAGCTGGTAGCACTGCATACAAAACCTGCCTTGCTATCTTCCCAAATGCCCTGACAGATATCAAGCAAGATAGACAAAACTGCTCTCTTTGTTGCCAACCCCACCCCTCCACGTGAAAGACAAGTGCAGACAAAGCTCCAATTTGAACAATTATGGCAACTCCCTTCCAGCAGGGCTCCTCTGCAGCATGGAGCTCATTCAGAAATCAGCATCTTACTAGCTAGAGAGGCTGAAGCAACTGCAGCCTGCCTGGTCTATGATCTTTACTTTTGCTGCTTCATGAAACATCATGAGATTACATAAAGATAGCACAGCTAAATAAACACATAAATAAAATTCAAAGCCTGTCATGAGCAAGTACAGCTTATATTCAAGGCTTTCACCTCTATTCTTATTCCAACAGCTATTTATAACATTGCCTCATATTAAAAGAGACAATCGTGTTCCTTAAGATACACAACTCATAACACATAGAAATTCATTCCATTTCAGAGTTCATTTCTTGCTACTCGTTTCGCACATTTTTCATCCCAAAGGGATGCCAGTTTAACATATGCGAAACCTATTATTACCTGGAAATTCCTCAATTTTCCTCACTTTTATTGTTTGACCCCTTCCACCTGCCTAAGATTTGTTTGTTTGTTTTTAATTTAGCTTAACTAGGTATCCCTACAGCCACCATCTCAAACTCACACATAGCTTTCAACGCTTCCTCTGTGATGAGCATCCACAGCACCTCTTGTTGATACAAGGACATTTTTAAACATAGCTATTACTATTAAAGTCTTAAGTAGCCATCTGGACTCTTCTTTGAAAGTGCTTCACAACTGAAAATCTTCTTGGAAGATTCATCAAGACCGTTCTCTGGAGACCAGAAGGATCTGTGTATTTTAAAAGCACCACATACAGTTATGGGTTTCTGAATTCACATCTTTATAATTTTCATGTTGTAGCTTTACACACACAGCAAAAATCTTCTTATGTATTCATAGTCCAGCCAAACTGCTAACAAAGTGTTTGAACTTCTAGAGGAAGGACAGATTGTGAACGTTTTTGTGATATTTTAAAATCCAGAACAGTGGTCGTGCAAAATTGATGAACCTCTTTATAGACCTTTTTGTACAGTTGTCACTGGACAATAGAGAAAACTGGTATGATACCCCCATCGGCAAAGATCCCCTAATGAACCAAGAAAATCTCCAAATAATGGAGTTCCTGCTTTCCTCCAAATTTACCTGTGGAGATAAACAGGTAGTATCAGTGACTAAGCACAATGCTTTTACTTGACTGCAAGCAGCAGGGTGCTAAGACAATTAGTCCTCACTGTATATATAAAAAATAATTTTATTTACTACCTCCTACTTTAGTAAGATGAAATTTCATTTTATGATATCATATTTCACAAGTAAAAATAATTCATAATTTCTCCTTCAATAAGCATTAGCAAAAGTAACATTGCCCGATGAAGAAAGTTTTCCAAAGCTTTTTTCACTCGTGAATCTAATCTCCAAGTAATCTGCAAAATTCAAAATATTTACAAAGGACAATTAATTAAAAAAAGAAAAAAGAAAAAAGAAAATAAAAGAAAATGTTTCAACACTTTTTAAAGTGCCTTCCAAATAGGATTAACTATGATGGATGTTTTCACATCTTAAAAAGAAAGTATCTGTGGCTTTCCAAATACCCTGTATTCCAAACATACCCCATTTTATTGTAACTGGATCACTATGGGATTTTCCTACTGATGTTAATAAAACTAACAGTTCAGATTTCTGATCCTATCAAACCAAATGGCTCTTCTGAGGTGATGCAAATTGCAACAAAACACACAGAAAAACCTTATTAGGAGTATTTTCATGAAATACAGAGAGCTCTGCGTTGAGCTAACAGTACTTTTTCCAGCTAGGGAGATATTAGATACCTGCCGCTCACAGAGCTGTGAAAAGAAAACTTTCACTTTAACAAGTGACATTATGATCTTCAATTTAAGAGTAAAAAAATAAGCTAAGGGAAGTACAGACCCACAGAAAAGCTTTTGGACAGATAGTATAAATTCTCACCTGTTTGAGAAATATTCACCCTAGCAGAAAGGAGACATTAAACCCCATCAAACTTCAGATTTGCTTAAAATTTGAGATTTGGAAACTTTTGAAATATCTGAACCAAAATAACAAAATAAATTTTCTTCTTATGAAAGACAAACACATTGTTAGTAGAAGAATTGTACTTTGAGCGTATGCATGCTTGCCCAATAATTTTGAAGAATGTGCCTCAGATCCCATGGAGGTACAGACATTTTCTGGAAGCCAGTGTAAAGCAGCAACTCCCCACTAACGCCTAGAATCAAAAACCTAAGGACACGAAACTATGATTTGTGAATTTTTCTGTAATATTTATTTTAAAACAATGAAGGGACAGCAGCACCAACAGTTTTGCCATACATTCTTCTGTGCCCAGACCAAGAGAGGGCTGATGCCATGACAACAGCAACTCTGTACAGTGGCTTTTGATAAGCAGGAATCTCTAACTCAGTCAGTCATTTCAGCATTTTCTCTCCCAGGAAGACATCCTCCTTACATTTAATTCAGCCAAAAACAGAACGTGTTTTTGGGGAGGGAAGGGGTGTGTTTGTTTTTACTTTTTTTTGCTGTTGTTTTTTTAAGAAAATATTTTCTTCTGCTGGCTTTGGATTCACAGATACTCATCTGCCTTTGAGACAAACAAAGATGAAGATAGCTGATGAATGCACAGAAAGTATTTTTGATTTTTTGTAAAGCAAAATCGCTAATGGACACATGCACAGCTACTGCTTAGCAGCTATTCACTTTCATATTTGCCTAGGCTTTTTTTCATTAAGGTAATGATTCCACATAAAGAAAGCACTATTATTATAAAAGTAAATATGTAAAAGAGTTTCACAAATCAATGCGGTTTACAAACAAGCAATCTACTTTTCACTACTTAATACTCTAGCCATTTCAGTATTTAAATGCTTAATAAGGTTTACTGAACTCCTAGTAAATCCATCGTAAATAAGTTTTATTATGAGTTCATATAAAAGCTGGGTTTAGTGATTTTTTTTTTTTTTTTTTAGTTTTGATTTTACAATGATTAAAGCTAAGAAGGACAACCATCACAGCTACACAATTTAAACAAAGGCATTCAGAACTCAAATAAAGAATAACCCTATAGAATTCCAGAGAAGCTATTCAAATATTTTTATGACAGTCAAAACTAAAACAAGGGTCCAGCTCTAAACCAGCTACACTATACTCATGTTTCAGGATTGGGTCTAGAATTAATATAGCCTTACTGAACAAAAATGCCTTTGTCTTAACTAACATAACAGTCTAAATTTTTTATGAATATCAGTTTTCCAAAACTCAAAAATTATTAGCTAGAAGCATGTTATGTAAAGATCAAGTAAATTCAAGCTTGCAATGAAATTATTTTCTGCTAATGAGAAGCAACGGCTAACATCCAACAGAAAAATATAAAGTGTTTGTAGAAATACAGAGCAACCATACTGTAAATAAACTAATGACAAATTAAAAGTTAAAAAACAAAACAAACAAACAAAAAATCATTTAAAAAAAAAACCAAAACACCACGACATACTCCTTTCGAATAACCTTCATACTCTGTGTTACTAACTAGATAGCTAGTTGGTAGAAGGAACACTAAAAATTACATGATCTTTAACAAATTATCTCCATTTACCATTTCTACATTTATCTCCTGTTTGTTTCACTGAGCTTCCTATTGTCACACAATGAACAATACAGGAAAGTCTTGCAGGACCCAGAATGAACTATAGACACATGGGTCCCTTGTAGCATAATGATTCCACCTGTCTCCTGCATTCTTTTCACTTCTCAGGTCTCTCACTCCCATCCATCTCCTTACACAAGAAAGAAATAAATCTTGTTTGTCTGAATTTAATGAGAGACTGAAAAAGCAAAACTTGCCAACAGCAATGTTAACTCTGTTTCAGAGCACATTCTTGGGGTGGGGCAACAGGCCTTGATCACTACTTAAACTGCTATTCTAAAACCATTAACAAACTCCGAGTAATTTAGCAAATAGAAGCTTAACTTTCACATTTTGCAAGTTTACAAATTTGTCTCCTCCATGTTCTATTAGAACAGCTGTCAAAATCATGCAATAATAAAAACCAAAAATTATTCTGAAGCATACACATATTACTATGTTCAGATAAGCTAAGGTGCCTTACAAATCAGAGATTAGTAAAGAACAGCACCTACAGTGGCAATTTGTTCATAGAAAGTGACAAAAAAAAAAGTGAAGCACTGATTTATAGGCTGACCTAACAGCAACATCCTGACCTAGACACCAGCAAACCGAACCCACTTCATGTCATGGTGAAGTACAGCTATGAAGAAGCTGTTCTGGCCCATACCTGAAGGTATGCAGGTGAATCTCATCATAGAGAAGTTGCATCAAAATTGCAAATGCTTGGTCAAGATAACACTGTAAAAGAGAATCTCACAAAACAGTAAAATAGAACTAGAATTAGAATTATAAAATTGCTCCATTTCAGGATATTCAGAAACCCAGCAGCAGCATTTTGCACCAATTGTGGGTGGGGAGGCTTGTAAGATGCTACAATGATTTTTGAGAACAGAAAGTCTTCCAAAAAAATCTTTCTGTATTAGCAAGAATGAGCAGCTGCAATCTGCAAACACACTGAAGTTACAGGAAGGTATATTTTCCCAGCATGACCATGCCATTTAAGAAACTAGGACAAGCAAGAATTCAGGAATGAAACAAAATGCTGGACTAAAATGAAAAACTGGCAACTCTGACATTAATGGCAAAGCTCCAATGACATTTAGAGAGCTGGAGAATCACCCCAGGTATCTGTGTTTAGAACCTACAAGCAACACCTTTCCTTAAACTGCCCTGCATATACTGAAAATGCATCTTTAACTTTTCAATTTAGAAGGGCAAGCAGCCTAGAACAAAATCTGCGCAGGCATCTTAAGGTTAATTTTAAATTATATCTGCATGCAGTGTAGGAGAATGAAATTTAGGTCTGCAGATGAAAGACCTGCACAATTAGAAGACCTGAACAGCCAGCACCACAGAATCACGCAAAACTGTGATGAGATAACATCTTCTGGTTTGTACCTACAGTGCACTCTAACCTTTATTTTTTCTTCTCCCTGTAAAATTCCAGTACAGCTCCACATGCATATGTTGAGATATGTTTCTGATATTCCATACTACATCAGTGAGAGAAGGATGAAGAAACAGAGCCTCCAAAACAGAGCTTTAAATACATTTAACCCTTCTATTTCCACATTAGCGTTTATAGCTGAGAACACCAGACACACAACTTTCACATCTAAACTGCTAATTGTGTACATTTACCGTAAGCAAGTGCAAGTACCTAAGATCACCTTCAAATCAGGCTTCTAAGTTTTACTTACTGCACATTGTCATTAAATAAAATAGAAAAGACAAAGCAAGTTACATATAATCCTTTTTTAGCTGCAGAAGGCAAGTGAGAAACCTGTAAATACCTAATGCACAGGAATGCTTACACACAGGAAACACACAGAGAAACAGCTGATGTATTTATT
Organism: Astur gentilis; assembly: GCF_929443795.1. Classification (NCBI taxonomy): domain Eukaryota; kingdom Metazoa; phylum Chordata; class Aves; order Accipitriformes; family Accipitridae; genus Astur; species Astur gentilis. The sequence goes on along the minus strand of NC_064882.1, from coordinate 24,014,322 downwards.
CAGGGTGAAATAAGCCCTTTCTAGATAAGTCACATAAAAATGGCAGGTACCTCTGCTGTGTGGTTGGTTTGTTTTAAACAAAATAAGACAAAAGATGCTAGAATCCCCCTCCCTTCTCTTTGTGAAAAAAAGAAGTGCAAGGTGAAACAAACCAACCTGGAAGTCAGATCCATCTCCCACCTGGGCATCAGTGATGACTAGTCAGCACTGTCTCCTTCTCATGGCTACTCAGGACTAATGAATTTTGCCTTGATCAGTTTCTCAACTTTTGTTATGACCTCCATCTCCTGGCTCATCAGTTTTCTTGCAGCCCAGTAAATTGGCAGCTGCTCAGTTCCTTCAGGGGAGAGAAGCCAGAGTCAATTGTAATAATGGGCTGCAATTACTCCTGTGTTGCAGGAACTGAGCTGCTGTTGCTGACTGCTGTCATTTTATCTGCCTTTGAACTTCTTTATGACCCCATGGCAAGGAATTACAGCCCTTGGCTGGAAAAAACATCACACCTCTCATCATCACACAACATCCTGCAGAGCCTCTCAAACAAGTGCCAGAAAGGCTGATTGTGGAACAGGAAGCAGTATACAAAGCCATATTAATTATACCAATGCAGCCACACTGCTTCAAGACCTTTTTCAGACCTCACTCGTGTATCTTTAACACAGCTCTGCATACTAGACTTAGACTGTAGACACATATAAATGTCAACAAATGCAGTGTAGTGGATATAGACTCCTCTCTGCCTAGATGCGGCGTATAGAAACCTGCACAATCTGAAAACATTGGACGGTACAAGACAGAGACAATAATTTTGCCATAATCAAAATGGAGTCATATCCAATGGACAGTAGGTTGGGTTTTTTGTTTTGTTTTTTAATAGCCTAACTTACCTTAAACAAAGAAATGGACAGGAGCTGTAATACTCAATTAAATATTAGATATCAGAATCCCCCAAAGGATTGGCAAAGTCAATAATTAAAGTGTTTATCTCCATGAGTAAAACACACTCATCAGCCATTGCTTTCTTTGGCTCAACATTTTTTTTTCCCTGAAGCAACTTTTATGGGAAATACTGCAGAAGTACAACCCCAAAAAGACAAAATATCCCCAACTGAATAGAAGTTGTTTGAAATGCTCAAAACATAGTAATGTCACTTGGCATCACTTAAAATACAAACAAGATTATTTCCACCTCTTATTTCCTGAATCATTGTTTTCCATCTTCTGTTATTAAGCTGAATATGTTTTCCTTCTCAACCGCTATCCAGGCCTGTACACATGGTCCTCAGCTGCCCACTGCCAATTGTTTTAGCAACCTTCCACCTTAAGTGAAGGTAACAAAGCTTGATTTTTGCTACAATTCAGTGCATGTAACATTTTTCAAATGGTTCTTTTAAAGTGTTAGATATCAATCAATCATTCTGGTTGATCTTGGGGGCGGGGGGGGCCTGACCCACATGCTGGGATGGAAATAACTTTTGTGTGACGTTTTCTGGAAATATCTGTAAGACACTGATTTTTAATGAATGAGTTTTAAAACATGCCATCTCTAACAAGGTATTATTTTGCATGCAAAATATTTAAGAGGGAGAATTTCATTTAATAACAATGGCATTGAAGTGTTTCATGAGGCAATAATTCAGTTTGAATTGATTAAGTTCAAATTTGTTGGCCTAGCAATTTATTAACCATGGACAGAAATTATTGCTGAGAAAGCACACTGGGGTATTCCCCACATTCTTATTATGCTGTAAATCATAAATTTCCTTCCTTTTGCTATAAGAATGGTACATTTATTTAGAATAAATTTTTTAGATATAAGATAGTGGAGTAAAGAAAATAATGATTTGTTATTATCTGAACAATGCTGTACTGCTCCAAACAACATAAAGAAATCAGCAGAAATGAAAAACAATTTATCTAAGGTCCAAAAGATTAAATCGTCACTTAAGGTACGATGATATTGAAGTTCTCAGTATTTTAAGGATCATCTTTATAATTCTTATTTTAGATCATCCACTTTGCATAACTGATGAAAACTCAAATGGCCTAATTTTTTTAGTAGTCCAATAGCAACTCCAACCTGCTCTCTCTCCACTGCCAGCAAAGATACTTTTCACATCTCCAGTGCACACTGTACAGAAGACAACAGTTCTGGAGCTTTATTAATTCAAAATCCACTATTTGATTAATTGTTTGTAACAAAAAAGGGTGAGGAGTGAAAGAGTATGAAGGAAAACAAGAAAGTGGGGGGGGGATGACTACAAATTCTGGGCATCTTAAATTCCAATGGTCCTTACCCTGATGAATTCCAACAGAGATTGAAGTGAGACCACCCAATCTTGAAAGTCATCATGAAGTAACAACAGAAATCTATGAATGCCAACACAGTTTTCTCTATAAACACCGCTTTTCCTGCTTGTTCAGCTACTTCAAGCTAAAGGCATTATGATCAATCACCTGCTTTTAAGTGCTTAGGGTTCTAGACATTACAGTGGCAGTTACAAGGCACATTAATGAATTGCAGGCATACTCTTTGGTCTGCTGCTGGTACATGCTAATCCATTTTATTTAGCATTGCAACCAAAGGAGAACATTTTAATCATCATAATGTGACTGCCAGTGGTCATCTGATCATACTCATCATAGATTAGGCAAATCCTAAGGTCTTCAAGACCATTCCTTTTCCACTTCAGACTGGACAAAAGAATAGTCTCAACTCTCTGTTAAAGTTTAGCTTTCACAGAAGGATATCCATACAACTTAGCTCATTATCATATAGCCAATGTACCAAAAAAAATTAAAATATTCTTTTGTGACATTAATTGTCTGAGCTCTGCCACACCAATTAAAGATTAAATTCATAAACTGCATTTAGTTAATTGAGTTGTAACAGATTTCAAAAATAGCAAGTCGATAACAGAAGATATATGCTAAATAATTAAAAATTTGCAATGGCATATCATGGCATTTTTAACTAATTAGGAAATGAAATTCACATACACCATCATAACATATGTTTGTACCTATCTTTAAGTTTGTGGAAAGAACACTTCAGGGAGGATACGTTGTCTACGCTGCCTCAGAAATGCTCTGCTCTTCACTGTTGTAACTGCTTTGCAACTTTACACAAATATTAATATTTCAGCTATACTAATTAAATACCTGAAGTAAAGGATGCAGGCTGAGGAAAAAAAAAGTAATCAGTGTTGCCATTGGTATTTTTAAAGTTACTTCTGACCCAAACACGGCAAATCCATAGAACTAACAGATGGATAGGTAAAATGTGTTTCACATTGACCTCAATTTAAAGGAGAAAAAGCAAACCAAAGCTTCTGAGTAGTTTTTTAGCATGTCTCCTGTGAGAGCTGACTGATATGTTTACAATTAAACAGGAATCAGCTAGGTGCAAAACAACATTCTAGCTGCATTTAATTCCACAGTATATTGAGCTATTGAAAGAAGAGAGATGTAACTATTCTTGAAAAATACTTATTTTTTCAGTTTCATTGTAATCTCAAACCTTCTTGTTGCACCCACAAAAAAAAGAAAACTATTATTACTGGATTGGGTATATACATATATATGCACACACAGATTAACTTGTTCATGTGATTTAGAATAAATAAATAAATGCAGACCTGGTCTACCATTATAAATGAAAGTACACACAATGATGCTCTGCTTCCTATATGTAGGGCATCAATAGATTATTTTACCTTGGGGTTTGAAGCCAAGCTAGCAGTTCTAAAATGCAGATAACGTGTACAGTGACGGATAATGCTCTCAGGTAATTCCAGTACTCTTAGAGGAAAACAGATTTCCCCAATACTTCATTAATAATGTTATAACCTTATGATAAGTAGACATAAAACCTTCTTCAATTGTTTACACATGCTGTGTCACTCTATAAAACCTTTTTCCTTCATAATATTCAAACAAATTCTACTTTTCTTCACTGTTAATTTTTACATTATCAAGGTAGCTGGCTGTATATGTATTAGTCATCCAGAAAGATTGACTGAGCATTACTGAGAAGCTGATAACTTTGTCTTTTTCCTTCTTCCTTCCCTACTCTCCACCCGAAATCAAACTAATCATGAAGCTTCTGATCATTGTGGATCACGTTTCATGATTGCTTTAGGTGTACTTACATCTCAATGAGATCTTAATAACAGAAACAAATGAACAAGAAAAATAAAATCCTCATCAGGACAAAGTTTAACTGCATATATTAGGGATTAATATTAACTTTTTAATTTTTCTTTGAAAGGATTCCTGTTTATGACCTTCTCCATGTTCTTTAATATCTTCAGAAACATAGAACAACATCCAACAAAATTATTTTTGAATGTACAATGCAGATCTTCCTCGTAAAGGTGGTGACTGACACATTTATCTTGTCTGATTCAACCACCTTCAATAGCATATTATTTTAAATCCATTTTTTAATCTTTTTTGGAGTAGGGTTGCAATTAGTTTAAAACTGAAGTAGTAATGGTCAGAACAACAATAAACCTTTCGCCCACTCAACAAAATTTCCTGTAACCATTCATTTTGTATTGCACAACAAGCAAAAAAGTTTTTAAGTTTTCTTACAGAATTCAAATTACTTCCTCTTTAGTTGTTTCTGATGTCATGCACAGTAATTGATATTTGCCATGGTTTTAAGTGTAGAAGATTGGAATGAATTTCTTGCCAAGGAACTGCTAGAAAATTAGGAATATGACCTTAATCTATCATCCCAGCAGCTACAGCTTCATGCAAATAACTACATTTAAAAGAGGCTGGATTGTTTGCTTCCACTTCAAGTCACCAACGTATCAGTACATCTGATCTTAAAACACTTCATGTTAATCTTTCCCCCTCCAATATATTTGGTATATTCTTGCGTGTTTTGGTTTTGTTTTTTAACATCTTGCTACAGATTTGTATTTTTCTGAAATAGAGTAAAGCCTGAATGAATCAAACAAGGACAAAAGGAGGACAAATGTTCATTTGTTTTCCTGTCACCTCCACCTATTTAAGGCATTCCAGGCCAGGCTCATTCAAGTGTTTGTAAACATATTTGATCACAGTCTGCACCAGCAAACAAGGAGAGAACTCTTTCTTTAGAGAGCTTCCCATTATAAATTACAGCTTATCACCACAAAATCTCCAAAAAGACACGTGTTCTTGGGGCAAGGAGGATGAGGATGGGGGACAGGGGAACACAATAACATGGATGACACTGTTTCATGTTTTCCCATTCCTGATATTTCCACCTTCCACTGCTCCACCCTATTGCATATCAGGCATTTCTCTCTCCTCTGACTTACCACCAATTAGCTATCTGAAAGGTATTCCCATTCCTCCTCCCGCTTTCTTTTGTTGCCTTCAATCCCTACCTTTTTCCCTAGCTGCCTTTCCCAAACTGTCAGTTGCTTTGCTCAGGGTTCCTCATTAGATCTCAAAATCCTTAAGCAACTATTTTTGCTTTCTAGTCAACTTACAGTCAACGCCTCTCCCCAACTCTTCTTTCATATTGCCGTTGCCATCACCTTGGACTCATTTCATATTCGTAAATATTATCAAGATGATACAATGAAGAATCTAAATACATTAAAAAGGCTTTCTCCTACTGCTTTAGCATGACAAACAATCATTACTACTCATTTTTAGGACTTCATTTAACTACTCGTCTCTGTTCACCTTCCATTGTTAGACACTTTCTACTGTACTTAATAGAGCCTTCATTTTTTTTTAAGGGTTTCTTTTTCTCATCCATCATGTTCATGATTATTAATCAGGATTACATTTTTTCCAGGGAAAAAGAGAATATTTCCTAACAAACAATCCCCTTGCAGAGGATCATTATAAATTCCCATCACTATATACCAAAAAGTCACAGACTTCTATGTCTGCCCCTGAATCCCAACCACATCATCTATGGCACTGTATTTCATAGAATCATAGAATTGTTTAGGTTGGAAAAGACCTTTTAAGATCATCGAGTCCAACTGCCAACCCAACACTACCATGCCCACTAAACCATGTCCTGAAGTGCCACATCTACACACTTTCTGAACACCTCAAGGGATGGTGACTCCACCACTTCCCTGGGCAGCCTGTTCCAATGCTTGACAACCCTTTCAGTAAAGAAATTTTTTCTAATATGCAATCTAAACCTGCCCTGGCACAACTCGAAACCATTTCCTCCCACCCTATCACTAGTTACTTGGGAGAAGAGACCAGCACCCACCTCACTACAACCTCCTTTCAAGCAGTTGTAGAGAGCAGTAAGGTCTACCCTCAGCCTCCTCTTCTCCAGACTAAACAACCCCAGTTCCCCCAGCCGCTCCTAATAAGACTGGTTCTCTAGACCATTCACCAGCTTCGTTGCCCTTCTTTGGACATGTGCCAGCACCTCAATGTCTTTCTTGTAGTGAGGGGCCCAAAACTGAACACAGTTCATGGAATCATAGAATGGTTTGGGTTGGAAGGGACATTTAAAGATCATCTAGTCTAACTCCCCTGTGTGGACAGGGACATCTTTCACTAGATCAGGTTGCTCAAAGCACTTCCCTTTAAGCCTGTGCTTCTTAACAGATATAAGAACACATCTCTGTTCTTAAGCACACATCCATTTCACTTCCTTCCACTGACATTCGCATCGCTGCTTCTCTTTCAGAACACCAGTCTCAAGCATCACCTTTGACTGGTCCTTGTATGCCCCTATGAGTTCTCTACATTATTGTATCCTTTGGCATCTTCTACCTGTTTAATATAATTCCCTGTAATACATCTTTTGGTGTTGTCCAGTTTTGCTTCACATGTACTATTAGCATTAGAGAGGAAATGAAAATTACTAGGCACTCTCTTACTGGTTCACTCAACATGAATAAACATTTCCATCTGCCACAGAGCAAATCATTTCAATCTTCAACAAAACAAAAACCCCTCTGAAATCAGTAAGAGCATTGAGCCAAAATGAAACAAGAGGCTTTCGATAAGAAATGGATACTATTGCTTGTACATAACAGAAAGAATACTCATCACTATTCCAGCTTTAACTTGGAGTCAAGCATAGAGAAAAAAAAAAGTCACAAATAATTATGGCACACAGCCATACATACCATTTCCCAGTCTTCATATTTGGCAAAGTTTCCTCAAATATCCCAGGTAATTACATCTATTTCAGAACCACCCAAAGCAGTAACAAAAAGAATCCTGAATTCTCTTTATCAAAGCCAAATTCTAGTGCAAACACTGTGACATCTAGTCCCTCCCTGACTTTAGATACCAGTGAGTCTTAAATACACCCTAAAAAAGGGGGTATGTTCTAGCAGACCAGGCAAGCATCTGTCAGAGCCCTTCTGATGATCACAGAGGGAAGGTTATCACTGGCACCACCACAGTAGACTGACATTAAAAGACAACGTTTGAGCCGTCATGAAGGATCAGATGACATGCTTTTATTTAAGCACAAATGATATTGAAATGGAAATGGGAATTTCGGCAAGTTGCAGGTTGAATTGATTCTGTACAATCTGTTTTTCACTTTTGCTCCACAGAGGAAGCTTAAGAAATTCACACTACATGGAGAGTCAAAGAAATTGATGGTTTCATACTAGCACTATATCACTGCCAGAAGCTCAAGCTAAACCAATCACTTTTTAAACTAGAAATGGGCCTGAGACATGATGTTCTGATCTCAATCTGAACTTCACCAAGTTCGTGGTGGTTATGTTAGGATTTGGCATTTGGCTTAGGATCTTCTCCACTTTTAACAATGAAGAAAAATCTTAAAGTAACAGTGGACCCTGCCCTAACAAGTTTAATAGAAATCAATGAATCAGTTTAATCCAATCTCATTTCAACATTATAAGAAGTCTAAATAGGTGTCTTTTAGCGCTGCAGTTATAATAAACCCCTCTACGTCTCTCTGCAAGTCATTCTAGTATGGATGTGAATTCCAATATGAACAAGATTTGAGGACATCCCTGGACGTATTTGCCTGGTAATTACTGGCTAAAGTACAAACTTGAGACAGGGAAAGATTTTTAGAACAACAGAGCCCTCTAATGGATTAATGCTGTATTACTGGGTTTTTCTTCAGCGCTGCAGTAAAAATAAATCGGTTTTCAACTTGAAAATAAAATGCAAGAGGTACTGAGAGAAGAATTACAGACTATGAAAGCTTAAGAACAGAAACTATTTATTCTGATTCCCAAATAGCCAGAAATCACATAAAGAAAGACATTGTTCAAATGGAGGATCTAAAGAGAAATCTCTTAGGACCATTCGATATTTTTGGTTTTAAGTAAATAAGCTTTGGGAAGAAGCTGGTTTTGCACCATTGTTTGTAATATTTATACACACAGAAGGAGCTGAGAGGCTGGCAGCATGTCTAACCTTCATTCTGTTTCAGGGCTTGATTTTGGTTTGCCTTCTGCTGCACTGCAGTGGGTGATCTCTGCAGAGCATCCATGTAGTAGAAGGGAATAAACATCTAGTACAAAGGCTGTATAAGGGTGTGCTTTCACGATCAGCTAAAGCAAATCTGAAATCAATGATGTTGAAAGGGCAAAGCTGATAACATACAGCCGCACAAACAACAGAACCAACACACACATGCACACACAAAATAGTAATTTAAAAAAATCTGTAAGAAAGGAAATTTAAGGGTGGGGGGAGCAGTCTTAGATTACCTCAGTCATAATCTGCACCCTGAAAACATGTAACAGAGCAATCAAGAGCCCTTCAACACTGAATTGGCTCTGGAACAGTTTTGTATCAACATATACAGTCAGAAAAACTGACTCAGCAATAGTGGGCAGAGCTGGGAGCGCCCCTTATCAACAGAGAAAGATCAAAGGACTACTAGAGGCAAGAAAGATGCTCCCAATGGTTATATGCAGGTAAAGTAAGGAAGAAGAAAGCAAGCAAAAAATGGATGCCTGGTACCAAGACTTTCAAGAGGGACTTAGCTAGTTTCTAATGGCCTATCACTCTGGAAGAGAAATTCCTCCACAAGTCTGTATACCTCATTGAAGTACCACATTTGTCCCTTAACCAAGAAGCTCAGAGCATCCATAAGAGAGCACTCAAAAGAATTCTGGGGCATAAGATGAATACAGTATTAATTCTGAAGGTAAAAGTGGCTCATTACAACATCCACACAAGAGAGGACTCTCATTGATAAGAATGCATTCCAAGGCTTCTCACTGATGAAATACCTGGAAACCCCACAATGGAGTAGTAACATTGAGCACTGCAGCACAGTGTGGGTCACCCCACAGGCAGAGACTGTGAAGTAAGTTGGTCAACTTCATTCTTTCTATTAGAATGATGCAAGAGAAACTCAGTGAAGTACAGGATCTTAGGGTGAGGGGGTGGTGTTTGCGTTTTGGTTTTGTTCCTCCTTAAAGACATTTACCTGTAAACTTTACTTAAACTAACTGGCAGATCACCTATTCATCACAATAATCAAGACTGAGGATTTCAGTATAGCTAAAGAGAGTACTGTGCTCAGCTGTGAAGACCAATTTCTCTCCATGGTGCTCATTCAGCAAAACACATCTTGCAGGCTTAAATTCAAATGACATGTAGCCACTTTTGGTGAAATATTACATGTCTAAATCATTTGTGGAGTTTTGTTATAGCTACAATAGAACAGTATAAATCCATAAATTGCATCATGTTTTTGATTAGTTGGTCGTTGACTGACCTCAAAGAATGTACCTGACAAGTAAAACTGCCGTGGAGCACAGCAAGTAGAAAGAAAAAAAAAAAAAAAGGTCTTAGTCTCAAATTTCCTGCCATATCCTGGGAAAGAATAGTAAGATCTAATATTGAACACTATGTGGTCCCTCAAGCCCATCTAAATAATTTCACACTTAAAAGGATAACAGGAGAAGAAACGAGATCAACTCCAAAATGAAAAGTCTTACTGAGAGACCGTTCACATTTGAAACGGGAGTTTGCCTGTACACAAATTTGAAAGAAAATAAGAACAAGGCAAGCATGTAACAACATCTCCCTCAAATGCCCTCCCAGATTCCAGCTACTTGTGAGTCAATTTCCTCACACAGAAGTAATATCTTCCACTTAATGTCCTACAATATGTTTTTCTTCTACTAGTTCACACAGTCATTCATTGCACCCAATTATCCCCACTTATCCCGTATCTACAGCAACCTGAAGAGTTCCACAGCTAACTACTTTACATCATAATACAGTCATGCCGAAAAAACAAAAACGTCTAGATTTTGGGAGTTGAAATGAGAGGCCTACTTCATGTTTTTTAATACTGGATTTGTTTAAAATATTACAGTGCACAACAGAAACTGGCCAATCTAGGTTCTTAAAAACACAAAGAACATCAGTTTTGAACATTTAGCTGAAGCATCATTTAAATGCCACAATCTTCTTCTGTATAGCACACTTTCCAGAGCACTGTATTATAGGACAGTGAAACCTGTGCACAAAATAAGCCTTCTGATTTAGTAGAGTGCTTATGGCACACATGTTAAGAGTGAATTAATCCCAGCTCTGCCACTAACCTGTTGTGACACTCAGGGCTTTTCACCTCACCTCACTACATATTCATTTTTTCCACTGTACAATAGACATAATGATACTTCACCTGCTTTTTGAAGCCTTCTGAGAATTGCAGCAATAAAGCACTACATAAAAAGAGATATGCATTTATATTGAAATGCACCTATTCACAAAGAGCCATCAATTTCCAACTCACTAGTTAAACTATCTTTATAAGCATTCATTCACAAAAAGCATATGAAAAATTTACCTGCTCATTTTTGCAGATCCATACAGTATTCCCCTGAAGTAGAATAAAGATTTTGGCTTTGTATCCTTTCAGCTCAAGGTACCCACTTTTCTCAGGGGTGACAGAAGTTCGAGACCGAGAGTTATTATCAGACTGTGATTTCAAGGCATTGAGCACCGTATTAACCCAGTCATTCCTTTCTTCTAAACAAGAAAAAAACCAGACAAAGACATATGGTTAAGCAGCAGCTCCACTCTTCTCTACATATTGGTTTTCCTCTTCTTCCTACTATGCTATGCTGGTTGATGGTATAGCTATACCACTCCAGAGAGAACAACCACTTTGAAGACAAGGTATAAATAAAAATAACATGAGAGTCTGTTTCAGTGGAGATGTTAGCAAAGACAGCCATTCAATTAACTCCCAACAATCAACACACAAATTGAAAGTTATACAAACTGATGATCAAGACTCTTAAAATCATAACTACCAGTTCCAAGATGCTTAATTCCAGACAGCTTGAAGACTGAGGTGGTAGACAGATGGCATGTTCACCTTCTGGAAGCCAGATCAATGGGAAAGAACTCCAGAAGTTATGCAGCAAAAAAACAGGGAGCCCAAATATCATCTGTCACTAAAGACACAAACCATCGCCAGTGCTATTGTATGTTTGGCCATGCTTTTAAGCAAAAACATTTGGCAATTTACAATCTATTCCATTAAGGTGTAGTGGATAAGCTTGATATTGTCAAGGGTACTGAGTAATCAAGAAAATGCATGTTTTAATATCTTTGTATGCATTATTAATTTAACATCTTACAAATACATGAACACAAGTAGGTGAAGTAATAAAGTTCCACTCAGTCTCATTCACTACGTTCAGATATTTCACCAGACCAAGATCAATATACTTCAGTGCTGAATACTCTGAATGAATTAGACTTACCTCATGCGATTGGAACATCATGAATATTTCAACTCTTTGCTCTGAAAGATTCAGGTCATAAAATTTATTGGGGGTGGGCAAGGAGGGAAGGAAAGTTCTATCTGCAGTATATCTAATGTTGACACAATCAGTGCTGAACACTGCAAAGAGCACTGTTAGAACAGTAACGTGCTTACTTTGTGTCATGTGTGCAACAAGAAGGAACAAATACATGAATTTAAGCATCAGAAAATAGTCTGAAGAGGAAGATAGCTGGACTGACTAGCACAGGGAAGGTGATCCAAGTGCTCCTCTTAGAAGTTTTGTTTTAATACACGCTCTTTTAACGTACTTTTAAAAGATCAATAGAATATTTCAGTACAGTTGAGGGCATCAAATTCCTTTAGAAGTCTTTTTTTTTAATGGTATTTCACTCCAATTAAACAAAATCGCACTGCATCTGAGCAGATTATTCTCCAATTCATTGCTATCCGTTAACTACGTAATTTTTTGCCCGCAACTGCGCCTAAACTTTCCAATTCATTATATATAGTTCTTCCCTCTAGATATTTAAATCAATCCAAAAAATAGTGTATTTTTAATATAAAAAAATAATAAATCAGAGCACTGAAAGTAAACAAAACAAGCATTATAATCCACTGATTGCATACCAACGTTGGGACACAGGTCAATGAAGACAACGATAGCATTATTTATTTTGCTACTCCAGCAGAAAGAAAGGGAAGTTAATAAATATGGTTCACAGGATGAAATATACATAGAAGTTCCATTTCAAAATCTCTGAAAATAAGTTAAGTGCCCTTCAAATGGTCCCAGAACAATTCCCAACCACAAATCCACAGAAGGAATAGCATCAAGTAACAGTTTGTGTGCTTAACAGAAAGCAAGCACGGTTATTCACATAATTTACTATGAATACATCATCCAGCTCTGGATACAGGAAGGACCAAAGTTACTTGTACACCACACATTTCTAACCTTAAGTAAACAGCTTTACAGACAGGCCACTATGTCCAAAGATGGTTACATACTAATTGAAAACACAATTTCACGTATAACAAGTGGGTGCTCTGAATATACTTTATAAGTCACGATAAATTGTTAACGTTTTTATAGTATTCAAAGGCAATGGTCTATAAAGTAAATTCCAGCCCCACAAAATGCACTGCGCTAAGATGGCTATGTTCCAATTTATAAAAAAAATAAAAAAAATAAATTTGGAAGAGAATTGTAAAAATAATAAAAATAGACATACTTTTTAACTCAGCTAAGAGCATAAAAATGCCTGAAATGATTTGAGCCAAACCTGGCAAGAAGGATTTGTTCACTGATGCTGCACTCCTGTTACAGCCTGCAGTGAATGTTTACAACCAAGCTATAACCCATAAAAATGGGATTTGATAATGGAAGTGCTGAGAGACCCTCAGCTCTAATGGGTCTGGCATGTACTGCTATAAATACATATTGCATATCTTTTTTTTTTTCCTAGGTATTCCGTTTCATTTGATTGTTTCCATAAATAAGTCATACATGCACTGATATTGATTCCACATATTACAGCTGTAGGTTGATAAAGCATTAAATTAGAAGGCATACTAACTTCCCTACTACAATTTACATTTGTATTCTCTATTAACACATGGCTGAAAATACTGTATAAGGCAGTAAATACAGACACACAGAAAAACCCAGATTTCCTTTGATCACAGCATCACATTCAAGCCATCAACCTCATTGTTGCTCTTTGTCAATTTTATATCAATCAGTGACTTGGAGCAGATAGATGGCTGAGAGCATACAGGCTGCAAGAGCTGCTAGTGAAACCTGAGGAATGTCCAGACAAATTCATCTTTGGGAAGGATGGGGGAGAAGGCAGAAGAGTTGGAAAATAGTACTCTCATTTTGATATTTTTAAAAGCCATTCCCCAACAATTTCCATTGTTCTTATAAAGCTTACAGTTATCTTCAGTTTCACTTTATGAGCCCAAAACAGCTGGATTACAGAAATATTCCAGGTAATATAACAAATTATATTTCACAAATACAATTTATCAGCAGTGATTACGTGGCTTTTTGGCAATCATTGGAATTACACATGTTCTACTTACCTTCTTTATCCACACGGAAGACAAAAGTCCTATGGGATGTGACAACTTCAAATTTATTCTCCCCATGAACTCTTACTGTTGCTATAGCAGAGAGCAGTATTATTCCCTTTGAGAACACTTCCTATAATAAAAATGATATAGAAATAGTTAATAACACTCATGAAATGTTAAAGATCTCTCAGGTAATACTACTTTCCTGATGTTTAGGAAGTTCACATACACAGGCTGTGCTCCTAAAAGTTCACCACACTTAATAAAACTGCATCAGTAAGTAAACCACTTCACTACCTACATACACATCACCAACTTCACAGTTCTGGGTCTATGCATACCTACTGCCTTCTAAAATAGAGTAAAAGCCCATGGTGAGCTAGAATGCATATATCTGAGATACCACTTTATAAATTGTCTCATGGCTCTAATATTGCAAAATATCATATCCTCTTAAATTTATGATTTTATGCCAAAGTAAATTACATTGACTATCTCACAGAACCATAATTAAAAAAATACGTAACTATTACACTTGTAAAATAGAATCAGACAAGGGAAAAAATTGTGTCTTCTCCAGAGAGAAAATTCCAAAGAATTCTTCTGTTCCTTCCTGACTCCTTCAGTGACTAAACAATAAGAACAGTAAATTCACTGATTTTATCCCTAATTTTGAACTAAAAGGGGGTCATCACTTTCTGGAAAAATCCATTGCCCTGTCATTGCTAACAAAAATCCTCTAGCTTGGATCAGGTATTTACTTTTCTGCTATATGAGACAGGAGGAGAACAATCCCTCAAAAACATGATCTGGCATCAGAGCAAGTTTTCCCAGAATTTGCTGATTTCCAACTAGGAATTGGGACAACTGAACTGAAGACAGAAGCAAGATGGGAAAAAGGAATTGCTATGAGTACTTTCTCCAAGTAGCTTCATCTTCTAACCTAATTAACCTAAGTATTCCGGGGTGAGGTGGGAGGAGGAAAGCTCAGACTTGCAACACTTCAGAAATACTTCTGCATGATTCCTGGATTCCAGAGTTAATGCTGCTGCTCTTGTCTGCACTATGCTTTGATCAATTGGTTTTCTGACTAAGACAATTTAGAAATACTACTAAGATTTATGATCCAGGTGCAGTAATAGTCCAAGAGTCAGCTCCCCATAAAGAATCTGTACTGCAATAACTTTCCTCCCAAAGTATAAATTATTATAATAGACTTTATACAAGGACTTAAGGAACCACTGTGAATGCTAAGCATGAAGGATACACAGGATCATTTTTTTGTTTACTGAGTTTAACATACTACTGATTTTCACCAAATTCACACTCTTATGTTGTTTCACTTCTAGGTACTAATACACAACAGTGAATGCAGTTTAGCCAGTTTAGCAAATAAATAAATAGAAATATCAAGGTACAGCTGAAGTGAACATGTTACTATAATTACACACAAGAACTACAGTCACTCAGAATGGTCTTAGTATTGCAAATCTATTTTCATTATATTTGTTAGAAGAGAGATTTTAACATATTTGTTAATAGGGTTGGATATTACGTTAATTGCTGATCATTCACAATAGCAAAGCAAACTTATTACATATGCTATTTCTAAAGGTGTTCAGGTATCATTGTATCATGGTCTCTGCAGGCATCTACTGGCTGTATTTGGTACTGTAAGAGAGTAATTTAGACTGCTGGAAGTCACAGCTATTTTATTTTATTTACTTAAAAAAAAAATAGTCCATTTCCTTTTAAGCTGAGCATAGTTTTGGTTTTGCTATTTAAACAATCATCTTTTTTAGTTTTGTTCTCCAAGGCATTCATATTTTCAAATACAGTTTAAGCCATAATAATTTCTCAATCTTTTTTCTGCAGCAGCTTCTCCTTCGCATGCAAGAAATAATGCCTACTGTTAAAAAGCTCTTGTTGATCAAGATACAATTTCTCTCTTTGAAATACTCCAGACTAGAAATTATTTAAGAATATAGAAAACACAAACACACACAGCCAAGAACCTCACAGATACTTCTTCTGTTACTGACAGATGTACACTAGTTTTAAGACCGCTAAAAAATTCTCTGACAGAAAATTTTCCAGTGGCAAATGAAATATTATTTTTTTTATATATCAACTGCTTTGATGAAAACTTTTATTTTCAAATACAGCCCAATGTCACTTCTTGGCAGTTGTATTTCAGAGTTGGTCTAAAAGATCCCAGAAAACACCATTTTGCACTGCTTTGGCTTTCCTTCCACAACAGATTAAATATGACCTATTTCAAGAATTACAATGATTTACCTGTTTTGCAGTGAATTTTGTTCTTTATTATGCTCACATGCAACATAACAAAACAAAATATTAAAGTTCTCCACTTGAAAAGGCAAGACTTTTTCCTAAATCATTAATGTATTTGTCAGGAACCCTAAGCTGCTTTTATATAAAAATTTTCAACATAACCAGCAGGTTCTGCCTTACTACAAAGTGCATGTTAGAGTACCAGAGTTCTCCTGCCAAAAGTAGGAAGGAATTTGAAACAAAACCTGTGCATATTGGGTAGCTGAAAAGAATTCTCAAATTCTACCTTCCCCTCTTCATTTTGCTCTCACTTCAGTCCACCACATTCTGTTAAGACAAAACCACACAGGATGTTGCTCTGACCACATCAACTTGCTCAGGTCCACAAACATAGAAGAAATGAGCAGCATCACAGATTAAAAAAAAAACCCGTTCCTAGGTCAGATGCTCTTTGTAGAAAACTATTTTTTTTTTTCCATATATGCAGATATAAAGTAAAAAAAGAGATCTCTACCGATAAGAAGTTGATGCACAACTAGATCAAGATTAGAGAAATATTTAGAAAATCGAGGTTAGATCATTCAGAGAAGCGTTTAGATGGGCTAAGTACAGATTTTCAGGAATACTACTCTCTGTCTTCCTACCCCATCCTCCACTTGTTTCACTCTTCATTAGCCATGTAGTACACTTCCCCTTCTTGAGAACCTCACTCTTTTCAAATTCCTAATTTGAATGACAAAATAGAGCTATTTAATATTGGTAGTGTTTCTGGATAAAATAAACAGTTTCATTCCACTGAGTCTACCCTTCTCTGCTTGTAATAGAAAAATATCAGAGTATGGATTGGTTTCCTTTTGAGAACCACTTTTAACTGATAAGTCAAACCAAAAGTATAATTCCTCTTAACCTGCTTGCCTGTGTAGGAATGTCCTTGGACAAACACACATTAGAATAGACAGAACTTGTCATTAAGATCTAAAGTTAAAACAACAACTTCCCCATTTAAATATATATATAGCTAGACTGCCTTGCAACAAACTGTGTAACTATCCCTGTCTTTTACCAGAACCAGCTCCTGACCTGCACGCAGGTCTTGACGGGTCTGCACATAGTTGCTTACGATGTCAAGGTAACAACCCACAAGCAACAGCAGGAACATGCTGGTATCCTTCTAGCAGGCAATATGAATACTCTGGGTGTGGGAGGAGTGATCCAGCAGAGACCACTGTACTAAAAACTCACGTTCCCCAGTGACACCACTGCTCACCCAACATAATCCCACTGTGCACTGAGAACTATTGGTAGCCAACTATGTTTTCCTCCTCTCTGCAAGCTAGCCCAAGAGTTTCACCAAATCCTCGGTTCCCAGAATTTGCTTCAGGCCTCGCACTTCTCAGACATATGAAGTTCTTAGCATATGTGACTCATCAAGTTAACATGACAGACACCCAGATCTAGTCAAACTGTATAGACACACAGACCAACCAGCATCTTTTTTGATCCCAGGAGTGAGGTTATGTACTCAGATTCCAGGAAAAGCAAGAGAAAGAGGCTTCAGACCAAGCCTTTTGCAAGCTCCTGATAGTCTAATCTATCACAGAGACCTTTTAATTGGAGGATGGAGAGTTGGCAGCCTTCTATGCATTGTGTGACTTGCTAAATATTCCCCTGAGCAGAAAGGAAGATTCCTGGAATCTCCTATGACAGATGAATGTATAACATGTACTATTCTAGAGCAATTGATCTCCAAGTAACTTTTTCAGTGACCTTCAAAAAACAAAAAAAATCCCCAGTGCAGATACAAGATTTGAAATTCTGTATTAGCATTTCTTTCCCTAATTATGCTACAGACAGTGTTAAGCAAATCCCAACGCTGTATTTTTCAAGTCCTTCTTAATGACTAACCCTGCTTTTCTGCTCCTCTGAAGCCCTGGGATGAATACCATAAAGGGGTAATATTTTTTGTCACTGCAATCCAAATGTTATTCCATTGTTCCCTTCAGCTACAAAATCATGTCTTCTACTGTGACTGAAGCAAACTAAGCAAGTAAAACCACATTGTTTCATGTTCCTAATCAGTAGGCATAAAGATTAATGTAAATAATTTTTTGAGCTTGTTCTTAATTTCTCTGGCTCCTCAGGAAATAAACAGTCTTTTTCTACTTCAGTTCTAACCCCCTCATAATCTGGTAAAATAGGGCTAACAGTGTGCATTTTATAAAGCACCTATAGGACTCTTATTGATTACCACCACCCAGCACACTGCTCGGGAACTTTTACCTGAAATCATATTTTGTTCCTAATTTAATATGCATCTTCAACAGGAAATGCTTTCTAGCATTTCAAATAACACACATGCATATAACTGCATCGCCACCAAATATGCATATTATACAATCACAAATATCTGTCACTTTTAAGTTTAAGAACTTCTTCATTTCTTCTAAGAGGAGAAATTAATTAATCACAGAGTGAAAGAAAAAGAATTTTTTAGTGGTCTAGAGTGTATTAAATAAAAAAATAAAAATAAAAAATCTTTCAAAAAAAAGCCATGTTTAAAACAGGCCTTAAAAAAATGTAGTTTCTATTGTGAAAAAGTAGTATCAAAAGGTTATACAAGTCTTTTGTACATCTCCATTTCATAAAAGGAATACACATTTTGTTGAAAACCATGATTTACAAATCCATTTTTGTATCACATATCAGAAGTGAACTACTTTAATCAAAACAACTCACAAGTCTGGAAATGTTTCACTAAGACTCAATCCTTAGGTACAGAACCAAAGAACAGCCACTGACATTGCAGTACTATGCTGACTTTAAAGAGACCCACTCAAACATAACCTAGTCCAACGATATGTGATTATTCCTAGAAGACAAACAGGGAAGAGACTTTTTTTTGATTAAAGAGTAAACAAGTGTATGGCGTTTGGGGTTTTTAAAAGGTCTTCTATGCCACATATTTAATATGTCTCTCAAAATCTCCAGCAAGCTGGGTTCCCATGACAAGACACTTTGCAACCACCATCAAAATAACACTGGATCTCTTAAAAGTGTTTTGCATGATCCTGTTCTGTTTTGCAGAATGCAGCAGTGTCACTCTTCCAATAAAGTAAGAAGTTCTGATAATATCTACCTGAAAAGGTCAGGAATACAAGCCCTTCTAGGAAACAAGAGGATGAACAATACATGAAGATCTCAAGGACACCTTAAAATATTTAATAATGTCTCATCCTAGTACTTTGCAATTGAAAATGAATTTAAGATGAATATTCATTTGTAATTATTTCTGAATTTCTTCATGGTAATGTGTGTATTACACCAATGCAACTTTGTCCCAAACATGACCAAAACATGCCACTTACCTTTTCATTATTGTAGTACGAAATGCTGTCTCCATCAAACTTAACCCAGCGCTTCTGAAACACACATTTTCTGTGAAATAAAAATTAATACAATTGCAATTATAAACACAAGTTAACACTGGCTTTTAAGAATGTCTCAAGCACAAATTATAGAAAGGTCAAATAATGTTTAGCTTCCTGTGTGTGGGCCTAAATATTTTGAAAATTAAAACGTATCTTAGCCCTATCATATCTTTTCAAACAGAGGATGCTGATTTCAAGTGTAATAAAAATAGCTGCAAACAAGAAGCAGAGTATTACTGGACTTCTTTTATAAATCAGTATCTTCATGTTTCTAATCAGTTCAGTTTTCTTTCTCTCTATTTCCTCCCCATGTCCTCTATATCCCTGCTGAAGTGATAGAAGAAAAAGAACTTTCAAAAATGTAATTTTGCTTGAAACTAACAAGGACAAGAACAGACTGTTTTTATTGGAGGCAAAGGAATATTCTGAACACAGAGTATACCTCTAAGTGTTACAAGTTCCATAAGATACTTTCCAAAAAGAAAAGCTGAGAAACTATAAGTACCTCCTAAAAAAATTATTTTTACATGAACCTGAAGTAGTCTGTTATTCTCATTAAAAAGGTTGATAGCCTATTAGTTATCATCTATAAAAGTTTCAATTCTAAAATCTATTAAACAAGTTAATTAAGCAAGAACAAGACCCCACTCTAACATCTCTTTTCCCAACATTATCTCCTTTCCTGCTAAATGAGTGCTCGGCTTTAGGATTAGTAGTCTGTGATAGTTTATCAAAACTTTAATCAAATAGCAGCTCCGGCTTAATTAACTTGTATTATATGGCTACAATAAATCATAATTTTTCATAACCTGGAAAGGCCAATGTAAAATCTATTTTCCATTAAAATGTCAATAAACTTCAAGATGATACAGGGAAGAAAAACTAAACCTAAGTACCACATACAACATGAGTAAACTGAATGGCTTTACAATTTATAGTGAGTTAACTAAAAAGAGAACCTGTACTTTAAATGCATGATTTGTAGCAGTCTAAGAAAACAGTATATATTCATTCCCCTGAAGAGACACAAAGTGTCAGGTGTAAATGAGAGCTCTATAAAAAGGAGGGGGGGGAGGGGTGTAGAACAGAAAGAAACATTCAGTTAGTAGGGTCTGAAATAAAAAATGACAGTGCTTCAAGGGACAAAAAAAATAATTGATTGGTGTGTTTTTTTCCTTTGGTTGGTTTCTTTAAGTGTTCAGATATTTGAGAAATGGTACTGTAAGAAAGAAAACCAATAAAATGCAGCATTCATTAAACCACATTTAAGAAAGTCCTTGAAATTTAGCAAAGGAATATCACTGGCTCAAGGCTAATGACCCTGCAACTGTTCTACTCAGTCCCAACCAGTACTAATTTTGTGTACTACTGAGTACTAACTCATTATCTGTTTCAGAGAATATATTCTCACACAGTACTTTAACGAAAGCCTTCACACTTTCTTCACAACTCTGTTCCTTCAAAAAGCAGAAGACAAGTCAACTGGAACCAAGAACTATACTTTTTAATCACTCTATTAGCTAACTGCCAAAAATGTTGTTTAAAGAAAAAAAAAATTGAAATAAAACAAAAGTTAAAGCTAAGTGCAGCTCTCTGAGAAGTCAAAACACTAACAGTTCCAAAGAAAAAATGTGCAAATGCATATGATACTGGGAAAAGGCCTTTTGACTCTGTGTATAATTATTCTTTGATTCTTTAGCAAAAGTAAACAATGACAATCCATAAGTGTGAATGAAACTTTTGAAATAATTTAAAATAAAAAAAAAGTTTGAGCAGATTGAATTTCCATGATGGTAAAATAGGTTTGTTAAACCAGGTTTATTCCTTCTTGCTATTCAGCTTCAACAGTGTATCATTGTATCAACACAAATAAAGCCAAAATCCAAAAAATTAGAACTTGCTAAATCAGAACTCTTAAAAAGGAACAACAAAAAAATGGAAATTGCTATACAATAGAGCTCCTTCCCGTGGGCGCAAACCAGACTGTATTCTCAACCATTTTAATTCAATAACTTTCTCACTAAACTGAAAAAAATTTTAATTGCTGTACTAGTTGATGAGTAGTGATGATTATTATAGCCCCAAATAATGAAAGAAAAGGCCAAACAATTTAATACCACCTTTCAGTGTAGGTAAACATAGAGTACTAAGAACAAAGAATGAAGAACTACTAAGGCTTGAGTAGGAGTACAGTAAAGTAGATGTATTACAGTACCAACAAGGACAACAGCTTTAATTTCTAGATCCTAAGTACTAGTGAAGATCAGAAATAGACTTAAAAAGTAGAATTGTGCCACTTTCAATACAAGAAGGAATTTAGAAAAAAAAGTCATAAGAACAACTGGAGAACTGGAAACTACAATTTAAAATGAAGAATAGTCTATACAGTTTATTAAAGAGGAGGTTAGAAGAATTTCATCAGATTTTGCAAGTATTATGAAGGGAAGATCTGATAATAGAGTGCTCTTTAGTGTAAAACAACCTAAGAAGAGCTAGAATTTAAAGTAGGTTAAAACGAAACAATTACAAAAACTTTTAAAAATAACAGAAATTAACCATAAGATTTTGGGGGTTTGTTTTTGTGTTTGGGTTTGGTTTTTTTTTACCTACAAATGTGGCAAAGAGTTTATTCTCTTTCTATTGTGTTCCCCTCGCCTCTTCATTATTTGAAATCTTAAAGCAAGACTTGGGCTCAGACTCCTCCCATCAAACTTTAGGCACATCAATAAGTTAAACTAGCAGACAATTCACCCTAGATGTATTTCTAAACTCAAAGCTCAACTTATATGCACAATTCTGAAACCAACAGGATCTCCAGTCACACTAATTATTAATTTATACATCTACATCTAAATTGGTAAAGTAGTATTTCAGAATCAGAGTTTGTTCTCACTTACTTTGTGGCCCACAGAAAATCAGCAAAATTGTACATACATATTGGAAATATTGGTACAAATTAATTCTGTATTTTTCTGCTACAGTTCATGAGTGGTGATCAACATTATTAATAAATACATTTTTCCTGAGTGCACCTCCTAAATAAACTCTAGAATAGGTAACATCATTAAAAACTTAAGAATTCAGAAGAGCCCTATGCTCTTGCAACAAAAACTGTTCCATTTCCTTTCCCACCACAAATAGTAAAGTGACCAAATACAAACTTAACATCTTTCACGCAAACATACATCTTCACAATTATATAGTAATCACTGCAAATACCATACCCTTGAGGAGATAATTTATCCAGCCATCCTGCTTTAACCTTTTTTACTGATGGTCCATAAAAACAAGCATACGGTGTTATTGATTCACTTTCAGTCGAAGTTTGATCTCCATCAAAGTGCTGAAAAGGCATTTGCTCACTGACCAAGCGATCTGAATCTCCACTTTGTATCTTACTACAAGATGCTGAGTGTGTTTTGGCTTTATTTTTCTTTTTTTTTAAAGGCAAAGAACATTGTTCCACAATAGAATATACAGATTCACTTTCAGATTCTTCTGGTGCTAATAACTTGTTTTCCTGAGACAGGGATTCATTTTTTGTAAATTTCTTTGTCTTCTCTTCCTGATTATTAAAGGAACTAGAAAGAAAAAGTGCATTTTACTCTTAATATATTGCTACAATGCACAAATACATAAAATTATCAATTAGAACAAATATTGGTAAAACATATTACAAATATATTTGTAACTTGTTTAATTATTGTGATAACTACAGACATGCTAAACACAATGTATCTTTTAATTATGACTATACTGAATCCTACTTTCTCAATTCAACAGGTCTGGTAGCAAGGTAACACTTGCTGGTTCCTTTAGAAGCCTGAAAAGAAATTTAAAATTTATTTTCCTTCCTCAGAAGAATAGCTTCACTCATTGGACTTGCAGTATGACCTCTCTCTTTCTTCTCCCATCTCAACAGAAGCCAGGTATAGACTGGAGACTTAAGGAGCACATTAGCTCCCATTTCATCAAACCACTGGCCACTGCCTCATGACAGGATTAGAGAATGGGTTTTAGTTTTGTGTTTTTTTTCTAATGAGGAGGTTGGTATGACAGTACTCAGACATGGTTAGCTAGGAGACATGCAAAAATAAAATTTGTCTTCCTTGTTCTGACTGGGAAAAAGAGGGACATCTTCCAAATCCACAAAAGATCCTGAAACCTGGGTTAGAGAGCCTTAGCACAGTCACAGAGCCAAACTTTGCCTCCTATAGCATGGGATAAAGGCTCAAATAGGAGAAAAAAATAAATACAGTCATAGTTGTGCCTTCAGAGGTAGAGATCTACTTGTGATATCAGTAAATAACGCTTTCCTCTTTACATTTTGCATTTCTCTATAACTCTTATTTAATACCATAGATTCTTGTAAGAATATTCTTCATTCATTCCCAGATCCAATTTATTTCCACAAGCCAGAAATTCATTTCCATGAAGTTCCTAGAAAAGAAATATATTGTAAGCAACATTTGCACTGAAGGAGTAAGTGATGTTTAAATTACTGTAGACATAGATCACAGACAAACAACAGTCTAACTAGCAAAGCTATTCTTTGCCACATTTTCAAACATGCATTTGAAAGATCACGTTTTTAAAAGTATTCTAAGAAATGTTATTTTCAATATTTTCATTTTAAATAACTTATTTGAGCATAGTCCAAAATACCTGATACAAACCAATTAGATGAAGAAATCCAGTGCACAGAAATATCAGTGCTCTGATTTTCCTTGAAGTACAACTGAATATTATTTTTACCCTGAAATTTTCTAACCTCAAGAGCCACATATTGCACGCAGATGAAGTATACCATTTATGATTTGCCACTGCTAGCCTATCTGTAATATCAATATTTCTCTGAATTAAATGTACAGCCTTCACAGTACGCTAAAGATAAAATAAAGGTAAATTCAAATTCCTACAGTAACACTGTAGTCAGCCATATCAAAAATATTTTGCATTTTCTTGCCAAGATCTTCTTCCTAAAAGGCACATTTATTAATGTTTGCTTAGAAATTTTTATCACAAACTGCTTGCAGTGTACGAAATGTCAAGGTTAACGCTGTTCAAGAACGTTACATTTCACACTTCCTAAACTTGATCTGACAATCACACTGCATTACCAAGCTTCTCATTACTCATCATTCTTCCATTAAAAAAAAATAAAATAAAATAAAATGAACATCTTCATGCTTTCTGATGGAAGCATTTTAATTTACTCATTTAAGTTTTGATGTGTAGGTCACAAGCTGAAGGGTGGCAGAAAAAAGTGAATAAGCTTTCACAACAGTTGCCATTTTTGTTCTGAGCAGCAGTACCTCATCTTGTACTTGAGGGCTGTACCTTGGCAACATGAAAAGGCAAGCTTAAAAAAAAAAGCACATAGCCCAAAGCTGAGTATGTGTACACTGCAGCAAAAATTGTGCAAATCACAGGCTGCTACTGGGAAAAATCTAGGTGAACAGTCTGCCTTCCTCTGCCAGCTAGATCCATCATAAGAAAAAAAAACAAACCACCACCAAAAACCAAACACCATCACCCACACACCACATTATTAACTATGTTGTAGCACAAAGGATTAGACAAAAAAAAAAATTAAAAAACAAAACATCCATAAACCTCACAAACAAACTAAACACAAAACTCAAAAGCAACCTGTCCGGTGCTTATCAAATGCTTGGATTGCCTGGAATCTCACAAAAGGAGGGGAAATGGCAGTGTCCCACTTCTACACAATAGTAAAGAGGCTAATACCATCACCCAGGAAACATTTTCAGAGTAAAAATGGCCAGTATCTTCTATCTTCATTTGCTTATCAGGGTGCAACCAACCACAAACCATCCCCACTGAAGCTATGTGGTAGTACCTCTTCCTCCCTCCCATGAACCATTACAATAACAGTTCTATGTCCTGCTCGTGCCCACTCTGCAATCTTCAGTACTTAGACAAGTGAATTCAGGGAGCCTGAGAACTTCCAAGCAGTAATCAAGAAATGCATTTCTATTGCCAGTAGATTTTAAAATGTAGAAGTCCACAAATGAAGACAGGTTGTGGGGACAGGGAGTTCTATTTGCTCACAAAGAGATATATTTCACCCAAATTAAAACCCAAGCATTTCCAATGTGTTGTTTACAGAATTACTCGGCAAGATGCTCAGACTCAAGACAAGAAAAAAACTCCCATCTCCCACCTCCTGCAAATCCCTGAGGTATTATACAAAGGTAGTTAGCAACAGCATTTTCTCCTACAGACAACTTTATAGGGAGAAATATTTCTTAAAAGATAGGTGTATATATATTACACAGAAACTGTCTCTAAATATGCGCTGTTCTTATGCATAGGAAGCACCTACCTGGCTTCTGGATCCCAGAGGGATAGAACTACCTACTTGCAGCCCTGTATAAAAATCTCCTATTTTCGATCAGGAAGTAATTCAGATACATTTTTGGTTTTAGCTTTTTCTAACAGGTAGTCTTGCTGATCACAACAGAAAGTCAGGAAACCTGAATGCTAAAACACAGACTGAATGAAGAGTATCGGGACTAAGGCTACATTAAACAAAGACTCAATGCCATTCTGGACAGGCATCTTCCTTAAGAGATACTACCTTGATCTTCTATTAAAGCTAATGTCACACAGTTCTCCTCAGGTTGATTCTTGAATCATGGTTTGGCAATAAAATTTGTAACAGGTCCATAAAGATAAATTCCTCCTTTTAATATATTAAGCATTCTTATTTTAAAGTGGTAAGATTTACAGTCTGGCCAGCATTCCACAGCATCACAACACTTAGGAGTTCACATAGTTTACTGAACTCAATATGCATGTTTAATTTAGTCTGACAGTCTAAAGCAAGAAATAAAGCCAATACTTCACTCTAGAGGCCCGAACTCATTAGAATTCAGTTTTTCTGTGAAGGATTCTAATATACTTAACTCATCAGTTGGACACAACAGTAAATCTGCTCTAAAACATCTGGATTTTTGTGTTATTTATAAATCAATATTAAAAAACAAGATCCTTCTTCAGGTTGCCCTTTAGAGGTTTCTGCTTCTAGTTGTCTTTCTTCCTGACCGAAGTCAAAGGCATATTTTCTTTACAACCTTAATTCCCTGTTCTCTCACGCTCCCTTACCTCCAGTCTGTAGTGACTCATTACCTATTGCTACAGACACTCCCTTTATAAAAGCCTATAAAAACCTTTGCTTCGTTACACCAGTGAAACAGGAAAAAGGGTAATGACCAACTTACAAGCCCTGAGAACAAACTTCAGTCAGTCAGTACAATAATTTGCTACATTTTCTTGTATGTAGACAAAACTATATTCTTATGCGAGATTATCCTTTAAAATGAAGCAGCAGTTACAAGCTCTAAAATCTCGGATACTTTACAGTGTTATCTAAACTTTCTTATTTGTTCCTTGGATACTTGATAACTACTGAAAAAAATCTGAAAGAAGTGTATCTTAGGACCTTTGTTTTATAGTTGTTCTTTATGACCTTTGTCTGCAATTAAGTTCTAATGGAACTAAAATTAACTATGAAGTTTCTAACAGGCATATGATAAATATAATTCAAAAAACTGTTCACTTACATGAAAGTGATAATTAAAAAACAAATCTTCAGATCAGGGAAAATATGTTATAATATACTGCATTAATCATGATTCTACAATGAGCAGAAACAGCAATTTTATTTCAAGCAGTTAATCCAGTTTAACAGCATGGTATTTTTGTATTTGGTGCCTTTGTAAGATAAGAAATATTGCTGACAACCTTCCTGGTTATGCTTTTTTTTAATCCAACCATTTCAATGAAAGGTACAGAATAATGCTAAGAAGTAACAAGAAGGCTAGGAAACTTTCTAGAAAACCTGCTTATGCCATTGAACTAATTACAAAGTTAAATTTTGAATTTTTGAAGACATTGGCACAGACAGCAATAACTGGCACAGGCAAGATGATGTACACAAGGAAAGAAAACAAAAGTTCAAAAGTTGCTTTTGTGCGCAGGTAACAAGAACTAGAAGGAGAAACAAGGCATGAATTTATGTGTACCTCCTTAGAAAGTCAACAAAAAAAACAACCCACAACATACTTCAAAGGAAAAGAAATTACACACCAAAAATAGAGATAATTTTTATGCTTCTAAAACCACTCCCATTAGAAAATGAAATTTGAATCATTTGTTTTCACTAACCAATTCTTAAGAAATTAAAACTGTGGAAAAAAAATCCTAGGCATCCGTTTGAGTAGCCTTCATTTTAGTCAATAGTTTAAAAAGTGAAACATTAAAGTGAAAACCAGGACAGAAACTAAGAATAATTTACTGTTTTCTCTAACTCTGTGGCTTGAGATCAGCTGGGACAAATACATGCAAATCACAGAATCAACAATTTCTGGTCTGCGTCCTGCTGAGACAGGAGCAGGAGCTTGGATTCGCGGCATTTGGTGGATGCCTCACTAAGCTAATTCACCCCCCCAGATCTCTACATGATTCAGAAGTCTGTCCACATGCCACCTATGGCACTCACGCCATCAATTACTGACCCCAACAAAAATGTTCACTTCAGAGAATCCTACAACAAAAGTGACTTTCTGGGTATGCAGCAAGTTTAGGGGATGCATGAAAAATACCAGAAGTCCTGAGAATTTTCATACACAGGAATTAAAAAAGGGTATGGCCAAAAGCGACCATTAGATCACCTAAGCTAACATGTAAGCTATTGTCATAGGATATACACAAGCCTGCGTACAGATGGCCAGTCTTGATCTGCAATTATCAGAAGAGAGAAAAGCCACTTTTACCTTTACTAGTAAATTCTAACGATTACCCACCACTTAACCTCAATTAGGCACAAAGTATTACACTATACCACTGTACCCAAGAGAGTAAAAGGAAGGCATCAAAGTAGTCCACAATTGCCTGTAATGACAGTTTTGCATTTGATACGGCAGCTCTATGCTTTAAAAAAAAAAAAAAAAAAAAAAAAAAAAAAAAAATTCAGTTATCTTTCCTGTGCTGTTTAAAAAAAACCCCAACCAACACACACTACAGTTTCATACTACTATTGAAGAGTACAAAGTGTTTCTCGTTTCTCAAGATTAAGAAAAATCACTAGTCCACAAATATTTACACTATAAACCTTCTGCATGTACCTAAAAAGACAGAGAAGGTACCAGGAACTGAAAAAGCAGAGGAAAAAAGAATTAAGGGTAATATAAAACACTTAACATGAGGATTAAAGTGAAGATAGACCATTTATGTCCAGAATTCTCAACTTACTTCAGCACCTTTAGAGTTGTCACAAATAAAGGTTTCCCCATATGGAGAGATGATGGGTGGCTTTTCTTCTGTGAAAGTTTCTTAAAGCAAAAAAATAAATAAATACAGTCATACAGTGCAATGCTCTACTAAAGTACTAATAAAATCAACAAGGGACACAGATTTTTTTGCTTGATTTCTCTGTCCTCCTCAGAAAAAATTTTGAAGAACAAGAAACAATTTTGCATTTCTGAACACCAGACACTTTCCTCCCCCCTCAGACACTACTACTATTACTACATAATTTGGATATAACTTGCACACAGGCATTTTCTTCTTTCCTACCCTGCATAAAGTTAAAAAAACCCAAAACATTTTATTCCATCCTCTTAGGAGCAATAGCTCCAAAGCGTCCTTTATTCTGACTTAAAAAAAAAAAAACCAAAAAAAACCCCAAACAAACAAAAAAAACACCACAAAAACTCATTTGTGCACAATCTTCACTTTGCCACCAAGTATTTGCATGAAATTAATATGCATAACTTCAAACAAGACATACCTCTAAAATATGAAAGAACTTTTGTTTACAACTGACTGCACAAGACGATAGACTCTTCCAGTAAACCATTTAATACAATTAATTTCCTGTTATTTCCTGGAGCTATGAGCATTGACTTAACAAATTAAGCAGCATTAGTCAGGAATACGCTCCTTGCATCTTTTAAGAAAAAGCTAATTCTGCTTAAAAAAATCTGGATCGAATCTTAAACTCAAAATACTGTAGTCTAATAAGTATATTAAAATAAATGAGGTTTAAAGACTGGAGTTTATAATTTTCATTTTATTAGTTCACAAACAAAAACTAAGTAAAAAAACAGAAGTGGTTAAATGCTCTGTTATTATATACATCACTTCTTCCAGACACCTAATATTTCTTAAGATAAGCAAGTCAATACTCATTTTAGACAACTTCTGGTCTGAGGTTTCTTTTTCCTCAATATTCAAGATTAAATATCAGCGTGCTTAACTCACTGTTTTGTGAAATTTGCCTCCCAGTGTAAGAAATATTTACAAGATCCACATTTCTTCTTTTCTGAAGGGAACTTGAACAAAACAAAGCACAAAATGAAAACATTAAGTGAAATTTCCCAGAAATGGAGCAAAAACATCTTATGCAGTTAAACTATTAACATTATAGAAATATAGAATAGTCAATTTGAAGTCTTGGGAAAATTTCTGATTTAATTTAAAAGTTACCCAACAACGTGTTTTCCTCCCTTTATGACACTAAATACTTCCCTAATCCTAGACCACATCTTGAGTTTGTTTTTTTTGTTTTGTTTTGAATTGATTCTATGATACATTTAGATTGCTGGGAGGCATGGAGATCACCCACTCTTCCCCCATCCTTTACCTTTCCTTCTCCTTCACACTGATTACCAAGGACAATATTTAAAGAAGGATGTAATATGAAAGTCTAATTTAACATTAAGCTCAAAGGGAGCCTGGGCATGGGAATCCAGACAAAACATGCTCTTAACCGCTAAAAAAAATTGCTGTAAAGTTTTGATTTCCTCTGGTGAATTTTTTTCCCAGAAAGTTTTCAATCTGAGACATAAACAGCATTGCATGGCAGCTGCCTGTGACTACCACTGCACATTTTGTAGATAGGTAAGAATGTATCCTCATACACAACAGAAAAATTATTTTATTACTGGCTTTGTGCTGGCCTTTAAGTTTTTCAGCAATTTCATGTATAGTGGCACTCATCATGCTGCTAAAGATCACATTTTTTTTTAATTATTATTATTGATATTTCAGGCTGAGACAGAAGCTTTAGAATAACAACACAGGAACAAATGTTTGAATTCGTACATTTCTAACCCATCTTCACTACTCTAGCAGTCTGTGTTAGAGCTGTTTTCAGCCACACTCTGATTTCTCCTGTTAACATGAATAATTAGTAATTTTTCCTCTTAATTTCATTTTCTCTGCTTGAAATAACAGTGATGCAGATCCTCATGCCTCCTTATAGAATATTCTGATAAATGCCATACAAGATCCTTGAAGTTTTCCTAACAGTTTGCAGGTCCTCCATCCTTCAAAGCCAAAGATAAGTATGTTTTACTAAAGATATCAATATTCCTAATTTTTGTTTCCCCACTTCCCCACTTGACATATTGAGAAATTTTATTCTTTTAAGATCAGCTATATTCAAACCTTTAGAAATACTGTCCCATGAAGTCCAAATTGAATTACTCCATATTACAGGCTGATGTTTCTTTATGACAGAAGACATACATTTATGAACCACTGTTTTGTATCATTTTTAACCCATGCCTAAATCTGCCCCAAACAAATTATTAAATTCAAGACAGAAGCCACACCTTACAAAGTTACTTGACACTTCAAATGTTATGCAGGTTATATCAATTAAGTTCCTCAAGGATATTATGTAAAATCCTAGTTTTAGAAAACACAGGGTGAGTTTGGCCAGTGAAGGTGGGTCATGGCCTAGCTCCCATACATAACTATATTGTATAATTACAATATATATTGTAATATATAATTACAAAAAATACAGAGCAAGTACTTTTAAAGTCTGTGTTTCTTCATGTATTTTACTAGAATTCATGCAGTTACATCTTCTGAACCTACATTAGCAAACTAACTTCATGCATTTGTACTAACCTAATTTTAAAGAACCTGGTATGCTTACCAAAAAAACCAACAACAACAACAACAACAAAAAAACAACAACAACAACAACAAAAAAACAAAACAACCCCAACAAAAAAAAAAAACAAACACCTTTTTCAACACAGACCAGATTTTCTATTGTTAGGTTGAGTTTTTTTAAGGACATTAATAGGATTAAAATAAATTAGAGATACAGAGATGCAGCTTTGACTCAAGGAGCTTTTAAAATTATGGTTTTCTTCCTTAGGTAAAACAGTGAGTCATTGGCTTAATTTCAGGGTGGATGGATTTAAAAGTGGGTAATAGTAATGGCAATGAGTGAAGACAAATTCACCAGGAAATGAAAAATAACAAATGAGCTTACAAAGACCTGCATTTTTTTAATTCATATATTTTTCAGGACTTGTGTATTTCTTTTTTTAATCAGGTACCCACATGTATGCATACACGGCAAGAAAATCTGCTAGTAAGCAAACTATAGTCTTTTTTTCCAGCAGTCAAAAATAAAACCTTTTTATCATTTTCAGAAAAAAAGAAATTCTAACTTATGTCAGGCAAAAAACTATCTCAAGACAAAAAATGAATGAAACAAGTTTACTTTGAATATCTGCTTGAAAGATTATGTATAACAAACAACTTACAGTGCAAGCTATAAAATGATAATAATTTTCAATGCTCAATAGAATAGTTACCTAGTTATTATACAAATTGAATACCTGGATTAAAAGACAGAAAAATACTGAAGACTTCTTTGGGGGCAAGTAAGATTTAAAAAAACAAACAAAAAACCCCACCAACTTATAACTACACCAATCTATGGCTTCCCTTAACCATTTCCAAATTTAGTACCTCTTCAGATGAATCATCATCTTTATTTTGTTCTTTAAAGGCAGGCTAGTGCAAGCAGTCTGCCAATCACAAAATGTGCCAATTTCACAAAGATATAATAATAATATCAATTAAGTTATCACTTTGTTACAACTGTGGAGATTAAGACACACTATTTTCATACATTAAGAGGTACCGGATGCGGCTCAGGCTGCATAGTCTTGCCCACCACCCTTTCCTTATGCATAAACAGGATGAAAGGGTGTGATGAGGCAGCAACTAGTCTTGCTAAAGGCTGAGAGACTGGAAAGGTGAGAGCTTCACACTGGGCTGAGCTGAGCTGTTTTATTCGATATACTCCTGTCACCTCGCAAATAAAGTGAGAGAGGTCAGTGCAAGCTGTCAGTGCTTCAGCCTTTACTGGCATTCATCTGCTGAGTGTTTTAAATGAATGAAGCTTTTGTTTTCAAATGCCTTCAAAACATGTTTTCTTTTCTATCTCAAAACCTAACACTCCCATAACGCAAACACATCAAAAGCACTCCAGCATGCTGTGTTAGAGCTTTGGGGTTCACAGACTGCTTGCAGTGGTAAATTAGCGGTGAGGCTTGACCATAGGAAACAAGAGGGAGCAGCTTCTCCTTCCTAAAAAAATTGCTTTGTGTGACAGAACACAGAGCAGAGAGTAACAGTAGCCCCGGCTTGGCCTTCTCATTAGCAATCTTGACCACTTACATGTTAAGAAATGGAGTCTAAAGAATATCGGCACCAAAAGAAGAAGTTTCAGCCATAGGATCTGCCAGCTGCAGAAAATGAATAGTGCCTGCTCAGGCCAAGCACCATTATCTATTTATTTCCATTCTCCTCCAAACACATTTCCCACAACTACTTTTGGTCTATTTCTTCTTCTTTCTCTTAATAAAGAATCAGAGCAAACCCACTGCTGAACAATATAAGTGTCATGGTTTAACCCCAGCCAGCAACTGAACGCCACACAGCCGCTCACTCGCACCCCTCCCTGCCCAGTGGGATGGGGGAGAAAATTGGGAAAAGTAGTAAAACTCGCGGGTTGAGATAAGAATGGTTTAATAGAACAGAAAAGAAGAAACTAATAATGAAAATGATAACACTAATAAAATAGCAACAGTAATAATAAAAGGATTGGAATATACAAATGATGCGCAGGGCAATTGCTCATCACCTGCCAACCAACGCCCAGTTAGTCCCTGAACAGCGATCCCCCGCCCCCACTCCCCCCAGTTTACATACTAGATGTGACGTCACACAGTATGGAATACCCCTTTGGCCAGTTTGGGTCAGCTGCCCTGGCTGTGTCCCCTCCCAACTTCTTGTGCCCCTCCAGCCTTCTTGCTGGCTGGGCATCAGAAGCTGAAAAATCCTTGATTTTAGACTAAACACTACTGAGCAACAACTGAAAACGTCAGTGTGTTACCAACATTCTTCTGATACTGAACTCAAAACATAGCACTGGACCAGCTACTAGGAAGACAATTAACTCTCTCCCAGCTGAAACCAGGACAACAAGTAACAAAGTTGGGGGATATGAAAAGATCTAAAAGTATATAAAGTTCGTCAGCCTGAAATTTTATCTGTGTAGCATTCCGTACAACAAACAGGTCTACCATGTTATAAATCTTCTTAAACTTTTTCTTTGAACAAATTGCTGCTCTGAATGATGTAACACTAGCTATTTCACCCAAGAGTGACTGCTAAATGACATGATCCACAGCCTCTAAAACTATCTCTACACTTACTATCTTTAATCTTGTGCTAAAGGCATGTCAGTGGCTATCTCCATTCATTGCATTACCTTCGCTATTCAGTCTTACAAAAGCCTCAGTTTTTCACTCATGTCTATATGGAAGAAGTCACTTAAACCAAAAGTATCAAGAGATACCATGAAACTTCCAATCCACTGTGTTTAACCCTTTCTTCTGTTCCACAACATGACTGGGGAACCTTATGAAAATTTTAAGACTTCTCACTTAAATATAGGATGCAGGGTCTCAGAAAGAGTGACTACTTTGTCTAATAAAGATGTTTTGGATGTGGATTATTTTAGAAGATTATTTGGAATCCCCTTAATT
This sequence comes from Astur gentilis, assembly GCF_929443795.1. NCBI lineage: Eukaryota > Metazoa > Chordata > Aves > Accipitriformes > Accipitridae > Astur > Astur gentilis. Next base: position 23,979,892 of record NC_064882.1, on the reverse strand, counting down.
CCAGTGCTTTTAAACTTTTGAGTGACCTTTACTAATTCTGTGCCAACAGAGCTCATAATGTTATAAGAAGGAAAAGTCTAGCTGACGAGAATCTAGCATAACTACACATCACTTCCAATACTGATCAACCAAAAACTCTGCTAAAAACTGCACAATAACCCCACTATCAAGAACACTGTGTAATTGTTCCTTTTTTTTCTTTTTTTTTTTAATTCTGCACCCCTCAGTACTACAGTGATGCCACATATACTTCCAAGAAGAAGAAAACCCAAACATTTCCAACTTCTAAAACGCTATGGTGTCTTACCAGCTGACAGCATGTTTTCATTAGAGGCAAAAGCCAGGAGCACAAGTGAGGCACAGGGAAAACAGATATAATTATGAGTAATAAAAAGTGACATGGTCACAGCACTAGTAAGAGCCACAAGGAAGTCCACTGTATGAACTTTTCGTGCAAGAAGGCACATAGGAGACCATGAGAAAAGCATTTCCTTACATAAAAATTTAATGACTAATATCCATGAGCAACTAGAAGGAAATGTTGCATTTCCCAGAAGATTTCAGCAGGATTTCTCTGCCTCTATGGTAAAGCCTTCATACTATGTAATAAGGATAAAACCAGCATCTATCAATAAAAGTCAGTTGAGAGTGTTTGTCTACGCAATTCTGTAAGACAGACACTATCTTTCCTGAGGTTAAAGATGCTGCAAACTGCCATTTTAGAGTTCTGTATTAATTCTTTGCCTATAAAAAAATAACCAGCAAGGTTATCAAGAATGTTTCTATGAAGTTTAAGTTCTGTTTTGAAGTTCTGGTTTAGCCTTGATCTTCCTCAGACAAACTGCTACTTGTCCTTCAGGACTTCCCTATTGTTATAAATGGAGCATAAAAATGAAGAAAAGCTGGAGCTCAGAAATTAAAATGGTGGGTAATGAAGTTAGTGACACAGTCGCATATCAATCACTAATAGATTGGGATTTGGAAGATTTACTTTAATGGTGGTAAGACTACAAATATAGCATATTCTCTCTACTGGATGATTGTTTCTCAAAAGACATTAACAGTACTCTTTTAGTAGCTAGTTATTGTTATCTTTTAGGATGAAATTCCCATTTCAGCTCAGCAGGAATAGCTTTATTATATGAAGTAGGGATAATCACTCCACAAAAGTTAATGTAAACCCCACCAAAAAAGTTTATACTTAAGTTTAAATAAGCACAATTTTTTTGTGATTTAGAAGGCACTGATGAAACATTTTTTAAGGGACACAAAAATCTCTTAATTTTTGCAAAGAATCTTTGCCTCTCCATCTGTTCTATCAAACAATATTGTATTACAACATTTAATATTGGCTTCTTTTGATAATCTAAAAGAAACTTATAAATGCTGGGAAAACTGCATTTAGGGCATGTATAAACTCGCCAATGATGTTTCTAACTGCTGAGATACACAGATGAAAAAGACAAGATAAACACAAAGCATTCTCAGACATGTCGCTTCCAGGGATAGCTAGTGGTTTAAGAAAAAAAAAAAAGAAAATTGACTAAAAAAAGTGCAACCTAATGATTTGGATATGACTACACCGACAAAACTTTGCATATGCTTTTGCATGAGTTTTTCTTCTCTGTTTCAGACACTTAACCAGCATGGCAAGTAAAAGCTTATAGTTAGAAACCAAAAATATCACAAATTAATCTGTGGGGAGATATTCTTGCTTTACACAGATATTGTGATCAACTGCACATTCGGTGCCTATTATTTTTAACATTCAAACAATATTACTTTTATTAAGATAGGCCTGGAGTTAAGTTCTAACATCAGACCTTTTCCTCTATATTCCATCATATTTTTGCAAGACAAGCTACAACTAATACTAATTCAAGACAATAAGTGCTACTCACCAATTTGTGGATTCAAATTATGAACTCGACCATTTTGAAGGCAGAAAAAACCACACCAACATCACATGAATATTTTGAAACAAATTCAAACTCTCCTATGCAATTTATCATACCAAACTTTATTGGACACTATCCAATACTATCCTTACCAATGATGCAGAGAACTATCCTCACAAAGATTCTGTAATTCTGAAAACCTGCCACATCCAATTTTATTTTTTTTCTTTCCCTTTTTCCACTTCTTTTTTCCTGCTGGAATGCCTCAAAAATATTTTTATACTACAAGCATCATTAGAAGCTAAGGTTTTGTTATTGTGAGAAACCAGCAAAAGCCAACACCTAACGCAGCAAACTGATTGCATGCATTCTCTGAGTTAACAGTTAAACTACAACCAGTTTAGAAATTAATCTAAGAGCCATCCTGAAGAAAGTCCTTGCTTTAGACCCACAGTATAACGTAATTTCCTCCTCCGCAAAATATCCTATTCTAATTTTAAACAAAAATGTACATATTTATATTTACATATAAATTTTATGTGCTTTAAGGGTAAGATTTAAGTCTCATGTAATCATCTTGTTATGCCTATGTGTGCAATCATATCAGATATATCCTGCTTTGTTTACAGGGTGGCTACAGCATACAATGCACAAAACGGACAAGAAGGATTTTCTAAGTTTTGCCTCACTTTTTAGATAAAACTACATTAATATGTGTAGGTATAGAAAACTTCCTAGATCTTTCTTGTAAGTTACATATATAAAATAATAAAATTGTATTTTCCAGGAAGAGTTTCTCTTGAAAGGTAGATAAAACCCGAATACTTGTGTTTCACAATAATTGTTGTCTCATCATAAAAAAAGATTTTTATAATTAAGGGTGAATTTTTAGCCTTGTTGAAATCATCATTTTGTCACCATTTTCCTGTGATGAATCAGAATTTCATCAGAAACACTAGAGCTAAGGTCTAATTAATATCATTAGCAACGTTTTAGTTTGGAATAGATTCAACAGCTTTTTCTGTTACTTTTCAATCTTGGTTTTGTAACACTTGTGCATTTTCATTCTTCCCCATCTTAACAGCATACAGATTAAGTTTAAAAAATGCTTGATATAGTTGTTTTTAACAAGGGTTATATCTAAAGCAATAAAGATTCCTTTATTTGAAAATATGTAGACACAGAGATGATCGGGGAAGTTATAAGGAAACACTATTCGAAAATTTCCTTTTATACTCTCATTTGCGCTTTTAATTTGTATTGAACCTTAATCCTCCTTCAGTTAATTTGGCAACATTCATACCAGATCCAGTGTATTTACAGCACATATTAAAAAAATCCACAAAAAATTACATAAAAAACCAGTGAGAAACCCCAAACCTAATTTCTACAATGATAGTGATTCTTCATCAGAAAGAAACAGCAGTTACCTTGATGAAGCTTGAACTTTACTTGATTCAGGAATTTCTGGTACAGGTCGATGCCTTAATATAAAAGACCGGCTTGCTCTTGGAAATACTTTCATGCAGTTTTGCGTGTAAGAATAATATAAGTCATTGTCTATCATTTCTCCTTTAAACTTAAAGAATGGAGAATTTGGCTCACTATCAGATAAATCATCCTCAACTGCAAACATCAGATGCTTGTTTTCATTGTATTTTGTCTCACATGAACAAGCAAATGAAGAAGGAGGATCATGAAATGCCAAACAGCAAGCCAAGTGCTCATCAGCTTGGTATGCAGCAGCTTCTTCCAGTGATGTATCTGGCTGAGTATTCATCTTAATACTTCCACTTGGATTGACAGCTTTTAGTATGCTGTCTGAATTCTGGTATAGACTAGAAAAATCCAAATCTGTAAAGCTATCATCATTTGCCTCCGATAAGTTTTGCTCTGCAAGTTCAAATCTTTCTTTATCAATGTAAGCTTTATTAAGTTGTTCTGACAATGTTGCAGGTATCAAGCTAGTCTCATCTACACTGGAATTGCTTATTGGAGACTCCCGATCCGAGGACAAACATTGCTTCTCTTCCAAACCTTTCAAGTCTTTGAATTTTAGATTTTCACGGAAAAGAGAATTTCCTTGCATTTTTGAAAGAGTGGTGTCTAATTGCTTAAGAATCCTTCTGCGGTGCCCTGTAGGCAACACTCCCATTTGCTGAAGCACGCTGTTATTTATTCCCACGCAATCTGTCACAATGTTATAGCCGTATTCTTGAAAGTTAGGAAGATACTGCCCCAAGTTAATGTTGACCAAGAATTCTTCAATATCAGTGTCATTGCCTGTGGATGACATGATGGCAGCTTCATTCCGAATATTGCCCACGCACAGTCATGTAGAAATATAGTCAGGATGTGTGCGTATTCACTAGCAACAAAGCTCTCTAAATTTGGTGTCAGCCAACCTATGGAGAATATGTTTCTTCAAGACACTTCTTCAAGTTTCTTCAGTTCCCACGGATTTATTTTAAAGACTGCAAACCTATGGAAAAGAAAAAGGCCATTAAAAAAAAAATTCCCAGCTGAATTCACATTAATCTTGGATAAAATTTCAAAAGGCTCCCTGTGATTTCTACAGTAACATTTTTAAATTGCTTATATATGAAAATTTCAAGGAGGGTAAACAGCATAACCTCTCCATCCTTTTATCTTTCCATCCTTTTATCTCAGCCTGTATAAAGAGAATAGAGAAATCAGTCTTAGCACAAGGAATACAGTCTGGAAACATATAAACCTAGTAGTTACGTTAAAATGAACAGCTAAGAGATGAACCACTTATCTACATACACACTCTCTTATTACACAGTACTTGGATATAAGAGGCATAAAAAGTGATCTAAGATGAGAGCTGGCACCCAAAGCTTTCCTATTCCCACGCTAGCACCAGTTAACTACAGCATAGGGCTTCTACTTCCTTATGTTCTGAGCTTTAAACTCTTTTTGGCACAGAAACACACTTTCAATGGGAAAAAGGAAAAATTACTGGCTAGAACATTCTATGTGAAATGCGGGTTCAAGCCCTCTTCTATTGAGAATCCAACTGAACAAGTACCATAACAAAAAAAATACTTTACAAAGGTAGAATCACTGGGGGGGCGAGGGCTTTAACTGTTTAAATAACCACAGTCAGAAAGCTATGGAGGTGATCAAGATATATCTTGCAGATCAGGCCCTTCAAAGAACTGTCACGAGGGGAAACAGGTAACTACTAGCTTTTCAACTCTGTCAAGGAAGCATTTTTCCCTTGGCTACAAACAGTAGCCGAGGCATAACCCCATAGACAAGTTCTTGCCTCCATGCTAGGGATATTTGATATCTCAAGTGCCCATGACAGTTTTGCCTCAGTATTTTCCAACTCAGCTCTTGCACTCTCCAGATTCCACCTGAGTTCTTCTTTCATGTGCCATATCCAAATTCACGATTTACAGAATCTAAAGCAGACAGAGAACCTACCATTCTGAAGGTGGTTGAGACAGCCTGAAATCACATCTCTTTAAAGAAGGTTTCAGATCAACAGCAGTCAACAGGTTTTTTCACCTCCCTCTTCCTGTATAAAGAGTAAATTGGCCTTAGGGAAACCTGCTGACTGTAGCAGCTGTCCTGGCGTGCAGGTACTAGCCTTAAGCAGCCTGGAAAAGAAAGAACAACTTCAGTAGAATGGAGTAAGACTTAAGTAGCAATTAGAAAGAAAAGAAATCATATGCCCAGAATACATCCATGGTAGTAGGTATTGATACCTTATTCTTCCAAGTATTTCCTGACAAAAAGGGCACTACTTATGATCTAGAATTGAAGCTTAAAAGATTGCCTACTTTTGTACTGTATCAATTCCTCCAATAAAGGGTAAAACCTCTTCCTGTAAGATTTCCCCAATGTCTTTCGAATAACTAAGTTATTATTCAGAAACGCAGTCATAAATAAATCTTTACACCGTACCTCATTCCCCAAAGCCACATACAAATAAATATAAGTTTAAAATCCTGTACTGAATGGAGCACAACTGTTATCACTGCTACTGGCAATTGCACTTTATTATGATTATGAAATAAATTATTAAATCACTAACTCTATCACTAGAAGTCTTTTCTTGCAAAATTTTGTGAATAACTATTACTCCCACACTTGCAAAAAGTGGTAATTGAAATCAGGTAAAAAACAAACCTCTTCATACTTATACCATACATATATATATATATATAATGTGACATAATAAGAAGAAAAAAAGATTATTAACAAAGCCACATTTTTCTGGGAGACATAAAAATCAATGCAGCACACTTACTATAAATGTTCTATTATTTAAAATACGTCTTTGGATTTTTACTAATCTCTTTAACTTCATTTTGGGGGCAGTAGTTTTTATCAGCTTTGATCACTGTCCACAAGTCTGAGAAGCATCTTATTATCCTGAATATGAAATTCATACAATTAAAACTTTTTACAGTGATAACTCTATAGGCCAATCAGATACCAACCTCTCAAGAGAGATGAAGTTTGTTAGGGAGTTAACCCTCACTAAAAGATTCCTAAGTCATTTAAATTCAAAAAGCCTTGCATTGAGCTAAACTGATTAACAATCAGCTTTTAGATTTAACTTTGTCCTTTCCCAACCTGTGTACTTATCTAAACACTCATCGTTCCTTTAAAAATTTCAGACATCAACATTTCCTCAAGCTTTTCATGTAAGCCTCTAGCCACAAAAGATAAAATTCAACAGTATGGCCTCCACCCATCTCTAAACGCTGAAAAATACAAATATAAATACATAGTCTCTTAAGAAGTTGAATATATATTCTGAGTATAGAATGAGAAATAATTAGTACAGAAACTACTAAAGTGAGCAAAAAGTATCAGGCAGGCACTGTTTGTGCCAGAGAATAGTCTTTCATGTACCCATTAATGGAGAAAAAAAAAAAGGGGGGCAAAAAAAAAAGCAAAAAAACCCCACTACCACATGTTCAAGTGTTTAAAACTCCTACAAGGTTAGCATATCAGTCTAAGCATTTTAAAGTTGGAGTTGCAATTGGTTATCTCAGCCACTTCCACCTTCCTTGGCAGTTCTGGGTTTCATGGTAGTGTTTGGGTATTTTTTTTCCCCTGAGGTGTTAGTATTTATTTTCAGACAGTATCATTTTCTCAATCCCTCCACCTTCAGCAGTAACAAAAAAGACACTTAGGAAAGTAGCTTTTAGTTATATATTCATAAATAAATATATATTTTTATATAAGCATATATATATTTATGCCCCCACACACTCTTTTCAGTATCTAAATACTGTTTTTTCTACATGCGGTAACTTGCCTACACCTTCTTCTGGAACACCTCCAGTGTTGTTACTTCAAGAACTCAAATAGCCATGTATTATCAGTTATTTGGATCCCAACCCATCTCTGTATAAACTACACAACAATGCAGAGGATTACCTAGCACAGAACAAACTTTGTTTCCAAATTTGCAAGAACCATTACTTTTTGCAGTGTACTTTATAAACGAAACATGCAGTAGACTGAGAAAGGAAGAAACTGCCTGCCGAGAAGGCAGTTTGACCACAAAATGCCAACACTGCTAGAAGCTGAAGCCCAAGCCATTTTCTGTTTCTATACTGTCTGGGTTTCAGCTGGGATAGAAACTGTCAATGCATCCATCAAGATTATAAAGACATGTTATAGGTCTGGCCTAGCTATACAGCTGGTTAGATACCAGTAAGTTCACAGTCACACCTATTTTGTGGATCTTGAGCAAAGGGTTATACTGACACCTGTTTTAGTTTGACTACTTAGCCAAAGATTCAAGTAAGAAACAGCTAAACAAATCTACACACACTCATGAATGTTTGCATCGCAGGCTAGAAGAGAAACACTGAATAGTTTCTTACAAATGCTTAAGTTCAAGAACCATACAGAAAAGCAGAACTCAAGGACCACCTTATCCAGTATATTAACCTATTTCAATGTAATTAATATCAATTAAAAAATAATTTAATCTCCTCCGTAGCTTTAATTGCCGAATAAGTCATAACAAACCCTAAGGAATGTTTGTACAGCATCGGGTATGTGGTGTGTACATATATATGATATATACACATTTATATGCATACATTGATTTTCATATCCATATTTGTACCACAACAAGTTTCAGTAAACAATAGTCTTCAACATTAGTGCACATGGCTGCATACATCCTGCAAAACAAAACTTTTCCTCTCAGCAGCAAGGCAAAATAGATTTTTCCTACAGTTTTTGATAGAAATAAATATCAAAAAAAGAAAAAAAAAACACACAAGGGGAATTTGGCCTTGCTTAAATAAAACTGATTCTTGCTGTACTATCACATTCTCCAATATAGAATAACTAAGGCAAAAGTCATCATTTAACATGGTTACTAAAACCAGGAAAATGTTGTAGCGTTTATACAAAAAATCAAGCTTCTTGGAAGACACTTGAGCATTCAATTTTATAGAAATGAGGGTAAAACATCTAAATTGCTACATGGAAAAAACAATACAAAGGAAACCATCTGGGCTTTTTTTCCAAGAAAATATGTTTTGGCAGGACACGAATTGCAATTTGTGTTGCATACCCCAAGCCTTATATGGGATCATCCAAGTTTCTTTCACAGAAGATGATGTTTCTCACACTTCAAACTGATTTTCATGTTCTGTCTTTTCCAATCTTATGGAAGGGGCTTAGACAAGGAGATACAACAACTCAGAGTGGCATAACAGTTCTTTTTGTTTTACTAAAAGTGACACTGAAATAGAACCAATGAAAAATGACAACACTGGCACAGAAAAACATACGTAACTTTCAGGACCTTTCCTCCCATGGAGGATAAGTACCTGCATCTAACATTCTGAAAACTGTGTATCAGTTGATTCTATGATTCTTCCATTCTATGATTTTTCAAGTTGAAAAGTCTTCAGGACAACACTGATTGGAAGATAGACAAACCTATGTTGAAGCAAGCAAGCAATGCAACTTTTAATAATGAAATGAGCAAGCAGTAAGATATAGCTGAATATAGAAATGCTCAAGTGAGACTTTTTTTTTTTTCATTTTTAAGATCACTACAGCTACTAGCCTGAAGAAAGCGTCAAACCTTCAGAAGTGCATGGCAAGATAATCACACTTTAAGCAATCAGTTCAACAAATACAAGCAAGTTCAGGCTTGCTTCCAGCTTCTGCTAAACCATGTACTAGATTAAGATCCAAACAAAGAGGTAAAAAAACCAAAACAAAAAAAAAAACCAAAAAACAGTACAACAGGACTTCCCACGGTGCAGAATGAAATCTGCCAGTGGTGAATTTAATCTTCCCAGTGTACTTAACTGCATACAAACTGACAAGATTAACGGGCCTAGAAAACGTTGTAGATCATTAAAGATCTTTCAAAAAATGTACATAATGCAATCTGTGTACTGACTGCATGCTAAAAAAAAAAAAAGAAAAAAAGAAAAAAAAAGTCTCAAAAGACCTTTGTAAAGTGGTTACTTAATTCATTAACATTTGGGTCAACCAAGAGCAAGATAACCGATTGCAACAATTCTGATAGAACTGTTCCCCTTCCAAATGCAAGGAAGTTACTAAGTGTAGTTCAGCGCAGGGGTAATTACGAAATACCTTTAATCACATCCTCTGTTAAAATGTTTCTCTGTTTTTTTTATTTCAGAACAGTTCTCTTTCAGAGAAAATTTCAGCCACCTTCGCTATCTTGGAGTCAAACCTCATACTGCGAGAAATTCCAGTGGAACAACTTGCAGAGTCTCCAGAGTTATGAGCTGCATAGCACGAATAAGCAAGCTAAAGGTGGAATTGGTTGAGTACACTTTAGCAAGTTGCTGTGGCAACACTCGGGTGCTGTCTCATTTACTTTGTCTTTTCCGTCTAGGACATCCTAGTGGCTCTTTGAGTTTCTCAAAATGAACTTCATGCGTTTTCTGATAAAATTTCCAGAAATATACTGGCAGCTAACAAGAAGTCTGTTTGTGTCTAACTTCAGAGAAACAACTCACAGAGTAAACAAACAGGCAAGAGTAAACCACTGCTCCTTAGTATGACATTTACGTACAGACCGTTAAAATAATGTAAGCTAAAAAGAAAACAGGAGGGAAAAAAAATAAATACACGCCTTATTTTCTACCTGCCTACAAGCTATTTCTTGTCAGATTCCAACTTCGGTATCTGACACTTATCTGAGGCATGCCCTGTACCGAACCACTCGGCCTCGCCCCTGAACTCGCCGGCAACTTCAAAGCTGCTCTCCGGCAGGGCGGTTTTCGCCGCCGCAGCGGTGCCGCCGGCGGGACCGGGACCGGCACCGGGACCGGGACCTCCAGCATCCCAGCAGCGGCCCGCAGAGAAGCTCCGTGCCGCCAGCGGCCCGGCCCGGCCCGGTCCTGCCCGGCCCGGGGCGCAGGCCGCCGCGCACAGGGCAGCAGGCGGGGCAGTCCTTGCCCTCCACCTCGCAAACTCCGCAGCCCGCCGAGGTTGGCTTACCTCTGGCAAAAAGCAGCGGGGGAGGGGGGCAGAGGTAAGGAAGAGCGGGACTTTAGATCGCTTCAGCCTTCTTTTCTCTCTCCGGCTCTCCGCTCGCTCGCTTTCTTGCTTGCTTTCTCTTTCTTTCCTTCCTTCCTGCCCCCACACCCCACCCCCGCGCTGCTCCCCGGCAAGCCGCAAGCCGCGCCCGCGGCGCGGAGCTCGCTCGCCCGCTCGCTCCCTCCTTCCTTCCCTCCCTCCTTCCTTCCCTCCCTCCTGCGCTCCCGCAGAAGGCGGCCGCACCTAGGCGCGGGCGGGGAGCGCCTGCCGCTCCGCACCCGGGCCGCCGGGGCGGGCGCTCAGGGCGTGCTCGCCGGGCAGCATATTTCTTGAGGAGTCAGGAGGAAGCCCGCTGGCAGCCGCGGGCTTCGGCTCTGGGAGCTCCTGCTGGCCCAGCCCATGGCTTCACAGCCGCCCGCGTCCCCCCGGCCGGCAGCCGGGGCTGGGGTGGCGACGGGGCTCCCTCCCTCTCCCTCCGAGGCAGCCGGCAGCCCGGCCGGCGAGCAAAGGGCTTCTTCCCGCCATCACCTCCGGCAGCACACGGAGCCACGCTCAGGGCGGGCGCTGCAGGTGCGAGGGAGCAGTATTGCCCTACGGTCGCGGCACAGCTGTTGCGTGATCACTTGCTTTAAATAAGTAAATCGATCAATCAAATCGCTAAACGCTCAGTAATGCACATAACTTCCCCACTTCTAGGAACTCGCCCACATTTGTGAATTACTGTCGCCCAGCTGAAACTAGCTTTTTGTTACACAAAACGAGACTGAAAAGTACCTTCATACGCTCCATCGGTGCACATACTTCCTCTTGATGTTCTGATTTTTTCTGATCAAGAATGGACCAGGAGGCTCACACTGTTATAGCTGAAATCTGAGGTCTGCCACTCTGTTGAAGCAGAAAAGAAGCAAAGATTTTACTGAGAAACAGAGGCCAGTAATTAAAGTGCTCTTTTAGGAGCAAGTAAACCTGGGTTCTTTTTCCTGCTTCAAAGACTGCTTACTACATGCTAAATACAGCCTTACTAAATGGACTTACTAATAGTAAGGCTGTTAAAAACTGTTGGTGCCATAGTAGTAATAAAATGAGGTTTCAGGATCACAATTTTGAATGTAAACAACTTTTTCACTCTCCAGCTTCCAGTCAAAACAATTAGAAGTTTGAAGGTCAGCATTACAGAACCAATTCCACCAGTGCCCAAGCACTTCTGAACATCCTGCTGCAACTCCTAATTATTAGATGCCTAAATACCAGTCTACCAAAAAAATGTGGTTAATTTTACCTCCTAAACTTGCATTATGCAAGCAAATCTTGTGGCAAGAAAGTCCCACTCCAGTGCAAACTTTTGGGGTTGCCTTTTTTGATAACCTAAAGAAATTCATTATGTTCTTGCTTGACTTTTTATTAATGCTTTTGCTGCATCTGGCTTAGTTCATTCCCAACTACTTGCAAAGGGACCCATATGCTTCCAAACCAAGTTAGTGCACAGATGTGATTCAGGTAAGTATACTAACACCCTTTTTGGTCATAGCCTTTCTGGATTGTAACCTAATGACTCACAGTGTCATCCGATCACAGATTTGCCTAAGATTTCCAGCTAAGCCTAGCTTCCTTTCAGAACAGTAAGAATGCTGACTTAGAAAGGGAATTTCAAACAACAAAAGACCTGCCCCCTTTGTAAGGCTTACCTTACCATGCAAAACCCCAATTAGTTAGCAGTTTATGCTGGGCTGAATTTCTTTTTCCTCCAGGTCTTAAGGTATGGTCATCGATTAATACCCTTGAGCTCTTCTCTCCTCTCTATCAAGAAATTCCTAAGTCCTTCTATAAAGTCCACCTTTCTTTCTCTTCCAGGAGACCAACCCATGTGAGCTGCCCATGCAAGTGGGCCAGCTGCAGAGACTACAGATAACAGTCCCTTCAGTGTTTATCTTTAAAAGATATGTCAGTCTCACGTGGAACAAGAGATCGGCTTCAGCACATTTACACTTGAGCAGTAGTAGAATCTCCCCTCAGAGCATAATGTGACACTGCACCCTGACACACTGTGTCTCAACCAGAATTATACTTACCTACTTTTCTTGACCACAACACGAGACCACAAGATCTATTTTTTGTTTCTAGGGTTGGGAGGGTTTTTTTTGGGGGGAGGGGTCAAGGAATGAGAGAAATAAGTGCTAAATGTCTGAAACACCTACTCAGTTGTGTTTATATACTTCTGTTTGCATTATGTCCAAAGAAACTGCAGGAGACACAAGTTCGTTTTAAGCCATGTTGTGTTTTGGGGTTTAGGGGTTTTCCTTGTCTTTTTGTGTATGTCTAAATGACATTATCAGTGTCAGGTAAACCTATATGCTGTTTTACTCTTTGTTAGAAATAGTGTAATTTATCAGATTCAAAGAAGCTCTCAGGTGTCCGATTTATCTACAGCACATAGTTGGTTCTCTGTCAGAACATAGAATGGCAGCTTTCTACCACTATGGTAAAAAAAAACCCTTACAAAAATATAAAAGGAAATTGCATCTTTCTAATTCTGATGTAATTCAGATATGACATAAGGCGCACTACTATTCTATGGCTTGTTGATATTACTGAGTTTTGAAAATCTGCTGACAGGCTTGAAAACTGCAGAGATTTTATTATCTGATAATTCCCTCTTTCCTGGAGTTTCTGTATTGCTATCATGAAAAAATGTTAGGTAGGTAAAGTTTTTTTTAGTAGGTGAAGATAAAATTTCAGTTTAGAAATAAATTATAAAAAAAATTGCAAGACTTTTGCTATATCCTCCGAAAGACATTAGGGCTTTTTGTATCCTAAAATACATTTGACCATACAAGAAAGTCATTCATAGTGAACATGCTAAGATTGCCTTCCATTTCAGATTTATGGTTACAAAACCCTTTAAAATAACCTTGTTTTCCAATAATGATACTGGCCTGATTATTTGTAATATTATCAGTCCACAAGAATAACCATGTAAGTCTGTGTTCAACTGAAGATTGAATAATATCATCTAAACTGTACAGGAACTTATACTTAGAATATAAATCTACCCCAGATTTCCACACTCTATCCGTGTGTTTTGTCATTGTCCTAGTTTCAGCTGGGAGAGAGTTAACTGTCTTCCTAGTAGCTGGTACAGTGCTATGTTTTGAGTTCAGTATGCGAAGAATGTCGATAACACACTGATGTTTTCAGTTGTTGCTCAGTAGTGTTTAGACTAAAGTCAAGGATTTTTCAGCTTCTCATGCCCAGCCAGCGAGAAAGCTGGAGGGGCACAAGAAGTTGGCCCAGGACACAGCCAGGGCACCTGACCCAAACTGGCCAACAGGGTATTCCATACCATGGGACGTCCCATCTAGTATAGGAACTGGGAAGTGGGGGTGGGGAATCGCTGCTGGGTGTCGGTCGGCGGGTGGTGAGCAATTGCCCTGCGCATCATTTGTAAATTCCAATCCTTTTATTACTATTGTTATTTTATTAGTGTTATCATTATCATTATTAGTTTCTCCTTTTCTGTTCTATTGAACCGTTCTTATCTCAACCCACAGGTTTTGCTTCTTTTTCCCACGGGATGGGGGGGGAGTGAGTGAGCGGCTGCGTGGTGCTTAGTTGCTGGCTGGGGTTAAACCACGACAGTCATAAATCAAAGTAGATGTTTGCCACATTTTTTATTGTTCATTAAGCTAGTAATGTAACTGATTCAAACTCGTCGGCCATTTTCCAATTTTCAAATATTGTAATTTTTGGATGTGTATGTCTTTAAAACTATGGATCAGTTCTACTTGCTGCATATTTATCTTATTCAAGAGCTCCAAAACTAGCTGCACAAACAGCAAATTGATAAGATAAACTGGGGGAAACAACTGCTACTCCTTCCTTTATGGATGGCCTACAAGTAGCTCTGATATTTACATCAAGTTTGTCAGCTATCTAAAAATACACAGAAGAACTGAGTTTATTTGTGACTTGTAATGAGATTATTTCTCTCTCTGCTGTAAAAATAGCACATATTCCCATTGAAAACAGTCCAAGCTAGGTAGCAAGTTCTAAACTTGGTCTTCTGCAATCTTTTCAGTCTCATTTGCTCTTTGTAAAAAGTAATAAAACTCATCCACCAGTCTCCTCAAGGTGTTGAGAAGGTTAAATGTATTTTGGTTTTGGAGCTTGTGAGGCATTATAAAAAATGAAATGTTAGCTACATCTCAAACAACCAGCAGGTGAGTATCTAGGCCTTTTATGATTTGAGCTTCACTACTGTTATAGTATAGTGTCAATATTATTGTTAGTAAAATATCAGGAAAACTAACCTTGGAAATTATATCATGCATTACAATTTTCACAAGCAGAGTTCTAGCACGAGGTAACATATTTTACTCAGGGTAAGACAAAAATGCTGCAAAGCTTCAGAAAAATGATAGGACTGTAGTTAACAATAAGCACAAAAGTTGAGATACCAGGTTCAGGTTTTGCATTTGCTGTCAACTGTTTATGTGACCCTGGGATTCCTCTCAGCCAGTTACTCAGTGCATTATAACTCAGTTACTTTTGCATGTCTCACTGGACACCAAACTATGTTTTTACTCAGATCTGTAAGACACTTTGACCCATACCCAATATTTTAATGTAATTGTATCATAGCCTGTCTGATTTCCAAGAAGCATCATAAGATAGTTCCCTGTACCATATGATGGATTTGTATTTTTAGACTATCACTTTATAAAGTAGTTAATGTTCTTCTTTACAGGTATGACAACATAACGATTGTGGCTTTTGTCATCTTATTTCCTTTAATGGCTACATGTTTGACCTTAATGTAGTCTCTGTTTTCTTAAAGGTACTGATGGACTCATGAGGTAGTCCCTTTAAGCTATTTTGATATTGATATATGACTTTTGAAACAAATGACATAAAGCTGGTGTAACAGGGTGATACACTGTTTACTGATTACTTTTACAATATACCAATTTTTTTTCTTTCTCTTACCAATTCTGGTGACAGTTAAATCAGAGTGAATTTTCTGGCTTATGTATTGTGTATTGCACTCAACTGCACATGCAAAATCCTCTATAGGCAAAAAGTTTTTCAGATTAACTGAAATACTCCTTCTGAGAATAAAAACACTTTAAAACCAATAGTAATGTTTGCTCTAAAAGCACCTCTTGTATAGTGGTCGTGGGTGAGTCAGAAAAGTGGAACTTGACCTCACTCTCAATCAGAGTCTGTAAAGATGGCGATTCAAAATACATCCCTGGGACAACGTAAGGTTTCTGGAAATTAAGTAGGGTCTATCTATTGCCTTTTGCACACAGTACAGTACTTCCCTGGACTAACCTGCTCCATGTCCCGTCTTGAGCCAGCACCTGAACCTGTTCATACAGCCCTATGGGCTGGTGATCCCCCACTTTCATATACATTGATACGTGTTTCAATCTGCAGACAACCTGATAATTTTGTCTGTAGTACTGCTTTATTTGAATTCATTGCTTATGGGGATATAAAAGCAAGTCCTATGTATAAGATTCACCTGAGTTCACATGCCTAGAAATGAAAACAGCAAATTTACTCTAGCAAGGCAGGGGGGTTAAGCACTTGCTTCAAATGAAAGGCACTTAAACAAGAAAAAAAAATAATTAAAAATACCTGGCATCAATCTCTCTTTCTAGCTGCTGCTTAGGGTTTCTCCAAGAAATCTATCACTAGAAAATCAAGAGGAGTGTCTTCAATACTTTCTTTCCAGAGTACCTGTGTTCAGTGTGGACCTTATCCCAGCACTTCTGTCTCGCATTTATATTTAAAGGTTTTCAAGTTGTTTTTGAATACCAATACAGCTTCAAAGCATGTGGTAAGTGCCTTTTAATTTCTCTGCTATTGCACTCATTTAGGGGACCTAGTTACGTTGGCATAACTTCCTGTCATCTTTGAGAAGTTTAATGGAGCATTCTTAAACTTACTTGAAAATAAATCCCTTTGAGGAACTTTCCTGCACATCAAAGTGCTAAATTTTTCCCATATTCATCTTTTGCACAGTTCATTGAATTGTAATTAATCACACATCATTAAGGTTTTATCCACACAGCATTGGCTTGCTTGCCAATTTCTACAGAAACCACATATGACACATTTAAAGGTGCTATTATTTTTAAAGGTCACCATCTCAGATACCTCCTTCCCTCTTTCATTTTACTTGTTGCTTAAGCAAATTGGGCATGGAAAGTAATGAAACATAATAGATGTCACAGAACTATTTTTAGAGGAAAAAATTTCCAAAGTACGACCACAGTTAAAATTGTGTATCAGTCAATATATTTTCACACTATTATTTAGGTCTGCTGAAACACATTATCTCTCTTCTGTTTTTCTGTTTTCCTCATTGCTTTCTGCCCAACCAAAGAAAGCAACTCAGGATAATTGGCTCACTCCTCAGGATTCTGATGCTATTAAAGCGACTAAACTGGAGGCTTACTGGATATACAAATGACACTTTAACAGAAAACTCATAATGAATATACCCCATCTGTCCATGAATGATTTCTTGTGAAGTCACTAGGTTAAGTTAGAAGCTGAGAAGTATCAAGTCTTTGAAGTTTTACCACATATATCCCATTTCACATACAGTTTCCTTAGTTTTCAATCTCGTTTCTAAATAATAAATTGAGAAACAGCCTCAAATGTGAAATGCTAAAAGAAAAGTTAAAAGCAGACAAGGCACCTGGGGAGCACCAGGTGGTACTGGAAGTACCAGTAACCTTAGTTATTTTAGGTAAACAAATGATGGCATAAGTATTTTGCCTACAATTTTGAATTAGATTGCCATTTAAGAAATCTTATTCAAATATTTGGCTTATGTTACAAGCTCTGTTGAAATTGGTCATGCCACACCATTCTATATCCATCTAGTTATAGTTCTTGCTATCTTTTTCACCTTCTTCTACTGAGAAAATTTCATACTTCCTTCAAGGATTGCTTTGTGCCAAGGGTATCTCTTAAGAGCAATGAAGTTTTAACTCTGTTATTGAGAACAGCAGTATAACTGAGATTAGGACTTTGTCATTAGGAAAAGAAATACCATCAAGTGAAAACATCACTTTTATGTCATGTTTCTACAGCCTCTCCCTTTCTAAAATTTAATTAAAATTGCAATTAAATAAGTGTCACTTCAATATTGGATAGAATAAAGTTCTATCTAAGCCTGCACTTTTTTCTTATGTAATTAAACACTAACATTAAACCAACATCAATTATGCTTAACAACTACAAAATACTATTGCTGATCACATCAAAAGGCATTTCTGTTTCAAGAATTAGTTTTTCCCAAAGGTTATAATTAAGTTATTACTTAATCTTATAAAATAAGACAAAACAGCAGAGAGGCTGTGGAAATTATGATCTTCTTCAGGTAAACAGTTAATCAAGCTTCTGACCTTTCAGAGACAGTGTGTTATTCTTGTCCTTTCCTTACAAAATAATTGGAAAGCCAATGTATCACACAAAGGCTTAATTCGAGATAATTCAATTTTGTATGCACAAAGAAAAAAAACCTATGCAAGACCAAAGCCCTGACTAAATCTTTTTGCTTTATGCACAGTGCTATGGACTTCAAATTACATACTCTGTTCAGCTACTGCAATACAAAACTTACCGCTTGTTCATGAATGTTCAGAATCCTGGAGGCCTTTATAGTTCTTGCATACAGAACAAAATTAAAAGAAAATACATTTAAAAATAAAGGAAATTCTAGTTTAAATTAATGCACTAAAACCATTCATTGCCATTTCTACGGTGCACCAATGGTCTAAATGAGCATGAAAAAAATGTAATGAAAACTCATTAGGATATTTCATTGGCTAGGGAAAGGCCACTTTTTGTTCCTATCTGTCATCAAAGCTCACTTCTCTTGTGCCTGCAAGGAACTGTCCATTGTAACAGAAGCATCAGTAAAAGTGGTTTGTGTTTCTTTCACAAAAGGGAGGTATAGGAAATGTGTATTACAGTTCAAACTGGATTTCAGGCAGAGTAAGTTTTCAACTAAGTCATCTGTAGAAGAATGTATATAGGATAATATGGTCTATGGATTTGAGAGTATATATTGATAATTTTATCTTCCCCTACATTCTTGCTATATTTTGTAGGTCTATGCTCAAGTAGTAAAGGACAGATTAGATGTCCTAGAAGTTCCTTTTGCCATTCCAAAAATGAGGACTAATAACATCCTAGTCTGCAATCTCTTTGTCTTTGATCAGTACATAGATGATTATTTGTTCCCATGGAATATTATTCAGACTACTTACAAATAGTTATCAACAATTAAACTAGAAGAGAATATATAAAGAATACAAGCTGCTTTCCCCCTCCCCAGATCACAAAGTTAACCAAAGGCTGTGCCTATGCAGTTTGGCATATATCAGGCTTAGAAATGAGAAAAACACAGTTAGCACCCTGATCCCATGTTCTGTGTGTTAGCTCTAGCCCAGCACAGCTGAGCATGGCTTGTTTTCTCAACATTGGTTGCCTGAAACCTCCACAGAAGCTAATATAAGGGCAAATTCAGGCCAACAACACCATGTTGCAATTAAGTGAATATATACATAGGTGGCCCCACACCAGGGTTTAGCACAGGCTCAGACTTTCTTCCCTCCTATACTCTGGAGCTTTGCCTTTCGTAATGTGAGGCTCATGCACACTGATTCATGGTTAAGATGGCTTAATGTCAAGTACTGTTATTACACTAGAAGAGATACACCTTTTCTAACCATGTCATTTCATAATTATATATTTCAAGGGGATTATGACTATCTTCAAAGCATCCAGCACTGGTCACTATGTTATAGTGCTAGATGAACCATTCATATGAGCATATAATGTAATTTCTATGGCAGGGTACATCTATAGCACTTTGTTTTTCATATACTATTATTGTTTTCTCTCTTGGGCCTTAGAATACCAGAGAGGAAGAAAAACCATTACACATTTTCAAATATTAAAAGATCAATAAATGCACGAAAATGCATTTATTGTCACACACTGAACTTTGCATTATACACAGGTATAAAGATAGAACTTACTGGGTCTGCATCATACAATCTAATCTCTTTTCCTAGCAGAACAAAGTCCACTTCCTTTGTTATCAACTATGCAAGGGTGTTAAGGTATTCTGAAAAGAACATGTACATCTGCTAAATGGTAATATTTTAAACATATACTTTGATCCCTGTTTTTCTAAATTTGGTATTTTGTTCCTCCTACATCCAAGGCCACTATTTAAGATGAATGTGAAAGCTCTCCTTTTTTTAAGGACTCTTTGAATAGTTAGAGAATATAGTTAAAAGTGAAAGTAACCCAGGAATAGGAATTGTTTCAAAACAAAATCAAGCACAGAGCCAATTTTCCACTTTGTTTTTTTGCTGATGTATTTTTGCTGAAAAGTAGGATTGTTCTTCAGAAAGGTGAAATTCAATGAAGAACTAAGCTCTGAGGATGAGCACACAGCTATTTTGTTAGTAGTTCTTTCACACTAAATAAATAAATAGAAAACAACCCAAGAGTGGAAAATATACAATCTAGTAACAATTCTACAACTATCACAATTGTTTTTCAACTTTTTTCTTACATGTTGTGTCTTAATCAATTTCATTTTTTTCCTATATATTATATTACCTTCCCAGGCACAGGGCCCTATTTTGACAATTGGGTTGCAGGACACCCATGTCTCTTTTCCTGTCAGCCTGTTATTGTAAGACTAATGAGCTGGTGTCCATATGTAATAGTAAACATGATAGCTGGTGTCATCATCTATGCGCCTGATACTTTCTCAGTTAAAGACTATATTTTAGGCAGGGATTTCCAGTAAGGCTGGGGATCCACAGTGGCCAAATCTGTGAGTTTCTTCTGATACAATATCCCAGAAATGGTTTTCTTTGTGTTTTGTTTTGTTGGTTTGGATTTTTTTTTGTTGTGTGTGTGTGTCTGTGTGTGTGTGTGTGTGTGTGTGTGTGTGTCTTTTTTTTCTTCTGCTCTGGATTTTGTAATAAAAGCTAAAAGATCAAACTATAGTTTCACTGTTAAAGTTGACTCTGCTGGAGAATGGAGTAATATTGCCCTTATCAAATCTGCTTATTCCTACTGTCTCAACCTCCTCTTTGTAGCTGGTGTGCTGCATAGTAAACCATCTCAGACAACTAATCCAGGATGACTTTAACTTCACAAAAGTACAGGCTTAATGTGATTGTAAAACTCAAGCATTAACTGTACGATATAAATTCTATCTAAATAACCTTTGTACTACATTCTTTATCATATTCCATTGAAAGGACTTCCTTTCACGTGGGTCATCTATTACAGTATCTTATTTTCTTCAGTATACTTTGTACTATATATTAATATAGGGAGTCATATATTTTCAGGGAGTATACACTCACTTTTCTGTAATATTTCTGAATGACTCATGTTCTCTACTTTCTTTACCCTTTGTGTTTTCCGGTTACATTTTACTCATTTCCACAACATTTACTTTTACAATCTGCAGTGTTCAGAAAGCTTCAAACATAGCCCAGCTAATCACCTGCACTAACCAGGTGAGGCTGGTCTGGGCCATGAAGGCCTACGGGTGCATGCAGGGCCCTGAAAGCTACTACTACAATTGGATCAATTTGGGCAAGCATTTATGTCAAGTAAAAAATGTATGATTGTTCCCAGATTTTATAGTTATGTTGTCTAATACCTGCCAGTATCGTACATAAACACAAGACTTAAATCATAAGACTATCCACTAAATAGCATCAAAGATTAAGAAATTCCACTTACATAGTTTATCACCATTCTTCAAGTAAGGAGAAACAGTATATTAGTAACAAAATATCAAAAATAACAGGTTTTCACAGTACAACACTAATAGGGTGGGGGACCTATTTTTGTTTAACTAAAACTATGTTTTGTTATATAAATAGCTGAATTTAAAGACCTTCAAATGTTGATCATCAGACAACCTACATTCTCTTCACTATTGCTGAAGAGTAAAAATCTTCCTGGAAGAGTCAGCTGTAATTTGAGTGGTCATTACTGCCTCATTTTCTGTCGTGAGATCTGATATATAATCATGTGTTTAAATTCAAATGTCTCCCCATAGCAGTGCTTGTGTAGTAACTGTTTCAGTCAGAATGTAGCTTACCTAACTGCCTCTACAATAAATTTTTATACAGACCACCTATAATTGCAGACCCTTATACCATATAGTACTTCATATTTTTACAAAGGCTTGGTTTTCTGCATGTTTCATTCACGTTTACAGAGACAACCAATACAAATTTTTTATCTCTAAGGTTTGAAATTGTTTCAACTACCCATTAAAAAATCAGAATAGTTTCTCTTCTCCTATTGAATATGTTTTAGACAAATGTTTTTTCTAAACTGTCTTCTGTCAAATATGCTTAGACAATTTATACAGATAGCATGTATTGACTGAAGCAGGAGTTATATATATAATTTTTTGACAAAAAAACCCAAAAGAAAACAGTTTGCTTATGGCAAAGAACATGAATATAGATAAGTTCTTGTCATATCTTCTAAAACTGTGTTTATAACAGTGTGTTGTAGTAGCTTCTCATAAGCTCTACAACATTCAATGAATAGCATATTCTGCTAACAAGTCCATTTATTATCGTCTATTTCACATTACTTTTTAAAAATCAGATCTTCTTTTACCTTTATTCAAACTAATGTCTTTTTTTCATAACTCACATCTACACATCACTGATTGATTTACTCTGATGTAATCTAGGTAAATACATATATTGGAAAAGATCAGGAGCTGATGAATCCAGCTATACTATGGTTAGGGGTTTGATATGGATTCACACCAAGAAGTTGGTCTATGCAATACTATACAGTAAACATATAATAATGCATTTTTGCCCATCTTCTTTTTTTTCCACTTACACAGCCCAAAAATTCTGGGTAGGAACATGACATTTTTCACTTCCTGTACATGAAAGTACATGTTCTTTTCTGAATTCCCTTTTTACTAGTGTATTGGTTTTGTTTGGCAAGGTTTTGGTAGCGGGGGGGGGTTACAGGGGTGGCTTCTGTAAGAAACTGCTGGAAGCTTCCCCTGTGTTCAAGAGAGAGCGAGCCCATATTAGCCGGCTCTGAGACGGACCCGCCGCCGGCCAAGGCCGAGCCAATCAGTGATAGTGGTAACGCCTCTGTGATAACATTTTTAAGAAGGAAAAAGTTGGGACGGAGAGAAACTGCCGCGGGAGTGAGGAGTGAGAACATGTAAGAGAAACAAGCCTGCGGACACCAAGGTCAGTGAAGAAGGAGGGGGAGGAGATGCTCCAGGCGCCGGAGCGAAGATTCCCCTGCAGCCCGTGGTGAAGACCCTGGTGAGGCAGGCTGTCCCCCTGCAGTCCAGGGAGGTCCACGGTGGAGCAGATCTCCACCTGTAGCCCGTGGAGGACCCCACGCCGGAGCAGGTGGGTTCCCGAAGGAGGCTGTGACCCCGTGGGAACCCCGCGCTGGAGCAGGTTCCTGGCAGGACCTGCGGATCTGTGGAGAGAGGAGCCCACGGAGCAGGCTTTCTGGCAGGACTTGTGACCCCGTGGGGGACCCGCGCTGGAGCAGTGTGCTCCTGAAGGACTGCACACCGTGGAATGGACCCATGCTGGAGCAGTTCGTGAAGAACTGCAGCCCGTGGGAATGGCCCACGTTGGAGGAGTTCGTGGAGGACTGTCTCCCGTGGGTGGGACCCCACGCTGGAGCAGGGGAAGAGTGTGATCAGCCCTCGTCCTGAGGAGGTGAAGCGGCAGAAAATAACGTGTGATGACCATAAACCCCATCCCTGTCCCCCTGTGCCGCTGGGGGGGCTTGGTGGTGAAATCCGGGAGGGTAGTTGTGCCCGGGAAGAACGGAGGGGTGGTGGGAAGGTGTTCTGAGATTTCGTTTTACTTCTCATTACCTTGCTCTGGTTGATTTGTAATAAATTGAGTATGTTTTGCAAATTGAGTCTGTTTTGCCTGTGACGGTAATAGTGAATGATCTCTCCTGTCCTTATCTCGACCCGCGAGCCTTTTGTTATATTTTCTCTCCCCTATCCAGCTGAGGATGGGGGAGTGATAGAATGGCTTTGGTGGGCACCTGGTGTTCAGCCAGGGTCAACCCATCACAGTCTTTTTGGTGGAGAATGCGGGCAATGTGAGGAATTTGAGATAAGGATAGTAACTGAGAGAGGTAACGGGCAAAACATGGACTGAACGCAGCTAGAGAGTTAAGAGCTGCTTGATGAGTGGGGAATCTTTATTGTTGTAATTGTGGTGAAGGGATGAGGGGTGGATTGTGTGTGTAAATTGTCCACTTTTGTCAGTTTTGTGATGATATTATTTTGATTTTGGTGTGGGGAATTATTTTTGTGATGTGAGTGAAGACTTTGTGTGATGAATGTGGATTTTAATGATAGTTCTTAAAAATGTGATGCACAGAGGCGAGGGGTGGAATGTATTGGTTTTGTTTGGCAAGGTTTTGGTAGCGGGGGGGGGTTACAGGGGTGGCTTCTGTAAGAAACTGCTGGAAGCTTCCCCTGTGTTCAAGAGAGAGCGAGCCCATATTAGCCGGCTCTGAGACGGACCCGCCGCCGGCCAAGGCCGAGCCAATCAGTGATAGTGGTAACGCCTCTGTGATAACATTTTTAAGAAGGAAAAAGTTGGGACGGAGAGAAACTGCCGCGGGAGTGAGGAGTGAGAACATGTAAGAGAAACAAGCCTGCGGACACCAAGGTCAGTGAAGAAGGAGGGGGAGGAGATGCTCCAGGCACCGGAGCGAAGATTCCCCTGCAGCCCGTGGTGAAGACCCTGGTGAGGCAGGCTGTCCCCCTGCAGTCCAGGGAGGTCCACGGTGGAGCAGATCTCCACCTGTAGCCCGTGGAGGACCCCACGCCGGAGCAGGTGGGTTCCCGAAGGAGGCTGTGACCCCGTGGGAACCCCGCGCTGGAGCAGGTTCCTGGCAGGACCTGCGGATCTGTGGAGAGAGGAGCCCACGGAGCAGGCTTTCTGGCAGGACTTGTGACCCCGTGGGGGACCCGCGCTGGAGCAGTGTGCTCCTGAAGGACTGCACACCGTGGAATGGACCCATGCTGGAGCAGTTCGTGAAGAACTGCAGCCCGTGGGAATGGCCCACGTTGGAGGAGTTCGTGGAGGACTGTCTCCCGTGGGTGGGACCCCACGCTGGAGCAGGGGAAGAGTGTGATCAGCCCTCGTCCTGAGGAGGTGAAGCGGCAGAAAATAACGTGTGATGACCATAAACCCCATCCCTGTCCCCCTGTGCCGCTGGGGGGGCTTGGTGGTGAAATCCGGGAGGGTAGTTGTGCCCGGGAAGAACGGAGGGGTGGTGGGAAGGTGTTCTGAGATTTCGTTTTACTTCTCATTACCTTGCTCTGGTTGATTTGTAATAAATTGAGTATGTTTTGCAAATTGAGTCTGTTTTGCCTGTGACGGTAATAGTGAATGATCTCTCCTGTCCTTATCTCGACCCGCGAGCCTTTTGTTATATTTTCTCTCCCCTATCCAGCTGAGGATGGGGGAGTGATAGAATGGCTTTGGTGGGCACCTGGTGTTCAGCCAGGGTCAACCCATCACAACTAGGAATAATTTGGGAAAATGTAGAGATGCTGGACTGTCAGAAATAGTAAATAGGTTAATGTTTCTCATACCTTTTTGTGTTACTGTGCAGTACACTTCTAGTGTGATCAAGCAAACTACAATGAGTCAAAAGGAACGTTCCTTTTGAATTTAATTACAGCTGGTTTCAGCTCATATGTTTGATTAAAGACACTTTATATCTTTCATTGTTATTTTAACATTTACACAGTGCTTTACATCTTCAAAGCACTTTGCTGACATTACCTTATTAGTTCTTGCAATGTTTAGATGCAATTTTCAGTGTGCTTTTATATCACAGTCCCATTTTAATTGCTATTTAAAGCTGCATTAATTATATTTATAATGGGCCATAAAAAGGAATGTTTAGTAGGAAAACCACTGTACCAACAATTTGTGTAGTACATTTCTTAAACTATAAAATATTTTTGTCTATGTGATACTTCAGATTTAGCCCAGTACTGAACTCTGCTAATGAGAGTTTCAGGCCTGTCCTCCCCTAGCACAGCATGATGTGAACTACCATCAGTAAGAGAATGTTGGTGGTGTTCCTCTTGTTTTCATTGCTGTCCTGGCAAGACTTCTCTTCCTGACCTTGCTAGGTGAAACGGAAATCATTGCAAATACTATCACTGAGGTGTAAGTGCCCAAATTTCACCCATTGAAGACAATGAGCAGCACAGGAGCCCTGTCTGGCACTCCTTGCTTCCTCCCAGGTTGCCTTCAGGAGCACATGTGCTGCCCACTATCATGGGGGTACTCGAGGACAGTGCTTTTTCCCTGTGAATGCCATAGTCGATTCTTGATGCCGCAGTTAACTTTAGTGATCTCATGTTTTTCTGGTAAGTTTGCTTCTCAACTTCAAAAGTGTCAAACAACATTTCAGTCATTAGTTACTTGAACTTTTAGCTGTTACTGCTTTTTCTTTACATTTCTTCCCGTTATAAAACACAGCCCAGAAAACATTGCAAGTTTCTTTAAATGTCTATTGCTAATAAGTATTTTTGCTAATCACAAAATTAGATTTGTAGATTCTTGTATTGCTGAAAGCTAAGTATAATTCAAATGTATCATCCAGACTGCATAGCAGCTTGGACCTGTCCCACCTATTTGATGTCTCTGAACAACAAATAAAAGATGGTTGTCATAAAATGGTGTCAAGTGACCTACAGCATTTAATATTAGCTTGCAATGAAGACAATTCCTCATTGTTGGTGACTATATATTTATGAATTCACAATTAAGCTTGATTTCATAGGTACTGATCATTTACAGCCACTGAAGTGAGAAATTGCTTAGAGCTCCTGAAATTTCGGTCACTGCTACACAACTGAGTTACATAACTTCCCTTAAAGGTGCATGGTGTACATTGGCATCTCTTGGCAATCCCTGCCCACAGTTACAGAAGAGTCACTTCTTTCTGTCACCTAGTAACTTTTCAATAGTCAACATCAACTCAACAGTTTCTGAGCTAGAGTTTGATTTCTCAGTGTGTGTGGAATACAGTACCTTTTTAAACGCTTGTTTAGGCTACAAAGAACTAAACAAGGACAACACCTTGTGGAAGTGTTTGAGCAGAAGAAAAATTGTAGTAGTACGTTCTGAACATAAAATGGAAATGGCTGAAGGTAAGATTACACCTGCAGGCAAATCAGGCCAACTCCTGGAAAAAATCTGGCATATGAACTTGCTAGCAAGAGATGTGCTTCTAAAAAGTGATCCGGATAATGCGGGTATAGTGGAGTATGTACTTAGACTGATCTCTTTAACAAAAGAACTGAGCAGATCTCTCAGTCAGCAGCTGGAGAACGTTACAGAAAGTATTCAAGACACCTGCCACTTGCTAAGTGCTCTCCATGATGAATACAAGGAATTGACAGCAATTCCAGGCAAGTATGGAGGGACTTACCTGCAAACAGAATGGACTGGGTATATTGGATGCTAAGTTCTGCTGTGTGATGATGCTGGGGGATCTTACTTTTCATTTGTTAGTATTTCAGCACTTGGTCATTCATTAGACCAAATTAATTCATATTTCACAGTTGTATCATGCTGGTTTTGAGTCTATTACATGCGATTCAGTATGAGATTCATAATTCTCACTATGTGAGAAAAAATACAAAAATAATATTAACTAAACAGAATTGTTTCAAAGTTTTACGTATATTGTACTTTGGTGGGTTTATCTTGGCCAGACACCAGATGGCCACCCAGCAACTTACTCCCCTCCCTAACAGGACAGGGGGAGAAAATAAGATGGAAGAGCTATGCATCAGTATAAAGACAGGGAAATCACATACCACTTACTGTCATGGGCAAAATGGACTCAGGGAAAAAATTAATTTAATTTATTGCCAATCGAAGTAAATTTGGATCATGAGTAACAAAGGCAAAAAATTAAAACACCACCTTTCCCCCACCCCTCCTTTTTTCCAAGCACACCGTCACTCCTTTGTTCCCAACCCCTCTACCTTCTCCCGCTCCTGAGGATCACAGGGGGACGGGGAATGGGGGTAGCAGTCAGTCCATAACAGTTCCCCTCTGCCACTCCTTCCTCCTCACACTTTTCCATGCTCCACCGTGTGTCCTTCCCACAGCCCACAGTTTCTGTCAGGAAAAGCTGGGCTCTCCATGGCTGCAGTTCCTTCAGGGAATATCTACCTGCTCCAGCGTGGGGTCCTCCACCAGCTGCAGAGTGGATATCTACTCCAGCCTCGGTCTCCCACAGGCTGCTGCTGAGCAACACCTGCTCCATGCCTGGAGCACCTCCCCTTCCTTCTTCTCCAGCCTTGGTGCTCGCAGGGCTGTTTCTCACACGTTTTTCTTCACTCCTCACTGTTCTCTGGTGTTCTTGCCCTTTCTTAAATACCTTTTCACAGAGGCAGCACCAGCTTCGCTGACGAGCTCCGATCAGCCCTGCAGTAGGTCTGTTGTGGAACCGGCTGGAACCGGCTGTGTCCGGCACGGGGCAGCCCCGGCCTCTCCTCACAGAGGCCACCCTGCAGCCCCCCACTGCCACCACCTCGCCAAGTAAACCTAATGTGTATAGTCTACAGTCCTCTACATGTAACAACAGAGTTTAAAAGATTACAATCAGAATAAGAAAGGCTTTGCCATCTTAGTGCATAAGTAAACACATGGGATTTAATTTCTTGCATTTATAATAACGATGTGGGTATAGCGGTGTTATTTATTGCGAGGACCAAATCCAGGTTGTATTCCTGTAAAAATGCAGAATCATTTTGTGAAAAATGAAACAACTCTCTTTTCTCAGAAACAACATAGTACAACAAAGTAGAAAAGAAAATTAACATTTCTGCATTTCATAATGGTCTAACAGCATAATGCATAGACAGAGAAAGACTCCAGGCAGAAACCTTCAGCTATGCCTGCATTTATGAGTCTTTGTTCTACAGGTTTATAAAGTGTCTGCAATAATAAAAGAACATCTTTGTAAAAAAATGGACCTACTTCCAGGATCCAAGATCAAGCTAACTTTGCCCTGTTGGCCTCATGGCCAATGTGATTTTTAATTTTTTCTTTTTTCAGTTTTCTGAGAACTCACTATCGTTCTCCTTCCAAAAAGCTACTTTTCCTCATCTGACACTTTCCTATAAAACAGTCAGCAAAAAGGTTTGAAGACAGTTGCATATAAACTGCCACTGTATTCTAAAGCCCTGTTATAAAACACCAAAACAAAGCACAGAAAGCAAAGTGTTAGAAAAGCAATGGGGGGGGGGGGGGGGGGTGGTGGTAACACAAAAGAAGGCTTATTTTGAGGTTAACCTTGTAACAGGATGCAAAAAGTGTCTTCTCATGCAACACAGTTGGGTAGTGTAAGGTTACAAGGCCGTGTCTTTGCTTGGCTTTAAGCACTGCAGTATTAGAAAAGTCACATTCACAGCGTAGAAAAATGCCATTGTTTTGAATGACACTGTTATCTTCAAATTTGATTTTAGGGAAGTTTAAATAGCAGTATGATGTGTTTGGGGTTTTTTGTTTAGAGAATACAAAACTCGGGGAGGAAACAGGTTAATTTTGGTGGTTTTGCTGAAGCTTGAACTTCACCTTATGGCTAGATTGGGAAGTGGTCTTTTACAACCTCCTATGCAAGCGAAGCTATGTTATTTCCAATTTGTTTGTTTTATTTCTCAGCCTTGTTAAATTATTTAGAAGTTCTTATTCACTATTGTAAAAGTGCCCCTGGAAAAACAGCAGTACTTTAGAAGAAACTTGTATTTTTCTTTTTCTTTGAACGACCAGTGGGAAAAAATATATTAAAAACGTGTTTGCTCCCCCCCTGCCCCGCCAATATAGTAAAAATCCAATAACAAGTCATTTGGGAACTGAGAAAATATTGCAAAGGAGTAATTTTTAGGCTTGAGTTCAACAAGGAAAAAACTTTTTTCTGAACTACACTCTTTGTAGGTTTAAATTAATCAGATGCAAATAGAGCAACCTCCACCACTCCTGTAACAGGATGCTACAAACTGCTGAACTTCAGTATTGCACATGTGCTGGTGGTTTTGTGTTATCTTCTATTCTCCATAGCAAAAATTCAAAGCTGCTGAGCATGTTTAATATTAAGCCAATGTATAACAGCTTTGTTAGAGGCCCATTAGTTAGAATCTTGCAGGATTCAATTTTAGAAAATATATATAATTAATGTTTAGTTTTAAAGTTCCTCCCAAATTGATTTGACTATTATTTACCAATTCCATGCTTTAGATTGATTATCATTAAGAGTTTAGCTAGTGTCTGATCTTAGAAAGGTGTTCATTACAGTTGCCACAGTAGTACTTTGACAAATACACAGTTGTACTTGGACAAGTACACAAATGTACTCATGCATATTCATTTCTTCAGAAATTGCCTCAAACTGAATAGCAGTAAATGCAAAAATATTAAATGGAAGCCAGGAAATACATTGTGCTTCTTGTAGTGAATGACACTATGGAATTAGATGGAATTCATTAGGTATATGTATAAGACTTTTCACATTTTTGCCTAGCTTTCATAGCAAAATTCAATTGGTTACCTATTTTTTACCTCAGAGTACAATGGAATTATAGATTGTCTGCAGAAAGTAAAGGATTGTTTGATAAATACAGTCTCACACCTTCAAGAGGCAGAAAATAAACTTTGTGCTGCTAGCTGCAGACAAGATGATGATTCTCAGATCCAGACTGCTCAAAATGCTTCTAGAGAAACAGATGCTTGTTGTTCTGAAGGAGAAACAACAGAGTCTGTGCAAGCATCTTCTAGTCCCAGTCAGCAATCCCAAAGAACTCCTTCCCTGAACAAGATGGAAAGTCAGAATGTTAATCAAATCCAGCCAAGTGAAACTAAAACTGTGGAAAAAGATGTTTTTGCATCATTAGCTGAAAACATATCTGCTCAAGAACGGGATGTTAGCAGAGAACCTCCAATGAAAAAGGAAGATGTTGAACACAGACTACTTACAAACTCTGTTACAGAGAAAAAAGATTGCAATGGAACGGATAAACCCCATGGAGGTAGCTCTGTTACTGAAAAGTCTCCAGAACTGCCTTTTCAAGATGCTTTTACGAGCAGTGGGGAAGGCACTCTATCTGGGACATTGAAAGACATTTATGGCAGAACTGTCGCAAATGTTTTTGGACAGGAAAAAAAGGCAGTAGTCGAATCTTTGAAAGGGATAGAAAGTGAAGAACATAGACTGACAGAGCAAATGGAAGACAGTAAAATGGACACAAATCATGAGATTTGTAGGAATGACCTAATTGCCTTCACATCTTCAGCACAAACATGTGATCTTACTGCTGTGAATCCTACTATGAATGATTCAGAAGTACAAAAATCTAGGCACTGGATGAACAAAGAGTAAGCACATTTTCTTCTTTTTAGGAACAGATGTACATAAATATTGCTTATTAGCACATATATAAACCTCTGTGGGCCCAGAAATTCAATATGCATGTATCGAACAGCTGCTGGTCATGCACATAGTAGTGGTTTACCACTTAAGCATGCACAATGAAGATCTTCCATTTGGTCTAAAGTAAACTGTAACTTCCTATTTGATTGCATAATTTTTTTTTATGCCAGAGAGGGACTGAGTCACAGCTAGTAAAGTCAATAATTCCCAAATTGTTGGAAATCAGTAGGAAAGGACCACAATTAGTCAGTTTTGTAATAATTTGTAAGTTGTTCTGAAACAAGCTAAACATAAACATTTTCATGATTTCCCCATCTATTAATAAACATATATTTTTATTATCTGCTTATGCAAATCATTATAATAAAGTTTATAATTAAAAATACAAGACACCACCCCACCCAAAATAAAAAGAATAATATTTTATATTCTTTTTCTCCAGATTTCTAGTGGAAGAGAGTGGTAAGAATGAACGTGAAGTAGCTTGTTTTATTAAAGCCCCTGCAACTGCTCTGGAGAATCTGAGGTGTAAGATAGTCAATGACACTAGTTCCTTGGTGGTGGATGATTCTGAGGAGCTGGTCAGCAACGTAATCAGTATTGAATGCTCTGATTTTGAGAAAGCAATCCCTTTCCCTATCAACATTGCAATCCCATTTACATCATGCTTCAGCGGAAATTATCGGGAGATTATGGTGAAGGTGACTGATGTGAACTTTCAATCAAACTACTTAACTCCTATGTCTTTCAAGGGATACCACCAAGGAAACCATAAGGTTGGTAACCTCTCATCTAAGCACTGTAAAAACATCATTCCAGGTTCCCAGTTAAGCCTCTGTGGAGTTATACAAGTAAAGTTGTCATGTAGGGTTAAATTGAACTTTTCTTCCTACTTTTCCAAGAACTAATTCTATTTGAAACCTAGTATTTAACAAGGTCCTTTTTTTCACTCATAATGTTAAGGCAAGTATTTGATCACACAATACTAATGACTGAGTAATGGTTTATGATTTTTGTAAATAAGTGTAATACGTTGCATTATTTGATACAAGTAAAAGCTTAAAGGGAATTATTTTGCATTCAGGTCACAGAGAAGTAACACAATTCTGTGTATGAGTCCAGACTCCATCTCAAAGAAACACAGGATGTTTCTTTTTTAAAACGCAGAATTACATTGGCCTAGATTCATCGCCCAATTTACAAGCTTATTTCATTTCACCGCAATCATACACTGGGATATTAATGACATCACATATGGCTAGAGATAACCAGATAACTAAGCATCCAGGTGGCAATAATATTGAATTTATTTTCGTTTCACACTTTGGTCTATAAATAATGTTGCCTTTCCAAAATGCTAATCCGCTGCGGAACACAGTTTCCTTTCCCTCCAATGTACTCTAACCCCACATTCTCTTTATGCAGGAAACCTTTGCGGAAGTGAAAATTTATCAGCTGGGTGTTTTTTCTGTGTTGTCATGCTTAAAAAAAGAAACATTTACTGTTCCAAAGGTAGGACTCTCAAAAAAGCTGAATGTAGATTCTAGAATCTCTTTCTGCTACCATCCAGAAACATTCAGTTCTCCAGCACCTATCCAGTTAAAGGTGAGCTTGAAATATGCAATACTTATTTCATAAGTCTGTTATCTGATCAGTTCTGAAGCAAGGATGCCAATAATGTTAAAGGGCAACCTGTTCTGTTATTAGAAGTCTATGAAAAGTGGTAGCAGTTCCACATCCTGTATATACAGCAAATGGTTTCCTGTAAACTTTGTTAAAACCAAATATTTCATATTGTCAGTAGTCAGCAATATCTCTACTTAAAAAAACCCATCTATCTTTGTTTGATATACTTCAGAAACAACTACAGTTGTTTCCAATAATGACACAAACATCAACTCCAAACTTCAACTGCTTGGCCCAGTGTTTAAGTTAATGGAACAATTTTTCTCACCTGACCTTTGTCATTTGTTGCAGGCAGTGCAACAGAAGGTTTTGTCACCTCTTAGTCTTAGGCTGAGAATAATCTCAAAATTTGCTTTGGTTATAATGTGTTTCCCCCTTTCCCCATAAAACCATTGATTCTGAGGTACAGAGAAGCTAAAATTAACAGTGAAAAAAGTACAGATTTGAAAAATCTTAGAAAATTGTCAAAATCTGAGGGAGTTCAGGGGCTTCAAAACTTGAACTGAAAGCAGGAACAAAGCAATCAAAATATTTTAGTCAGTAAAGGTTCTGTTTTCTGATTGCTTTCAAGCACCTGGTTGTGCATTGTATAAAGTGCTGATACGTTGGTAGGGTTGTTCCTGGGTCATAGAGAGGAGCCTAAAGCTTCTGTGATAGTCTGATTCAATTCCAAAATATAAATCAATTTGTAAAAAACACACATGTAAGAGAAGATTTATTCATTTACAAATTAATTGTACAATTGCTTTCCATATTTAGATTCGGCCAATTGAACCATCATTGGTTTCAACATTGAAAGCAAGACACGATATGTACCACTCAGTGGTATCTACTAGTGCACTGGTTTACATTCAGCATCCTTCAGCCCAACCATTTAACAACTCAGTCACTATTACTCTACCCTGTCCTCCAAATCCAGAAAAAAAAAGGCAAGGAGATGAGACAGAACATGCAAGAGCCATTAGTGCTACAGTAAAGAGGGTTGCTATGGCATACCATCCTCGGTAAGAACAACTTCACTACAACTTCAGCATTTTCAAAACATCAAATTGAATTAATTTTAGCAATTGCTGATTAATAATTATTTTTATAAAAAATGCGTTAGCTTTTTAATTCAGTCTGCTATACTTAAAAACATTGTTAGAAACACTAGAGCAAATCACCACAATTCTCATGCTATAGCTTCACTAGGAAAATTCATATAACATTTGATGTATAATCTTTAAATATGCTGACCACTATATTTCTAGCAGGAGTCAGGGTGAAAAATGTGTGGGTTTTTTTGGGTAAGAAGTGTTCAGCCATTTTCACCAAAGGCAAACATTGAACATAGATCCTGTGATCATTACTTTATCAGTTGGTGGTTTGGCTACCCTGGCCTTTGAATTTTCTGCTCTCTACTTCTACACATTCCAATGGCTACCTGAGTCAAAATTTATGTCACAATGGTTTGGAGTAGATCATTTTTGTGGTAACTGCCACACTAGACAAAGGTCCAGATTTTTCCAAAGCACTCACTACAAAATTTCTAGAACTTAGACATTTTGGAACATCTTAAAAAAGCATTAAAACATGGGGCCTCCTAAAAAACTCTCTAAATTTTAGTTGTTAACTGGCAGTTCAATAAAATTTATCCATGATGCATATGAGGATATGGATAAAACTTTTTGGTGGAAAAAAAGGCCAAAGCTAACCTCATCTATTTTGATAGCAAAATAAATGGTGTTTTTACCATCTCATGCAGGAAAAAAATCAATCTGAACTTACCATTTGATTGTTGTCCATCCAGTTCTGCTGTCATAGGCAACTGCAGGTTCAGAAAGGCTTACTGGGATTTCTTGGTAGGCCCTAGCTTGGGACAAGAGTCAGCTTTGAAGTACTACTTTAGGTCATTACAGAGTTAGCTTATTCCTACTGTGCTAAAAATTATCTTTTTCAAAATTCATCTACATGCCAAGATTATGAAGGTCTTGAAAATAAGCAAGGTACAGATGGAGAAGGCAGACAATATCCTAGCTTTCCATTTCTGAAAAACTTGTTTTAAAGAGCTCTACACTCACATTGGTCTCTTAGACTAGACATCCATCTTTATCACAAACTTCAGATTTGGGAAGGGTGCCCATGTCAGTTTATAGGAGATTCAAATTTCATTTCCTCTACCAGAAGCATTTAATTGTGTGGCAGTACCCTTGTGGTATCTATCTGTTCTTAATACCAGTCTAAATGGCACTTTAGATTCTCAGTCAAGGCACATTTGTGAAAAGACCATGTCTTGATTGCTTATTTCTATACAAATTCCTTAAAGAATTATGCCAA
The DNA here is from genome assembly GCF_929443795.1 of Astur gentilis. NCBI lineage: Eukaryota > Metazoa > Chordata > Aves > Accipitriformes > Accipitridae > Astur > Astur gentilis. Next base: position 23,944,898 of record NC_064882.1, on the reverse strand, counting down.
CTTTTTCCTGTATTTGCACATAGGCTGAGGCTGTATGCTTGGGGAATGCTTAGGCTGTCTTGTCTCAAGTATTTTCTTTTTTGGATTGTGCATAGGGTGTGCATTTGTGGTGAATGGGTTATTCACATCCACTTTTAAAAAAACTGATAACAAGAGGTGTGTGTGAGAGGAGAGTTATGGGCTTCTGCAAAACCCCCCTCATGTTTCATTCATTAGAATAAATTAACCAGAGCATGTTGCTTGATTCTGAGTGTGATATCGAAGTAATCACCTGATTTGAAGAGAAAGTACTTTTATTTTCTCTGTTGAAAGAGATAATGGATAGCAGTCATGTCTTACTTTCTAAATTCCTTTGTGCTTAGCGAGTAGTATTTGGTCTGGAATAAAAGGTGGGTTGTTTGGTGTTTTTTTCAGATATCAACCTCTAGAGAATCTAAATCTCGATGAATGACTCAAAACCAATCCATAATAATTACTGTGCAAAATATTAAATGCTAGATTAAACTAGATTAATTTAGATAGAAACCTTTCTTTTTCCTTTTTTTCCTAAAACTGGAGAATTGGAAAAAAAAACCCCAAAACTCTCTTAACAATTATATCACTTACGTACTTCAGAGTATAGTTCCAGATGTAGATTTTCAGCAAGGTGGGAAAAACACGTGTAGTCATCAGGGAAAACAGAAGGGGAAGCAGAGCTACAAATACAAGCTTAATCTTTCTACAGGTTCTATTTTTCATTATATTTTTTCCTATAATTCCTTGGCTTTCCAGGGCTGTGAGTGCTTCTGTGAGAAAAAATGGGGAGAATCTCAGTGATACTTTGAAATTACTAGGTCACAGAAACAAAGAAGAGGGGTGGAAGGTGTTTGATGATGTTACTATCCAGAATGCACAGAATGGGCTTGTATCATTTGAACTAAATGAGCATTTAGACAGGTAATGTATGAATAATTTAATAAAATCTTATTTACCAATATATTTACTTCCAAATGTATAGATCAATGGAAATTAGTAGCATTCAGAAATCATCCACTATTAATTATTAACTTGCCAGCATCTCTGCCTTCCACTTTACAATAAAAGATCATTTTGATTTGTTACTTATAATTACAGAAAATATAAATTTGTTCAAATATTTTTTCATCTATAGAGTGTACACAATATAATATGTAAGAAACTTGAAACAGGAAATGCAGATATTAATCTTAATTTGAAAATGTTATTTAGCTCTCTAACTACTAAACGATAATATTTTTTGGAATTTCTCATTAGGAAGTACTCTCTTACTTTCACCTAAAATTTGTATGTATTTGAATTCATAGATACAGAGTCAATGTACTCTGCACTACAGAAAGAGGCAAATTTCCACCCTTTCATGTGTTGGAAACAAGAATGAAAAGGAGATAGCAAAAGGTCCATTGGAGACTGAGCCCTGTATTATTTTGCATAATAAATTGTTAGCATTTGATGACATGATTTAAGATAGAGCTATTTATCTTCCTGCCTCTTTTTTTTTAATACAGCTTTGTCGTCATTCGCCTTTCATTCCTCTTGGAAAACACGTATCTTCTCCTTTTTGCTCAGGCTCTAGAAGAAGCTCTTTGTAGCACAATGGCTAATGTGATACTGTATCGGAAAAGAGAAAACCCATATAACATAGTAGTTTTGCTATCTGCATCCAAAGAATTGACCTGCAAACTTCAAAATCTCCATGAGGAGGGCTACTTTGGTCCCCCAGAACCTACACAGCAGTTCCGAATAAGAGAAGGAGAGCAGATTCATTTTAGATTTAGAGGCAATATTTTTGCTTCAGGTAAGGTAATTAATTTATGGTTCTGGATGAACATTATCAATCACCTCAGCTATTCAGAAATACTGTACATGAACACTAGCAGACTGTGGTTAGTCATAGCATATTTAGTTATTTCAGTGTTTTATTTCTTGTAAATGATAGGCGCATGGAACTATATGGGAAACTGCTCCAACTGGAAAATAAAATGTGCTAGTTGAACAAGATCCTGAGCAACCTTCTCTAGGTGACCCTGCTTTGAGCAGGGGGGTTAGACAAGGTGATCTTCAGAGACCTCGTCCAACCTCTGCTATTCTGTAAAACCTGGGCCCTCGGAAACATTTATTTTAGCTTTTATTTCAAAAGGGCAGAATTCCATCAATGGCTTTTTACTATAAAGAACATTTGATAGGAATTAAACAAATTCCAAACAAAAAGAAACAGTCTGCTATTTTACCTGTGTAAAGTCACTTAAAGTGAGCAAGATTAAACACTGAAAGCCAGGGCAAAATGTTGCTTTTTGAGAGCAGCACTATGAATTGAGGTGATGAGAGTTACACTGTTTTCAGCAGCAGCCTTGAAGATTCCATGCAGTGGCTGCCACCATTCAGAGATTTGCTTAAAGGGAACAGAAATAAGAACCCTCAGTAAAGTTTTCACCCAAAATTAAGTATAGGCTCTTCTGTCAGTTTTGGAAAGAACATATAAATATATATTTGGTCCTCTGGACATTTTGAACATAAACTCTCACACTGAAAGCTCCATTTAACCTAAAGAAAGGATTATTCTTCAAAAAGAGAAGTCTCTAGTCCCCAAGGAATGCCTGCTCATATATGCAAAGGATAGTGTATATAGGTGCATCAATTAAAATGGAATTACAAATCCTAAAAATGCACCTACCTCTCTGCCTCCATTAATTTTGTTGTTACAAATAGATAGGTATCCATCCTGATTAACCAGAAAGCGTATACTTATAATTCTATTCACAACACTTTTATTTTTATTTCTGTCTGTGTTATGTACTTTCTCCTCTTCCATGTTCCTTACTTTTCAACTTGTAGCACAGCCTTCATCACTTATTCCTTATGCCAATGGTTCAGGGGCTAAGACAGCTGGCAGGAGTGTTTGAACCTCAGATGTTCAATATAAAGTAGTAATAATGATAAAGAACAACTGAATGGTATGTGATTAGCTCTATTTGACTCACCCTAAGGAATTATTTTAGATGCCACACACCTAAATACAGTGTAAAAAAAAAATTTTTTTTTTTTTTTTTTTTTTTTTTTTTTTTTTTGGTATGGACTGCAGAGAATGGGAAAGATTTTGGAAAAGCCTACAGGTTGATTTTTCATTCACAAAGAAAACCCAGGCTGGAGCTCCAAATTAAAGAAGTGGATGAGTTTGGTAACCACAGTTCACCTCATTACAAAGGAACAGCAGTGTTTTATAAAATTACCAGAGAGATGATAACCAAAAACTGGGAACAACCTTTGCCATATGGTGAATATCAACATCAGTCTCCACTGTGTAAATTAGCACTAACATTACCAAAGGTGGGTTTCTCACTTGATAATGTTAGAGATCTTTCCCTTTTTCCCTTACCACATATTTATTAGGCAAAAGGATCTTGGTATGATTTTTGCTTTACAGATACACACAGGAACCACTGATGGAGCAGTTCTGATCCATCAGCAATGTACAAACACCCTGAGAATTTCTCTTAGCAGGTGGGAGGGATCCTCATCCAAACACAAGCATAGAAAAAAATGTTTAGCAGGAGTTTTTCACCCATTTGCTCTCCCCAAATGGTATGTCCCTGAGAAATTATTACTAAAGTTTCAGTTATATACTTATATACTTGTCTTGGGAGTGCAGAATTGCAAATTGTAGGGCCGTTAAATGGTTCATGTAACCTATCTTTCTCCTATCACCTGATTCTCCTATTATGCCTGATAAGCATCTGAAATACAGCCATGTGGGCAACTATCATCATCTCTGGTGAAAGTTATTGCTACATAAATTAATGTTTAATATTCCTGCAGTGAAATCTCATTGTAATCTTTTCAAAGAGCCTAGGTATCAGTACCCTAAATTGTACAAAAAGCTGCCACTAGACTACTGCTATCAAATTTGCATACATTTTCATATCAAAATATGTACAGTAACAGTTGGTCTAAATCTCTGGTAACAAGCAGTAGCATCTCTCTCTTTTTTAATTTAATTGACTTCACTCTTCCTTAAGCTATCACCTGCAAATATATCTTTTATTTCATAAGCATATTTCTTGATTTCTCTCTCATCTTCATTCTCCCAAGTAAAATATTAAGAACAGTTAACTGCAGGAGATTTTAAGAGATCTCTTTCAGTGACAAACTCCATATAAAATGTAAGTTTTCTTTTGAGAATCAGATGCTTTAAAGCATTTTGCTGTTCCACAGGGCTAGCATTCCATGTGCAGTATTCACAGAGAGGGAAACACACACTCTTGAGGTCCAGTGGGATGATTAAAAAAAATTATTAAAAAAAATAAAAATCTGTGGCACACCCTAGGCATCAGTTAGTTTTCTTCCATCCACCTGCCTAGCTTCCATCCCATTGTTCCACTTTATTTAATCTTATTGGGTAATAAGAACAAGATTTAAAGGATTGAACTGCATTTGTATTAAACCACAAAGGTAATTATCAAGTGTCTTAGATTTCGGTTGGCATATATGGTCTTCTGCTATACATATTAGTCCTTAAATGTTCTATTCAGACTTTCCAAAACAAGTATTTCTGACTACCTCTTTTCTCCTACTAAATTTAAGTTTCCTCTTTCCCAGAGTGGCTGAGATCTTGAAGTCTGGTCAGTCTGTGTAAGTGTGTAAGAATATATATGTGGTTACATGTTAACACCCAAGCAGGCTAATCATTGAAATGGAAATAAACAGAGGAACTGTATAACATGATCATTGCTGGTAAATTAGAAATTAGAAATGAAGTCAAACCTCAGGAATTGTCTTAGCCTTTGGGAATATTTTCTCTATGTCTATTTTTTGAGTAATGGCTCTACTTTCAACTGAATCAGTTCAAGCACAGAGGACCCAAATTTGATGCATGAAAAGTCTGCTTAGAGAAGGCAAAGTTATCACTTCAGAAAATCAGTGTTGCAGCACCTTGCAAATAATTTTTCTTTTGTTTCTGGTAAATATATTTTAAGAGGTGCATTTCAAAGGAGTCAGAATCTTCATTAAATGCAAATATTAAGCCAAAAAAAGTGATCAAAAAGCTTGAAAACTTTATATTGATAACTTTTCCATTACACGATTTGTATTCTCTGTCTTACACAGAATGAAATACTAATCTATAGAATGAAAAACAGCATCAAAATAACATCTTCCCTTATGTTGTAAGTCATCTTAGTACATAAAATATTACACTTTGCTATAGTTGGTGAACCCTCCTACTTTTTGATCTATCCTCCATCCATTCAGTGTAATAATTTAAAACTGATAATGCCTAAAGTCACATTTTTTAATAGAGAAGAAATATTCCTTAATAATTTAGCTACTTTAGTTATCTTTTTGAAGAAATATAAAACATCAATGAAGCTGATCATTTGACTTTAGTGAATAATTAGTAAATTAAATACAACATACCTTGCTGTTGATATAAAAATACACAAGGCAAATGGGAATTTCACCCACACCGCTATCTAGTGGTACGTAACACCTGTTAACACGAAGTTTTAACGTTGTTCACTCTTTTGCTCTTCATACCTTCTTCCAGTCAAGTAAATCTTGAATTCGATACTAAACAAACTCACAGAAATTTAAAGAACAAAAAATATTCTCTTTTGGCTTGTTTGCTGGCTGAAAGATAGGAATAAAAGGAGTTGGAAAAAGCAGCTCATTTTCTCAAGGGAAGATCATTACTAATGACGTCCTGCACAGGTCCATGCTAACATATTCATCAGAAACTTTTGAATAATTAAGTGAAAAGTCTGATGACAGTACAAAATATTCAGAGCACTAAAGTTGTCTGTGAAGAATCACAGAATATGATGATACTGAGAGACTAGAAAACTAGATAAATTAGATGTCAATAAGTGTTTTGCTGGGGTAGAAGAACATATCTAATTTTATGCTGATAGACTCTAAATTACCCATCACCACTCAAAAAAAAAAAAAAAAAAGGAAAAAAAAAAGAAAAAGAAAAAAAAAAGGTCATTTTGCTCTCTGAAAACTTCCAGAGCATTCAGCAGCAAATAAAAAGGTAAGCAGAATGTTCCCAGTTATTAGAGAGCAAATCTTAAAACAAGATTATGCCATATATCTATGAGGCATCCACATCATGACTGCAGTCTGCAGTTCTGGTCACAGAACTCAGAGGATTTGGAAGAAGAGGAAAGAAAGAGGGTGATCAGAAACAGAGTGGTTCTAGGTAGAGAGACATGGATGACAATACTTCAGGCAGTTTCAACAGAAGTTGAAATATTGTATACACTCACGAATATTATGGAGGAAGTGACAAAGTAATGATTATATCCCCTTTCACAGGATATAAGAACAATGCTATTGGTAAGTGGCAGGTGTAATAAGTAATACAAAAGAACATACTTTATACATACAAAAGTAATCAAAAGGTGAACTCATTTTCACAGGATATTTGCTGCAGTTAAAAATGTGTTTGAGCTAGAAAAGGAATTGACTGGAAGAGACAGAACCATATATTAAACATAATGACCCAGATGCAATTAAATGCCAGAGCAATGAAAAGGAAATTCTAATTACTTACCATATCTTATTATGTGTTCTAAAATTACTAACAGTGATGAAAACACTAACAGGAAAAATTAACATAAGAACTTATATCCTGGTTTTACTGTCCAGATGTGAGCAGCATATTTGAATCAGATATATCTTCACTTTTAGGTGGGCTTTCTAATAAATAAAAGAAATAGAATGAAATAGTTAAAATCAGATGAGAAAACACAGTTAGGGAGAAATTTAATGCACTAATACAAACAACTACACCAGCCATCTGTCAAATGCAACTGCTATTTACCACTTCATTAAAGTACAAGTCTTGTGTTAATGTTCATATAATATGAACCGAGATTGGCACTGTCCATAATTAGTCATATGCTGATGCTATTAATATATATTGCCAAAGCGCCTAGAACTGTCTGACTGCATTTGTGTGCGTAGACATACACTCAACTTACAAATTTTTCTAGTTTCTATCCCATGTATACTACTACAATACAGCAATTAAGCTGCCACAAATCTCACAGGCATATCAAAACATAATGCTCAGTGTTCATATCTGACCTATTGATAATGCTGGGTTGCTCATAGCATTGCTCACACTATCACACCTACTTACAGAATTCCAGTTGTCACAGTAAGGCTCTCATGTCTTGATTGTGAACTAGTTGATTCTAAGTTGCAGTGTTGTTGATGGACTTCTCACTTGCTCCCAGTATGCTGGGGGAGCCTTTCATGGTTTGGGAATAAAATTCCCCAAATAGCAGTAAATGCAGGGCAAGAACAGCAAAAACTATTTACATTTCTGCTACTTTGTTAATAGCTTAAGTTTACTTTAACCATGTTAAGGGATTAGTTTTAATACACATGAGATCACAAACACTCAGTGTTGCCAGTAACAATAGAAATTTTCTCACCAAAATGAAATGAAGTTTGGGGTGTTGGTTTGTTTTGTTTTGTTTATTTCCCCCCCCAGGTGATAAAGTTGGAACCGCCCACAATGCCTGGTTTTGGTTATGACAAAGGCAGATGGAATCTTTTTAAGGCAACACTTCTGACTACATTTTCACTTATTTCTGTAGAATTCCTACGTAAATTTCTCTTGAATTGTGGAGAGAAGACAGTAACTATATGGATTATAAGCCATTTTTATATGTATGTGCCCACACTATCCACTCTCTTACAAGTATATTTCTGACAGCGGTCAAAGCAGCGGTTGTTTGCTTTGTATGCAACCACTCACATCAGTTTTCAGTTTAAACTTGCTACACTTGTACAGATGTAAGCTGGTCTTCACTAATGATTCCTATTTATGGAGCTTTCATTTCCTCAGCATTAGAAAACGCTGGTTGGTCAAACCTGTTATTTTCAACACAAGTTAAATACAGTGGTTTATGTCCTGATGTCAAGTATGTGTGTGGATAACAGTAATATTTCTACTGATTTCAAAGCAGTTGTATTTACATGAAACTGGGCTAAAGAGTTTAAAAGCTTAATTTCTCCTTTTCTGTCTGTCCTGTTTGATATGCTACTAGAGTCTGGTCATGTCTGAGAGGTCCATTTGACAGAGCACTTCAGTCTTACTGGCTGAAATCAGAACGCTTTGCAAAAAGGGATTGTTGTAATACATACAAGCATTATCAAATTACTGTTCTGCTGAAGTTTTATGTCTAATGACTGTCTAACAGCAAAATAGCACGTGATCCTCTGCTTCAGAAAGGCAGTTGCTTAGCTAATTGAAGGGCCTTCCAGACTAGAAAACTGTTTTGACCGCTAAGAGTATTTTACTTACGCTGTCAACCAGAACAGTGGGACCACATGCCAGTGCAGCTGAACCGTGGGTGAATTTAGCGCTTCACCACAGATATTTAATCTTTAAAGGCAGATTTAATGTTTTAGATCTAATGCATTGTATATTATTACACTATTTCTAGACAGTACTCATTTTCAATTCTTATCATTTTTACTACTATTTTAACATTAAGTAGCATAAAGTGGTTCAGATTAAAGTCAATGCATGGGTAATTGAGTTCATCTACAATAACTTTGAAAATCTCATACAGACCTTTGAGGTGCTAAATTCTCATTAATGAATCAAAATAAGTTTAAATAGAAATGCATAATTAAACGAAGCCAAAGAAAGCTGTCTTAGAAGAAAAACAATGCCCCCTTCTGGAAGAGCTTAATATTCCCTTTATTCTGAGGGCTTTTTTTTAGCCGTTACGCTACCTTCACACTAGGGCACGTCCAGTGACAGAATTGCTGTAGTCGCATGCAGGACGAGCAGATTCAGATCTCAAGATGAGCACAGCACAGGATGGTTTTGCACTGCCAAGCAGTGCATACTGTGTGCATCCTGTGCACGCTGAAACCCTCTAACAAGATGACTGAGTACAGACCTGATGAAAATCTGTTTAATTCCCAGGTGAATAGGTAACAGTTATGATTATATTGACCTTTTGGATGGGTAGCTCAGTACATATGAAACACTCCAAATATTGAACAATATATAAAGCCTATATTATAAAAGTATTTGAGATAAGCTCGGCAAGGCTCTGGCTCAATATGCCCAGCAGGAAAAGGAGCATAATTTATCCAGTCAGAGTTTCATGCTCTTAATTCACAAATGGAAAACAAAAGCTCAATGAATAAACCTGGAGCAAGTCTCACAGGGAAAGCTGTGCGTAAAGAGTCAGATAATACAACCGAATGTGTGTGACAAAAGCAATATGGGCACTACAAGAGGAAAATTACAGCTTTTAACAAAGAAAGAGCTGAACTTCACTTGATACAAATTAATCTCTTCTTATGCTCAGTGCTTATGTATGTAATTTTTTGTTCCATATGGAGTAGAAAACCACAGTAAAGCCTACAAGACTTTACTCTTTCTCAGTCATAGGGAAAAAGGACAAAGTATTTTTTTTCTTTCTCTGCAGTGTTCAGAGGAAGAAAGAGGGAGAACTCTGTACTTTCTAATGGAACTTGTCTTTTGAATTCTGGTGATTTTTAGTGATTTATAATTAAAAGTTGAATTATGTAAAATGAATAGTACATACATACATACATACAATAGTACAAACACAGTATGATTTCTAGACCTAACAACAGCTACTGCATACCTAGACACTGTTATTTTCCTTGAAACAGTATGGTATGTACACAGTTGTAATAACACAGAGACAGCAAGGCAAAGTTAATGCAGTATTCAAAATTAAAATCCATTTCATGTACGCAGTTTCCATACTGATTTTCTATACATCCAGTTTCTATACACCAGTCATGACATAATGCTGCTAATGAAACATTTGCAAAATTGCATAAGTTATAAACTTCTTAATAAGATGCAATAAACATCCATTTGGTGTAAAAAGACTTTGTTTCATTACTTTAATACCTGTATACTGATTTATACCTGCTGATGGTATTAACTGGTTTTCAATAATGACACAAATCCTCTATGCAGGTAGAACCAATCTTAAATGCTGATTTACTGCAATCCACTCCCATATCCTGTACCTCATTCCTTACTCATTCAGTCATTTCTCTTTCCTCAACACATTTTCTTTGATAGCATGAAAAGTTGATCAACCGTCCACGAAGCACAAAAAGAATTTCCTCTGATTCATTGGGTAAGAACACATACATAATATATTAATATCAATATAAATTATAGTTTTATTTGCTATTTACTTTTTTTAAATGCCAAGATTTGTTTCAGCTGTAACTGACATTTTAAAATGACATATTTAGGAACCAGAGTAGTTAATGTGTTAAAAGATTGTTAAAAGATATTCATAGACAAAAAAAAAGTGATCTGTTTACCAGGAAATGCAAAAGCTCTGGCAAGATAATGTTGTGGTGGGGTGCATGAATATCATATAATTTTCTGTATAAGGAGATTCAGTTTGTACTGGAAAGCTGCAGTATAACTGATGTATCAGTTATAAGAAATGCCCAAACCCTTTCATTTTATTGCCAGCTTTCCCCATGCAGTTCCAAAAGCTATAGATCATTGCTGAATCTGCTTTTGATTAAATTCACTTCATGTCGTGGTGCAGTTACCAAAAATTGCCTTAGAAATAAGAAGTGATGATTTTTCTGTTAAAGTGAAAACCAAACCATATTTAGTTGGGGAGTTCACCCACTGAGCCTCCAACTTTAGAAAGCTTTTCAAAGGAAACAAAGATTTACATAGCAGAAGAATAATGCTCTTAATTTACTAATTTTTGCCCTTCAGAGGCCCTGTGGGACAACTTGCTATATTGGCTTGCAGAAGAGCTTGCAGAAGATAATACATCATTGCTTGCTTTATGCTTACCTGTTCGGCGGAGTGTAATTCAGCTTGTTAGACTGAAGTGCCCTGATAATTTAACACACCAGATCTATGAGCTGCTTTGCTGCTGGAAAAAGACCCTTCCAAGGTCAGCTGATAAACAGCAGCTCCTGTCTCGGTACTTGCGGAAGAGTGGCAGAAGTGATCTTTCAGAAGAACTTCATTTTAAGTGGCAAAATAAAGTGTTCACTTGACAGAATCACTGGCAACTAACAGCCCAATTTCTCTTTCTTGTTGTAAGGTGTGACTATTTCCGTGTTATCTTTGGATGAACAAGTGACAGGGATACCAGTCAGGGATCAGAGTGCTCATTTATTTGTCACTTGCAACCTCTTTTCTGAAGCAAAGTATAATAGCATTGCCCTTGCTTGCTGGAAGTGAACATTTCTTCTATGGAAAAGTGAGATATTGAAAATATAGGTATGAAGAATTACAGACTGGTCTGCATAGGTTTCTAAGGACTTAAATTGTTTGTACATACCGTACTCACTTGACATAGAATCATATTTCTACATACTTTAAGCACTAGGAATTATTCACTATAATTTATGAAAATCTTATGAAACATTCCATGATATATGGATTACTCTACATCCAGTAATAATAGCTACCAGATTCTTCAGACAAAAGCATAATACTTCATTATTAAGCACAGACAGAGGAAATTTCTTCTCATTTTCAGATTTGTTAGTAATTAACCCTGACTTTTATATTCTCAGTGAATGTTTTTTATCCTTGTGAATGTCATAGCAGATTTCAGTGTTACCACATGTGAATATCTAATCTATTTCCGGAATTTACTGGATTTGTTGCCTCACTTTTATCTATCATGGTAATGGTTTTTTTTCAGGTTACCCTCAAATTTGGAAAAAAAGGGTATTTCTTCATACAAGTTTTAAAATGTATTGTTTTGGAATTCATTCATTATACTAAGTTCTTGTATTGAAGGTACAGTTAGTAAACCAGGTGTATTTGTGCCATTCCTTAGCCATGTATTTTAATCTCTAAAACCTCATATCATTCCAGAATGCTAAGTAAGCCTAACCTAAATTTTGAAAGTCAGAGCAATAGCAGGGTTGGGCTCTTGTAACTGTGTTTCAACGGAAATAATATTCTAATTTACTCTCCTCTGTTACTTGCTGCTATGTTTCAATCCAGCTCATAAAACACACCAAAAATTTCTCTAAATGCTAAACTTTGACGTTTCTGTTAAAGGCTCAAAGTAGCTGGCAAGAACCAGTGAATCACACAATTCTGGAAGAAAGCTGACTGCTTGGTAATTACATATACAAATATCAATTTGTGATTACACGAGCTGTCACATCTGTGCAATTTTACTGCTGCTCCAGCAATATGCAATAGATGCAGCTCCTTCTTCAAGTGCACCTGTGCATACTTATTTTTTTTATACTGTTATTCTTCTGGATTTAGTGCACAAATTATTTTCATCTTTCAGTCCCCCCCCCCCCCCCCCTTAATATTATTATATAAAATTTAAATATTAGTCTAAATCTAAAAGTCATTAAACTAAACTTCATTAGTATTTAGACTATCCCTGTATGTCTTGCTGACAAATCTTAATCGTGATACATATTGCTAGTCTGGATTTTTATTTCAGCGGTCATGCAACATTTCCAAATCACTGCCATAAATGAGCAAATTGCATTGCAAAAGAAAAGATAAATAGGAATAGTATTCATTAGTTTGATTAATCTAGTCAATAACATCTCATCCTGTAGGGTTATCAGGTTTTAATTGTAAAACAGAATATATGAGGAATTTAACCCCTTCACTGTGACATAACAATCTTTTCCTTCCTTAACTTTTTCTACAAAGGTGTTTTTTAAATGTAAACTGGCTTCTTTATCACACTTTTCTCAGTGCCCTAACTCATTTTGGCATCAGATCTTTTGCCATCAGTGCCTTCTCTTTAGGAATGAATAATCTGCGGCAGAATCAGCAGATATTGTCAGAATATACGTGTATTATGATTATGCTTCAATGTCTGATGGTACTACAAATAATACTGGAAATATTGCAACAAATTGGACTTCATTTTTCCATCTATTAATAAAAGTATTTTAACACAACTACCAACATTCTGCCACAAGATGGCCTCTGTGTCTAACAAAACCATAACGTGTGTATTTCACGTGCTGAAAAATATGTGAATAAAACACTGCTAAAAACTAAAAGCCATCCATAAAGACCTCGATACTCCACTGTACAGTATCATTAACATTAGTGCAAAGCAGCAAGAATTGTGGGCATTTCAGTGGCATCTATACAACGGGAGCAACTGCATTCAGCCTCCTCTTCATAGGAATTTTAGATTATTTTTTACATTAATTGAATGGTAAAATTATATTAAAATTGCTCATGTTAAAAGCTCATTTTTATTAGTAGCAAACGCTAATGAAGTGACTAAATAAACCATATATTTTATTAAAGATTGCAGAAGACTAATAAGGTAGATTAAAAAAAATAACAACAATTTTTAATATAACAATTCATGTTCTCCTTTGAGGAGGTAACATTTAGGCCTGCTAGTTACTTTTCTCTTCTTAGAGTAACTCTCACTTAGAGTGTGAAACTTGTAACCAGTCTTGCTGTGGCCCAGGAAAGCTGAGCTGGCTGGTGATGTGCGGCGACTGAATTAAGCGCTCAAGCTCTCTGTGCAAGATTCCCTTCACTTCACAAAAGAATCCAACTCATATATGTTTCAACAAAGATCTAGAAAGAACTAACGGCATACAGCCCATACTACTAACACAGGAGCGCATATCTGGCTCAGCTGGGATGTTTGCCAGTCCTCAGAACAGTTAAAGATAGAAACATGCCATACACATACTCGTGACTGTCTTCAGCCACATCTTCCCAGGCCTACACAAGGCCATCCTCCAACCTGACCTTATAAAACTAGTTCTTCAAGGCTTGGCAAATGTGCAGCACAACAAATTCTAATGGTCACTCTTGAAAACAAACGCCAGGTGTTCCGAGCTACTCCAACAGTGATGTGCTTTTCCTCTGTTCCTCTTCCTCCTCATCTCTCCCACCAGTTCTGCCTTGTGCTGGGGCTTTCCCTGCTAGCTGCTCCAGGTAACCATCACAGCTTTTGCTCCCGCTTTTTTGTTATTTCATCTCCTGGAAGAGCATGGGTAGCATTGAGCACACACTTTCTCAGCTCACAAAATTATTTTAAGAGAAAAGCATATTTAAAATGCACACTTTAACAAAAAAAAAATATATAAACAACACATGCAAAACAAACATGCTTATGCCTGCCTACTTTGTTTCTTTGCTCTATCAGAGCTTCTGTCCACAGAAGAACCCTCCTTGCTAGATCTCCCTGAAGCCAGGGACTCCTGGCAGGAGGAAGGAATATGGGGGGTTTCACTTCATGTTAGGTCTCAACCAATGGGTTTATATACAGATACAATTTATATTCCAATTTTTTTGTCAGAGAAGAGATAGTCCCTCTCTAAAGTTTGTAGGCTGTAAACAAAACCTCCAAACAAAACAGGTTTCAGACCAAAATGTGGTCTTCTGTGCAACAGAACAATGACATCAGCAGCAATGAGACCCCAAAATGTAGCTCTTTATGGCTAAAGTAAATTAAAATCAAGCTGTAGCAGAATCCAAAGAGACCTTGTCAAAAAGGGAGGAGCAGTGGGATGTCAACTGAGGTGGCTGTAAGCCTTATGGAAGGAAGAATATCTGACTACTCTGCTTCTTTCCAAACAGCAAATGCCAGTCAGAGGCCTATGTGACTGAACTATTGCTGTGGAAAATCCAACTTCTTATCTAGCATCAAACCTGTCATTTGCTTTCCATTCAATCAAATATTGTCTCCTAAGTTAAAGGGTTCCCTCAGTGAGATTTAGACTTACTGAACTGCAATCAGGATGTAGGAAAGAATGCAGTCTACATGGGACAAATCTGCTTCTGTGCTATGTGTTTTTACTGGCTGTAAAAATTATGCAAGACTGAGCAAAATCTGACCTTTTTTGCTTAGAATGGGTATGTTTTCTACCCATAAATAAAAGGTGATGCTGCACACTTCTGCTAAACAGTGAAGGCAACTGAACAGAAAAGGAACTAAAATAGGAAGCCAGTTGCTCATAAAGAAATCACCTAGACAACTATAATTTGGCTGACTGAATACAGAAGTTAATTAGGTAAATACTGAACAGTTAAGCAGAAAAGAAAGCAAGAAACATGTGTATTCCTTTTGCAGCATTGTTACAGGATGGATTGCCAACTGTATCTGAGACTGATGAAGTGCAAAGGTATAAAGCAGACTTTGCATATTCACATTTAAAATACAAATTCTCTTTACTTGGTGAAACAGGCTCAATAAGCAGGATCAGTAAGCTGTTGAATACAACAGATGGGTTTAATTTTAAAAAGTTAAGATGGCATATAATCAATATCCCATCCAAGCCCCTTGCAAAAATGATTTATTTTATCCTTTCAATAGTCCTGGGAGAAGTACAGTTTTCATAGAAATAACTACCTGTGGCAAAGTCATCTTCAAGCATGAGAGTCTTAGCTTAAAGCCTGCTCCCAAGTGAAGTGGGAGGGAGCTCACATGCAGAGCTCTTTGGCAGGGGAGCCTCAGTAGAGGGTCCTTCCATCTCCCCTCAATAACTCATTTCAGCGGCTGGTCTTAAGTGCAGTGAGCTAAAGCCCTGAAAGGGCAGGGGCACTCAGGAACCTGGCACAAAATAGCCCAGTTGAAACCACTCCTTTATTTCCATATAATCTTTACTCTAAGACACAACAAAAAGTCCTTGAGCATCTCTGATGCATCTCAGGAATATTGTCAACCAAAGAAACGCATTATCTGCAATTCTTCTGATTCTAAGCAGTAGAGGAGCTTGAACATATGTCTGAATACTGAATACCGGGTACCAGCCTGTTCTGAGACTCCTTCAAAGTCTCCTTTTTCATGAATATTCTAGAATATTTTCTCTAATGACTCTGCCTATCCATTAATTTTGCACTCATTATTAATATATCAGTAAAAACAAGGTCTTTGCATGATGCTCTGAAAATATACTTAGGAGGTCTCCTAATAATTCTAGATAGAATAGACATCTGGAAAAGCACAAACACACCTATTTAAGATGATCTGAAATTGAGTTGAATCATATTGTACACAATGAATATTATGGAGCTGAAAGAATTTAATGGTAAATTTTCTTGTGAATAGACATACTTTTTTCTTCAGAAAAGAAGAATCATCAATATGATTACTAGATAAATTCTAAACAGAAAGTGCAACTTTAAGGTTGATTCCTCATATTGTATTTCACAATCACCAGTCTTTCTCGGTCGTCATAACATATAATGCAGAGAAAAAAAAATTTAAAAAAAAATCCCAAACACCCCCCCAAACACCCAACTCAGTTTTTGTAACAGTCTGCATCATTACAAGATCCTGATAAACTGAAAAACATTGCCTTAGTACTTCTATTACTTTATTGGTGTCTTATTTTAATAAAAATTCACTTATAATCAGGCAATTTGAAGAGCTCTCATTGTTAATACAGACTTATATGAAATCAATTTTCTCATTTACTGTTGGAGGTTAACAAAAGGCTTGTTATGAATTAGTATTCTACTATAAGATTGTAATAAATCATACTAAAGCTCTCAAGAATAGAAAAGAAGACTCCATGTTTCATTCTTTTGCCCTGAACAATGAAAATATCATAAGTATAAGAAAAAATATTCTATAATACAATATGCAAGAGTAAGACTTTGTCCTTATCTAAGTGAAAGACAACCTTTTGTCATTACTATTGTAACCCTATTCTTAGTCTTTTTAGAAAAAATTGTATGCCTTTGAACTCACCATTACATATATAAATTCTTTATGTCACAGGGCGGTATGTATCCTTGACAGAAGATTTTCCTGAGCCGTATATGGGGTCTTACATGGCTAGATCTGACTGACCTTTTTTGTCCATTGAGCACCTACCACATCAGTGTTCCCATTAAGACCTTTTGCGCTGTAGCTTCCCAAATGAAAAAAAAATAGTGGCTTCTCAACTTGTTATAATACTCTATACATAATCTTTATCATCATTGCTCTCTATTTAGGAGTCCAATTTTGATAATATGGCTTCCAGAAATGTTATCACCCGTTTTAATTTTGGTCAGATTATGGCCAAAGCAGACTAATTACATATCAGAAACTGAAAGAGTTTAGTAGAACTGGAAGGATTCCAGCCGGGATTATGACGATTACATGCCAGTTTAAAACTGCAATTGCCAATGTAACCAGCAGATGTCGGAGAAGAGCTTCTACGAAGTCACTATTGCTACTGTTTTCCATCCTGAGATCAACACGTGAAAAGTCACTTCAGTAAGATGATGGAAGAGAAATTCCTGAAACACTGTGCATTATTCACTTGTCTCTCAGTGAGTTACCCCCTTTTAGAGTCTTTTGAGGTGAAGGGATGCAAGGTATTATGCAAACAGAAAGAGGAATGCTTTCTAAGTGTTAAGAGTAATACTTTGTTAAGATCCATGTCCATGCCCGAGGCATTAAGGAAAGGAATAAGAAAAGATTTAAGTGGTATAGAATCCAATGCGTAAAAATATTTTGGAGTCTTTTATTCCTAAAACAAGGAGGAAATTATTCTGTACTGAAGAAACTCAGTATCAGAAGGGTTTACTGTTTCATATACTTCCAAACATTTTAAAAACCTAGCAAACTTTTGGGGGTAAATGAGTAATTACTAAGGGAGATAGCCAATTTATGTCCTCTGGGTTTTTTTTATTATGAAGTTTTGATGCAATGTCATTCCTTAGAGAAAATAAGATGATACACAAATCTGGAAGTTTTTCTGAGAACATCTGTCAAGCATTAAATTAAGCTGATACAATAACAGATTTTACAGTACTTATAAAAGTAAATCCAAATGGTTTCAAGAATACTTTAGCTCATCTCTCTGTTTATGCACACAGAAACTCCTAAAAGTCTTAAGATTTTTGTTAGTCTGCAAGTAAAACAGTGACAGCCTTCTGCTATTTTTTTTAACTATGTGGACATTTTCTGAAATCTTCCAGAAATAAATGCTACCAAGAGCTGTTCATAGGGCTGAATGGTTTAGAACAGAACAAGGAGAGACACAAGGTAAAACTACATTGACTCAGCATGCAAAGTCAGCACAGCTACTGTGGGTTTACTGAACCATTTCTGTTCAATTTATTCTGCCCTTAGGCTTTCCTTGGGAGTCTTTTTGATTCATTCATTACATACTGTATAAGTACTGTGAGTTTTACTCAAGAGCTTCACATTTTTCTCATCATTACCATGCCAAATGTAAATATAATTCCAGTATATAGTGCGAAAATCTTTCTAAGAGGGGCAGCAATCTGTCGATGCCAGTTGAGAAGAGGTTGAGGAAACCTCCTCTGCAGCATGATGCACCAGTTCTGCTCACGTATGTTTGAAAGGAATGAACTTAAAGTGCTGAATCTCTTTGCTGAGCTCTTCTGAAGAAAAGGAATAGTTAAAAGATGATGGAAAGGAGAAGGTATCTTGAAAGGAAACTAAAAAAGTTTGTCTAGCCAGAAAAAAGGAAAATTTGAAAAATTATTTTCAGTTAGATAAACACAGTACTGGTTCCTGAATATAAACATAAATATAGATTGGGAATTAGAAGTACTTTCCTAACCATCACAACCTTCCAGCAGGATTAATAGGTGAAAATACCCACAGTATTTTAAAATGCAGTTTATAAAGTTCATGAAATGTTTTATAACAATAGTCTTCAACAGTGGAGAACTGAAGTCACAAAGAGCAGAATTCTCTGTCCTTTTTGTGTTCCTAGATTATACAGATAGATACAGACTGGACAAGAATTATCAACATATCCTTTATAGTAGTTGCTCAATCCACCTCATCTTGCAAGCGGGCTTCTGCCACTTCTTGTCACATAACACACTGTGTACATGCACAGATACACATACACAGCTAAACCTGACAGGCAGCTAATAGCCTCAGTTCACGTCTAAAAAGGTATAAAATTAATCTGATTTATGGTTTCCTGGCTGACAATAACCTGCTGTCAAGCCTTTGTCTCCTTTTTTTTTTTTTCTCCAGTGACTGGTAACCATGGCTACAAAATGTAATAAAGTTAGGTGATCCACAGTGCACACCACAGATACAGGGTGTGTTTGTTGTAACTGATTTTGTTATGAAATCCCAAGAAGATAAAACTAGTAATTCAGGGTGAAATGGAAATTAGCTGCTAGTTAAAATTTTGCTTGTATTTCAATAAAAAATGCATGCTTTGTTGAATGGCATGATTTCTTTTCCTGAATAATTTATAACAGCAGGTCTGTCCCGTTGAAATATTCATATTAATTTTAATGAGCTTGTCAAAGCTATTCTAGCCATTTTATGTTTAATAGATTTAGCCAGGGTAATACTTTAACCCCTTGCTTCTTTTAACTGACATAAAAATCTGTTTTATACAAAATCGCTTCATTTTTTAATTTATAGATTAGCATCTGTACTTCATTCAAATAGTAGTAACGTCACGATTCTCTATACTACAGTTTGTATTTCCATATAAGTTTACCTCTGCAGGAAAAATGAATAGAAAATTGGAAAAAAGGTAAACTTTTTGTTAATTGCCTAGGGCGGGGTGGGGGAGGCACTGAGAGGGGAAGTCAAGTTTTGGAGAAAGCATTTGCATTTACATTAATGTTTTTTCCCATAGTTTAAATTCAAGTTAGTTTAAATTTTCACTTCATTCTGAACAACCTGGGACACATGTGATGTGCATATTTTTGTTCTGTAGCTGTTCATGCTTCCATCCAATAATTTTCTACTTTCAATTGCTTTTCATCACTAAAATTAATTTGATCAACAAGCAGTATAGATACTGATGGTATAGATACCAATTTCACCTTTTCCTTGAATGCCTTCTTCACTGCATTCATGCTGGGCCTCTTGGAACATCAGTATTTACCTGCAAACCTTTTGTTATCTCTACTTACCTGGGTCAGGGCCAGGACCAAACTCTGGTGTAAAAGGTATGACAACTCTGATTAAGAACTAACCATACCAGCTTTGTGTAGAAATGTAAGGAGCAGAAAAGAAAAATATTATCACTGGTACATCCAAAGGGACAGGAACACGCATCCTCTGGCTGAAACATGATCCAGTTTGGATTAGATGAGTCAGGTTTTTTCCCTGAGAATCGATCCATTTCTGTCAACTATTTCTGAACTACAGAAATAGTCAGGGAGAACAGAGATTACATGTAACAGATGGAAATGCCTTAAGAACATGCTTTCATGAGATGCTTCAAATATGCATATGATGTTATAATGATTTTAAAATAAAAAAAGAATGATAGCATGCAAGTGGATGGGAAGTATTTATTTTCTTCCTCTTTGCTGTGATACTATTACACTGCAATAAGGAGTTTAAAAATCTTGTGTCTCCACAGGCCTCTAAATCCATCCCTGAGCTACAGGAGGGTTTCTTATTATAAACTGTAGCACAAGAGGAAAAAACATAGATATACAATAAGTTGCCATAAAAGTCTGTATTATATGAAAGAAAGTGAATTTATCTTCCACAAGAACTTTAAACTTTGAATCAAGAAAAAAATAAATCAATTAAAGCATGCAGTTCTCCCTTTTTCTCTGAAAAATCCAATTTACATCTAAGAATGTAACCTCTAAGACAAAAAAGTTCAAGTGAAGTCTTTCAAATGAGCTTGTAAATCAAAGCAGAAGGCTTATTCTGGCAATTTTTAGACTTGCAATATTTTTTGTAGTCTGCCAAATTATAATCCTGACTTATTTTTTGTGCTCATAATTGGTGCTGTTGGGACTTCAAAATCTATTGCAGTCTTCCTTCTTTTACCATACCCAAAACAGTGATGGAATTGCAGGCAACTTTATTTTCTGCAGTGGGTTTCTCTTTGTCAGCTACATTTGCAATTTAACTGCCAGCATTTGATGGATCTCAAATACTACAAAACCTCTGGGCCCCTCACTACAAGAAAGACATTGAGGTGCTGGAGCGTGTCCAGAGAAGGGCAACCAAGCTGGTGAGGGGCCTGGAGCACAAGTCTTCTAAGGAGCAGCTGAGGGAACTGGGGCTGGTTAGTCTGGAGAAGAGGAGGCTGAGGGGAGACCTTATCGCTCTCTACAACTACCTGAAGGGGGTTGTAGTGAGGTGGGTGCTGGTCTCTTCTGTCAGGTGGCTGGAGATAGGACAAGAGGAAATGGCCTCAAGTTGCGGCAAGGGAGATTTAGGTTAGATATTAGGAAAAATTTTTTTACTGAGAGGGTTGTCGGACATTGGAATAGGCTGCCCAGGGAAGTGGTTGAGTCACCATCCCTGGAGGTATTCAAAAAGCGAGTAGACGGAGTACTTCAGGACATGGTTTAGTGGGCATGGTTGATGGTTGGACTTGATGATCTTGAAGGTCTTTTCCAACCTTAATGATTCTAGGATTCTCTTTAAGTTTTAGTAGAAAGCCAGAATTACAGCAACTCTGAAGCTGTAAAACAAGAGAGCGGTTTTGTGACTTGCCTTAAAAACAAAACAAAACAACCCCAAATACACTATCATCTGAGAAAATTGAGATTTAGAGATTCTGGAATTTGATTTTCCAATGCACTGGAGACACTTGGTACTTGGAGACCAAGTGCTCATTTCTGGTCACTGTCCAGCCAAGCCTCATGTTCACAGAAGAGTGGTAATACTGTGGAGCATGTATACAGATCTCAATCTGTAACAGTAACTGGGAGCCTGGGCAAACTCCATGTGCCTGTGCAAGTTGGAAACATATTTGTTTGCACTCTCATGATGTTGCTTAGAAGCTTGAAAAATTTAGTGTCTGCAAGAAGTAAACCAGCATTTTTGTTTCTTTTAAGTACTCATGACACTAGAGACAGTAAGAAGGGAGCATATTAGGACAGACATTTTTTGTTAGGGCGAAGATGGGAAAAAAAACCAAAACCAAATCCTAAACTATAATTGCCATACTAAGACTCTGCTAGAGACAACAGTGAAGCTCTACAGGCCTAAGATGTCCATATGAATAAGAACATCATCCAGAGTTACTTTAGGGTAAAATAAAATAGCCTAGAACATATCTAGGCCATGCTTCAGAGCACAAACTGTACCACTAACAGCTTTGCATTAGGAAAATATGTCATCACAGTATGCCATAGCAATTCTTTCCCGGAGCAACAGATTATGGCCATTGTCAAATTAGACCAGAGAGACATTGGTCCTATGTTGCATGTCTGACATTCCTGAGTTCCAAAAAAATCTTAGCGAACATGTAGGTTCAAACACTCTAAAACCAAAGATGAACTACACTGTATTTTGTACATCCTCTTACACAGCCAGGCAAATACTATCATTCAGTTCAATATTTCCCTCAGGAAAGTGGGATACTACTCATGGAATGAACTGATGCATAGTATCTGCCATGCCATCAGATCTGTCCTTTAGCACTTGGTCCATAACATCTGCACTGAACTTTTTTTTTCCTGAACATTTTGCTTGCATTGCACTTCAAAGAACCAGTATAAAAACAAGAGTATGGCTTTGCACATCAGGGTTGCATAATACTGGATATGTTTTAAAACAACAGGGTAAAGGCTGACAGTAAAACCTTAGCTTTGTCATCTTCTGGCTTGGATGCTTTTCATGAAATGCTAAATATACCATATAAAAAAATAACTGTAATTAAAGAAAGTGGAGCAAGAAGCATCCACTGTAAGGTGTTAATGTAAAGCTAGCCAGTCAGTAAATGTTTAGGAGAGCTCAGAAAAAGAGGAGAGTCCCCAGGAGAAAAGGAACTGTCTAAGGGGTACTAATCGACATGGAAAAAATCCCTAAGGCAAGAATGAAACTAAAGGATCATAAATACCAATGAAGATGACAAAACAAATGGATTGTGACAGGGATCAAGAAGAAAAAACACTCAAGGATCAAATTCTCCTAAACACTTTCATTAATGCTGTAAGATACATAATAAAGGATACACTCTAAAAATAGTACGACACCAAGATAGGAAAGGTTAGAAGGACAGCATCAGAATAAAAAAATTACCTTAGAAAAAGTATGATGGAATTCAATGCACAATTGTTAGATTTGGGAAAAGGAAATAAAATGCAAAACTTTAAGAATGGGGTAATAGCTGCTTAGGTGTAAGAATTTAATTATTTTTTTTTATTGCTATTTTAATTTTTGAATGTTGAAAGGAAGCCTTTCAAATTTCAAATCTTATCTAGAGCAAGCAATGCTATTGCATTTTTATCCAGAACAATTTAAAAAAGTCTTCTCTTTTGAGAGAAATTAACAAAGCACTTAGGGTAATAAGTTTCCTTGTTCATGCAGAAGAGAACCTGCTTTATGGAAAATTCCATGAGCAAGGCTAATTCTGCCTCTTTCTGATGGTAACAATGACTCCAGTCTTATTTTACATATCTTCAAAATGTCTTGTTCAAGCCAGACCTGGGAACTAGCTGAAAGCTTCATTTAAACATACATGTTTACATGGTGGACAATTGTAAGCACGTCATCATATGACACTGCTGTAGATTACAAATGTAGTGCCTCTGAAACAAATTCCTTCTTTCTGGAATGTTCTCTCTGAAAACTCAGCATCTTTGCTGAAAATTGCAGTGAAAAAGGCTTCTCCAGATGGCAGTCCCATCCATGTACAACGTCTCTTCCTACAGTGTTGCTTTTAACTTCCTACTGCTGATATTTGAGGGTATAAACTAAACCTTGTGTCTAGAGAACTGATTAGCTACTGTTCAGCAGTATAAACACAGAATATTTCCATTTTGAACACTCCTAATCTCCCAGCACTGTCCCAATTACCCTGAATGCCAAGATTTGCATTGGAAAATATCCACTGCTACTTCCTAAGAGTAAGTGATATGCCTTAGAAGCACCTACTTCTATACATAGGAAAGTTTAACATCATCGTTGACATACAGGTATTTTTCCTTGGCATGAGGCTGTCACTTGGCCAGTCCAACTCACTTTATGCTCTGGTTGAATTTGGTAGGGTGCATGAACCACTATGACTCAGCAGCAGTTGCCTTGCATCTTCTTACAGTGTTCAAACACTTGGTAAGGGAATGAATCCTCCCTGTACACCAAATTCTGCCACCCTACTAAAGAGATGTTCAAGGTACATCTGAAAGATGATTCAAGATGCTTCATGGGTTATTCAATGACATACAGTTCAGCTTGAACTGAAGTTTTGGATTTTAACAGCCATTTCAAAAGTTCAGTAAATATTTTCTTTCTTTCTACTAGTCATTTTCCCTTTAGAAGTTTTGCAGGGAAAAAATAAGAAAAATAATGTGTTAACTACTACATAGCAATTTTTCTATACAAAACACTCTAGCAGGCATAGACTTTTTTATTTTCCCTTTTGGAAACATCCCAGATAGATGTGCTACTCTGGATTTGGAATTTAGAAAGATTAACACTCCTCCCCACCATCTTCGGAAAACAATTACATGAAAAATAAAAACTTTCCAAATAATAATTAAGAGAATATAAAACCACTCAGTTATCAGATTTATAAATAGGGGTTTTTATCTAGGACCACGTCCCTACCTGTTATTAATCACTGTGCTCCACTAGTAGCGAAGGATCTAAGCCACAGCTCTTTTTATTATGCTCTACATTTTGCTTCCTACATATAATTGTAGCTCTTTTGCATCTACAACCAGACAGGAGTTCTGCCTTTGCGTGTGAGAAACAGCTACCAACTTAATTTCCTATGAAACCAAACCACTAAAGATCAAGAAAGATTAACCATTAAAACATGAATACATGTCATTCTCAGTTAAAAATCATTAACCACCATTATCTTAGAGCACTCACATATTTGGCACCTCAAGCTCCTGTTCACATGTATCTCTCAAAGATTTCACTGAAATACAGAATGCTAAAAAATGTTCTTTCTCGGTGAATACAAACTTGACATAAAATATTACATTTATTTCTTACAGATAAAAATCCAGCAAATCATGCCTCAGATAGCAGTACCAAAACCCCACTTATTTTCTTCATTTGAGAAAATCATTATCATTAAAAGAGTAGCAGCTTGGCCAAGTGATAACCATAAGACAGAAGAATGGATGTCCTTCATTTCTTTAATCACATACTTAAGAACTACCTCAGAAAAAAACATCAGTTTTCAAGAGAATTTTCCAAAGGAAAGAAACTACTTAGAAAAGCATATTAAATATTCACTGAACTTTAAACAAAAGACTTTAAACAAAGTTTTTGTTCAGAAAAAGAAACAAGTATTCCAGAAACAGCAGCAAAGTTCCTGATAAACTGAAGTAAATTCAGATACACTTTTCAAAAACTCAGGGGAGATGAATCTATAGGCTCAGTGTAAAATGTTTTACATTTATTTTGGCCTTTCAGATCTTATAAATCATGTATAAAATCCAGTATCACTTCGGGAAAGAGATGCATTCTATTCAATCTTCTAATTAGAGCCTCTGAACTTTGCAAAGACTTTCATTTATCCTATAGACACTGATTTTCCACTGTGTTCAAAGGCTTCTTACTATTAAAGATGCTATGACTTCATTAATTAAAATTAATGAAGCAATGTGATAAACAAAGCAAAATTGTTCATATTGTATTATTAAAATAAAATCATAGCAAAACCAAATCAGGAGAAGTATAAATTCACTTGAATATCAGTTCTTCAGTCATCTGAGGACCTAGGCTATTGCAAACTGTTTTACTAATTGGAAACAAAACAATACAATTGTTGGTCCAAATTAATCCCAGTAAGTACATGAAGGATAAAAAATGTCCAGTTGACTTTGTTCTTTAATTTATGAATTCGTTCTTCATTGTGTTATTCACACAGGTGTGCCTTTGGTATTCTGAATGCCAGAAATGAATGTCTGCTTACAAAAAGATATAGAAAAATATTTTCTTTTTACTGTAGGTGTGAAAATATAGATAATTCTTGGTTTAAAATGTATAGTTGATGCAGCTATGTTCACTGAACTGCATTTTGTAGGCAAAACACACCTGGGACCTGACATGTTTTAGAAAAATAAAATGAAATTTTCAAAGTATGTTCTAGCTACTGGATGCATGAAGATATTAAACTATGTATGAAGTCCAATAGTGAAAGTATAATCAACCTTCAATTCTTAGGAAAAAAAGATAGAAGGAGATGATAGGTAACTAAGATTCCCTCTATCCCCCATCCTTCCCTTACCACCCTGCTTTAAGGCCAATTGCTTTTTCTGGGAGGTGCATCTGAAAAACATTCATGGCGGGTCAGTTTGAATTGTAGTCCTTGCAGTAAGTGGGACTCTTTCGTTTCTTATGTAATATATGCTTCCATAAAAGCTACGTAAAATCTAGTCATCGACTCCTTCAAATTGTAACTTCCAATACAACAATGCAAGAATCCTCAGGAATAAAGAATAAGGCCTGGAATGTATTCCTTTGTTAGGAAAAAAACGTTAATGTAATGATATCTTGTAAAAAGATTTTTGACTATGAAAAGCCCCAAGTTTCCAGGGAAGTGACAAATGAGACTGAAGCAATCCTGAACGTTCTGGTCAAATCTTTCACCAAATAAAACATGCAACAGGGTATTATTCATTATTATGTTTGCACTGTTGCACTATCATTTTAGTGAATGGGCTAAATAGATATTTAAGCATCTATCTGGAATATTCAGAGGGAAAAAAACCCATCTTGCATTATCATGGAGAAGATAACCTAAGTGTCATCAGTGAAAGGTCTCATGCTGGCAGTATTAAGAGATTGTTGTAATTATGTAAAGCCTGATATGGGATTCAAGTAATAAGCAACTAAAGGAGGATAATGTAATTACTGCTAATCAACACGGGTACATGGAAAATAGATCTTGTCAAATTAAGTTGGTATCATTTTTATGAAATTATAAATTCAGTTGATAAAAATCTTCAAGGCATATACTAATGGGATTAACAGCTGAGTAACAAATAGATCTCAACATGCGATGTAAACAGGGAATATCACCAGGTGGCTATTTTTCTTTCACCATATTTTTCTGGTACTGATTTTATATTTATTTATGTTTTTACAGAGCTAAGGACAAAAATAATTCAGCCAATGCTGATAAATTTAGTTGTTGACTCAATGAGTGATCAAGGAAGGCAGGTTCAATCAAGGAAGGAAAAATTCAATATGGTAATATGTGCATTCAGGAGCAGAGGATGAGGGCCATTCTTACAGTATGAAAGACAGAATTTGAGGTTCCCCAGGCAGGACTCAGGCAAAGGAGGCACAACTCAGTCTTTTCTCCTTTGCTATCAGCCTGAACATCTGAGTATTTCCCCAGACATCTCGACGCATCGGGCATGAGAGCAGTTCACAGAAACACACCTGGACCCTAGTCCCAATGATCATAACAGAAGCGGGTGCAAAGGTGACTGCCAAGGAAAAGAGGTGACCCACCAGTGCTGTGGGGTAGTTCCATGGGGCTGAGAGGCTGGAAACATACAATTGTAATGCTCCCATATCCCGTGGGAGAAGCTGCTATAGTACAAAGCTGAGCTCAAAGCCCTGATTCTAAGGAAATTACAGTGATAAGGATGACGGATGAATGAAGCACTAAAAGAATTACTCATAGCAGTAGAAGACATAAAATTTGTTATAGAAAAAAATCCTCAAGAATCTCTGTCAGTGTATCTTAAAGGATGGAGACAAGTTGAGCAGCTAGAAGAGTGCTTATACAGCTCTTCAGTTTAATTCACTACAGATGAACACAGAGAAATTCAGAGCAAAAAAACCAAATGTCTTTGCAAGTGAGGATGGTTAACCAATGGAACAACTACTGGGGGAACACTGCAGGGAAGTATCATAGTGGGTTCTGAATGTTGCATATACACAGAAAACTGCGATTTAATGTCAAGTTAACTACTTTACCTGAAGGAATATGTTCTGGAATCCTTATTCCAACATTACATAGAAAGTCATGAAGCCACAGTCTCTTCTGACTAGAAGCCCTTTTGAGCCAAAAGAGCCTTTTTGTCAGCCAAAGAAATACCTTGCTTTATATGCATTTTTAGGTATATTTGTCATATTCTAGATCAGAAAATATCCTATCCTCTCCATTCTATCCCAGCTCATTTATGTGAGGTGATCCCATCCTAAACTGTCAGAACCTACTTTAACCTTCAAGCATGAGAATTAATAGAATAATACTTATGTCCACAAAAACAACCGTTTCATTACAAGTCACTGCAACACAATCTGAACATATTGTGTTAGACTACAGAAAATGTGTTTGCTTCAGCGTATAATACAGCCTCAACATGATTCCAGACTTTCCAAGTGTTTGGGAATAGTCAGCTATAAAAAGATTTTTTGTCTTATTTTTCTATGTATATTGTAGAGCTACTTGTGACAGAAATAACAAACAGCTCGGAGAAACTTACAGGTAGAGTATTTCCACATTACAAAGTAATGCCAGATCCTAGGAGGCAAACGTCTCACTAATAATTAAAAATGGAGTTTTAAAAGAACTTTTTCAATATTTCATTTTCAGTTTTATATAGTTACCTTCCCTTGATTTTAAAAGGGAGTAAAATTTCCTGAAGAAAATAGGACTGGAAGGGACCTTCTGAAAGTGTGATGTGCATCCTGTTGCTTGCAAGCACTCCTAAGGGGCTGAAACTTCTCAGTAGAAAAGAGGTAGTTTGCAGTTCTACACCAGCATCCATATTTTTGAGGAATTGGAGATGGAAACATATGGTAGAAATTCACTTCTTCAAGAAAGGTAACATTAATTTTCTTTTGTAGAAGAGGCAGTTTTAAAATTCTGTGTGAAACTACTGTTCCCGTTTTTAAAAGGAAACAATAGTTTCATAGATAATTTTCTCTGTATGACTGAATTTTACTTCTCCTTTCTGTTTCACCACAGCTCAGTCCCTAGAACAGAGCAGAGCTAACAGTTTATTTTTCTCTGTAATGGCACTTCCCAGACACTCTTCCTCCTGTGGGATATGTCCTTGAGGATGTCCACAAGCTGTACCCACGAATACAATCTGGATCTATTTTTAAGGGGAAGTAGGCAAATACACTCTTCTATACAAACACTTTGGCTTTTCTTAAACCATTAGAATTATTATTTGTGAATCAGGAGATATAATCACAGTACAAGGCAACATGCAGAGTGGAAGACAACAACACTGAAAGATGAACGTACTAGCCTAAGATCTGTGGAATTTTCCAGCCACATGAATACTACAGAAACAACTTTATCAAGAGCATGGAAATGTGCTAGGAAGTGAACGTATCAGCAGGCTGAGGTTGAGCCATGAGCTGATAAAACTGAAGTTGTACAGCTTTGGGAGAGGTTCGGCAATATATCCCAACAATAATTTTGGAGCAGTGAGTTAATCTGTTATTATTATTGAAATTGATGTAATAGGAATACCTAAAGGAACCGGAGCAAAAACTTATTTTTCGAGGGTGCTTGGAAAGCACAGCTTGCTTAGTATGAAATACCATAATGTGATTTCAGAACTGTGAAGAAAAATAGGAACTGCAAAGGGGTTTATAATCACTGAGATTTTGGGTGTCCACAGTATTAAAGGCTTTTCTGGAAAATGACAAACACCCCTCTCATCCCACACTTTCCCCCGAAGATGCATGCACACACATGGAGCAGCACTGAGAGGGCAGGGTCTTGCCAGGCAGGGCCTGGCCCACCGCCCCCCCATGAGGGAGCAGGGCTGGGGCAGGCAGCCCGCAGCCCCTGTCATCAGGGATGCTTGTGGTGACAGAGCAGGGCCAAGCTCCAGCTGGGACATCAAGTCAGTGGGTCAGGATCTGGATCAACAGGGCACAGGCGCAACATGGCTGGAGCACAGCTCAGGCAGGGATCAACCACAAGAACCTCAGCAGCCCCAAGCGAAGGAAAAGGGAGCCCCAGATCAGTCTTCCTAGCAGAGCTGCTTGGAGCAAGCCTCCAAGGATGCATCTGCTTGCTCTTTCTTTCAAGGCCCTCAGCTGTACTATTTCTAAATTGGGCCTGAGCTCAGGCAGCGGAACCCCCAGGAAGGTCAGGGGAAAAATCTCCCACGGCCCTGACGCTGGTCTCCTAAAGCGACTCATGACCCAGCACCAATGTTGTCTTAGGCTTTACAAAGGGGTGAGCGGCTATACTGCCATTTTACAAGCTTTACCTTAGGCAGCTTGCCCGAGTAAGGATTCTGTGGGAATTGCAGCATGCAGCGGTACCTGTCTCCTGTGAAGGATTTTCATTAATTTTCTTAACTCCTGCCTTTTTATCTTATTTTCTGGGCAATAGTATTTTTCTGAGGTCATGAGACTGATGACAGCCATAAGATAATAAAAGTTTATGGCCACACACAGGAGGCTGAGTTCATTTATCAGCTGTCATTTGCTTGTCGTCAAAGGGCTTAGTTTAGAAAGTGTTTCCATTAGCAGGTGGGATCTGAATACTAGAGGTAACATTGAATAGTTACAGTTTGGACTGATAACACTGTTTGTCATTAAGATTCTCCTAGGTCTCTTCATTGTAAGAGCTCATCTTCTCAGTTGCCAAGTTTCAAATATCAGTGTGGGCTGACATTTTGCTTGTTAGATTTCTGCTACTGACTAGTACTATTTGAACGTATTCTATTTTGTCTGGCCAAGTTACTCGAGAGGATTTTTTTTTATTGCAAAAATAACTGTAATTTTGAAGAATTTAGAGAACGAAACAAATTGTGATGACCTTTTCTTTGAAGTCTGGAATCACTATGCTTTGGAGAAGAGAAATCAAATGTTTGGAGTTCTGTCTTGGACACAAAAAAAGTAAATTTCTGTTCCAACAAAAATGGTAATGTGGTTATGAAATTGCATGTGATACAAAATGTGTGAGAAATGAAATCACAAAAGGTAACGCATGTAATTAACTGGCAGGTGGAATCAATGTTTAAAGCCGTGGGGAGCC
The DNA here is from genome assembly GCF_929443795.1 of Astur gentilis. NCBI lineage: Eukaryota > Metazoa > Chordata > Aves > Accipitriformes > Accipitridae > Astur > Astur gentilis. The sequence continues at coordinate 23,914,016 of NC_064882.1, read as the reverse complement.
CAAGAGCAGGACCAAATTACCCAGTTTAGCTGAGTGTGCTTCGCTGTGAGGAAGACGCTGTCTACCGTTGCTTAGTGGTTCTTAGCTGATATAGCAATGTCACATTAAAACTTAGAGTGGAATTGTGAACATCAACCCAGTGAGGGAAGTTGTCGAAGTTGTTTGGGAGAAGGAATAGGCTGCAGCCTAGACTAGAGATTTTCTGGCAATGAAGTAAATTTTTTTTTTTTTGCAGTATTAGGTATAGGGGAACCCCTATGAGGTGGGATTTTACTGGAAAAGGACAATAAACCCATTGGTTAAAATGTTTTACTGGCAGTTTTGGAATCTGTTTGCATCTGAGAGTGGTTCTTACATGATACGAGGCAGTTTATTTACACTAGACTGTTCTAGGTTGTGTTCATTCTATGTTACCTGAATAACACCCATAGTTCAGTTTGCAGGATTGCTCAAAAGCCAGAAATCCACCTGAAGCCAAAGAGATTTCCATTTCGGACTCACAGAATACACATACTCTGAAAAAAAAAGTTACATCCTAGACATCTCAAGCTAAGTATTCCTTCACCAAGTAAATTTGACAATAATACCTTCATGTCTTTGATCCAGAGCCATAAAATACCTTCTTCCTTTACCACTGTATGTGATCATTCAAGAAATACATGTTTTCTAGTGAAGTCATTCATAGAAAAGGAAGCTAACAATAGCCATGTTAGAGGCAGATGTTGAATAATGTATGATAAATAATACATGGGCTCATGGGCTGTAGAATGAATAAGCTGAACTACAGAATAGTTGCTTGTTAAGAGACAACTGAACTATGAACAAGTACACTGCAAAAATAGCAAGCTTTTTTTAAAAACAATATTGTAATGTACACTTTCAATGTTGGCTTGTGCTAAGGTCTTGATGCTGGAACTTGCCAATTTTGGCAGGGCTTTATTTTGCAACCTCCTCTTGTAACAGCCATTTGAACAAGATGCAGCACACATACAGCTTTATTCTAGATGTTTTGATTATTTTAATTAAGTTAATACACTTGGGGAGGAGGAAATGAAGCAATCAGTAGATTTTGATCACGTTTCTGTTTGTTTTGACAGACAGCTCAGCTGTTGACAGCTCTGTTGACTCGGGCTCAATAGTCCAATGTTACTTAAGGCAGCAGGTCTCACTATTGAGCCAGGTTAATGCCAAACAGGATATGCTCAAGCACAATAATTAGGAAATTACAAGGAACTTAGAGATTAAGATACAGAGAAGTTACTACCAAGCACCATACAAATTCCTTCTCTGTTTAGCTGGACATTACCAGTGATTTATAGCTGGATTTTGAGTTTCACAATACTCTTTCCTCCTCCCTACCCTATTTTACAGGGATTAAAATTAAACTACCCACACATGCGCATTTACCAAGATTATTTTTTTTAAAAGGTCTTTATGATACTCTCGCCTAAAAATCAGATTTGAAAAATAATTGTTTATAAATGCTCTGAACAGCACCCTGGGGAAGAACTTTTACAGCAGTGTGCATGCTGTTTTATATAGCAGCCAAAACCTCCAACAGCAAAAGCACAAAGTAGAAAGTGCCTTGCAACAAAAGAAGTTTGAAATACATTTAATTGAAACTTTCCAATGTTCTTTTCTCTCAAGTGACTAACCATGTTCTTTTGAAGTTGCTGGAAATCATGCAGAAGATGAACCCCAGACTGATCTACTGGTATCCTGAGCTTCAAACATACATGTGTACCAGCTGCATGAACCACATACATAGTTATAGAATTTTTCCCAGGAGCAAGTACAAATGTGATATTTAAAGACTATTTCTAACGCTAATCTTATAGCAGAACAACATATAACAGCACACCTCTAAAGGTCTAAACAACCATCTGCTATGCTCTCTGAACAAACAGTACACAAAATGCTGGAAATCACCTGGGAGGCATGATTCACAGTTGATAAACTAAAATAGAAATCAGCCCGTAGAGAAAAATAGAAAAGTGTGCTTTTTTTCCAGAGAAACCTCTTGGAAACTACAGTGAAAACAGTTTTTCTTCTGAGCTCCAAAGAGCACTGATGCCCAACTCAAGATTATCAGTTTCTTTAAGATGAAATATCTAGTTACTTCTGTTCAAGAAGAGAAAATACAGTTTCTCTGACAAACTGTTGAAGGACTTCCAAAGCCACATTTGTTACCTGGACTAGAAAATAACCAAGAGATACTTGATTCAGTTGTCTAGTAAACATGTTAGCCTAACACAAAAAGTAGCTAGATTGCCATAACTTGTACCTGAAAAGTAACATGGATCTGTTACCTATAGAATTCTTAAAGCTTATAAATTTTGGCTGTTTTGTTGTTTTTGAACAGCTAGAATCCAAACATGATCCCTCTTTCTTCTATCCAGCTACAACCACACTCACTTTTAAAGAGGACATGAGTTCTCCAGTCTTTGATACACTTCGCAACCTGCAAAGATTCTCATGGATATCCTCTAACTGGATTAAGAGCACTTCATCCACTCTCTAAGCATCCTGCAGTAAATTTTATCAGGCCTAAACTATTTAAAATTGTCTGACTTTAATTAGATTTTTCCTGGCACTGCTAAATACTTCACCTGTTTGAAATATCTAAGCTTTCTTTTTTGCAGCTGCATCTCAGCAGTAGTCACTCCATGACTAATTAGTGCACAGAGATGCTGCCGGCTGCTATGCTTAGCTGGGAGCTTTTGATGGCAAGGCTGCTCCTCACTGATCTGCCAGTACAACACCTTGTACTTTGAAACTCTATACTAATTTCCGCAATTGTATTATTTCTGTCCTCTCCAGTTCTTCTTAACAGTGTTGTTTTATTAGTGGTATTTGTCATTAGTCCACTTCTAATTTTTCTGTTCTATTCTGTAGCCATCAGTAAGTAGAAATGTTAAGATCATTATTCAGAAGAGATACTGGTGACTGCTCTTGTGATGGTGACAGAATAGTGTAAGCAGTGTCTGCGTTCTCAGGAATTTACATTTGTTTGATTTGTGTGTGCGTGTGTGTATGTATGTGTCTCTGTGTCAGCCTTTGCTATTATCCATAGCACAACCAGTCTATTCAGTTTCCTGCCTGCCAGCTGCACAGCTGGCCAGGCTTGATGTGAGATAGTGGCTGAATCAGTCAAATGCTTAAAGTCCATACAAAATATGCCCTAAGACCTACCTTATGACAGTGCTATGTCACTGTTTACTTACCGACCTTCAAAGAGGTCCAGTTTGCTGCTGCTTTGCTGCTTTGCTCCCATGGCAGCATCCACTACAGGTTCTTGTAAATTATGCCATTTACTTGATTTCTTTGTTTTCCTGAAGATCAGAGAAGTCTTTCTGAAACGGACTGGGAGTTCAGATAAGCAAAGGTCAGTAGCAGGTGTGCAGACTATTCCTTTTGTGGATGTGCTGGCTCTCCTATAAATGTGTAGCTGATTTTTTTTTAATTTGAAAAATTGATTTGAGGCACTAAGTCTCTTCACTGGAGAAAGAGAAGATGGTAACAGCCTTGAACCCTATCATATATGCCAGATTTTACAACTTCACAATGAGGTTGATGGTCTACTATCCCCAGCTGTTAGGAAGTTGGCTTGACTTATTTGGTTTTGTCCTACACAACACCTGCCAGTTTTGACACTCCTTAGGTAGCAAGAATAGGACTCTTGGCACTGGCTGTGAACAGCTTATATTTATTTCAATATAAAATAGAAAAGCCTTTTTTACTTTATGTTAGTATCTTGGCAGGATGTAATTCTCCTTGAATCTTGGCAATTTTCATATTACCCATACATATGACCTCTGAGAGTTAATATTTTTTCTCTGTTCACATGATTTTTCTGTTCCATGTAGGTTATCAGCTTGTTTGGCACTTCACAGAAGATAATTCATCAGGTTAGACTGCAATTGTATGTGTTCTCTCTGCACCACTTTTGCTTGAGGTGCTGACTGTTCATAGTTTTATCAATTTTTATAATCTAGTACAGCTTCTTTAACTGGTTGATTCTACTAATTAGTTCCCTCTGTGAATGAAAGGTTGCCTTTTGAAATGGAAACCTCATGTAATGGATATACAAATAAGTATAAATTATGCACTGAAATCTAGCAAGTCAGCTGCTCCACAGTAACGACCTGTACTAAGCTCATGATTGCCTAATCCCTCACTGAAAGAAGAGCTGATCTGACTTGACAGTGTGACCATACATACAATTGACTACTTTGCAAGTTTTTACTTCATTGCACCATGATTTGTATGTCACATTTAAAGATCTTTTCATTTACTGTTTCACTGTAATTTGTATCAACTCATAATCATATTCATATCATCCTGTGACATCTGCTTATTGAATTAAGTGATATTTAATGTTGAATTTTGCTAGAACAGTCATCAGTATGTATACCTCCTGTCATGGTTTAACCCCAGCCTATAACTAAGCACCATGCAGCCGCTCGCTCGCTCCCTCCCTGCCAATGGGACGGGGGAGAGAATCGGGGAAAAAAGAGGTAAAACTCATGGGTTGAGATAAGAACAGTCTAATGGAACAGAAAGGAAGAAATTGATTATGATAATAATAACAAAAATAAAATGACAATACTAATAAAAGGATTGGAATATACAAAACAAGTGATGCACAATGCAATTGCTCACCACTTGCCGACTGATGCCCAGTTTGTTCCCAAGCAGCAATCCACTCCCCAGGCCAACTCCCCCCAGTTTATATACTGGGCATGATGTCACATGGTATGGAATACCCCTTTGGCCAGTTTGGGTCAGCTGCCCTGGCTGTGTCCCCTCCCAACTTCTTGTGCCCCTTCAGCCTTCTTGCTGGCTGGGCATGAGACGCTGAAAAATCCTTGACTTTAGACTAAACACTACTTAGCAACAACTGAAAACATCAGCGTGTTATCAACATTATTCTCATACTGAACATAAAACATAACACTACACCAGCTACTAGAAAGAAAATGAGAAACCAGGACACCTATTATAGCGTTACTAATTCTACTATCTATGCAATGCTGCAACATAAAAATGCCTGATAATATTTCTCAAATAGAACTACAGAATCCTTTATTATAACCAAATGTGGCACTGGAATACCACAAAAAATCCTCAGGTTTAAGTAAAATTTTTGTCTATCCTTTCCTAAAATTATATTCACCTTAAAAGATCTTTCTTTACCCCTTTCTGACTTGTTTCTGCAGGAGGTTGTTACAGTGTTCTTAACATCACCTTTATTTTTCATCTTTCCTCCCAGTGGAACAAAGGCTTTAAAAGTAAGCATGACAATTATCATTCCATCACATTTTAGTTACTCCTTTCATAAATTTCTTGATGCCATGCAATATTTTAAATTCTTCCATGTTGTTTCCCAGGTGAGCCATTTCATTAAGATGGAATCCATTTAACTACTGCTGTCACTAATGTTCATATGTTTTTGGCTGATATCTGGCCACCTACTGCAGGAAATTAATCCATTTGTTAAATTTGTTTTACCAACTTTTTTTCTCATACTAGCCTTCAACTTCTTTAATCTCTGAGCCTAATGAGGAGAAGGCAGCTGGAATATGCTGCTTCATTCATACCTCTCATAATTTATACAGGGCAGTGAATATACATCCAATGGTAAATATTATCTCAACATATCATTTAAGCACACTGCTAAGATTGAAGGGAATAAGAAAAACTTTACTTCAAACTTACATGGTCACTCCTGCCAACATGCAATGTTAATGGAATAGCTGGGACTTGGCAGAGGCTATTCTAATTGCAGGGCTCTGCAAGACCAAGAGGGGTAGGCTGTGAGCTGCTGCCAAGTGAGGGGATGATGGTTTATGTATAGGTTTATCTGTAGTAAGCATCAGTATTGCTAAAGCTGGTCTGAAAGCTAGGACGAGAAGAAGGCTGAAGAATTAGATTTCTTACTAAATAAGGTTACTAAATAAGTTATGAGCATGTTTTGTAGGAGAAGAAGGAGATGACTCATATCAGGATTAGAGACCTCATCAGTTCAGGCTCAGCACTGTTGCAGCTGTAATGATCAAGCTGTGATCCCTTGCTAGGAGAGCATCTTTAAACATGCAATAGTTTGGCTACCCCTTTTCCCATCATTTAAGACCACTGAACTATCCTTTTAGCCGCTGCAATGACTGTGCATAGACAAAAAAGGGAAGGTGGCACACACATAGATATCGCTGTATAGCCCCTGGGTGTATGGCAGATGTAGTTACATGATCTGTGCTCTGTATTGCCTTTCAGGGGCATATTTGTGCACATGGTATCTATGTAGGGAAGATGCAATTAATTTGATTCCCAGGTTTTCTGTGCTTTCTGTGTTCGTCTAAATCAGGAGCAGGTGTAACATTCAGCTGAACCTGAGGAGCAATGTTTAAGTCCACTTAGTACTGTAAAGATGTAAAATTATTACAAAAGCACCAAAGCAAGGTTAAAAAAAGGAAGAAAAAAAAAGTCAAAGTGAAGACTGTTTAATTTTTTTAAATTAAGACACTTTGAATCCAAAATAGTATTAATATCATGCATAATGAGTATCTTCCAGAGTGAAAGATTATTGGCCAAATCCGTGATTCAATTATAACGTTGTTCTATTTGTATACATAGAAAAGGCAGTTTAAAACACCCTTTCTGCAGTTAACGAATACTGGAGCAATATTCTTTATAACCACAAGGCGTCACCTTTATAACTCTTGGATGAACAGCAAATGTAACAGGAAGTTTAAAAGGAAACTATTAGACAGCATCATTCCCTACTTTTTCCTGAACTTTCTAGGTTAATTTCTCTAGTTAATTTATTTACTTTGGTATGAAAATTAAATTAGCTGCTTATTAGATCTGAGCAGACATCTCATAAAGAATAACCTATTTAGTTTAGCTGCTGTTTCCGCTTTTGAAATTTTAGGAGCAAACTACAACTTCCTTCAATTTGCTAGTTATTTACATTTATACAACATTTCTCATATAAACATTGTGAATAATTAGAATTACTCCAAATTTAAATATTGCACACTGGATACTGGCTAGGTAATACTGCTAATATTTCTGCTCTTTGGCTAAGCACTTGTGCATTTATAAAAACATAACTCAGAATATTTTTAGACATAGCTTTGAATATTGTTCTTTTTAATAAAAATTTCAGCAGTAGTCTCTTTTTCAATACACTTACTGTACAAATTCATAGACCCACATGCTCAGACTCACTGTGAGCTGGACCAGGGAACACAGAGCTACAGCAGGCTCACCCCTGTAAGGCTACCAAATTTGGCAACCCTTAACAATTACAATACCACAAAAACTTTGCTAACTGAAGTCCTAAGCCAGTGCAGGTCAGTAGAAACATTCCTATGAGCTTCAGTAGACTTTAACTAAAGGTACCTGAAGTACTAAATAATTTAATTTTATTTAAGATCATGGAAGAACCTAAGTAATTTCTTAAGAAAACCTACCTAAATAGATGCACACTTTGAAAGTTGAAATTATAGTCTAAACCATAAAGATAAGTATAAGTAATCACTATTGTTGGTTTTGTAACAAAATTGTTAAAGGAAATGTGAAATATGCAGAATCATTTTCAGGGAACGCCTTGATCTTAAGTGGTCCTGTTACTACAACTTTAGTGAAAAAAAACAGTTTAATTGTAAGTTCTTCCCTGTGATTTCTCACTCAAAAAAACGCAAGCAAGAAATGTTATGAAGAATTTAAATGTTCCTGGTTTTACTATAAGCATAACTTGTTAATTTTCTCACTGCATACTTTGTAAAATTATCAGCTATAGTGATACTTTTTTAACAGATTGCGTATAGGTATAACATTTCTCATCAATTTTAATAAGCTGGTGTGATTTTATAATTGCCTTGTAATCACTGATGTGGTAAATATCACTGCTGCAGTGCATTTCTACCTGGTAAATGAAGTTCAATTACTTATGAAAACATTTACTGAGGTTTCCTCTTTTCTAAACCAGGAAGGATTGTCCTTTCACATATATAGAAGTAAAACCAGTTCATTACAATAGAATGTTTAGCTTTACAAAATCCCATCATCATTTGTCTCAGAAGGTGCCACTTCATAAAAATTTGCCCTAAATTTGACTGAAGGCTCTGGGGGAAAATGCAGACTAAACAGTACCTATCATAAAATAGTTATGCATTAATAGTGCATATTGTTAAGTAAAACAAGTCAAGGAACAACTCTCAAACAAAAAGAGGCAACAGGGACTGTGAAAGAGGAAACTAGTCAAGTTTGTTTTGTTAATCACGCCTTCAATACATTTTAGCATATTTTTAAACAACTACTTCAAAATACTCAATTACAAGCTCTTCTTAATTATTCGTGTACCTTGGGTAACACTCCAGGGTGACTGAGATTCTTAAATGCACTGACAAAGACTTTGGGGAAATTAAATGAAACTGACAGTTTTCCTTAAGTGATAATCTAAATTTAACCACAAAGGTCATTTAGCAATATGCATATTTGCATAGTGATACATAGCCTCAGACAACAGGCAGCTAATTCGTAGAGTGGTACCCGGGTTCAAAATTTGGCTGACAAAGTAACTATTTCTAATTGATAAAGCTATGCCTTCTAGAAGAAAAATAACTGCTCTTATTCTGATATTGTTATTTCTCTGCTGTTTAACAGAAGAGTTAAAAACTCAGTGCACAGGAAGACCCTTTTTTTAAAGCATGATGGTTTGTGTGGTGGTGCTGCTGGTGAGAAACTGCTAGTAAGTCTTAGACTACACTGTGTGAAACTCTGTCTTTGAAAGGACACAACCTTTTAATTTTTCCCCAATACATATGCACTGTGTTCCTGTAGGCTTCAGTGTACACTGTTAATACGTTATACGTTACCAATCAATGCAAAAGAGCAAATAGGTGGATTAGAACAGCGTGTGCTGAAGTTCCTCACATTTGTATTTTACATATTTCACAGGGGTTTTTTTGAAATAGATACAGTCTGGTTCTTGGACCAAATGTCTCTACCACAGTCATGGTTTGAAAATTTCAGAAGCCGCAGACCTTGATTTTGTGACTGCAGGCCACTGGAGCTGGACATTCCCTGTCCTTTTCTCCATCTCACACGTTATTTTCCACATCTGTGCATCCCCCATGACTCATATGAAGCCTCACAGGTGAAGACTGTCATACAGTGATTTTGGTTCCAATAGCTGATACATTTTAACCATAGGTCAACACATCACACTGATGTCTCTTTGGGGCTTAAAATCTCAATTATCCTCCCCTCCCTGTCCTCACAACTGAGCATGGGACTCAGTTGCAAACCAGAGATTAAGAACATTTATGGATTAACTAAGGGAAGATGAAAATAAAAGTTTTCTATTTAGCAAAATTTTTTTTAATTAATAGAAAATGTTATTTTTTTTTCACATCACACATTGACTGAAAAGGTAGAAAAGTTTTGTTGGGCTTTTTCATTACATTGGGAATGATTAACATGGATTTAGACTACAAGTAATGGCAGTAGCAACTGATGAACTCACATTTTTAGTCAGACAAAATATTTCTGCCAGCATATACAGTACTTGTTGGGGTAGGGGAGTTGGGTTCTTTAATCCTAAACTTTGTATTAGAGAGCTAACAGATAGAGCAGTCAGAGGAATGACTCTGTCACTGAGACATTCATTTGGGAATCTTTTATCTTTTCCAATCCTCTGTGACATGCATCTGCATTCAGCAAAGTGCTTACATACATGTGTAAGTGTATTCTCAAATCCCACTATAGTCAATGAGACTTCAGTGTGCAATTGCAAATGCCTACTTGATAAGGGCTACCAGATTCATTGTCCCCTTGAAAGACATAGAAGTCTCTGTACTGATGTCAATTAGACTTTGTCAACATCTGCTCCTGCTAGCAACTTTTTTATTTATATTTCACAGAGATATTATGAGCATAAACTTGTTGCTCTTTGTGAGGAATTCATATAGAATGGTCATAAACACATCAGAAGAGCCTCTGGAAAAAGAATTCCTATTTAAAGAGAAAAAATATGTTCACCTTATGGTAGTTATATCTAATCTACCATGAGATAGTAATAGATAAAAATGGATTTTTGAATGCTATGCTCTCATGAGTCTACTATGCATGTGGATAGGAAAACAGATATGATGGGCAACTAGAACACCAGATTGTGTCTGTATGTACTCAACTCTAGTAGTGTGTGCTTTCTGTTGCCTATGCGTTATTGACTGCAATGAGCACCTTTGCTCTGAAAATGTGTGTGCGTGTTTGCATTTATTTTGTTCTACTCCATCAGGCTTTCCTTCTGCAAAAAAAGATTTCCTTCTCCATGGGGGTAGGGAAGGGAGAGGGATGGGAGGAGAGACAGAAGGACTGAGTTAAACAGTTGTGGTCACACCATATCTGTCAACATTTTTTTTATTTTGTAAATTGTTTCATTGTATAATTTCTTCTAATCTCAGTGATACTGTTAAAATAGATTTTTGTACCAATTTGGTCATCTGACTGCAGGAGATTCCGCTTATTAGGCTGAGGATGAGATTAATCTCTCAGAATTAAACTCTGGATATTCTAAAATCGATGGAAAGAGCCAGGCACACTCAGGAAATTTATGACAATTACACTGGCCATTGGAAGATGGTTAGTTGTTCTTTGGGACCACTGAGTTCTAGCCACTGACTACAGAAGGAGCTTCATCCAGATATCTAATATACCAATTTAAAAGATAGGTGAAATTAAACTGATTGGATAAAACCTTCTGCATTTTCCCTTAATTATCTGATCTTCGAAAAAATATTATGGAAATAACACAGACAAAATAGGTAGATTTTCCATGCAGTATATGTTCACTGTTAAGTAAGGTATATATTTCTTTTCACATGCTGGCAAAATCAGGTCCTCTTACCTTCAAAGATGACACATAATGTCATAATCCTAGAACTATGAAGCCACTAGGCATTAAGGTACCAAGCACTGATGAAATTATCACAAATTGTCTTAGCTTATTAAAATTTGGAAAATTTGCTGGTTGTATCTTAGCTTTGATGAAGCTTACTAGAAAAATATAGGACGTATGCATTAAAATTCAAGCATGCCTGTCAACTTATCTCAGGCTGCAACTGTTCAGATCCTTGGTTGTAATTCAGACCCATTTACATAATCAATAACAGACAGTTGTAAGGCAAGGAAGAGATAACTGAATGCTCTCATGTAAAATATTTGTATATTAAATTTTCCAAATGAAATTTTTATTATTGTGTTCTACATTTGTGAATAGAACTGTCCAATTAAGCTTTTTTTCTTTTAAATGAAAGAAAAGAAAAAAAAAAAAAAAAAAAAAGCAACAACCTCCTCTCTCAATGGGTAGCAGTGGAAATTGCTATTGTATAAAAAAATTCATGAAAGACTTTGGATTAATTTGTTTCTGTATGGTTTACTAAGTGCCAACATGAATAGGACTATATAATTCAGATTGGCATTTTTAAATTTTGATAGCAAACAAAATAAAATCAGAACATCTTGGCAGGATATTGGATCACAAAATACATACCAACTTCTTTCCAATGTGAAAAAGGACAGCCTATATTTGAACACTGAAGTTTTCCATAGCTTTACATCAAATGTGTATGTGTGGGAAAAAGGGGGCAGGGCATCTCACTAACTCTGAATTGTGGAGGGAATTCAGGAAAAAGAGGAAAACCATTAAAGGGCTGGAAGCTTTGATTTGGATATTTAAGAACAAACAATAAGCACGTGTGTCTTTGCTTAACAGTTACAGGGGATGAGGTAGGAAAGACTGTGTTTAATATCTTCAAAGCTCAGGACCTAAAGAAATTTTATTATTACTTTCACTATATCACCGGGTTTAGATATAATAGCTCAAAACTTCACAGCTAAGTTTTGATTTACTAGATACATAAAAATAATCTGACAATAAAATATCCAATAAATCACTTTTTAGGCCCAAGTATCCACTCAGCTGGAAGACTGGCAGCTAAGACTTGCTTATGATTCCCAGTGAATACCATATCCATTATCCAAGAAATTTTTAAACCATTATTTACTCCTGACACTGGGAGCTATACCTTAGGGCAGTCTATTGCCCTTCAAACGATGAACTCATGCCAGCCCTCTTTAGCACTTACTTTTAGTATTTGTTAAGCCTATCCTTTTTCCTTTCTTAGGATAAGTTCTATCCATGCTATTGCCTGCAAAGATTAAAAGGAGTCCATAGTGGTCTGTTACATTCTCAAGCAAATGTGTCCATCCATTAAAGCTCTCTGCATCTGTACTCGTGTCGAACAGTGGAATTAGATAGAAGCCAAGTACAGGCTGATGGTTCACACCTACTCCTCTACTACTTTGTCTAAATAGCAACCCAATACTACTGTCCACTGCTTCTCTTCCTTCCTTCATGCACAGAAATCACTCAGCCTTTGCTGTCCTTCAGGGACAAAGGACAGAGTAAATTATTTTTTTTCACTGTAATACCTATAAATTAAAATAGTCTCCTTAAAATCCATTCATGAATTTAGCTGCATTTGTTCTTAAATAATTCTTGAAACTGGGGTTGCAACTCCAATGAATCCATGTTAGCACAGTCAAAGCATGCCAGAGTTTCTAACGTACAGAACAGTCACTCATGTACAGCTCCCCACTGTAAGGGTAAGGTTCTTTTACATTCAGACACACAAGCTATACAGACCCTACGCAGGAACGCATACAGAAGGAGGCACAATGTTTAAATCTGTATCAAGATGATTTAGCCACTATGGCTTCAGGTTACCTTTTTCCCTTCAAGTGTAAACTTAGATCTTCACCCTCTCCCATAATTTCTTTCTTGCAACAAGCATCAAATAGGTTCTACAAGAGTGTTGCAAATACAAAATATTATCCACTAAACCACAATGATTGCTCATCTGTAGGGCATAAACACTTCCAGCTAAATGATGAATTCAGCCTCAGGATCTTTCCTTGCTCATCCAACAAATTATTTACACAGGATTTTACACACTAGTCTGGGGCTTTATTGGCACTGCTGAAATAATGCACTTCTAAAAGTTGTTATACTGGCATGTAAACACTGCAAACAGGGATCTGCTGATTGAAAAATGCATAAATTAGAAAGACCTGAGAGCATTTTTTCATGAGTCTTTTCTTTTCTCAGTAATTCTTATTTTAGAATAGGTTCTAATAAGATGAACACTTTTCTTGAAATTAGGATGGTAGCAGGTGCTTTCCTTTCAGGCTTGTTGAGTCTCACAGCATAGAGACAGATTCCTGCTTATGAGCAAACTGGGACATCTGAACTTGAGCAAGAGAAACACTTTTATGTAACAAATCTCTTGATTCCATCAAATGTAGAAATAATTTTAGTGTGCACTAAAAATAAAATGACAAAATCTAAATGTTGATTTTACTCCATTAAATTCTAGAAAGCCAGACCTATATGCATTTAATCTTATGTAGGCAGAATGAAAAAATAAACATGAGCTTTAAAAGGAAAGATAAGGACTTCACAGTTAGTTAATCTCTTAAAGCATTTTAAAGGCATCCAGGTATTTGTATTGCAAAAAGCCTTTAATATCACAAGATAAGAAAATGCTCTTTTGAAATACAATAAAAAGCTATTATAAAAATATAGTATATGAATATGCAGGCAGGAAACTCTACCTTGAAAAATATAGGTCAAAATATGTATTATGGGGTAAATTATATCTATTTAATCCTAAAAAGCAAGCAAGAGATTTTTCCAGCCTCCTACCTCATTTTTTAAAAACAATTTAGGCAAAACTATTTTATATCATCCCAAAATTCTTTTGTATGTTTGAATACAGAAAACATTTCATGGTAGTATTATAAGACTAAATTCACTGATGATGTATTCATAATGTAAAATATACACTTATATTGTGTAATGTGGCATTCAGTGATAAGTGAATGCAATAACAGCAATGAGAAGAATGCAGAGGAGTATAATGCCACTTGTTCCATTTCAGATGCCATTAAGTGTGCATTGCATTCACTGAAGTCAACAGCAATGCTCCGATATTTATTTGTAACTCATAGTATTTCTGAATTTGACTGTTATCTTCCTTCCTTGTGTTGTGATTCTGCCATCAGCTAAATTAAACTTGTGAAGTTTTCATGTTTTCATGATAAATATTTCTGTTCATCTTCTGCTTCACTCTTGAAGGTAACATTTCCATCTGCCTCTTTCTAGAGGCAACAGAAAACCCCCATCTTTTTTCCACAGATGGTCAAGAAGTTAAGCAATTTGTATCTTAAATCCTGCAATTCTGCATATTCATAACTTCATATTGTCTTCAAATCCCTCACTAGCTTAGAAAGGTGCAGTTTCCTCCCCCATCATTTAACTTCCAGCTGAGCATCCTATCACCAGTGGTGCTGCTACTTCAAGGCTCCTGTCCAGCTTAGAACATGGGTTTGGTCCCCCAGTCTTGTTGAGACCATGGATATTTTTGAGCTTTGATCCATCTGATAAACTAATTGCACTCTATAATTTGTCATCTAGTTCCCTTTTTGGCCAGCTGATCATCTGAATCATCTTGTTCACAGGTATTCAAACCATGTAGTTGAACTCAGAGAAGCTTTTAGATTCCCAATAGCAAGACCGAATTAACTCTTTTCTTATAGCTTTGGCATCTGTTTCAATCTAAAATAACCATGGCTGATTTATAATAGCTGAAGATTTGTCCTGTAGCATCTATTAAAAGCTGTACAGAAATTCAGACTCCTTACAGTCTGCTGTTTTTATGACTATTTGAATTCATAAACTTTGATGTCTTACATTTCACATTCAAGTCTCAGATACCAACTGATTACTGGAATTACATCCCCCAGCATTCACACCCAAAACCCCAAAATCCCAGACTCACAGAAATTATTTCACTTTGGTATTTGGTCTTTTAGGTCTTAGATTTTCTGGTCTCTGCAAAGAAGAAAATCTTTACAAACTGATGACCAATTATTTCAAGTGAATAATATGAGTAACTGCAAGATAGGTAATGGAGATATTTGTGCTATTTACAGTAAGAAATATTTAGATAAGATGTAGAAAGTCCTTTGAAGACTGCTTTCAGATCATACACTTGAAGTTAGGAGTGACCTATCCATTAGGCTACCACCTGGAGCTCCGTTGTTCAAGGTCTCATTTGGGCCCAATTTCTTTGCTGCACCATGTTATATTGACTGCCACAGGCCTGTCACCACTGTACTTCAAGCAAGAAACAAGTCCACTATTTGCAATTCCAACACAGACAGAATATTTAACAAAAGAAACTCTAAAAGTATGCCTTGTCCTCCATCTCCAGCTGGAGCCTCCACCATCCTTTTTCCATACTAATGTTTCCCTAAGTTTTAGACATTTCGGGGCGGGGGGGGGGGGGGGGGGGGAGGGAGGGGAGGGGTAAGAAAACAGTAAAACCACATCTGTTTCCCATAGACAGACTGTTCCCACTTTCAAAGGGTGAATGAATAGTAAAATGAACAAAGTAAATAAAAAAACCCCATAAGCCAGAGCTCCTACAAATAGTTTTGCATTTCTCTTTTACAGTAACTTCTGTTACATGTCTTTCATGTTTAACAGTGTAGACATTTTTGTTTTAATCCTCTACAGAAAGAATTCTTACTGCGTATTTAGAACGTATCACTTTGCATTTAAGCCAATGTTCTCTTCTGTCTCTGATTCTACAAAAGACTTAGAATTTGTCAATTTTTTTTTAATCTCTTCCATCACTCTATCTGTTATCACTGTCTCTTCAATTCATTATCTTCCTGCACATTTAGCTGTATTTTACAGCAGGGAACTTATGTTAGTTATTTTAAATTGAAATTATTTACTGTGGCTGGTGTAGGATGTCAACCACTTCCACACTTTATGGTTGTGATTCTGCATCCATTGAACTTCCAACCCTCTGTAAGTGCAACAGGAACGAACATGTCTGAAGTCAAATTACGGGACCCGTAACTCTTTCATTTTTTGCTCAGATACATAAACTGAAACATTCTGGATGAAAAGTAGACAATGTGTAGTGAATACTTGGGAACTGAGGCAGGAGAGAGAGAGGAAATTGAAATTGTGTGCGAAAAAGCAGCAAAATTACAAGGAGAAGAGAAATCAAGAAAAAGTCTTCCGGAAAGAAGGAAAATTTAAATGTTTCCGACATACCAATCAGTGTAGATGTTTCTGACCCCTCACTGAAAGACTGCCGGCAAACAGTTCAAAGAAGTCAGAACATCTTTTTCTGTGTGGAGTCCTCAATGTGTATTGAAAAGAAGACTCCAAAAAGCAGCTATGAAGCAAAACCAAAATTGCTCACAACACTGAGAACCACGTAGATGCAGGGAAAAAGCCTCAGAAAAAGGGACAGTAGATTATGCTGGTTTACATTGCTTTCACAAATTACTTAAGTTCACATAATCAAAAATGAAAGTTGTATTCAAAGATGTTGTTTGTTGATTAAAACCCATTTTTTTTGTAAGTATATTGAGATTATTTGTGACAAGATTGATTAAGAGAACAGTTCAACATAGTGATTTATGGAAGATTAGATGGGACCATTATGATAATCTAATCTCATTTTATGTAAAATAAACCAAAGAATGTCTACCTATTAGTAAGTATATTAATGATTAGTCAGATAGCTTTTGAACAAGAAGAATTAATTAGTGTTATCATTGGAGAACTTTTTCCATTGACCAGTTTATTAAGTAACCCACTTTTCATCTGTTCAAATTACTAAATGGGAAACTCACTTCTGAAGTTGATATCTTGCAATCAGCCTTGGAAACCTAGTTTACCATTATTTCAGACTACCTTAATGCTTGTTTATGAACTGTAACACCAACTTTAACAAATTCTGTGCTAATACCCTCTGCAGGTAGAACTGGACATGAACACAGCAATTCCTCCAGCCTTAGACTGGGAAAGATTCCAAAAGCAGGAGGAAGGGGAAAGTACTGCCTAAATGTGCAAGAAACTTTGAAATGCATTATACATTTCATGTCACAATCTGCTTCTATCAGTGTAAATTTATTAATGACAATAGATTTATGCTGTATTGAAACAGAATTGGAGTTTCAGCAATATCTCTCATTTGAAGAGGTAACATACTTGGAACTAAACTGTGTCATCTATTCTACTGAAAACACTGAAGCAATACCAGTATTAGTGATTAAATACAATCTCACATATGAGATGCTTAAAACCTCCAATAGAGACCAGAAACTGTGTGTTTCAGATGTGTGGGGAATCTGAAAATTATTCCAATGCTGCATTTCCTGAGACCTGACTAAAACCCAATTGAAGCTGATGGCAAAATGTGACATTTCTGGATATTCCCAGAGCTACTTTTAGAAGTTTTTCAGTACTTTTTTCTTGGAGAAAACATTAGCACCTAACAGAAGAAACACTTTCCCAAACCTTACCACATGGCTGTATCAGCTCTCATACCTGATTGTCTAAAGCACTGTTAGAAGGCCAGCATTTTAATCTCTAAGGCACAGCTTCCATGGGGTGCCTGAGCTGGATTCATCTATGGAGAAACCTTCAAGTGACCAATTCAAGATCTACCTTTCCCTCAGCTACAGCTAAGATTAGCAGCTGCCCATAGAAAACATATATTTAGTGGCATTCAAAGGCTAGAATTCAGGCTAAGCACTGTTTTTCTGATAAGTTTTCCAAATAGAAAAAAACCAATATGATTTAACTCAAGTAGAGCCTTTCACTGGAGACCTGTCCCAGAAATCAGCATCAGGGATTCAGCATTTCAGGACAGATAGAGACCTCAGCTATGCTGCAAGTTCTGAATCTGGTATTTTTTTCCCAAGGCACATGTCAGCTTTCAGATCCCATGACCTAATTTCTGTGGATCAGTTCTGCCATACCCACTACCTGTTCCTAAGTGACTTTCATCTCTTCCTAATCCTGCTTATTTGTCTTCAGTGCTGGGACCACCATGCACATGTCCTTGATGTCTTTGTCTGCATCTAGGTGTTATTCATGCTTAAAGGTGTTTCACATCTAATTAGTGGTGGGTAGTCAAACATCTTTGATGGGTGCCACTGATGGACACACCTTGTACTCTTACTCATTTTTCTTTGTTGGGCCTGCTTGTCATCAAAGCAAATGAACCCAATATAAAGCTGTTAAATACCACAAATGTATTCTATTAAACTTATAATCCCTATTGTGTTACTGGCTCTCTAGAGATACTACACACAGGCTGTATTGCTCATAAAGATATGACGCTCTGAAATTTTCTATGCCTACATGTCAAATAAGATGCTGAACCAATCTAATAGCTTGCTGCTAACCAAAAGGACATTGTACTCCTTCCTCTTTGCCAGGTACCCTGCTGGTGCTCATCCAGCCCCAAGCTGATGTGATGCTGTTACCTACGATTTTATCTAGGTGTCTGAAAACTGCCCCCAACACAAAGAAATAGGTCCAGGCAGTTGACAGAGGGACAGGAGGAGATTAGTGTGAGCTTGCTCTTTTGGTGTCAGTGGACTCTTAGATCAGCTCGGCCAATCTTAACTACTGACAACAAGAAAATAAGTTTCTTTTTCAGCTTCTTCCTGGCTCTTGTATTTCAATCTGTGCCCATTGCCTCTTGTCCTGTCACTGGGCACCGCTGAGAATTTACATCTTCCTATTAGGCATTTATCCACATTATAGGATCCAGTCTGTTGATTACAAGGTCTTGTCTGCATCATCCTGCACACTTTTCTTGCCAACCCAGTCCACCTCTGTTTCTTTTTACTCTTAAATTTTAATTCTAAAAAGTCTTACCCCTAAAATCACTATTTCATTTTACTCTGAAAAAAATTATAATGGTTTTGTATTCTTGCTTCTTAAATGCTTGTTTGTAATGGGTATCAGTAAAAGGCTTGTGCCTTTGGGGACTAAATAACACTGTTGCCAAAGGTATAGGCCATTTGAGTTTGATAGAAATACCTTACAAGTTTGAATAAAACAAATTCTCTTTTGCATACTTGATTTGACACCTTCTTTACAGGTTATTCTCCCTTGTGTTCCCTTTATAGACAGCTGTTTATCAAAACTTTCTATAACTTTGTTTTGTCCTATGACTGCTTTTCTAGTATGAAGTATTTATTTTCATAACAGTTGAATTTGATCAGAAGACGGTTTGTGTTATATCACATTTTTTCTGAACTATGTATGTGACTGCATCTGTACTTCATGAGATGTTCGCTCTGTACAAGAGGCCATATGCTAATTTTCCTACTATACGTTGAAGATAGACTGAACATAAACAGACAAATACACAACTTGACAACTGTATGAATGCTGCTCATATACTACACCATTCTGTAACAGAACAGAAAACGAAAAGGTCTTCAGAATAACTGTGAAAACCCATTGAAGGGACAGTTTTAGGCTGAGAAGAATTGGGGCAGATGCCAGACATGAAAGTATTGCTATAAATTACACAGAGGCATGGGGTTTTCAGCTGCCTGGATCTCACACTCAAAAGAGATCAGTCCCCTACACAAATTCAGCTTCTCCTATGTGTATTTACAATGGAAAATTGAAGTTTTCGCACTGATGCATCTGCATCAACAAAAAAAAAAAAAAATAAAGACTGTAATAACAGCCCTTGGTCAGCTTAACCACATAGACACTGAGCAATTTGTTTTGTTTACTGTGTATCTTTGATCATTGTTCTTCACTGGCACAGCTCCCTAGCAAAAAGTTTGATCTTCAGATGACACTCTGAAGTCCAAAGCCATGAACTGACAGAACTTGTAGCAGTAATAGAAGGCAGCTATAACATAGCAAAGGGTTATATAATAATGGAAAATAATCTAAGGTACCATCTAATTGTAATTCCTTCTCCTAGGAGTCACAGAAGCAATGTATTAGCCAGAAAGGCAGTATCAAGTATTTCCATACAAAAGGATAAGAGCAAAATAATTTATAAATTAATGCAATCCCTGAACCTAACCCCTAAAAGGATTACTGGTCATATATGATCTTAGATTCTTGCGATTTTAATTACCCATATAAGTGATGATCTCATTTTGGCCGAGTAGAGGGAGATTCAAGTTCAATCACTCTTCTTTCCTCTTTTTTCTTAACGCACACTTTGGTTTACAGTTCTGAGCTATCACCTTTCTTCTCCTCTTACAATAACACAGCTGCCACCCAAGACAAAGGGTATTTGTACGGAATACGTAAAAGACACACTGTCTCAACCAGTTGGTTGAGATAATGAGTATGAATGCACAACTAGCAATGATTATATTAATTAAAAAAGTACAACCCACACCTTGCACTTTGCATATTACCCCAGCGATATCAGGAATTAAAATATTTTGTACTTATCAGCAAAGATATTAAGAACAAATTGAAGCATATTCTTTTATCCAGTGACATTTATATCCCAAAGATATCCTAGTTTTAGATTTTAATTAGCAGAATTTCTTCTCATAGCTGTAGTTTTCCCAAGCTCAACCTAAAATATGATTTTCATTTTACCCATTCTATGCAAGTGCAGCCAAAATTTTTCCTGCTAGGAGGGAAAACAAGGTGTGGAAGCCAGCTTCTTTGAAAAGCGGTGTAAATACCAATGTTTAAACCCAAGGATCTGTTTTCTAGGCTTTTCCCAGACAATGCAGCGGCACTAATATATAATGTATCAAGAATACCTTATATTTTTAGCTGTGTGCAAATTTGTGCTCTTTGTGCAAACATACATACACAACTTTTGCAAAGCAATAATAAACCTCTTCAGCTAGAATGCTCAAACATCTAAGCAACTTTGCATTTCAGGATCTTTACTGAATTAATGAAATCAATTAATGTATCATGTACACACTATCAACTGTTCAGTTTCTAATAAATCTTACTGTGGCTTGTAGAACTGGTTAGAAAGCCACCCACAGATGTGACAGACACATATGTGCCACCCAATATGCTAAAGTAAAGAGATGATATCAAATAACCTCGGGACTCCTAGTGCATAATAATGCAAGTACAATTTAAGACAGGCCAGACAGAAGCTTTGTTAGCTGTGATCATAGTGAGAAACCATTCAGGCAGGGTTCCCCCTTCTGCTGCCTTGTTCTCTGCCAAGTGGTTGCAGAGACCCCATTTCTATACTGGTTCAAAGAAAGTAAAGAGGTGAGGAATGTCATTCTAATGTTCACAAAGCCAGATGTGCATTCATGGGAAGAATGGACTCCAGACAATTGTATGTTAATAAGGCCAAGTACCCATGCCTGGGAGGTGTGGACTCCTTAGAG
Source organism: Astur gentilis (assembly GCF_929443795.1). NCBI lineage: Eukaryota > Metazoa > Chordata > Aves > Accipitriformes > Accipitridae > Astur > Astur gentilis. The sequence goes on along the minus strand of NC_064882.1, from coordinate 23,892,713 downwards.
AGCTTGTTAACCACCACAATTGCCAGGATGGAGAGATGGCTCTTGGTGGAGTCTGTGGGAGTGGCACATCCAGCACTATCTTAGCTCAGAAGTGCGGGTTGGAAACCACCACAGACTGCTAGCTTTCAGATGAAAGGAATTTTCCTTTTGTTAGGATAAACTTAGCCAGATCTCTCAAAAAAAATATTAATAATTTTTCACCGCACCTGTAAAGTTACTTTTAATTGGAAGACTCCTGACAAAATGCGAGAAGGATTTTACCATGAAAAAGAGATAGATGTAATGAGAAAGATATCTAATTGCATTTAAAAAGGTTGACAAAGTTTGAATCCACTGGTCTTATTAGTTCTTCCTGAACAGCATATCAAGTGAAAATTAATTTTTAAAAATCTTGTGTATTTTATCTTATTTGAAAAAAAGTGTTTAAATGTGAAATGAATTTGGTTTTAAGTATTGAAACTTGGAAAGTTTTGTATTTGGTTTTTGTATTATGCCGACTGTAGAATAAATCTTGATACTGCAATAACTAATATTCATATCAAGTGATCCTGAGAGATCAACTGCAGCTTCCATTTCATGAATGATGACAATTCCAATTAGCAGATTGTTTCATTTTTAAACACAGTTCCTTGCTCTCTCTACAGTTGTTTTAGGTAATTAGAGTGAAGAGATGAAAAAGTGAAGCATTTAAAACAATCCCCTAGGATAATTCTGTCATTGAATGTGCATACAAGGAGGCAGAATTAAGTCTCTTTTAACTTTACTTCTAAACAATCCATGCAGTTGTGCTAACAATTTTACGTATGTTTGCTCTAGCAGGAATATATATGAAGAGTTCATTGGCATATTTGTGCACTAAGCTTTATAGGACTGCATCTGAGAAGTAAGCATGGCATGATGGTGATTTTTTTTTTTTTTTCATTACTGACAGAATAACTGCTTATAACTGTGTTTTGTAAAACCAGGGTCAGGGCTATTAGTAGAATATATATGTGTATACAAACATCTGCCCTTCAAGCCTTTTACTATTGTTATTTGGTCTATTGGAACATGTATTAATAATACTTTAAAAAAATTATTTATTGAGACAGATATCAACCTGTATGAACAATCTGCTGGCTTTTTGCTTAAAAATGAACAGATTTAGTTTGTTCTGCATTATGGTACTAGAATAGATCCCATTTGAAAACCAGTGTGGCACTCTGCCCAGACTGAGGTAGAATTGGTTGGAGTTTAGAGATTACTCAGTCAGAACATTTTATTGAAAGTTTAGATATAAATTTACTAATGTAATTTTCTGCATAGTTTCACATACACATTTTGACTGTTTCAAACACAAGATCTGGACTACTTTGAAACCCCAAGTGCAAGCTGATGAATGCTTAGTTACTGTTATACTCCAGTCAATATTCCAAGACATACAGACTGAAATATATGAATATACTTTTCAGTTCCTTTCTGTGAGTGTGACAAGAACTCTATCATAAATTCCTATGAAATACCATATTCCTACCTCATTGTCCTCATGAAAGTGTTCACAAAATGTTCTCACAGTTGAGGGGGAATCATTGTCTGCAAATTACATATTTTGGATTTTGGAGGTCTTCTTCCCTGCCTCACTTTCAGCCTTTATTATGATTGTAGGAGTTATGAGGCTTTTCTTTTTTTTTTTCACTATGTTGAAGCCTACAGATCTATTGATATTCCTGTGTTCAAAACAAGCTGCTGCAGTGATTTTTATTCGTTATTCATTATAGTCTTCTCCAAAGAAGTTTCACCTGTGACACAGAGCTATAAGGCAACTACAACTTCTGTCCTGCACAAGATTTTTACTTATATCATAATGACTTAATTAAGGGGGTGAAGAGAGAGAAAAGCAGTGTCTGGGAAAATAGAAAAATTCCTTAGAATTTCCTTATAAAAATTCCTTTAAAAATTGACATTAAAAAGATTTGGAAAAGGAATCTGTTGCCAGAACAAGGTTGGGAATTTGATCAATAGGGACTGTTGGGAGCTATCACAGATGACTTGTCTGACTGGTCCGAGAGAACCAAATACCCTGAATCAGGTCTTCGTATTAGAGGGTGGAATTTATACTATCTGATTTCTATGAGAACACAGAAAAAACCTCCTGTATTCAAATATGATTCTCCTGCAAGAGGCTAAGGGTGCAATTGCATTAAGCGTTTTAGTTTGCATCAGCAGTGGACTTCTGAATGTAGTAACCACCCCCACTTACCATGTTTCAAGGTTACATTGTGGAGCGGTATTGGAGCAAATAAATGCTTCTCTTTCAGTTGAAACTGGAGAAGATATGATCCAGGAGCTTACTTACTGCAGTCCAGAATAAACCATTTTAATCTGAATATGAGGCCCTCAGCACCAACTGTTTCACTCTGCAAATCTTCTCTTGTAGGCAGAATTATTGTTAATATAGACATAACTAAGGTGCAAAAGGTCAGCTCAACTTTGCAACAAATTCTCCAAAAAGCTTTGCCAGTCCCATGTACTTTTGGAAAAAAGCAATTCCAAATCTAATGGCTTTTTAAAATTGTTACTGAATCTGAGATGAGCAGTTAATAATATTCTATTTTACATGTTTGGAAACTGGAGCTCAGTAAGTTAACTGGCTCATTAACATCGTATAGGTATTTCTGTGGCTGAGCTGAGAATTAACCTACTTCTTCCTTTCCCACTTCTATAGACAAGGAAAAAGTTGTAGGTGGCTTTACCACAACATTAGAGAATTGAATCTCTGGTATGCAAAACATACTGTTTTGGATTAGTAAGGCAAACACATTTCTGCTCCATATACAAAAGGCAGAAAGATATAATAGATGTTCTGCCTCAATACACAGAGACCTCAAAAAATTAGAAAAAAGACCACTAGCTATCATGACATAGTCATATTTTAATACTGCAGGAAGGGAGCAAGACACAAGTGGAGCTCTTACTTTTGCAGCCCCAGAGACATTTGGCTTCTGCTAAGGAGTCTGATTCAGATTAGTTTAATATAGATCCAAAATATTAGCTTCTGTCCCAAGTAGTGAAGAAGTATGGAAGGGAGAAGGAATGAGAAAAGCATTATAGCTTTAAAAGCCAGTCAAAATAGTCCACCTGGACAGATTTTAACCTGTTATAAATCATCTTTTTACAGACTGAATATTTAAATGTACTGTATTCTATGCAATAGAATTGTCAGCAGCTTTCAGTTCCTGAAAATAAGCATAAATGAGAGCAGCATGCTACAATTAAAAAAACTTTGACTCACCTGTAACACCAAAGTTGATGCTATTATAACTTTAGCTAGGAGGGTATCAAGTGAAGAAGGATTTGGTCTGGGAAAGACTGCAGTGATCACACATACCTGAATGTATCCTTCAGTCAGTGAACAGGTACTTTAACATTTCAACTAATGTTGAAAATTCCTACTCAGAACACAGGCTAATAGTTTACCTAGAAATAATGACCCATTATAAAAAGGCCCATGATAAATGTTCTTAAAGAATAAGTCATTTCCCCCCCTAAAAATGCATAGAAAGCCCATTTCATAAATTGTACCATAAAGTACTGACTAAATATAGGAAGGCAGCATGAAAAGTCAGAAATACTCAAAGCAAGATAAGCTACAATATTTGTGTTTGTAACCTAGAGATATATAATAGACAATCATATCTGGAAATAATTAGATCTACTGATACTGTGCACAGTGACAGAAAGAGTAATTTGTTAAGGAGGATGATTTTTCAGGGAGCATCTGTCCTACAGACCATGTGCTGCACAGTTGTAGGACATTCACACCTTGGACATTTCCTTGGTTTTGTGCTGTTAACCCCCCAAAAAATGTAATTAATGCTGTGCATATCTTCTCTGTATTCTGTCTGTAGCGTATCTGCAATAGGTCCAACATGTCTGATAAGAAAGGGCTGCCACAGCCTGAAAAATACCAAGGACACAGAGAAATTCCTCAGTCTACACATATAAGATTTGAGAAAAAACACAAGCACACAAATTGCTCAAGTTCTACCCAAGTAAGACTGTCTACCCAAGATTTGAGACTTAATAAAGGTGATATACAAGGAGAAAAACAAGTGACACTACAGGAATTACTATATAGGAAAGTCCCATACCAGGTTCTTTAAGCAATCTTCTGAGATCCCTTTGGCTCAGCTGGTTGTCTGAAAAATTCAGAGTGGCAAAAATTGCAAACAGAAAGTCAGTAGCTACATATGAAAATAATTTCACAGCAGAGACAAAGACAGACTCCAGTTCTGTGGGCAACTCATAGCCTTCTTCATTCTGACATGCTTCTTCCTCTTTGTCTGTACCTTTCCAAGTTTTCTAAATATCTTTCAGGATCTATAGTTAGTAAAGCAATAGGAAGAACCTCCCCCATTACGACTCCCCAGGACCATTTCTTCCCACATTTAAACCTGCTTTGAGCAGCAGACAGTAAGTGAGGATTAGGGACTTACGCTAACAGCGTAGTAAATCAGAAGGCTGAAAAGCATCTCAGTGAGAGAGCACCATCTGTCCCATACATTGAAAAAGGGATCCTGTCAAAGAAAAGTTACGATATCATATAACAAAGGATCCATATATCCGTATGATGGGAGCTCAGACCACACAAGAGAGGAAAAAACTGTTGCATCCCCTCCTCACTGAGGGTATTAAGGAACAGGTAAGTGCACAGAGAGCACTCAGAAGGGAGTAGCAATCTAGAAGAGGAGGGAAAACTGCTTGAAAACAGTCTGTAAGAAAGGAAAGGAGAAGCGTCAGGAATCTAGGAGAGCGAACATGATTTTGTCACTATCAGAGGTTATAGGAGCAAGCCTGGTATCTGGGGTAAATGTAATCAAGGCTCAGCACACCTGAAGGAGTACTTGGATCCTTTCCATCCACATTCATAGAAGCTGCTTCTTCTTCTACACCAGCTTACTGGCTAAAAGCGAGAGTCAGGTATTCCCTTGTAATTTACTGCTTTGCAGCACAACTGATACTTGATCACAAAGGATTAAATGAAGGTCATATCATCCTTATGATGTGACTTTGAAATCATACTAACATTCTTTTCAAAAACAGGAAAAAAATTCATTCATTTTCTTTTTCCAAGCATTCTGTAATTAAGTACGTGGAACTTGATTTTAGCTATTCATTCCACGGCATTCAAATAGTTTATAGTTATTTCAGTGCATTGCAGAAGTTCCTGATTTTTCCTGTTCAGGTCTCCCATTCAAAGAAACAGAGGAACCTGTCTGGTAGGCATCCACTCCATTTCCATACTCCCAGCCACTTTTGTATTCGTATTAATGTTATAAAGAAAACAAAATTGAATTCCTGAGATTGCATTTGAAACTACTTTCTAATAGCTCTATTTTACATACACTTAACCAAATACTGTGATGTTCAGCCTTGAGTCCAACCCTAAAATTAATTTCACAAGTACCTGATGAAGACCTTCAGTGTACTACCAACCCTCCTCTCTGCTCTTCAATTTAATGCCAGGTTAACAGACCGCTTAATGAGCACAAGGGGTCCACACAATTAGTTATGGCTGAGTCAACTATGTGGAGGAGGGAGAGATAAGTGACTTGTGAGTTTTTCAACCAGCCTTTGTTTGTTAAAAAGAAAGGTGATTTTCCTTGTCTTTTGTTACATAGCCAGCACTTTACTATCAATTTTATATAAAGGTCATTTCAAGTTTAAGGAGATTGCTTTTTTAGTGCTTTTATAGACATTTGAAAGTGTGCGAGAAGATGGACAAGTACTGGAAGATTGGAAACTCTTTGTTACCCTATAAATGAGTTTGGTAGGAAATAGGAGACAATTCACAGCAAAAATAGCTAGAAACTATCTGAGAACAAAAGCACCTAGATTAAATAGCCCTTGGACTAGCTTGTTCATCATCATTTGTGTTGCTGCAGGACCCATCTGAATTTGGATGGGTTGGTGGTTTTCAGGGCTTATATTGAGAGATGCTCATGCTTAGGCTTCAGCTGTAAGATGTGAAAAGCAATAGCTTAAAGCTTGAACACAGGTTCAGTCTGAGGTTTGACATGCAAATATAAACCCTAAATCTTTTTACAATCTTTAGTCAATTCAGCACCTCCTGTTTAAATTGTTGATTTTACTCGCTTCATTTAGTATCCTGGTCTGTGCTGCTAGGTCTTATATTCTAGAACATCTTTTATCTCTGATGTTTTCCAGAAGTGTTACATATTTCTTGCTAGTTATAACTTCAACAGCCAAATACCACTGAAATATATTTTAGCACACAGATCGAGTTCCAATATATACTGCTTTTAGTTAACATTCAACAGTTATCAGAGAGGAGAAATACAAGAATGCAGGAAATATCTTTTCTTCTCCTTCTAAATCCTGACCTTTCATTTTTTGTTCTCCTTCAGCACCTAACAAGTAAGTACAATGTAAAAAGCAGTTGCAGTCACTAACTTTCCAGAAGACCTCATCCTAGTAATTAAAGCGCTACCTTGTAATGCCTAAATTCTAGCCAAGCCTTTCCTTCAGGATTTTCAGGAATCAGACCAGTTGCATTTTCAGCTCTACTTTATGTGTTGAAATGATGACAAAAGGAATTCAAATAGCAATTACCCAATGCGAATTTACTCTCTTTTGGTATAATACAGAAAAACTGACATCAAGGCTTCACATGTAAACAAGAAGCTTGTTTCACTTACGATTGATGTCAGAGATGAAATAAAAATTACCCAAGGCAGTGAGGTACTACAATTTACTGACTTATTATCTCCACTAGAATTCAGAAGCCATGACAGTCTTCACAAAATATAACATTTTTCTTCTGCACTAAAAGACTGTTTTTATAAATGTCTATTCACTAGTTTACAGACTTATTTGAATGTGCTGCATTATAAGATCTGCTAGTATGATGTTGGGGTATCAATATTTCATATGAGTCACTTCACATTTCTTTCAGAAATTATTAGAAAGGAAAACCTGAGTGGTTAAAATTCCCTAGTATTTCCAAAAAGTCACAGAATATAAGATCTTCAACAGCACAAAATGAAGTTCAGAAGTAGAGAAAAGAGTCTCCAATTTCTGTGAATCTCTGAATATGATTTTCATCATTATAATTAAGGTAAACTATATATATATTTTCTAGCTTAGCACGCTGACATTGGTATAATGAGGCCAGATGAGATGATATTAGAAAAGAAAGTGATCTTCTTCATATTGGAACAAAGAGGAATAAAATCTCAACAGCAGCTCTAGGTACAGTATAGCACAGATGTTAGAGCCATGTATTTTATACAGCAGAGGAACCTCACTTCACAGTTTTTGTACTTAATTAATTTACAAATTTGGTTTAGAAATGGCTTTTTAAATAGTGTCAAACAGATGTAATGAATTAAATGACCTCTCTGAGGTACATCTGGTTTGCACTAAGATCAGGTCTACTCAATTCTACTTTATCTTTTAAAATTTCCTTTAAAGTTACAACTTAGGTCATTAACTGTTTAAAATAAAGAATATAACATAAGTCTACTCCACTTACATCATCTACTGTACCAAAACACCAGTACTCTGCACTCCTCATCTTCATACCATAATATCTAACACGAAAATACTCCATTAGAAATAGATACATGCTAAAAGAAACCCAAAATTAAATCTTATTTACAATGCCAAGTTATAGATAAAATCAATCAGCCACAAACAACTTAAGTGTAAATTTTTAGCTACCTGAAAACATTAATTTGTGTATTCCTACTGTGCCATATAGTTGTGTACACTTATGTGTCTATAGTCATACTTATTACATGCAGTACGAGAGCAATTCAGACATAATTGAGTGCCATTATCCACAGATTTTTCTACTTGTCAGATACTACCTAAATAAGCACATACAAATCTTCCTTATTTTTTAAGAACATATTTTGAATAGCATTTAACTACAGAATCATAGAGGATAGGGCTAGAAAGGACCTTGGGCAATTGCAAAGTGTGCCCCAAAGAGAAATAACTATACACAGACTCTTAAAAATCACCAGTGATATTCTCTAACTCATCTCATCCCCTGTAATTATTGTAGCAGCTATCAACTTGATTTTGAATTTTAATGTATGTATATGAGAAGAGTGTAAACATGCATATGTGCCAGTGCACAGCTGGTGGGGAAAGATTCTTAGGGAAATGCTCTTGATTTAATAAAGGGTTCCCAGTTCCTCTATCTGTTGGAGAAAGAATCCTCTTTCCCAGTCCATGGGATGATGGTTTGAGTTCCCTGTGAGGATTCTGTCGGGATTCATTCATATGAAATTTATTGCACAAACACAGACACATCCTATCATACCTCACTTGTCCTACTTGCTTCTTCCAGGTGTTACTCAGTTATATCAGTTAAATCTGGAAACAAGTGACCAGGATTTAAAAATTAAGGAAACCTCTTCTTGTATGTGTGTGCTTTAATACATTTCTCCAAACAAAATCAAAAGGATGAAAACTAGCTACATTGATCAGCTATATAAGCTGTTATGTAATTTTTGCATAGCTTACTTGAAAGTCATAAGCAGGTAATTACTTGACTGAAGACAATTCAGGTTGTTTTGGTATTTAACACTTTGTCATTTCATAAAAGAATTCCAACACGCTAAGAGGTACTCGGTACCCTTCAGGATTGAAATCCAGCATTTCTGTATTCAGTTGACCTAGACAGAATACCCAAGCAAAAGAACTGTTTTGTTTTATTTTGTTTTATTTTGTTTTATTGTATTGTATTTTATTTTATTATTTTATTTTATTTTATTTTATTTTATTTTATTTTATTTTATTTTATTTTTAACATTGAAGTTCCCCAGGAGTCCAAAGTTATATTTCTGTACCTCCCCAGGTCTACCTCAGTCATCACAGGCATTTGCAGAATCATAGAACATTTAGATGCACAAGGCTCTCTTAGGCAAATCTAACACGTTCTCTGAACATGAACCCTACAAAAATAGCACCAGGTTGTTTGTTTTTTTTTAATTAAGTGGTGATAGTGCAGCTCCCTTTATGTGATAGTCACTAACAAGATTTTAATAAGCTAAATACTATTTCCTTCCTGCCCAGAGGTATACCAACCCACAACTCTCACATCTCAAAAAAGTGCAAGGGTAATGGTCTGGTACTCTTCTGTACTTGACAGAAAAGCATTGAAAAAATATGACCATTTATTTTTGGTGCCTAAATAACAGACATGTTTTAATAGCTTGACTGAGCTCGTTTTAACCTGCTTTTATAAATTTGGTTTTAGATCCACAAGTCTAGAGAAAGAATTGTGCATTTAAGTTTTAGGGTTTAGTTAGTATAGGCATTTCATCCCCCAGAAGAAATTCCAAATTCCCTGGAAGAAAACTTCCTGAGTGAATGTACATAATTTCAGCACTATGTTATACTTCATGGCAGGATTTCATGGAATTGTGTCTAAAAGTTATGTTTCATTCTCAAAGCTCATTGTTTACACAGAAATCTTATGAAAAATATTTCATTCATAGTAGGTCAGCTAATGATTTTTAAAGCATGAGGAAGTTCAAAACAACTACATCCTGAAGCAATTCCTTATCACTGTTAAATTTTGCTTAACAACAACAGCAAAAAATAATTTTGCCTATTAAAAAAAAATAGAATTATTGAGTATAGGATTTTCTACAAAGAGACGGGCTTCTAGTCTCAAACACCTAAAACATACCTGAGTTAAAAGCATAATCATTAATGTCTTCCAGTGTGTTAATGGAAAGAGAGAAACGTTTCTGGGCCACCTTCATTTGGTGATCCAGAATTTATGGAACTAGAGTGTTTGTGCTCTTAACTTTGAATCCTAATTTAGTGAAGTGAGTTTGGCCTCTGGCTCCTCAAGTGCACTCCATAACCCTAAGTGCCCTATGCGTGTACCTTAAAATACATCACATATCAGCTGAGGCAGCCAATATCGATGCTGAGGACATATGTCTTAAATCTTGCCATTTTCTGGGCATGTCTTCATTATGTCTCTCTCTATGCAGGTCTTAAAGCCCTTCTTCCCAGCTAAATAAAAAGCAAAAGCCAGATTTATCAGAATAGTCTCACAGAAATCAACATCAGTGTGGCTAAAGCATTCACCTAAGATGAAGATCATCCAACTTCAACTCCTTACAAGAAATTGTTTCAGAGAATGAAACATATTTCCAGCCTTCCTGTAAGGTTTTCTAAGTATCTGGGTTCAATCTCAATAGCAAACTGCAGATTTTGGGGGTGAAGCAGGAGAAAGGTTTAAACACAATCTGCATAAACAGCAGCTGACACGAAAAGTAAAATCCAGCCTCTCAGCCCAACATCCAGGGCAGCTCTTACCTTGGGGCCAACACAACAGAACTGTTCAAACCTCACTGACATTTTTGTCATTTTGTGCTATTAGTGTCATGAACAATACAGCAGAGGTAACTTGTAATATGACTGTAAGAAGTAGAGGTGAGAGCAAAGGGCTATATGTAGTGACTTACCACATGTAACAGGTTTCCATACCCTTCTTTCCATTAATGCTCACATTAATACAGCTTTCACTAGTGCATTACAGAGCTCCTGTGCAGAGTAAATCTTCTAGTGGGCATTTCCCTGGCAATACAGGCTAAACAACAAAAGGCAAGAAGACATTTTGGAAAAAATTTACAAAGACTTTCAGTTTTCCAAAGTATAGCAAGATTTTTTTGATTACTTAGTATTGTCTTGATAGCAAATACCCTAAACTGTTCATGTTTTCTATTCTATTGTTCTAAATCTCCAGTGCATTATACACAGACATGCATAAACACCAGTTTACAGCAAAGTCCTCCATGGAGAAGCTCAGAAACTAAGCAGCGTTAGAGCTGCTACTGATTTAGTCCCTGAATGGAGCAGGGAATTTGACCAATGGCTCAGCCTACAGTTAGGTGGTGAAAGAAAGAAAAAATGCCCAGCTACAGGTGTAAAATACCCAGAGAGGGGCTGTGAGATGAAAATGAAGTACACAAGAACGACTCTTCTCTGTGAGGAAGTGAGGAAGACAAAGGGTGTCTTGTCTAAGTCTCAGGGTTGAGAGAAAGGGAAAGCCCAGAGCTACAAAGGAAATAATGAGACAGAGGAGCTGTCAAAGGAAATTGGGGATTTTTAAATAACTAGCATTTTGTTTCTGGATCAAAGGGCCCTGGCTCCCTATGGCTCAGCCTAGGGTGAGGATAAGATTAAAGAGAGGGAATGCTTGGAGCTACATATGTGGCTGGGGACTGGAAAGAATTATGTACAAACAGCCATGGGCTGATGCTAAAACTCTCCAGTGCAGCATATTCGGTTCCTGGAGGGAGAAGGATTCCCTGGGGTATGATAAACTACATATGGTTAGAGATGGGGTTCAGAGCAAGAGCAAGCACACAGCTACAGCTAAAGGGACTCTGGAAAGGGACTGCCAAAGGAGACGGAAAGCTGCCAGAAGAAATATCCCTAAGGAATTTTTAGCCTTAGGAAGGGCAAAGGTACCTTGCCGAAGGCTCAGCATACCATTTGGGTTGAGGGAAAGAATAAGCCCAGAGCTACATTTGCAGGGGGGTGGTAGAGTGCCTTTCAATGTAAACTAAGGATTGATTCTCATATCCTTTTGTGACTATATCTTCTCTAGACAACATATCAAGGACATATTGATGCTGTGTTACTGGGGCAAGGGAACTGCCATGAATGTCTGAGAACTTTCATAATAGCAGATGATGTACATCCTACCAAGATGAGAGATTAAATTCAGGAGGCAGATTTTGCATTTGATAACTTTAGGAGAATGCTATTCCAGTTGAAAGGAGAGTTAACATTAACAGAAAAAAAAATCATATATATAATGCTGCTTATTTCCTGGTTAAATTGTTGGACTGTCAAGTCTCCAGCAGATGTTTCAGGTCCTTCAAATTCTGCTTCTGTAGAAATACAGTAAGACTGGGAAGGAAGAAAACAATGCAACAAAATAATGTCAGTAACTGAAGAATGCCTTGTTAATATAGTGGCCTGAAAGAAAGAGCCATTTTGTAGTCACATCATGGCAGGATCCTACATGCTTATTCTGCTACCCCCCGCAGTAAGATAGTTGCAGACATATTTAAAGAAAGGAGAAATGACACAGGCTTCGTCCATGGTAGAATGGGAGTGGTGAAAACAGCACAGTGGATTTGACTGTCACCTGATTAATCTACAACCACTCCTGAGAAATGAGAAACTGTTTAGGTAACCATACATTTTGTCAATGAAGAGACTATTTTACCTTAATAAATAGTACAGTGTCTGGGGTTGATCCAATTTAAGTTTTTTCTTGAACCACAGTATTATTAGTAATACTACAGATGGATCAGTATTTTCAATCCTTTCTCCATAGTGATTTTAGATAAAACACATGAAAATTGCAGGTGTTTTCCCCACTATCAACATCACTTCTTCCTATATATTGCATTATTTCAAAGAGCTTTGCTATTGTCATCTGAACATCACTGGATTTCTAATTAATATTCTTCTGTCTTTTAAAAGTGTTTTGTTACATAAAGACAGTGATAAATTTTTGACCATGATTGCTAGGATTTTAGGAAATTACTTTATTGGTAGCAACTTGGCAGCCCCAATCCCTGAATCAATAGTGAAGTGACTCATGCGTCTCAACTTCCTCTTTGAAAAGGCAGTGCAGACTATAAATTCGTTGGTGCTGCAAGTTGTGGGCACTCATGCATATGGAAAGGACACTCAGGCACACATGAGCAGATTATAGTCCTTCTGAAAGCATAACACTTTAGCTTTATTCAGAGCATAAAAATGATCTGAATTAAATTTAGCACATAAAAACATCTATATATTCTTTTAATAGTAAATAAGCCAATAAATGAGTAGGAAGGACTAGTCTTTCTGTACCTGAACTAAAAAAGCTACAAAATGCATTAAGTTTGTGCATTGTTTTGACTTCCAGTTAAACTGAAAAATGGAAATTTATGAGAAAAAGTTTTAAGCATTTTTCTGTTTCTTACCAGAAGTACCAGCTGAGTATTAGTACTCAGAAATGGGCGGAGGAAAACTGTAATCCTTTGTAGTCTCAAAATGGCTACAGCTTAACTTTCCCTACAATTTAAGAAGTAATTACCATTATCTTTTGGATTTTACTTCAGTGGTTTGGGGTTAAAAATACAATGTTTTATTATATGCATTTTTGATACACTTTGACTACTAAAAGCAGTTGCATATCTCCAATTCTGGAAGGCACCAACAGATGTAGGTAAATAAAATTACATAAATCAAATACATGAATCTTAGCATCTATTATACTCATCCACTTATAATGATCTACACTTTCAACAATTTTAATGAAAATGGGGCAGCTTCTGAAATTTTACCATTGAAGTCAAAGCTGATTCAAGCAGATACAGGAAATTCTGCTTCAGGATCAAGCTATGTACTAGCAAAATACTAAATTAGACTATAGATTCTTAGGTGAATTAGATCATTCACCTCTGTGGAATTTATTTTTTCAATTTTGATAATATGGTAGACCTACAATTGATATTTTCTAAAAGGACGAAGATCTGTCTGTAATTCAATGAAAGAACTCCTTTCAGACTGAAGAGTGAGAAGAGAGAAACAAACTAATCTGTTCTCATTCATTACATTTTTACTTTTCTCCTAGAAGAATATTTCTAAAAGCTTTTAAATCTGCATCTTTTGGTTTCAAACTGAATTTTCTTTGGGTCATGAATGTGAAGGTTGGTAGAACTTTGTTATGTATTTTGTTAATACTTGCACACCTTCCAATTTGATGAAAGTGCAGAAAAACTTTGGTTAGAATAATCCACAGATAGCAGGTATTTTTCAAACACAATCAAAATGACAGTGCAAGACCAAGTAGGGAAAAATTGATCTAAGTTATAAAAAAAGTACCTGATAACTTTAGTTGGATGATTAATCGGACATCACAGAACTTGAACAACAGACATTTATTAATGATGAGAGAAATGGAAATGCCAAAGAGAAAAGTGAAAGGAATACTAACTCTTGAAAGTAGAGCTGTGCCAGGAGACAGGGGGGACATAAGGGAGCTCTGCCAGGAGAGAGGAAGGACATATGGAGGCTGCTGAAGTAGTGGCACATCTGTCATAAATGTTAGAGGACATTTGGAGTATGGGTAAGGAGAGATTAATGTTCAGAACAGAAAAAGTTGGACTAATGTAAGACAGGGCAATCTGGGAGCTGTGTATTCAGAGGAGTTTGGCCCATGGAACTATAATAAAAACACATTCAAAGACAGAAATGCCCTTGGGCTGGATACTGCATTTCATTTCTCAATCAGTAAGGTCTAAGGTAATCCGCTTAGAGATGCTCTAAGTAGGGCCAAACTTAAGTTAGGCAAAGGCTGAGAGAAAGAACAGTCCTCCCTCATTTTTTGGACTTGAAGAGCTGTTCTCTCCATAGTGTTTTCCTCCCTTGTTGCAACTCATCTTAATCACTGATTGGAAGGAATAAATAAGGTTCACTAAAAGATACATACCTATAAAAGTGCAAGATTCACTCAGGTTGCACCCTGGTTCCTGGCAGCACAGGGCAGAACTGCAGGATTCCGAGAGGAAAGCTGTGTCCAAAAGGCTTATCCACACAGCTCCAAAAGTCACCTTGGGTGGCTGAAAGCTGGGATTGACACAGGACTTACTACCATAGCTTTCCAGGCATAGCATGTATCCAGCGCAGCGCTGAGGCTGAACAGACACATCACCCAAGGCCACTAAACACCAACCCCCTACAATTTCTTAATCTTCTGTCAGTGTTCAGTATCTTCAAGTTTGATGGCAGAAGTATTATAAAAAGTTCTGCTAGGCAGGAAGTAACACTCATTGTATGTATAGCTTTCATAGAATTTTAGGGACTTTTTGCATGTTGTGTCCTTCATGTTTGGGACGTCCAGTCTGAAGTCAGTGGGTTGACTTTGTTGGTTAATAATTGGTTTGTGCAGACCACTGCCCTTTCTTCATGGTTCATAAGGAAAGTACTGCAGTCCCATCCCTGGAGACAACTTGAACTATTACTACCAATTGAAAACAGGCTGATATCTACGCAACCAGGACTAACAGAGTCTGCTGGCTCAACATACACTAAGTCCCGTATTAAATTTTGGCCTTCATGTCACTGTTTCTTTGTTTTTGTGAAAGACTTCTTTTCCCCCCTCACAATTTTGTGATTTGTTTAAACCTGAAATTACACAGGAGATCAGCAAGCACCTATGCCTCTCCAGTTCCAGTTATCTACTAATGTATTAATACCTTAGGTAATGTAGTCATCTAACAGACTGTCTCGGCACACCTGCATGCAGAAATGAGATAAATCTGTATTCACCTGCTTATCAAAGTACAAGGCAGAAGCCTTGGTCAACTTATTCACCAGAGACACTAAAGTCAATCCACTTCAGACCTCAGTCACCTTAGCTGCAATTGTCATTCATTTCAGGCAGTCTGTTCTGTGATGGAAAAAAACCCAGAATGCCATTCTTTTGAGTGCTGGAATTCATATAAAAGTACCTTTTGTGTACACAACAATTTTAGACTTCAGATGGTTTGAACCCTCTCGATATTTGTAAGAATAACGCAATCATGTAATTCGTGATAATTCTTAGTGTTCTTTTACCAAAATTGGAATGGATACTTTATGATTATATATTAAATATAAAAAAGTTATTGATGACTTAAACTGCTTCAAAAAAAAAGGAGCAACAGACTAATATTCTTTAGCATTGCTTCACAGAGTTTTAATCTAAGCAAGTAAAATATACACAGGTGAGGGATGACGACACAAGAATTTTTCAGATATAATGGAGGCATATGTGATGTTAATTTCACAGGGCAAAAAGAAAAGAAAATACAGTATAACTATGCTAAAAAAAAAAAAAAAGAGTATGTGAACTGAAAAACTATAACAAAGTATATTGGAATAACTTATGAGATGTAGCTGAAACTCTGCTTATAGATAACAACATTTGGGTTCATAACCCAACACTTGTGTAAGAGCTTGATTTGGAATGGACAGAACTGAAAAGTCTCCTTCTAAGAAGGGTCATTTATAGAATTTTGTCCGATAATCTGATGAACAATCTGATATCAATTTCTGACTTTTAAGATTAATGTTCAAGGTGATTTGCTTTGTATTAGAACACAAATTATCTGTTCTTGCTCCCTCAACAGTTCTTTTTTCAGGTCTCTCATACTGATTACCCTGAGGAAACGATTGTGTCTTTTTTATGTGTCTGACTCCTAGAATAATTTTGATTGATTAACAAACACACAAATAATCAAAAGAAAAGGGAAACTACTATTTGGACTAATAATTATGATGCAAAGGATGTGTCAAATGACTCTCAGTACAGAATAGAAAATTTAAGAGAAAGGAATAAATAAACTACTGATGTGAGCTGGAAGGTGAGAGTTTTGTCTGCAGGATGTTTTGGTTACTAGAGCGAAATAATCCTACATCTAAAGAAGAGGCCCAAATGGGAACAATGGCACCTGGAAGCATGCTGTGATGGCCAGAGGCAGACACTAACCAGCTGCTTCTTAGATCCAGCTGCCTTGGAAGCACCTTGGGTCCAGGATTCAGGTTTCATTCCAAAAATCATGTGGGCAATAACATAAAGAACAGGTCTGGAAGAGCTCTTCTACAAAAGCTGATGTACCAAAATGCTGTGCAGTATCGTTGGGTCATTACAGTGGTTCAAATCCACCTATTAAAACTATGAAATCCCATATGGTTGAGCATCAAGGTTTCTCTGCCTTTTTTCCCCCTTCTTAAGAGTAAAAGTTATTAAAATGTTTTTATTTACTGAGCATCCCAACAGATGAGTTTATTTGAGTAATAGCACATAATGAGACCTTGAGCTGAATGTTTCTGTTTGACCTCTCTCATTACAGAATTTATAACTCGTTTTTTAGCATGGATGTTGCTGTAGTCTTCACTGATACATATAATTGAAATGAGCTCTGGGGAGCTTTTTAATCCTGACAGAAGCTAGGGCTGGGTATATTAAAGCTCACTGCAGCTGTAAATACCAAAGAGGATAAAAAGATCCTTAAAAATTCTAAAATGTTAGAATTTTCTTAGTGTCATCCTCAATATGTAAGTCTATAGTAAATTCTCTAAGGGCTAAATCGTATCAGCTAAGATCTACTAGTGTTTTTATAATACATTGCCAATTTAACATTTACATTTCCAGCAATCTGTGTGTACAGCATTTTGTGCACTAATGTTAGATCAATCCTGCAGTCCTTCTATCAGAGGTGCTGTGTGAATCCTTGGTGTAGGAGATGGTTTTCCTGAGTGAAAACAACTGTACTAACAGATGTATGGATGCGTTCACAGTAGGAGTTCTTTGCTGATATTATTTTGTGAAAATGCTAGCAGCAAGAAAGTGCTTTTAATAGATACACACCTGAAGTCTTCAGGAAGAGCAATTCTGTTGTAATCACAATTCAAATACTTTACTATTCAATTAGAAAATAGTAAGAAAAACTGTCCCAGTGTAATTGTTTTTCCTTCAGGAGAGAACTACTGATGACGTTTGTTTTTTTTCTTGGTGACTCTTTAGTACAAATACTGACATTTCAGTGTTCTTGGCATTTCAAACTACAGCTCATATCACTTGCACTGATTAAAGATCCCATTACCCTTTCATAACAGAACATTTTTTTGCCTAAGAGACTGCTTGGCAATGATAGTCTTTCCAGGTCTCATATATAAGCTTGGGTATGATCCAAGGCCAGCTGAAGCTGACCAAATATTTTCCTTTCTCAATGGATTTTAATTTGGATCCTATGTTTCTCAGTGTCTCAGTTCTGCTTTTGCATAATAAAGTTAATCATACTACCATATCTCAATGGTATTGTGAAGTTAAGTCCATTAATGTCCAGTGAAGCACTCAGATGTTACAAAGCAGTAGAAACAAATGACGCATATGACTGAATGGCCCTAGCTAAAACTTGAAGTGGATAATTGCACTTTATCTACCTGAAAAAATCACACTGGAATTTGCATTTGATGCAATACACTGCAGTATCTACCTCAAACATACTGACAGAGTTACTCTACGTGGATAAGCATCTTATTTCACTATAAAGAAGCTACATATCAATGGAGTGAAAGTATATGATTTGTAAAGTAGTTTGCAAATTTTCTAGATGGAGAGAACTAGAGTCATGACAGATTCCGCTCTTCTTCTTTCTGATTAATGTTTTAATTGTGGACACAAATAAAACAAGTATATATAACAAGAAAAGGACAGTCAATTGTTTTACATTGTTATTACCCAATTTTTCAAAGTAAAGGCCAGTATCTTTACAAAGAGTTTGTAGGGGGAGTTTTGTTGGCTTCCTGTCACTCCATTTTCCATATTGTTTCTATGGATTGTATGTCATAATCACAACTAATGATACTAATGCCTATCAGGCAGTAAAGAGAATAATGTAAATTCAGTGAGTTTTTTGGTGTGAATGTGAGAATATATAATACCAAATATTTTGTCAAGTTTCTTTCTCAAGGATACACCTGTGCCATTATGTAATGCCAGTCATTTTTATAGAGACAGCCTCCCAGACCCTTTGACTTACTTTTTGTTTGACTAGGAATCAGTCTTACTATGCAGTATGAAGAAAAGTAGCAGTATGACACCAGAAATACCTTGTTAATGAGAAATGCACTACCTGTCAGGTTCACAGTTGCAGAAACAAAGAGTTTGAACAATTAATTCAGAAGACCATGATGGCCAGAAGAAAAAGAAAGGAAATCTCCTGCTTCATTCAGGAGACTAGGCAGGTTTGAATATGAGGTTTGACAGGTTCATGCAAATGTGGTGATTTTATGCAGGCTAATGTAATACCATACTGAAACAGAGTTTGCCTTTAATTAGAGCTGGCAAGCTGGAAGGAAAGCCCATTAAGCTTGCAAGCTTGTAAGGTTCATGGTGTATTAGACCACCCCAGAGAGAATTAAATTTTCAAAGACTTTCTACTCTTCTAGGAGGATTCCCACATCAAGAACAAAATCGCTCAATTATCAACTATTTAGAATCTAATTGAAAAAAAAAAAATCACTTTGTATCATAATTGATTAATCCGCCGGAAAAGAGCATAATCTTTCATTGTCATTCATTGTCCCTGGCCATCCACAGCAAAAAAGTGTGCCCCACAGAGCTCTGCTTAAGTTACCCATCAGTAGCCTTCCGGTCTGCGGGAATGAATATCAAATCAGACCATAAAGGTAATCAGCAACAATTTAGAAACGAATAGCACAAACTTATAGACAGGCTGCTCCTTCACAGCAGAACTACACAAATGCAAGTGAATCACATCTGAAAGTCATTCCTGGGAAGACTGAGAATTTGAAGGCAAATCTTAGAAATCTGTGCTTAACTCCTTTATACTAAGTACTGAAAATGGAAAAACTGTGAAAAATAAATGGAACAGATGGTTAAAGAGCAGATAGCATATCTCTCCAAAGATAAGGGGGTAGATAGTGTTTCCATTAAGCTTAGCAGTTTTCAATTCAGAAACTGGAAAAGGAAGGAGGCATATAGACACTTTCTGTAGCCTAGCTAGACTATTTTGCTGTTCAGCAAACAGAAGGAAGACTATTCTAACACTCAAACCTCAGCTGTCCAGCAAAGCACAGCCCTCCAGCAATGCTAGAAACTGTATGCAATTTATGTGTTTGAGAAGATATCCCCAAGCATCCATAGGTGACTCATGTAAATACCCACAGCTTTTCTGTCATGGCATCACTTTAAAAATGACCTTGGTTTGCTCCACATGGAAAACAAACTGAAATGTGGTAAGTCATTTTTCTGGCAAGACTGCTGCTTTATGTGGCTTTGTGTCTATAACAAATTGATTATGGATGTGGTTTACTGAGAGCTTCGCTGATTCTCCTTCCCCCCATGCCTGCCTGAAGACACAGGCTCTGGACATCACACAGACCCCCTCTCCTACACCCCAAGGTTATACTGCAGCTGTTATTCAAGCACACTGGTACACCTCTCAGTCCATAGA
Source organism: Astur gentilis (assembly GCF_929443795.1). Classification (NCBI taxonomy): domain Eukaryota; kingdom Metazoa; phylum Chordata; class Aves; order Accipitriformes; family Accipitridae; genus Astur; species Astur gentilis. The sequence goes on along the minus strand of NC_064882.1, from coordinate 23,872,650 downwards.
CAAGGGTGGGACTGGTAGAGTGAATAAAGAGCTGGAAGTTCAGCAAGGGAAATAATAGCTTCAACTTACCGCAAGCAGAGAGGAACAAGACAAGGACTGGTGAGTAGGCACAGGGCAGGCTCCATAGGGACAGTTAGCAGATCAGCCATGGTCAGATGTCAGGGGTCACATTACCAGCATCTCCCACAGCTGCTTAGTACTTCAAGCTCCTACTATTACACTGCCAAGCAGAAGCAAAGCCATTCCAGTTGGGAGCTGTAAGCAAATGTCATTGTTTTGGCTTGCGTGGTGGGGTTTTTTGGTAGCAGGGGAGGGACTGCAGGGACAGCTCCTGTGAGAAGCTGCTAGAAGCTTCCTCGGCTCCAAGTCGGACCTACCTCTGGTCCAGGCCGAGCCCATCAGCGACTGTGGTAGCACCTCTGGGAGAACAGATGTAAGAAGGGGACCCTCCAGTGAGTTGGGGGATTGGGATGTGAGAGGAACGCCTCTGCAGGTACCGAGGTCAGTGAGGAAGGCGGGGGAGGAGGAGCAGGGGAGGAGGGGATGCCCCTGCAGCCCGTGGTGAGACGGCAGGCTGTCCCCCCCCAGCCCGTGGAGGGAAGCGGGGGAGCAGGGGAGCAGCGGCCCCCCAAGATGGCCGGGACTCCATGGGAAAGCCCGCGCTGGAGCAGGCTGTGACTGAAGATCGGCCTGCGGAAAGGGCCCACGCCAGAGAAGTTCGTGAAGGACTGTCTCCCGTGAGAGGGACCCCACGCTGGAGCAGGGGAGGGGTGAGGAGTCCTCCTGCCCCTGAGGAGGAAGGCTCGGCAGAGACAAGGTGTGTGGAGCTGACCCCAACCCCCACCCCCTGTTCCCCTGCGCCGCCGGGGGCAGGAGGGAGAGAGAACCGGGAGTGGGGCTGAGCCGGGAAGGAGGGAGGGGTGGGGGAAGGTGTTCTGAGGTTTGGGGTTACTTCTCAGTATCCTTGTTTTGTTTTGATCGGTAGTAAATCAAATTGATTTTGTTTCTTCCCCAAGTTGAGCCTGTCTTTTGCCCGTGACCATAAGTGGGGAGTGATCCCTCCCTGTCCTTGACTTGACCCATGAGCTTTTTTTTTGTATTTTCTCCTCCCCATTCCACCAGGACTGTGGGGGGAGGAGTGAGCAAGTGGCTTCGTGGTGCTTTGTTACTGGCTGGGCTGAAACCACGACAGTCCTGGAGATGTCAAAGCGACAGTCTGTATTCACCATTATACACCTACAGTCCATGATGTAAATCTACTCTTGGGCCTGACCAGCCAAGAGCATGGCCTAATTAGCAGCATAGACTCAATGATTATTCCCCTTTTCCTGAAACACCCAGAGTCTCTAAATCCACTTGCAACTTACAGGACACTGATAGAAAGACCAGGCCAGCTCCACTGCTCTCTCCCCATGTGCATCCTTCTGTAGTCTGATGTACAAAATTCAGAAGTGCACAAACCACTATAGCCTAACTCAGAGCCTTCATATGCTTCCCTAAACTTCTGAAGAGTTCACATTACCAGCCAGTCAACTTTCCTCAGGCAATGCTTCCGAGATACTGTCTATTAAAGAATTACCCTGGCCTCGTTATCTATACTCAAGGTTACTGTTTAGGACTCAGGAGTCTCAGTATGGTAAAAGAAGAAAAGACTAGAAGAGGTATGTGACTAGAAGCTCCACTGGTTCTTGGGGGACTCATGTTAGCAACAGATAAAGTGAAGAACTGAGTCTCACTGTTTTACTTAATATCTTGTTTCTGTCCTTCATATCCTCGTGACAATTTTATTCCTCTCCTCATGTTCACTTTCTACTGACACTATTTGGCATAGCCAGGTTTCATAAGATGATGGCTGTTTCTTGCCTTGGGGATGTGATACCTTGAAGGAGGTGTGTTGCCCTATACACTTGAGTCCAACCCATCCTACATGTATATAACCCATTTTGCTATGAGGATGTGGAGAGAGCAGGAACAAGCAGTCTTGCTCACCAGAAAGTATGTACTTTTCCCTCAGGGCAGATCAGGCAACAATACATTTTGTTTAGCTACCAGACTCCTGGTCACAGATCTCATCTGAATCACTGGCAACAGCAATGGCAGCAACAGGCAGCACAAATGGTGCGCACACTCAGAATGGAGATTGTGAGTGAAGGGTGCCCTTTTTATAGAAGGCAGTGGGTGCATAAGGCACTCTTCCCCTTTTCATAAAAAAAAGGCTTGATTTGCTGAGGTGAAAACGTACCTGATATAGTATAAGGCACCAAATACATTCTGGATATAACTGTTGCACTTGCTTCATGGAGAATATGAACCTGAGCACACCACCTGGGTAGGAGTTCATCCAGCACCGGGACCTGACACCACAGACATTCCCTACTGGTACATCCTCAGGCCAGTCAGTCCCTCTGTTATCTCTTGAACAGGTAAATGCATATTCACATATGCAAATGTTAACCAGTTATTAATCAATTCTAATGAATCACAAAGCATTCAAAAACAATATCATAGCATCAATCAAGTATAGAATTTACATTTAAATATACCTGTTTGGGGAGATAATTTTCCATGCACCTTGAGAAATTAAACCAGTGTATTGGCTTTGTGTGGCAAGGTTTTGGTAGCGGTGGGGGGAGGTTACAGGGGTGGCTTCTGTAAGAAGCTGCTGGAAGATTCCCCTGTGTTCAAGAGAGAGCCCATACCAGCCAGCTCTAAGACAGACCCGCTGCCAGCCAAGGCCGAGCCAATCAGCAATAGTGGTAACACCTCTGTGATAACATTTTTTAGAAGGAAAAAAAATAAAGTTAGGACAGACAGAAATGGCAGCCGGAGAGAGGAGTGAGAATATGTAAGAGAAACAACCCTGCAGACACCAAGGTCAGTGCAGAAGGAGGGGGAGGAGGTGCTCCAGGCGCCAGAGCAGAGATTCCCCTGCAGCCCGTAGGGAAGACCCTGGTGAGGCAGGCTGTCCCCCTGCAGTCCATGGAGCTCCACGGTGGAGCAGACATCCACCTGCAGCCTGTGGAGGACCCCACGCTGGAGCAGGTGGATGCCCAAAGGATGCTGTGACCCCATGTGAACCCCGCGCTGGAGCAGGCTCCTGGCAGGACCTGCGGATCTGTGGAGAGAGGAGCCTACGCTGGAGCAGGCTTTCTGGCAGGACTGGTGACCCCGTGGGGGATCCACGCTGAAGTAGTGTGCTCCTGAAGGGCTGCACCCCGTGGAAGGGACCTATGCTGGAGCAGTTCATGAAGAACTGCAGCCCGTGGGAAGGACCCACGTTGGAGAAGTTCGTGGAGGACTGTCTCCTGTGGGAGGGACCAGACGCTGGAGCAGGTTAAGAGTGTGATGAGTCCTCCCCCTGAGGAGGATGAAGCGGCAGAAAATAACGTGTGATGAACTGACCGTAAACCCCATTCTCCATCCCTCTGTGCCGCTGGGGGTGGGGGGTGTTTGGTAGAGAATCCGGGAGTGAAGTTGTGCCCAGGAAGAAGGGAGGGGTGGAGGGAAGGTGTTCCGAGATTTGGTTTTATTTCTCATTACCCTACTCTGGTTGATTGGTAATAAATTGAGTGAATTTTCCCCAAGTCGAGTCTGTTTTGCCCGTGATGGTAATTGGTGAGTGATCTCTCCTGTCCTTATCTCGACCCACAAGCTCTTTGTTATATTTTCTCTCCCCTGTCCAGCTGAGGGTGGGGGAGTGATAGAACGGCTTTGGTGGGCACCTGGCGTCCAGCCAGGGTCAACCCATCACAACCAGCAACCAAACATTTTCCTATTCGAAGAAAGGCAATATCAAATAACATAGTTGCACTGTAAAAAGTAACTGTTTTCTTCAAATGACACACACATCATTATCACTGTGTCATTATTTTCATCCAACGTTAATTAACACTTTCAATTTTATATCTTGCACCACCGTACATGGTTTCAGGGCATCATAGGAGATACAGAGAAGATATCTATGACACTGTACATTTATATTATATATATATTTATACAGATATATGTGTATTTATGCACAACATAGTATATTATACATATACTCCAGCTACCAAAAGAAATAAAATAAAATCACTTATATGAAATATTAGAGGAACAATTGTGAAACTGTGAAAACAGAATCTAGTGTCAGATTATTTATTGGGTAGGAAAAAATTCAAAGTAAAACTTTAATGAAAACTAGCATGAAAATATAAATGTAGAAACATTTGCAGGGAATATCATGTATCCAAAGTCCTTGCAAGGCTTATTACCTGGTTCATGGCAGAGTGTGTTCATCAATGCCTAAAAAACCTAAATCCCTGCGAATTTATGCTCTTATGTAAACATCAAGAAATTCACTATTTGAAAATTATGGCAATTAAATGCGGGGGTGGGGGGGAATCAGCTGTGATTTTTGCTTGATAAAAAAAGCAAATTTAATCCCTCTCCATCATATGGCTGGCTAAATATTTCGATTTAAAGAATGTAAACCCTCATCTAGTTAATATAAGGCCCCACAAAAGTTTCGCTTAATAGGAGAAGATATTAAAAACCTGAATTTACAGAATATGAAAATTGGTAATTAGCTTTCTTATCTGAGTGAGTTACCTTGTAAGTCCCAGAATGCATAAAATCAGAGAGAGCTTTCTGTATTCATCTCAGACTACAAAATGCTAATTTGTTAGGAAAGGAAAACATAAAGAATTTATTTAAGTCAAGAAATGCTTAAAATATTTCAAATGGATTCTGGTTTAGACAGAATTATTTTTTACTCTATCTGGCTGGCCTTCCTCATGTTAAGGTCTTACTAAATGGAAATTGTTACTAATTTTGTATGTGAAAATTTGCAGGCATATGGCCCTCTGCCAACAATAATTTTGGTTAAATAGACTGGATCATATAACAGAGAGATGGCTAGTATTCCTTATGTTTTCATTCATGAAAAGGGTACAAAATGCTTATTAAAACATAAAAAAATTCTCATTTGGGCCTGAAGAAACTTAGTAATTCACATCATGTTCATGGAGAATATGATTATTTTATAGCTAAGGTACTAAGTAATTAATATGCTCCAGAACATTTACCTAAATTAGATTAACCAGAGTCAATTACACAGAGTAACTAATGGACAATTTACATGTGAGAAACCAGTAGCTGCCAAAACAGAAGCTGGGAAGGTTGGGACTCAGAAGTTCTACAGAGATTTAGAAGAGAATAAATCTGGGTTTTCACCTTCTCTTTCAAAAACTAGCTTACCTGTCTGTTTGGGTTCAATTCTTCTGTGGCTGGGATCCCTAGAAAACTAATATCCCTAAGTCACTTTGAAAATACTCCTTAAGAACACTGTGGTGGTTGGATTACATTTGCTTGTTTTCAGTGTATCATAACCTGCATGCTTTGTTTAAAAAGGCGTAGGTGAGGTCCTTTGTCCTGCCTGTTTTGCCCTGGGTCAGGTGAGACTCTCTAGAAGAGTTTCTCCTCCTGGAAGAAAGCATACATGCTTGTTGGGAGCCGCTTCAATAATACAATAAATTGGGACAGGACGGAGAAAAGTTGAGTAGGGAGAAAAACATAGTCTGATTAGACAGGGGAAAAAGTAATAATAATAAGCAGTAACTTAGAGGAGAGCAGGTTGCAACGGCGGGAAGCTCATTTACGGCAAGGTGCAGATCCAAAACCAGGCCTCAGAAGTGATGGAAAAGGTGACTTTCAAATGGATCCCAGTAAGACCATGTGGATTTTGTGCAGCTAGGAAAGCCTTTTAAAATTTGACTTGAAAGAAACAGATGAAGAAGATGCTGCCCTAGAAAAGACAGAAGTGGCAAGTGGAAAGATAAGTTTTCAGGACTTTTTTTGCTGTTTTCCTTTCTCACCTTTTTGTCGCATTCGAATGAGTGCAACGTTAGGCCCTGAGCCACCTGATCTAATTTTGTAGTTGGTCCTGCCTTGGAGCAAGGACTAGAGGATCTCTAAAGGTCCATTCCAGCCTAACTTATTCTACAGTCCTATGACCTTTGAGGGAAGGGTTTGTATTTTTGTTAATAGCATGAATGTAGCACAACAAACTGTAGTGGAAATAAACAAAAAAGCACTATGAATTTGATATGCGGAAGCTTTTTAATGGATACGAAGAACACAGGACTCTGCTTATCGGCCCATGGCTGATGCCTACCATCTCCTACCACTTGCCTCTATCAGCATGGATCTTGTAACCCCTACAAATGTAGGTTACAGTCTCTATCACTGAATGGACAAACAGACTCAATCTTCTTCACAGAATAATGTTGGAAAAAATCCCACTCAAACCTTTAAAAAATGTATTATATTGGTATACTACAACCTTTTGTGTGAATACTTTGTGTCCACAGATGCACAGATGAAATCTTTCTTTTAAAGTCATTGGAACAAAAAAAGGAAAGCAAGAATCTGTCAGACAGATTTCCCCAATTAATTTCATTACAAAAACCAGTGAAATTTTGCATACTGAATATATGCTTCTATTATCAGAAATATAATTGAGACATTCAAGGGTCTCTATTTTTAATCTGCAAAACAGTCATGCCCTGAAATCTATTACAGAAAAGTTTCTCAGAAAACCATTAGGTCAGCAGGAAGAACAGACAAATTAATGAAAATTGTTACACAAACTATCAATGCAGTGACGGAATGTTTTGCCTAGTATCATTTTAAGTGACTGAAGATACAGAGATTTTTTTGCTTTCCATTAAAAGACTATTCTAACCTGCTTGATCTGACTGTAGGGACTTTTTTCCTGGTGCCAAGGTAAATTCAGATAGTTTCTTCCCATGTCAGAAGTTACATCATTGAAATAATCAGGTAGAAGTATTGGAATAGCAAGCAGTGAAACATTTACTTCTCAAGGAAGCATAGGTGTTTTGACAAAAATTAGAAAGGAAAGCTTGTGAAGCTTTAATAATATGCATGTGAAATAAGCATAGCTTTGTTCGAGGTTTACTTCTCTATATTTTTCCCCAGATAAGAACAATCTTACTAGCTAGCTCTCAGGAACATACTCAAAGGGTAGGTTGAAGTCCATTTGGGGGACCAATTATTTCCAGAGTCAGTCTATGGTCTTGGTAAATGCTCACCTGTGGGGAGCTGAGAAGTCCCACTGAAATGTCTACACATAGAAGCAATATCTTACATGGAAAGTAAAGCATTTAAAACAAGCCCACCAACTGTGGACTGTATTCATAAAACTCAGTGACACTGACAGTGTTGAGTACATATTGCCTGAGCTCCTAGATGCCTGGCCTCCACAGTAAATTCCAGATCTCAGGGCCAAGTACATTGGCTCCCTACTTTGTTTATGTAGCTGAGTCTCAGAGAGGGAAACATAACAAGTATGTTCAGTGATGACTTGCCAAGATTCAGACATAGAACAGAAAAACAATCTGAGCAGGAGTATTATATCTTAAATCTGCCTTATTGTAACGCTTTCTGACTTACTGATTCAGAATAAAAATAAGCATAAGTTTATTGTATTGAGCAACACTTGTAGCACTGGGCCAGGCAATTCTGCAGAGTAACAAGTGTTTAAAACCTCTTACTGTCTTCAGTTTTTCACCGATAAATGTATTCTGTCCTTGAAACACAAACAGGAACATAGAATTCCCCCAAACACTCAATAGTCAGGATTTTTTTCATTTCCCCAAGCTGCTGAAGAGTTGAAGTACTTCAAAAGGGAGGCATTGAGAGTAAGTACTGTTTAAGAGTAGTGTATGATCTGGAAGTTACAGCATCATCTAAGGAGGTAGAGATGTGGGTCTGAAGCTTTTCAGGGGCAAATGGTATTCTACCCAGGTCTCCTGCAAGCTAAGGGGCTATTTGGAGTAAAAGGATAATAGTCTGCAATCTCCATTTTTTAAGAAGGGAAATGCCTATGTAGACTTCCTGAGTTTGCTTGCTTTTCTTAGTTAGCTTTTGCAGATATCTGAAAGGTGTATAAATAGGCAAGAGGCACTTTGTCCACCTGGACTTGAAGTCAGATGCCTAGAGTGTATCATGAGCCCAGGTCAGAGATTGTAGAATAGCTATTTTCAGACCATGTTTGCTTGTGTGAGTCTTTCAAGAAAGAGAGATCGAGAACTACTCAGTTTTTAGATTCAGATTTGTCTTCAAGGAGGCAAAGCGATATTCAGTCATGTTGAGTCTGACAACGTTGTCACAGCATTTATGTTCCTCACATAGTTGTGCACTGTCTGACAAGCAAGGTAAACTGCCTGCACAAAATCCCTTATTCTGCAACTGCTTTGCCAGTGGTGATTTAGATGAGCTTTAACTCACAGCTTGCTCATGTATCTCTCTACCACCCTGCAGTTACTTGTATGCCTGTGCTGTTGGTGCCTGCGCGGCTGCGTAGCTTTGCAGCACATGCAGATGAGGATCTTACAATTCTTCAGAAACTCTCTTGTGTGATCCTCAAGAGCCCTATGGTGTTTACACGTCTGCAGGATTTGGCAGCTATTAATCAGGATTTTCAGGCTCTTCACTTGGGATTGAGATATCTCGATTCTGTTATTTAACCTTTAACAAGGTCCTTTTTGGGAATCTGGCTCTGTGTAATACTGAAGCTGCATAAATGTCAGATATTCTCCATAACTCATAGAATAACAGAAAATTTTAATAATAGAGTTGAAAGAGAATGGGAAAGATCATACAGTCCATCCCATTCTTTCAAACCAGGACCAAGTCTAAATACATCATTCCAAACATGTCATGTGTGAGTTTAAAGTACATCTGTTGCTGAAATTCCACAACATTTCTATGCAGTCCTAATTCAGTGCTTGGCTGTTCTCACCAGAAGAAAATTTTCATTATGCTAAACGTAAATCCTTAATGCCACTAAAGACCACACCAGGTAAATTATATAATTCATATACTTTTTCATGCAGATAACTGTTTTTTCAGAATAAGCTTTGTTTCTTTAAAAAAAATCTTCAATTACTTTTATTTTTGTGTGTTTCCTTCATAAAGGCTTTTTTTGATGTGATCCAGATTATTTCTTCCAGAAAGTTGCTTTAAAGATTTATTTGCTACTACATCATTTTGTCACTGAAATGTTCTCAATAAAAATTACTACTTTATGCCAGTCTATTCTCATAATGCCCAGTGTGGGTTTGCATGAGAAAAATAACAATCCTTGTCTTAAAATAGATATACAAATGCTTAGCAGGGGGCTCAAGAATGTTTTGGTGTATTTCTGAAAGCCTGATTTAAAATTTCCATTTCTTTTAGGATTAGCTGTTATCTAATAGCTGTCACGGGATCAAAACTCATCGTGCCATTGTGCCATCTTTTACAGTAGCAGGTGAAAAACATAATTTGACTATATCATCAATGGCATTACACATGTGTATGACTTTCACTCCCATCATCTCACTTTCAAGTTGACGGAACCTAGACCTGTAATCTCTCTGTATGAAAACTGCTTAAGTTTGGACAGACACTTTTAGTTTCTTATTTCCCAGGTAGTCCAACAACTGTAATGATAGGTCCAAACATTCTCATATCTTGTGTATGAAGGAAGACAGTAGTGAATATTTGCGAGTATATGAAATAGGAAAAATACAGAAAGAATTTTTCACCTCTGTGTCCTTCCAGGTTCCAGAAATAAGACTATGGCTGTGCCTGGCCTGCCCTAATTAATTAATTTACTTAATCCCTCTCCTATTCCTATGTATTCTTTTAACCACTACAGCTTTAAAAACAAATTCCACAATATAAGTATACATTTTGCAAAAACAGTTTCTATTGTTTACTTAAAATCTTCTGCCTGGCACTACCTTGATCACAACTACCTCTTCCATTTTAAGAAGCAATAAATAAATATTCTGTGTAAACCCTTCTCTATAACATTTTTTTATTTCAGAGTCCTTTATTATATCTCCTCTTAATCATCTCTTTCCAAGCTGAAGTGCCTTAGTCCTTGTATTACAACAATTACTAATTAGAAGACCTAATTAGCAGAATGCCTGGACGGATAATTGCACTTTGGGCATGTATCTTACTTATCATCTTGTTATTGTAGTGTCCTTTTCGCAGTGTCACAGTTTGTCAAAGTGAATTCATACTTGCTTCTTCTAATTTTGTTATGATGGGGTTTTTTTTAGTTTGTTTGGTTTGTTTTTTTTTTTTAATTTGGAATCAAAATAAGTAAAAGAATAAATAATTTCTGCTTATGTTGTGCTAATGAAAATTTTATAAATGAAAGTATTTGGCAATGTTTCTAGTTTTTTGCCATTTTAAAAAAATGCTATTGCAATAGCTGATTGAAAACTGTAAATGTGAAAACTGATCCTGTAGCAAAAGGATAATGTGCATACTGAGGCTGGTATTTGCATTAGCTGAACTACAAAGTTATTTCCTTGAAAAAAGAATTGCATGGCTTGGCAAAATAACAAGTTTCAACAAAGACATCAGGTTTTAGTCATTTGAAAAATATCTATTTCCCTATTATCTATAACTTTTTTGTAGTTATAACTGTAACTATAACTTACCTATTAGCTATAACTACATTTAAAATGTTACCCACATTGAATAAACTCAATTTCCCACAGAGTGAAGAAAATTTGAAAATGCCCGTCTCCTGTACTGAATCCTAAGGAGAATGGATTTGGTATTCTTATGAGTTTGTTTTAAAAGTGTATGCTTAACTTCCTTTGAAAAAGCTTGTGGCAGTGCATGGTTAAGCCAATGGACCTACGTCCAATCAAGTGTACACAAAGTGGTTTGTGTGTGTGAATATATGCAAGTGAGATACACTTTCAGGCAGAGGCTCCAATGAATTCATAAATCATTCTAATTCTGAGCATATGAGGACACTTTAACTGGGCACCAGAGAACCTCACACCAGAGAGAGTACCAATGCCTCTGACTCTAGCAGCGTCCACTTTTCACAGTTTTGGAGAAGGGCAAGAAACACTGAACCATAGAGGGCATTTCTTTTTTGAGGAAAGGTTATTCCTGAGTTAACAAAAATAACTTTTACAGTATTTGTTATTACACAGTATGTCCTTCCCAGCTACTGTCTTTCATATGAGAGTGTGGTACAGGCCTTCAGAGGACTTTCTAAGCTCTTGCAGTAATTTAGATAACCAGATTAGATGCCTCCATTTAAATCGCTAAATTTAGCAGAAACAAATCTGGGCCATTTGGATGCAATACAGCAACAAGAAAAATAAGTCAGTCACTGATCATTTCATACAGAATAAAATCTAGTTGATGGTTAGTAAGCTCCTGCGAGAGAAACCGAGACGTTCAGTCCCTTTTACCTAGAATACTGATGGTTTGTTGCCTAGTGTAAAGCTGAAACTTGGCTTCAGAAATCCTCCAACAGCCTCCAGATTCTGTTTCTCTCATTCTTCCAATTTCACTCTTCACTTGGCTTCAAACCAGATATACAGGAAATCTTGTACAATCAGAGTTTATAGTATCTGTGTCTTAAATGGCACAAGAAACTAATTCAGAACAGTGTATCTCTTCCAAAGAAACCTTTCTCACTATTTATATATCAAAAAGACAAGTGTCTGTCTCAGTGGGGGTGTAGTTTGTCTAGTCAGGTCTTGCAGCAAATTTGGAAGACTGAGTATAAATTAACTCCACAGAATTATTTTTGTAAGTGCCAGGATATGTATTTGATGTTAGGAGATCTGCTACTGTATAATAAATTCAGATACTGGTCCATTTTAATCTTGATTTATAATGGAATGTTTATGTATAGGGATGTATTTTTAAAAAATAATGCTTCAGAGGATATGATAATCTGTTGAAGGCTTAAATTTAACAATCTCAAAAAGGAAAAGGTTTTTTTCTAAGACTACACCAGTAGAAAAATGTGAATTTTGCATTTTTTATCTCAATAAATCTTTTTCCTAAATCTAACTCAAAATACAGGATGCATTAGACATGTTCAAAGAAAACAACCCTCTAAAGGCAGCAGGTAATGAGGGGATTCCATCTACATTTTCTACTGTTCACAGTTTGTTGAATATGCTGAAAAAATTCTCTCATCAAATTTGGGGAGGTGTATTAGATTTTAGTGGCTTCTTTTTAGAACAGTCATGAAATAATAGAAACTTTTCTTTCTAAATATTTGCACAATGGACTAAATCACCAGAGTTCCTCTGGTCAATTATTTTGCATTCTGCTATCCACAAAAGAGTAAGTCACTTTAAGGAATAGAGTATATATTAAAGTTGTCATGGGAAATTGATAAAAAGTATTTTTTGAAATTTTTTCTAGGCTAATTAATCTGGTTTCAGCAATCTACTTACATAAGTAGGAGTCAGCTAATCATCCTTCTAAAGCAGAAAGTGCAAGTTTGGTTATAGACATCCACTTGTCAAAAGCAACCACTTACCTTTGAAACAGGGCCTTATTTTTAAAGCTGACAAGGTGGAGAGCCCTGAGCCCTCTAAGTGAAATACATGAAATTGAAAATAAATCCAAACATAGTTCACCTAAATAAAGTGTCCAAATCTCTGGAACCACACTCCCATCACTTTCTATATCTCTACTACTCTGAAAACTTCCAACTTAAGGAGAGCAAACCAGATATATTTGCTGTGTTAGTAAGGAATGGAAATGTTTGTAGCTTATTGCCTAATTTATCATGTAACAGGATTAATGTATCTTTTTGTACTGCATAATGTTGACATAGACAAAAAATAGTACATAGATGTGTTTACTAGGATTTGAGGGAATTCTCTGAAAATACCAATGGCATCTGCCTTCAAGGGGTGGGTGGATTATATTCCCCAAAATTATATATGTTCAAATAAATAAATAAATAAAAATCAGGTTTCACATAGGCTTCTGACTTAAAAGTTTTGCTTTTTTAGCTTTCCTGCATTTCTGTATAAAATCCTATTATCACTATGAAAAGAAACACTGACACCATCTTTATTCAGAAGGTTTCATGTCTCCTATGTAAGGATGGTGAACACATACATGCCTCCAACAAGGCAAGCATTTAAGATAATGTGCAATTGGCCAAACAGATATAAAAAGTAGTATGAATTTTAGAATCTGAAAAGCAGAAAGAAATGCTCAGCTACCATACACTTTTAAATGCAATCTCCTATATTACAGATATGATTTATTGTTTATCAAATAATTTATCCATAACTACAGCTGAAATGTAAGAAAGATTAGGGTATTGAAGTTTTGAGAAGGAATATTAAAACATGAACCCATGTATCTGACCTCTCAGCTACCTACAGCTTACACTGCAGTACCTCTTGCAAACTTAAAATAATAGAAAAGAGTAATTACTCAAAACCCAAGTGTGGGGGTAAAGACAGTGTCTGCCATCTTACACAGATTAAATGACAGAGAAGAAAGAAGATTGAAAATACTGACTAGAACAGCTGATTCACAATCCTATTAGAGTTTTGCAAATACTGAATAATGAAGATTATTTCTGTAGTGACAACATGGCACGTTTCCTATCCATTTTTAGAACAATTTCAGTGGTACTGTATACCACAATCCCTGCAGCCACACAGTGCTAAACAATAGCAAGAGAGATTTTTATCTAAACAGACGGTTTACGCTGTTTTCCTTAGTGGCCATATCTGATGACTCCACTGGTATATGTCTTAAACTACTTAATTTCAGTCGTCTAAACACCATAGAATTGTTCAGGCACTAAAGAGTGATATTCAAAACATGAGGCAAACTTAGTCATAAAATTACTAATAAACTCCAGGCACTGCCTGGAAAATTTCCTAAAGAAGCCTACAAATTATTTGTCCTTGATTTTATTGGGTTTATTCTTCTTTGGTTTTGACATGGTTTGTATATAAATCATTTTTACACTGTCACAAACCACCTCATTTTCTTTAGACTGGATTTTCTTCTGTGAATTTGAACAAGTTATCCATACCAATCTTAAACTTCAATCTTCTTTGTTATGATGATTGCAGATTAAATTTTGAGGGTTTGGGGATGAGTAGTAACTAATTAACTAGTATAAGTATTGTATTTGGGTGCACTGCAAAGTAATATCTGTCAATGACAGGCTTTGATTTGTTGGTCCCGTGATAGCATATTTTGCATTAATAAAACTTTCAGCAAAATAAAGTCCCAACGTGTTCCAGAAATACAATTTAGTGAGAATATATATTTTCAAAATGTATCAATCCTCGTAAATTCATTTCTTCAACAAATGTTGAATGCCTAAAATTTCTCTGCCCTGTGATATCACTGTATGACGTTTATGCCTTTGTTGTTTTTTTTTAATTTAGTAAAGCTGCAGGCCTCTTTATTATAAAAATAATAAATTATTGAACTTTGAGAACTAGCAAAATCTGATATCAATATTGCAGTGTAGAAAGGCAGTCATGCTGACACAAATGCAGGTGGGATATAGTGAAATGATATTATGGAAAAAGGGGCAAGAGAGCTCAAACATCAGAAGAATATTTCAGACAACTCTACTCTGAGTCTCATATAATGGGTTTTTTTTAGTTAAATAATACACAATTAAATAACAATCTGTTTAAAGATATCTGTTCCTAAGTTATGGGAAAAAAATCACCTAAAACAAACTCTAAAAATTTCTTCCCTCTTTCTTCTAAACATGAGTAAAGACACTTTCCTAAAACTATAAAGAAATATATAGTTGAATGAAGAACAATGAAATTCTGATAGGTTCCCCACTTGAGTCATAGCTGTCTGTGACTAAAATATCAGTAAGAATTTTTCCCAAAGGGGAGGTATGGGTTAATTTTATGAAATTTGCATTTGTCCCCAAAAAAACCCAGAATCTCTATCAGGAGAAAAAAATAAAATCCTTTTGGAAGAATTAAAGGCAATCTGATATGACTTGTTAATGCAAACCAAAGAACTCTTTCATGCAATACAACTTTTACCTCTGTGTTCTGCCAGAGTGAGTTTCATTCCCATGTGCTGCACCACAGCCTGGAAACCCTATTACCATATATCCTGTACTGGATGCTTAATGCTGGAGCAGGTACAACACCCAGAGATACCATGTACAACACCCAGTGACATAATTTTCTTCTGCCCCTTTCCCAGCAGAAAGGATAGTTCTCAATTCTCTTGTAGCTGCTTTTATTTATCAGAAATGGCTGCTTATGCAATTATATTTTCCCAGTGTAGTTTTCCTAGAAGCAGCATGAGATATGATCTATGTAAGCAATCAGCCATTATATTAGCTAATCATAGTAGCTAGGACATTTTTCCTTACTGCAATGTAAACCATCCAGACTGAAGTTTCATTAACCTCCAAATGCCACCAAGCTAAGCTACAATGTTTTTGTGTGCTGTTTCCATAAGGCAAGTTCTATCCCACTGTCTTCTAAATAAGCAGGGATGCATGGCCCACAGAGATTTTCAATTTATTATTGCCTATTTCTAGTGTCTTGATTCTAGCACACTGTTGACCAATGGTCATGTCATTTCCCCACCGTATATGGCAAATGTTTTCAGTTTTTCCACTGACAGAAATTGTTAGGTAGTTCATTTTATAGACTGAGAGGAAAGATATTTGATTACTTAGGCTTAGCTGTGAACAAAAATATTTCACTGATATTATGAAACGGGATCATAATCGGAATAATCCACAGTAGAATTTTAGGGGAGAAATGTCTATACAGGCAGAGAAGTAAGCATGATTAATCTTTTTTCAATTTATGAGATCAGTGCATGACATGATATTGAAAGAAGAATAAATAGTTATTCCTTATTACAGACAATCAAACCGCAGATTAGAGACTAAGTGCAGACTCTCACAATTGCCTTCTTCAACAGCTAATAATAATGGCTAAATTAAAAATTTAAAAGAACCTGATAGAAATCAGTCTTCTTTATGTTTTACTTTCAAACAAGAAGTTTAATCAATACAACCTATGTATCAAGATTGCACTATGGATTTACTAACATAAGGAAGACTGAAACAGTTGTTTTTCTGTCTCAATGAATGGACGACAGTAGTGTCAAAACCAAGTTATTTAAGCATCAGAAAGTACTAATAAACTAAATTCAACGTATAACAAAGAGATCAAATGTATGTTAATGTCCAGCTGTCCCTTTTCCTCTCCTTGTCTGGTTACTGAAGAAAGAGAAAACTTTCTATTGCATCTATCTACACTAATGAAATAGGGATACTAGCAAGGAAGGTGGATGGTCATAGTCCAAAGAAAAGGTCTTTTCTTTTCAACAGACTAAAACGTAAGCATCTATGATGCTTTGCAACTTACAAAGGCAAACTTACCTAAGAAATAAATCTTGTGTTTTCATGCAAAAGCTCCATGACCTTCCCTACACAGAAAGGTACTAAACTAGAAAGTCTCGCCTGTCTATTGAAGCTAATTCCAGACCATTGGCTTAATTTTTTCGTTCCCAAGAGCTGTTCTTCAAACACTGCTGTAAAACAAAACAAGGTATATAAAAGACTATTAGATAACCAAGTGGTCTAACTTTAAAAAATAGTATTTTCTGAAGTAAAAGCACATTGACCAATTATGCAGTTTAATGAATCTGCCACCTTTCATCAGCAGTATTTTCTAAATGAAGTCATATTCAGTATAAAAGCCTTCTTATTATTCAGAACACTTCTCAGCTACAGCTGTAAGATTTGATTAAATCAGTATGTGCCTACTAGGAACAGATTGTTGAAGGAAAGCAGTGTGAAAATACATGCAATGTTCACAGTGCAAGAGGAACAAAATGCCAGGCTAAATACCACTGATAAAGTCAGAGTATGTATTAAACTCTACCTTTCTAAGACTTTGCCTCTGTTACAGCAAAGTTTTTCATGACCATAAACTGCTAAAGCTAGAAAAAAATCATCTAAATGTTTGACATTACTGTGCATATAGTCCTACAGTAGTCTCTATGGCTGTTTTTGCTTCTTGCATACCAAAGCATGTAAGGTGATACAAAATTAAAACAACATGATACACAACAAATCAGAGGTCATAGAATGACAGAATGGTTGAGGTTGGAAGATAGCTCTGGAGGTCATCTTGCCCAAAACCTCTGCTCAGGCAGGGCCATTTGGAACAGGTTGCCCAGGACCACATCCAGACAGCTCTTGAATACCTCCACGGATGGGAGACTCCACAACCTGGCTGGGCAACCTCTGCCAGTGCTCAGTCACCCTCACAGTGAAAAAGCATTTCCTGATGTTCAGAGGGAACCTCCTGTGTTTCAGTTTGTGCCCGTTGCCTCTGGTCCTGTCACTGGGCACCACTGAAAGGAGCCTGGCTCTGTCCTCTTTACACCCTCCCTTCAGGTATTTGTACATATTGATGAGACTCCCCCCAGGTCTTCTCCAGGCTAAACAGTCCCAGCTCTCTCAGCCTTTCCTCTTATGAGAGATGCTCCAGGCCATTCATCATCTTAGTGGCCCTTTGCTGGATTCTCTCCAGTATGTCCATGTCTCTTTTGTACTGGAGAGCCCAGAACTGGACACAGCACTGCAGGTGTGGCCTCACCAGTGCTGAGTAGAGAGGAAGGATCACCTCCTCGACCTGCTGGCAACACTCCTCCTAATGCAGCCCTGAGTACATTAGCCTTCCCTGTCACAAAGGCAGATTGGTGTCTCAGATTCAACGTGGCAACCACCAGGACACCCAGGTCCTTTTCTGCAAAGCTGCTTCCCAGCTGGTGGGGCCCCAGTGTGCGGGGGTGCGTGGGGTTGTTCCTCCCCAGGTGCAGAACTTTGCACTTCCCCTTGTTGAACTTCATGAGGTCCCTGACAGCTCATTTCTCCAGCCTGTCAAGGTCCTTCTGGATGGCAGCACGTCCCTCTGGTGTATCAGACACTCCACCCTATTTTGTGTCATCTGCAAAAGGTCAGTGCTCATTCATGGCAGTAAAAGGACACAAAATGAGCATGAATTTAGTATGAAGAGGCAACAGTTTCAATAAGCACTGTTAGAATTTTATTCTGATCTGCAGAATTTTTCTTAGCATTTATGTCACTCATGTTGGGAAGGTGTAGTTTTTGACATTTACTGTACAAAATAGACTTTCAGGAACAGCCATTAGTAATGAAAAATACCTACTACTAGGCGCAGATCAACAGGAACTACAACATGTATTCCTAAAAGATCAGCATGCACAAAATGGACGAGTTATGATTTTGCTAAGAATGGCTTATCAAAGCACTATTCTTATATGCCTTAGAATCTCTTCCAAAACGGGTATGTATTTTTCCAATCATTATGCAGGTGTTGTTATGAAACTGAAGTATATTCTTTTCATTTTCAGTATGCAGGATCCAAATTTTTGTACACCACTTTGTTGACTCCCCTATTTTACTGCTAAGTTGCCTTACCCACTAGAAATTAGTCAAACACAAAAGAAATGTGGGATGGACATTACAAATGTCAGATGATAAAGCACCATCAGATTAGCTATAATGTTGAAACAAAGGCCATATATGTCGATAAGTATGTATCTGGAAAAATATTTTTGTGCAGATTGAAAGATTAAAAAAAAAAGAAATATAAAGGAAACTGGCATGATTTGATACTAACTTAAGTTATACATCAGATCATCACTTTTTGCTTAGTATTTCCAAAGACCCCGTGAAATCCAAGACGGATCACAACAAATGGTTTATAGCATTTCTAATGAGCAGAGGTTGCTGAGCTCTAGGAAGTTACCCACATTAACAGTACAAGTATTAATGAGACAGATGCTTATCGCTTTCCTGCCCCAGCGCTAGAGCAAGAGGGTTCTGCCTCAGGAAAAGAAGGTCTTTGGAAATCAGTTCATGACGCAGAACGACACTTTGGCATGGCCTGCTGATACAATGGGAGGAGCAGAGCTGCTCAGATGCACTACACATACTGTTTTACGTCATGGTTCTATAAAAGTTTCAACTTGTTCCTCAGGACATATTATCTGGAGCATTATAAATTCAATAAAGTCAATTAATGTGAACTATTTCTAGGTAGACTGCTCTTAAAAATCATGGATTTAAGCCTCACATGAACTAATGTCTACTTTTCCAGATCATGATCTCTTTTGCATCAGAGATAAATAACAGAATCTGACGCAAACCAGGGAGTTAGTATTCTATTTTTAAATTCAAGTCTAATTTAAAAAATATAACCTCCAGCAACTCTACTGTCACTACAATCAATGAAAGTGATAGCCTTGGAACTGCAAACCATTCCCTCAGTCACATCTGCTACTGCAATATTTATGAATTGCTTTCCTGATCATAATAATTTAACTGCTACTGTTATTACAGAGACAATAGGGCAAGAGCATGTGTAATACCAGTTATCATAACTAATACATGAATTGTTAATCAAATCCACTGTACACATATGAAAACTATAGTGATCATAAGTAATCTGTCTCCAAAAAAACCCAGCTATTATCAAAACATTTAAGTTGCTCTTGAATTATAAAACACATGGGCTATTTTTAAAGTTTAGTACCACAATAGATTAAACACACACACGTACATGCACGTATACAATGCTAACACACATATATATATTTCTTCTATCAGCTAAAGGTCCATGCCATTTTCAAGCTAAAAACCCTCCACAGTCCTCTCATTATGGAGGATATGTGCAATGTTGTCTCCCCATTTTACATGTTAGAACAGATGAGAAGGAAAGCAATGCTCTGTGACATAAACACGACATTTGTATTAACTCCACAACACCACCCAGCAGTTAGGGATGCCTTCCAGGAAGGACTCAATTGCCTCCAAGCCCAGGGATGCAAATCCTAAATGCTTCATGTCTGGTCCTTGGAGAGTGTTTCAAAGCCTGAACAAAGCCTCCCTCTTAAATGCACGAACAGGCCACAAGGACTGGGACCCACCTACATCTAGCCAGCAGGAAACACACAGGGCTGCTCCCAGGCTTTGTGCTTGCTGAGCTGTAAACTGACAAGCTGTAAACTAAAGATATGACCAGAAGACATTCTGAGCTCAGAATCCACTCCTGGGATAAGCACTTGAAAAAAAACTTGATGTTTTGCAGCATAGTTTTGAGCCTAGTCATCTAAGTTCTATCCAGGTTTAATCTTAGATATAGCCCTTTTTATTTCTTGTATCTGTCCACCATTTATTTGCAGGTCCCAGAAAAAACTGGCAGAAATCCCACACTGATCTCAGAGCCATTCATGATTTCCAGTGAATATAATTTGCATTATTTATAAGCCATTTGTGGAAGTATTTACATGCAGTCAGCTGAATAAGAAATTCACCAGAGCTGCCTCCTGCATCTGCTTGTTGGATGTTATTATTTAAACTTACATAAGCAAAACAAAGACTGATCTATAGCTTAGGCTTCAATGGAGTAATAAATCATGATTAATTCTCAGTGTCATTGCAGTTGTTGGATAACTCAGAAAGAACAGACAAAGAATGGGGATTGCAGCTCTCCTGTGATTGATTTAACCTTTGTCAGACTTTTGTAAAATGTTACATCGGGATCCTATACCTGGATTGGACATGGTTATAAGTTCTCTCAAGATAGTACAGGCTTCAGGCATCATTTTTTTCTTTTTTTAATTTACTCTAATTTCTTCGGAATTGCTTATAGCTACACAGACAGCTTGACTAAAATCCAAAAGGGTCAGTCAAATGGCTAGAATCCATACATAAATGCTTATGGCTCTCTAAAAATTTGATTCCAGTGCTTTAGCACTAGCCTAACACAAGCAACAGTGTTGTGTGAATTCAAACAGGCAGGATGTGACTCCAAAACTGGAGTGCCATCCAAATTATGCTCTGTTCACATGAAAATCATACAGGCAGAGAAACAAGGCTCCCTGTGAGATCGGCTGCTGCACCTGAAGTTTAAACTTGAAAGCCTACATTTAAGTAGGCTGCAACAGTTCCACTCTTCCTTCTGGGGCTAAGCATATTTAGACACTGATGACTGTCCCTTTGAGAGCAGCCCCTGAAGTACCAGTCTTTCTTCATTTGCCATAAGTAATATGATATGTAGTATGATACATAAATACCACCCTGGTATAATCATTTAGTTATTAAAGTTGATTTGTATTATCTGCCTGTACATAAGCAAGATCCCTCTGCCCCAAATTCATATGCTCTTGCTTATTTTCAATAGATGTTGAAAAGATGGCAGCTTTAAAATCTTATTAGTGCACTATTGATGGAGCCTGAAGGAAGCTGTCTGACAGATTGACTGGATCATTTCCCTCCCAAGACCTTGTTGAACACAGGAGAAAAGTAGTCCAGTTTTTGAAACTATACAACTTACAGTTCAACCAACACAGTAGCTCCTACTTTGCTTTTATAAACTAGAGAATATTATCTAGCCTAGTCTTGCTTCATAAAAAATCACAGGCAGTCATAAGCAGTAAACTATCTCCTTGCTTTCTTGAAGTAGGGCATACCAGCTTACAGCTATTACAAAAATTAAGTTATGAAATCAGAATGATCTATTTTATCAACAACATCAAGTGCACAAGGAATTATCTCATATAATTATAACTTTAACATGGACTTGTAAGTTATTTTGTCTAGTCTTTGGGAACAATAAAAGGAAGTTGGTATGTTTTAAAATTTGCTTCTGGAAAATTATTTACTGCTTTTGAAAGAAATGGAAATGCATGAAATGTTATTGCTGGAGAACAACTACTTCTCTATGTAACGTAGCATTCAGGACATAGGCTGGGATTTTAAAAAAAACACTAGGGGAGTTAACTGCACAAATTCCCTTGGAGTTTGTATTGCCATGAATTTTCTACAGCTTAAATGCTTAACATATTTCATATTAGTCAGTGTTTCCCATCTGAGACATTTAGATCTTTATCGGAAAATACATTTTCCCCTACATTTTATTTGTTATTGACTTTAAAGGTAATAACAGAAAGGTCCTCTGACTGATCTATGTTCTTTCCAGAATCCTATGATCAGTGAGAATGTGGTTTAAAGTCAAATTTATATAAATAAGCCTGGACATGATTCAAATCCTGCTGTAGTTTAAAGACCTCTCTCGATTTCTTTATGCCAGCTGCAACAATCTGATCTCTACCTGATATTCTACTTACTGGTTTGGCTGTGAAATTTTCTACAATATTTCAATTTCACATTTTCTTATGTTCCTCTATTTCAAGAACATTTGTATGGTACCTGCACAAAATGATCAAAATTGATCATTAAACTGCTGGAAGAAAAGTATACATTTTAAGTGCTTAGTGCTGTAAAGCCAACATTGACGTTTCACTACCAAGTACTTACCTATACTAGTCATTATAGTGATGGCAGTATTTATGAGAAGGTATAATTTTCTAATTTCTAAAGAAAGGTAAGCTTCCTGGAAAGCTTTGGGAATCTGCTCTTCCTATACTGTGTAGTCATACCACACTGCAGAGAGAACAAAGAAAAAGAACCCATTTCTCCCCACTTCTGCTTCAGTGCTCCACAAGTCTATTTGCTGTAAACTCATAACAACCTTTTGTTCAACTCATTTGACAGAACATTTGTTATCGCTGTTGTTAAGTTTCAGCCCTTGCAGAAAGTGGTGGCCTAAGTCTATTTTGAAAAAATCCCAAAGGAACGTTAAGTATAATTTGGGGGAAGAAAACTAACAATTGTTATAAACAGAAACATCACTGACAGTATCACTTCTGTATCCAACCATTAAACACTTTTATTATCAGAATTTCCAGTGAAGTAACTAGCTGTTCTGCCCAAGACTGAACTAGTTATTTGTTCCTTTGATATTTCATGATTATGTTAATCAATTGTGCTTAATGAAAAGGAGTACTGTTTACATACCTGCCATTTTGCATGTGCTTAGTTTGATTATGATTTGGCAAAGCACTTCAGCACTTGCTTGTGAACATATCCTTATAGTTCAATATGATCTTTGGCATTGCATCAAATATCTCTTATTTTTAATCATATTCTGGAAAACAGTTATGAAGTGACACTTGACAGAGTGGCTATTCTAACTAATTGTAAATTTTTTTGGTAGTAATAGTAAGCTAATATTAATTTCCTACATACTTTCAAAAAGGTTAAATTCAGAATTCTTGTATTTCTAGCTATCAGCTGTTTTGTCCATCTTGAAGTATAAATGTTTCAGAAGCCCCAAAACCATAAGTGACCATTCTGGATTTACTAATGGATTTCCCATACTGCTAATATGGTATAATAAAGCCAGTAAAATGCAATGGGTCATCTAAAATTCATGCTGAACCTAGAAAATAAATCACCAATGCAAAGACCTCAAGATTTTACTTTCTGTCACGAATGCCTCAAGGGGGGGGGGGGGGGGGATTTTTTACAAAAGAAAGCAGTTATTTGTGTTACACAAAGATAGAAAAATACCTGAAACAACCAGTGTGGGACTCAAGGAAAAAAAAAATTTAGTTCCATTTCTATTTTCTGTTTCGTCACTTTTACAGTTCTTACATTCAATTGTTTTTCCTCAGTGTGCAGGTATCTAACACCACTGCTGTCTTGGAGAACACTTTGACATGCTGTTCTGAGTGTTGTCTTCTCAGTATCACAGCCCACTGAAAGAAGCAATTCTGACAATTTTGGTAGCTTCAGAAAAAGAAATATAAATTTTTGTATGCATAGGTAAAAGCAAAAAGTTTTTGTACTTCATTCTTACTCTTTGCTGTTTGTTATGTACAAATAAATAGACGCTTGCAAGGAAACAAAACAGAAATATGGAAGAATGACACATGTGCCTTCTTGCTTTTATTGTGCAGCTTCTCTCTCTTTGCAGTGTGGAATATCATATATATGTGCACGTACACTCATGTAAAAGAAGGAACAAAGAATTACAGTGAAATCAGGAAGTTTCAGTTCTGCCAAGGAGAGACAAGATATTCTGTGGCACTAGAGGATTTCTGAACCTACATCCTTCAACTCTTCTGTATCAGTATTCCCAGAAAATTTTCTGCTAGGGTTGAATCCAAAGATACTTTTCCTTCTTTCAATGTTTATAGGGCACCTAACAAAACACAGATACGTTCGGGTCCACCAGATGCTGCCATAATATTAAACAGAAACAACTGTTTGTACTGTACAATGCAACACCTACTAACAGACAATCTGTGAAACAATTTAGAAAATTATGCAGTGCTATTCCCACCTGACATTTATTTATTTTAAAGGAAACTTAAGAAAACAACGACATTTTCTAATAATCTTTATCTAGCCATAATTTTGAGTTCCCTTTGTATAGCAACTGTTAAAGTGGGAATGCTAAATTTTCAGGTTTAGGCTATTCCATCTGACTTCAAATACAGATATATACATGGCTGAAAAAAACCTGAGTCATTGTGCTTAATTTGCCTATGTGACTTCCCCCTGGGTTCAGAGTACCCAAAACTTGAGAGCGCTCCCTCTCAGCAATAACTAAATTTAAATTAATTTAATTCTAAGAGAGATGAAAATAATGAAACATGGAGGTTATTCTTAGGTTTTCCGCCTTTTAAAATTTTTCCTTACTGTGAAAGGCTAGTTTGAATGTCCATTATAGAATTTACAGTGATAAAAGATGACCTCAGTCTTGGAAAAGCTGTGGTCATTTTGCCTTCCTCATTGTCCTACTTTCTGCCAAAACTTGTTGGCAGAAACATGTTGGATACTTTCTGGATCTTCCAGAATTAACCTATATAGTCAGTACACTGAACTTGCATCATACGTCCTTCAATTGTGAGATGCCTTTTCCACCAATGTAAAAGCTTGCATATACCATCAGCAGATTAAGACTTGTTTACCTACCAAGCATAAGACAATTTTCAGTCCCACTTCATGTACCAGTACTTACATATTCAGTACTACCTGTCATAACAAGACACAGATATATGAATGGGATACCTGTGAGATACAGTTTTTTGCACAGATAAATATATCTTTTTCTGCTTTCCATGTCAGACTGCTTAAAGAAGTATCAAAATTTATTCCTGGTAAATAAATGAGTGAAGTTAAAAGACAATAGTAATACAATGCAATAGAACACAGGAAAAGACACCTTCTTTAGCATAAGGACATCTAATTGGAAATCACACAGTAAAATAGAGGTGTCAAGTCAATTATGATTGTAATAATTTGAAAATTATTATTAACCATCAATTCTTGACTGACAATAAGTACAGAATAGAAAAATCAGTATCTAGCATATTATTTAAAACATAAATCACACATTATTGTGTGGATTCTTAATGAAATTTAATAAAAATTTTCATGACTTTTCATGAAAATTTGTGATTCTTCAGTGCAATTAATACTAAAAATGAAATCACTTATATTTATTTACTTTTTGTACTCTAATTAAAAAACATAAACATGTGAAAATATTTCCTTCCTGAATTATGGCATAGAAAATATGTATTAGCCTGGTAAGAACCCTATTTGGACAGTTCACTAACTGCATTTGAAATAAAACCAGGATGTGTTGGTTACCAAAGAAGGTAGACTTTAAATTGTGGTTTGGCTATTCAAATGCCAAAATTACATTACTTTTTGAAAGGTATAGGGGAAAAATTAATCAGTCATGGTAGGTAGACAATCTCAGCAGCAGATTCTTCTTCAGTTACTAAATTCTGTCATAAATCACTGGAAAGAATTTCCCTTTCTTCCCAGAAAATTGAGAAACTATGACTACCTCTAAGACTTAGGGTATGCTTGTCTTTTCAGAAAACTATCAAACTGCTTTATTTGCCTTACAATCTGAAGTGAAGCAGGAGGGATTTGTCTCTTTTCCTAGCTATAAAACGTTTCTACATACTACTGTGCCACAGGCTTTGCCCCAGGGGAAATAAAAACGTCAAAGAAATCCCGGTGTTGAAACACCTGCTTAACCAAACAAATCATTGAATGCTTTTTTAACCTTTAACAGCATTACTAACTTTTACAGAGACTACTCCTGAGTATCCCAGATCCATCATTGGGCCTCCACTGGGTGATAGGAACAGAAATGATAGAGTTTAGCTAAACAAATATGGAGTTGATTGTTAATGGAGATGGGTGGTTAGATTGATTTATGAGAAGACGGAATGTTTGAGGCACCACAAAAAGAAATTTTTTCTGCAAGAAATCTCCAGGAGGCTTACAGAACTGTGAATACTGGGGGGTTTATTCCTACTGTATCATACAATGGACTTTACAGGCATTTTACTTGAAATAGGGAATGTATGGAGCTGGAGCAGAATCCAGTAAAGAAGGATGCTTTGGAAATGGCCCGTATGAGGGTTTTTAAAGCTCCTTTCCTTGTTTTCATATCTACACCATTAATTAAAACATTAAAAATTATTTGTTCAAAACAAATGCCAAAATTTCAGGAAAACTATACAACCACTTCCCCTATCTCAACAGTTCCTTTATCTATTGCCATCTATTCTTTATTCAGCTCCTTGATCTTTTAATCATTTTTCAGCTAGTTCCTACTTTCTCCAGCTTCAGAGTAATTTCCTCCTATGTCATTACGGTATATATTTTACTGCTCAGACATAGTACTAAATACCAGATAAACTCTGCCTAGCTGTCCTTATCAAAGAAAAACCTTATATATTCTATCATATCCCATTTTCCAGTTCCCCATTTCTTTAAGTATTTTTCTTCCAAAGTTAGTTATACCACCTGTCAAGCTGGCCTTTCAACCTCTCGAACAAATACTTGGGAATAGCTCCTTCCAACACAAGATCGATGAACTACAGAAAGAAGTGATTTGTTTTAAAACCCACCCTTATGTTTTCTTCATTTTCCTGCATTCCCAGTGAATCACTACAGCAACTGTAGAGCGGGGACACTGCTAAGTAAGTAGAATTATGCTGTGGCTCTTGATTCTCCTAACAGAGCAGACTGTCCTCTGTACCTCTACCTTTGGCCACTGTACAATTCCTATTTCTGATCTAGCCTTGAAGAATTTCACTGGAAACAAGTGGAGAGGGAAGATAATAAAAACTAAGCAAAGGTAGTATAAAGGCAAAAATAAAAATCTAACACAAATGTTTTCTTGCATATCACATTCTTATATTACCGAGCCCAGCTGAAATACAATTTCATATATAAAATTGAGGTGTAAAAATATGTTCTTATAACCCTTGCCTGTAGTTATGCAGTTAGTTTTTTGGAAGGGTTTTTTCTCCTTATTTTATGTCTAAGGGTTTGATGTATCTGCTTTTACCTGTTTGACATTATTTTGGTTGGCTGTGTGAAGTTAAATGAGAGCGAGCTGCTAGCCATAACAAGCAGAAAACAAAGTAATGTCATCATTAGGATCTCTTCAGTCAGAATACTAGAGTTCCTCAGGAGGAAGTAATTGGTGAACCAGTCAGTAAGAAATATCTTTCACCAGCCCATTTCTCAAGGTTAGAAAGACCACTGAACTGTTAAGGACCTTGGCCTGGAGGAAAACAGAGGGGAATGTGCAGCTGAAAGAGTCACAGTATTCGGGAGGAGGAAAGTCTGTCTCTGCCAAGTTAGACAGAAGCTGTTGCAATGCTGTGGTATGGAGCTAAGGTCATTTCCCAAGACTTCAAATCTCAACTAAGTGTTGCAGTAGGTGAGCCCCAGGCTGTATGCATCCTATATACTTTTGCATGAATGAACAGTACATCAATTTAAAACACATTATTCTGTGTCTCTGTAATTAGTCACATGCCCAGGGCTCCTGAAGAACAGTGTCTTCTTACATTAACTGCATTGCATTCTCTTGCAGTCAGAGCATTTCAAACACATGAAAGAGCTCCATATTGAGAGTGAAAGATTTGTGAGGAACCACAGAAAGATTTGAATATAGTAAGGACTGATATCTATAGATTGCTACTTCTCTTAACAAACCACAAAGAAGGAATACAAAGCCCTTTTCACCCCTAACCAGTCTGTGAGGACAAGCAGTGTTATCACCAAGTCATCTACCTGGGTTAGAAAGCTAACCCTAATAAGAGAACCCACAGGACAGAGTCTAGGAAGGAGGTCACAGGTGCAATTTACCCATAAGCAGTCAAAAGCAAAAAGAGTGAAAAATGAATAATTTGACATGACAACACTGAAATGAAATAACAAGGTAAAACAATTTATTTTGACACATTCCTGTCAAGAACGGTGTTAGAAATCATGCAGTCCCACAAGATGGTTCAGCTTTCTTTAGAAAAATGCAGTTTTGTCAAAATTGTTCAGTGTGATACTTTTCAACCAGATTTACAGCTGTGGCAGTAACTCCCTCTTGTTATTAATATCATTCTTCCATAGCATCTGTCAATCTCAAGATGCTTCACTACGATAGTGAATATTATCACTAAATATCATCATTGCCCTTGTTTTACAGATGGAAAAAAGAGATACATAAGTGGGGACACAGGATATCTTACACCAGGGTGCTTCATCAGTGGAAACAGGTACAGAAACAAAAGGTATGTATCATACCTGGAGGACTAGACCACGGAGGACTGCCACAGCTGCGCCATGGGCAAGCCACCTACACCACAGAGGCTGTTTACTTTGCATGCACCTGTGCATGCATACCTCTACATACTACTGTGGCTTCCATACTCACCAGGAACTTAAGGACCTTTGGGTACAAACCTTGTTGCACCAGCCAGCTATGCCCTCGCTCCTTAGGTGAGGGTACAAATGTAAACTATTAGTAAGTTTTCTTTTACAAAATAAACAACTGTTTTCACAAGGAGGAAAAGGAAGGAGACATCCTTACCAATAGCAGCAATGGTGATCTGGAGCCATATATCATTCCCCTTGGTCCTGTAAATTAAACACAGCGAGGAAGTATTGTTGGGGTACATAAAACACAGCATCTCCTACTAGCCATCTTCCCATCCCTCCAACCCTACGATACCTCAAAGGTCAAAGCTCCCAGCTACACTTGAGGAGTCCATGCAAGTGCTGGTGGTCAGAGGCTGGGACCACGCTAAGGCCAGGACCATGTTAAATTTTAAAAAATTTAACTCTGTGGAAAGCCATATAGCAGACCCAGGTGACATCTCCTGGCACTATTTGCTGGTGCAGAGCACAAGCAGCATGAGTTTATTTCCATACTTATTTTCTGTAACAGAAATTCTCCAAAGTCCTTACTTTTCTAAAACAGTTTATTTGTGGACATGCCTTAGCTTTCCATGCTGAAATCCGAAGATGGGCATAACATATCTCTGCTTTTATTTCATATTTTTCTATTTAGAGTGAGCCATGATATGCACTTATTGAGCCATGCAACCCCAACCTTCAGCAAAGCCAACAGACTTATAATACTATTAGCTATTACTTTGATGATATTGTGTCTTAATTGACTATATTAAATGAGAGATTTCATTTTTTCTATTAAAAAATTATTTTTGTGAGCTTTCTCCCAAGGCCCAAGAGATACCTTTATCTATTTCACCAAATTTTACGTGTACCAGCCAAACTAGATCAAGATAATGCCTTTAGCAACTCCAAATTTGTTTTCTTCATGATACCATTGTTTGCTTGACCTGTAAATAAATGTTCTAGCACAGCTCTTCTCTTTGGGAGAAAACAAGCTAAAGTTTAAACCGTATCAGAAGTTTAAAAATTTAAAATTAAGAGTATCACATTGCAGTAGCTGAGAGTTCTGTTAAAATCAAGAACATGTTACAAATTGTTCTAGAATATACCATTTTACAATTTCACTTCTCACTGAGAAAAGGGTGATATGCCATTACTGGAGACAGCGGGAAGTACCAGATACTGCATAGCAAAAAATGTGAAACAGCAAATAGCAAGCCTTCAAATATCACAGGGCAAACATGTATAGAAGTGTCAAATGAAACCCCAGGGAACACTATATTGAATTCTGAGTTCTTTAATAGCATACTACCTATAAGACAACACAAATAAACATGGGAAACTCAGACAAGCTAAAACCTTCTGGGAGTAAGGGAATGAGAAAGACCAGCCACTAAGATATGTTTGACTACTCTTTTAATCTTCTTGATAATATTCCTATCTGACAGCCTTGTAATTCTTTTTGGTTTATGCAGTCATAAATAAAATCTGTTGCAGTAATCATCTTCAATGAGGACTCTGAATCGTTGTCTTTTTGGATGGTGCCATTAGTGTTGGTCTCACTTGTGTCTAGAAATGTTTAGGTTGCTAAGGAATACAAAGCATTAATTAGAAATTCCACTCCAATTACAATGGAAAAGATCTGGTCTCTACTACAATAATTCACAAAAGAACTTGGGGGGGGGGGGGGGGGGAAACAAACCAGAAAGTGATTAAAAATGAAGAACAATCCGGCATTTATCAAATCGCAGTTCCTTAAGATCTGCTTTACTAAGTTAACTGATTTATTTTGAAAGGCCTTTCTAGAAGGGCTCAATGACACATACAGAAGGGAGGTGGTGCTAGTTCAGTCAGCATGCCATCGTCAGCTTCTTCCTTGCCTGGGTATGCTATAGGCAGGGCAGAAAATGCACAAAAGCCAACCTTTGCATCAGGGGTGCTGGAAGGTCACCCATCACATCTAGGTATCTAAAAAGAGGTTTAGCTGCTTGAAGCATAGTTTCAGCAGAAGGGTCTTAAACAGAAGCTGTGATCTGAAAGCCCCCATTCATGAATGTCGCCAATGCTTAGCATGCTGTCATAGCAGAGATCAGACACCGTTTCCCTCGTGTGACCTCACTCAGAGAAGGCACTGAATATTAATCTTCCACACCTTGTGGCAATTATGGGGCTAAAAGCAAAAAGTGAGCTCTGGTCAGTTATTTGAAAAATTAGTGAAGGCCTCAGTCTGCAACCCTGAGTTGTGTATCTGAGAACAAAAGCAAGATCTGGGACCCATCAAAATAGGCGACCTGTCTCACTGGCTGCTCAGGTCTACTGGCTACTCACCTGTCCTGGTTTCAGCTGGGATAGAATTAACTTTCTTCTTAGTAGCTGGTACAGTGCTGTGTTTTGGATTTAGTGTGAGGATAATGTTGAAAACACACTGATGTTTTAGTTGTTGCTAAGTAGCGCTTATCCTAGGTTAAGGACTTTTCAGCTTCCTGTGTTGTGCCAGCAAGCAGATGTACAAGAAGCTGGGAAGGACCATGGCCAGGACAGCTGACCCAAACTAGGCAAAGGGATATTCCATACCACAGAATGTCATGCTCAGTGTATAAACTGGGGGGAGTTGGCCAGGAGGGGCAGATCGCTGCTCGGGCATCAGTCAGCGGGTGGTGAGCAATTGCATTGTGCACCACTTTTTTTTTTTTTTTAAATTATTGTATTTTATTATATTCCTTTTCATTACAATTATTGTTATTATTATTATATTGTATCATTATTACTGTTAGGATTACATTTATTTTACTTAAGTTATTAAATCATTCTTATCTCAATCCACAAGTTTTACTTTTTCTCTGATTCTCTTCCCCATCCCACTGCAGAGGAAGGGGAGTGAGCAAGTGCCTGCATGGCGCCTAGTTGCTGGCTGGGCTTAAACCACACCACCATCCTAGTACTAACTCCACCAGGTCCTCTTCTGAGAAGCCTCAGAATCTGCCTACATGGGTGGATGAAAGGGAGCTTTGGCTGCACCCTGGGGTCCACAGACATTGCTCAATTCATTAAAGCTGCATTATTCCAGTGCTGTGGTGTGTTTACATTACTAAGGCTGAACCAGGACCCAGATCAATCACTGAAAGGTTTCAGCAGAGCTGGACTCAAAGCTAGTGTGTCCTTTCTTCAGCTCTTACCATTGTGTGTAAACTCAAGGCACAATCAGACCATCTAGTGGTAGGCACATTAGAGGATGTTATGTTTCCATTTAATTAAAGAAATGGAGGGATATATTGCAGTCAGGCTTTCTAATCAGTCACTGTAAAAATATCCTGGCCAAAGTCCCATTTCTTAACAATGGTAATTGCCTTGCTTTCTACATAGCTTCTAGGTTAATTGACAAAGCAAATCTAATGATTTTATTAAAGAAAAAATATAATACTTTGTTGAAAGTAGTAACTAAAGAGTTATCATGGCTGCCATTTCACAGATAACTGAAATGTTTTTTTGTTACCATCTTCTTAAGGAAGCAAGGTTTCTATTTCAGCCCTGTGCATATGCACAAGCAAGTGGGAATATTTATCTGTTTGTTGTTCCCCTCATGAACTCTTTCAAACCTGTTGGAAATCTTAACCAAACTTAGCAGACTGAACAGGCATTGGAATTTTTCAATCAGCAACACAGTGGAAGAGAGTGAGGCTTGGGGGGATAAGCACAGCATGAAATCACCTTCTCTTACATCACATAACATCTGTACAGGGGGAGACATTCTGAGCGTCCTAAACACAAGGAAAGCCTTGATCAACTGTAACAGACTGCGAGAACTCTGACCGCAAGACACACATCTGCCAAACTACACCTTTTTTGTTCCATTGCTGATGAAGGCACAGGCAGACATGAAGACATAGACTGCCTTCTCACAGAATACTTACAACTGCTCAAAATGGACTATGAAACATCCCCAGTCTTAACTGAGAAATAATTGCCATTTCAAAGTTAACCACCGATGTTGTAACCAGCAACTGTAGAACATAAAAAAAAGCAGTGTTTCAAAGACCATTTATGGTCAAGTATAAGATTATCCTTACTTAAGAAAAATCCTAAAAGATGAAAGTGACTTCACACTCACATCTGCATTGTATAACTTGAGGATATCTGATCAATTTTTCCAGCAGGGCAACTACTTCTGTCATCTCATCTATTAGACCTGAATGTCCTCCGTGTTCTTAATGGAACTCTTTGTCTTCAGTAGGTAGATATTTGATGTCATCCCATTTGCACAAATCTTTCTCTGAAATTTGTGGGGATTTGGCTACAGTTTCACCAAAATAATAAGTAGGCAAAACAAAGTTTAACCATTCCGTTATTCCCTTCCTCCTCTCACTTGATGTTTTCTCCCAGTCTAACCTATTTCTCTGCACATTCTGCATCATTGATTCCTGTGCAAATTTTTTAATAAACTTGCTCGGGGTCACATCCAACTCTGCCTGCATCTTAATAATATCCTGGACATCTCCCTCTTTGGCTGCTGCTCAAAAACAAATGTCATTAACGGTTTTAGCTCTATTAGGTACAGGCCTGGGCTGCATAGCCTATAGCAGGAAGTTCTGCACAGTTTGGTCCAGAAAGGTAGTAGTTCTCTGTATTTGAGGATTAGTTAATTTTTGTTATCTTACACACCAGGAAGACTCTCTAAATTAATAAGTCCCTCTCAGCAGCAATGAAATACTCCTCCAAGGCATCTTCTAAACATCTTTCTTTCATTTCCTGTGTCCTAAGAGGTAGCTGGGCTTATTAGAGATGACATGAGACACTTCAGTTTAGCTGAGGTGACAGCCTGCTGCCTCTGAAAGAGGAGGTTCTGCTGCTATCCCTTCAGTCTCCTCACATACTCTTGCTTCCAGATCAGTTTCAGGAAAATGGTAGAAAACTGACAAACTAACCTGATAGTTAAAAACAGAAATGGAATAGCTTAGCTGATTTACCATGCAATCAGCACAAGAGAAGCAGGGGAATTTGTTCCTGGAAGTGGGAGGGGAAGAGGAGACAGGAAGGGAAAGAAGACTGACAAGTCTCTTGAGCTGTTAACTCATCCTATGCCATGAAGTTACGTTGTGCAACTTTGTCCTAAAACAGCAAAAGTTATTTTACTTGGACCATATTGAATGAGGTACAGTGGGCAGTTGCTGCTCTTTTTCCTGAAATTCTGAATTAATCTGTCCTAGCTTTCATATCATTCCATTTAGAAAGGCAGTAGAGAAGACCATAGAATGGCATGAACTCACAATCTGATCAGCTTACATGTCCCTTGTATCAGAAAAAGAACTCTAGCAAAAGCCACAAAAACTTCATAAACATGTAACTTCTTCCTTCCATTTCACTTTAAATTTTCAAAAATTTATATTTGCAGTGATCAAGGCAATGTATATTGCAAAATATAGCTGCATTTTCACAATTCTAAATCAAAGTGAGTGAACCTTGAAATAGCAGAATCCTTTTATGATTTCTCAAAGAATCAAAAAACCCCCCCACAAATTCACCAGTGACACTGTTACTGTTCTCTGATATCTCCTGAGATTGATTTTCAGAATGATAAATGTTTATCTGGAATTTATTTCTGCTTGTAAACAATGCTCTGTCAGAAAGCCTGCACAGTAAAAAATGCACAAGCAGCAAAGACTCATGAATTAAACAACACATTTTAATTTCTAAAGTCTGAGAAAAGAGTGTTATATTGCACACTTTCTCATGAAAACTCTACGTCATTTTCCTGTAACCTGGATGTTAAGTATATCAGCATATATATGAAAGAAAAAGGATAGATTGATGGTACCATGGCTAAAAAGCAGAATAATGCATGACAGAGAAAAGACTTGGAAATTCCTATGCACCAAATCACATCCACTGAATGCAGTAAAATATGGATATCGAGCTTTAGCAAAACACTGCTGTGCATTTGGAATAACTGGTCTCCTTTAATTAACACCTGTGTTTACCTTTGTTGCTTTCACAAGCAACGTACACCTTAGTAGTTTCCATGGGCTGCTTAGATGCAAGAACAGAACACCCAGGTTTTGAAGACAAAACTTGACTAAAAAGGAGGGTAGAGCCAGTTAAAATTTCAGCAATGTATTGTTTCACTCCATGTCCAAATTATACTTCAGTTGAATTTCAGCAAAGATGCCACTTGTTGCCGTGACAACAGCTGAGGCAAGATGTATCGACATAGGAGAATTCTGCATTCCACATAAAGAACAAGTTATGTGTTGGCACAGACAAAAGAGGAGTAAATGGCCTCTGTCTTCTGAGCTTCATGAATACAAACAACTCAGAACCAGACTAGAAAGGATAGTTCTTCTGTTCAGAAAAGAGAACAATATAACAAGTCTTTGACATTGCAGATCTCCTGTTCTTGAATAGCTCACCCCTCCTTTGGATCTATAAACACCATCTGCGTACACTGAAGAAACATTTCCAGAAATAAATGAGTCATATCATATACCAGATCTCTTGTCAGTAACACAGCAGACAGATTTGTAGCAAATGATAAATAAACCAACAATAAGCTAATATCCTAGAATTTATCGCAAGACTTATAAAGTAATTGCTTACATAAAATGGATAAGACACATTACAAGTTTATTCCCATGCTGACAAACAGTACATCTAGGTCTTTAATATGCCCTTCTTGTTTCTTACTTTACTACTGACCACGGTTAAATTGACAATTTTCAGCATACGTCATTCTTGGATTTCACTCAAAGTCTCATCATTTGAATATATGTTAGAAGACTTGAAAGTTACTTATTAATAAATGATCTGGCATGGCTTTCAAACTGAACAGAGGAAGGAGAAGCAGGACAGGGAACATCCACTAGACCACAGAAATTGGACATTTTTCTAGATTGCATAGGTGTCGTGGTTTCAGCCCAGACCATAACAACACACCATGCAGATGCTCGCTCACTCCTCGCCACCATCCACGGTTGGATGAGGAGAAAATATAAAGAAAGCTCGTGGATCGAGAAAAGGACAGGGAGGGATCACTCCCCACTTATGGTCACGGGCAAAAGACAGGCTCAACTTGGGGAAGAAACAAAATCAATTTGATTTACTACCGATCAAAACAAAACAAGGATACTGAGAAGTAACCCCAAACCTCAGAACACCTTCCCCCACCCCTCCCTCCTTCCCGGCTCAGCCCCACTCCCGGTTCTCTCTCCCTCCTGCCCCCGGCGGCGCAGGGGAACAGGGGGTGGGGGTTGGGGTCAGCTCCACTCACCTTGTCTCTGCCAAGCATTCCTCCTCAGGGGTGGAGGACTCACGCTCTTCCCCTGCTCCAGCGTGGGGTCCCTTTCATGGGAGACAGTCCTTCACGAACTTCTCTGGCGTGGGTCCTTTCCGCAGGCCGATCTTCAGTCACAGCCTGCTCCAGCGCGGGCTTTCCCGTGGAGTCCCGGCCATCTTGGGGGGCCGCCGCTCCCCCGCTCCCCTCCACGGGCTGGGGGGGACAGCCTGCCGTCTCACCACGGGCTGCAGGGGCATCCCCTCCTCCGGCACACCTCCTCCCCTCCTTCCTCACTGACCTCGGTATCTGCAGAGGGGTTCCTCTCACATTCCAATCCCCCAACTCACTGGAGGGTCCCCTTCTTACATCTGTTCTCCCAGAGGTGTTACCACCGTTGCTGATGGGCTCAGCCTGGGCCAGAGGCAGGTCCGACTTGGAGCCAGGGAAGCTTCTGGCAGCTTCTCACAGGAGCCGTCCCTGCAGCCCTCTCCCCTGCTACCAAAAAACCCATGCCACACAAACCTATAACAATAGGTCAAGAGGTTCCAGGATCTAGCAAACGTGAGTGACTTGCATGAGTACATATAGTTCTTACAGCTCATGGTATCTCCTATGACAAAATCACAGCTGAGACAGAAACAGCATTGGCAAAGCCCTGCACACGCACATACTACAGGACAAATGCTGTCCAAAAGACCTTACAAAGGCATAAACAAGACCGATAAAAGGTGGCATGACAAAGAGACCCAGAGGAGTAATTTGCCTGACTGAACCCATCATTCCTTAAACAGGTCAATCACTTCCTAGCCCCTAAGTAAATGATCAAATGCTCAAAGGACCTTTCTGCAAGGAAGCAGTTAGGAGCCCTGTGTCCTGGCTAAATCTCAGATGATGCATTCTTTCACACCCTGAATTTGCTGGGCTGAGGTCAGTTGAAATCTGAGCTTAATATATTTATATTGTTTTGCTCATTTCCTTTAATTGTTTTGTTTGCATAAGATTTGTTTTTCTAAAATATTTCCATGCATAACTGACATGCAAGGAATTACACATCATGAATAGAATGCTGCTTGCCATGGGACAGAGTGTAATGGCTATTGAAGAGTATGCTACACATTTAGAGTGTACTTTCCAAATATTAAAGTAAGGCCAGTTTCTGTCTCTAATCAGCATGTATCCTGAATAAGAGAGCTGGAGAAAAGAGTGCAAGTTGATCAAAGAGTACAAGAGTTGATCTCTATTTCTGAGAGTTATAGATGTGTTGTAAAATTCCTGAATAGGGAGTGGCCTTATGAATCAACTCAGAAAAAGGTTTTGAAACATGGAGACAGAAGAATGCATGGAGATGACAGTATCAGGAACAAAGCATGAATTGATGACGAAGACATCTTTTGCAAATGATATACAGTAACAACATGAAGAAAAAGAGCTAAGTAGAAAATTAGAGGTGCAAAGTTATGCAAGACTGTTGGGAAGAAAGATTAACAAAGGATAGACTTTTCTGGAGTATGAGAAAGGGGAAGGGAAGGTACAGGGGAAAAATATATATATATAGTCAATCAGGTGACATGGGGAGATGATCCATGGATCTTTGTGTGAATAAATGCCAATCAACATGAATACAGTCTGCAAAAACAACTGTCCTTCACATGAAGGATTCAACCCACCTTTCACTCCCAAAGGCAATGTCCTACTTTCCAGCTTAAAGGCTATTGTAGGATGAGTAAAACTGGGGAGAGAACTGAGATTCTGTTTGCTTTATTAGCAGAATTGACCTGGAATCAGAAAGTTTTGACTTTGGGATGTGAAGGGAAGTGAAGTCAGAGGGAGAGAACTGAATTCAGGGAGAAAAAAGCATTGGCAATAATCATGGCAAGAGCAAAGTGATCAGCGGAAGCAAATAAAACAAATTTAGATGTGGTTTGAACAGCACAGAAGTAGAGAAGATAGACATCTGGAATGTAAGTCACAGTCTCAAGTGAATGAGAAAGGCTTCTTATGTTGCCTATTCTGAAATAAGTCATGATAAAGGGTTCAAGAAGGAAATAGGGAATTCCATTTTATAAAGATAAGATTTTATAAATCATTTTATAAAGGTTTATAGGGTGTGAGGTAAGAATATTACCTGACAAACCATGAGCAGAACTAAATAAATGACCCAAGAGTGAAAATATGTTCCTCCACAAGATACAAAAAACCCCTTGGCAATCACAAGCTACTTTTAAAGACCAGACTTCAGCATCCAAGTCAAACACTGCCCTCATCAAATTCAAAAGCTTATCTTCATCAAACAGAAAGTACTATATTCAGAAAGTACAACATCAGAGTGAGAAACAGTATTCTGTAACTTTACAATATAAGGTTTCATTAAGGCAATCTCTTTCACTCTGTTCATAATTACGTCTTTCATTAGCTTGTATGATGTTGAGCTTTTAGACCCTGCTTTTACTATTTTTAGCTTTGATCTAGAAATATTATTTTCTGTGTTTCAATTTTATTTTTGTCATTTTTATTACCAGCCTATTGAAATGGAGTGTTCACATTGTTCTGACTGAGCACTTAAAAGGAAACCCATTAGCAAGATGTTGAATTTGTATTTATTCTTCCTGTGGAAAACAGAGATCTAAAATATTACCCTTGTCTTCCAGTTTCATCCTTTAGTAACAACAACCCTTCTGCTTTTGAAAGTTCAACTGAAAATGGGAAAAATGGGAAAAAACTAAGTTTTCAAATTATAATACACAATTTGCTTGATATGGAAAACTCTTTAAGTCTAGTATTTTCTCTCTCAAATGATCACTTAACACTTTAATTTCTTACTCGGTCCTCTCCTAGTATCCTTCATCCTTTTTTATCTCCATTTATTTTTGTATCACTGGAAAGCTTAATTTGACTTCTGCAAGACTGTGAAATATATAGCACCATTAGAAGCTGTTATAGAGACAACATGTGAATGAATGTTTTGTGGTGCCTATAACATTTGTGGAAATTCTCTTCCCGCTTTCTGGATTCAAACATGTCTCATCTTGATAGGACTGCTCTAATCAACAAGCCTGAGGCTAGTCTAAGGGGGCTTGTCAAACGGTTTTATTAAAAAATGGGAAGAAAAAAAAAAGAGTCACAGTTGTTAGTCCCTCTTCATATAATTGTTTATATTTTAATTAATGGCTTGCTAATATCAATTACAAAAAATACATAACTTATGAAAATATCTTGCAAGGTCTGAAGCCTAAGCTTTGTTTAATCAGGTGGATATTCTCAGCACTTTGCCTTACTCTTGGCATGAAAAATGTTTCAGCTTTTGATAGTAAATGTCACCCTGAAGGTGAAAGATATGGGTCTGAGTCCCCCTCCCTCCTGTAGCTGTGTTTGTGGGACTCTGACCTACTGGGCCCTATGCGGAAAATATTTTGGTTTGGATCCCAAGATAGGTTAGGCGTGAAGCAGGTGTTTAACCCTGTCAAAATGGAGTTGTTTCTTGAGACGTCCAGAAGAACAATCCACTTCATTTACTAAGGAACTCTACACTGAAACTGAGCACCTGCAGACTAGGTAGTAACTAACTGGTAAGGGTGATCCTGAGGGTCAGAGTTTTGGATACAGACACGAGAATGATCATTGGTGGAGGAGCCCTTGAAACCACTTACCACACCAGAAACTTAATCTGTTTTTTAAAACAGCTGTAAAGTAGATATGTATTGCAATGAAAGGTATATATGTACTGCATTTAAAAGTATATATATTTATGGCTATGAAAACTATGACTTACAGGTCTGCATTTTCTCATTTGTTTCTTAATTCAGCATATGTAGAATAGAAAAAAACAATCCTGAGTGACTGTACGGCATTGCTACTCTTTGTCTAGCCAAAAGGAAACTGTTTTGACTCACCTCATAGAAATGCTGCCTAGGAGTCATAGGGATCCTCATTCAAATCCTGATTGGTAATGTTCAGCCTGTGTACACACACCAAAGTTAAATCTCCAGATGGGAAGGCTTTACTAATTAGTTAAGTCTGCTCTCATATCAGTCCATCACTTGGCAGATGTACAATGCTCTGCTCTAAGCTATTCTGTAGCTTCACAGCTCCTGCAGAATTTACTGATTCCGCAGTTGGCTATTTCCCAGCCATGCTTCATTATCTTTACCTGGTGGATCCAGGGACATTTTCAGGCTCTATCCTCTGAGGCAATTGTCACACAGATTAATTACATTGATCAGTCACCTCAGATCTGGAGAATTTAAGCTGACCTTAAATCAAAAAAGTATCTTGTAATTCATGTAACAAATATCAATTACATAAACCTCATTATTGCATATATCAAAGTAATTTAATCCCCTGCTATTGCAGCCAATCAGTTCACCTTCAGATCAAGACACTTATATTATCACTATCCTTTGACTTCACCTAGACAAAAAAAATTGCAGCTTTATTTTGTCAAAAATGAAGCAATCATTTCTTTCTTTAGTTCAACAGAAGCATTTTGTTTGTTTGGTAGTAGTGCTGTTAAGTAAAGTCAGGGTTTAAGTCTCATACATGCAGCTATCTGTAATTAAGTTTAGATTTTTCCAGTTGTTTTTTAATATCTGTAGTAAACATTTACTCAACCAGCAAGTGAGATTGCCATCACAGCACTTGAGTCTTTTCATGGTCAAAAGAGGAACAAACAGTCAGTCTTTATGCTATCTTGTCCTTATACATTTTAAGAAAGTTCAAAGTGCTTATCTGAAAAAGAAGTAAAACAATAAAGATAAAAATGCTATTTTATGTTTTCCTCCTTGGATTTGTCCATTAATAAAAAAGCCTTTTAGAATCTGAATCTCTAGCATCACATAAACAGTTACACTAACCTTATCAGACACTATTCTGTAGAGTATGAATTTCTATATTGCATCATCCTCTTGTTCACATGATAAAATACATTGTTTAAGCTTAGAAAACAGTAGTGCCTGGAAACACTAAGACTTGTGCTGTAATTAGAGCGTGACTGGATGCAGCAATAGCCCTTACAGCTAGTATCAGCACTTGCCATAAATTATAGCACACAACAGTATATGAGATACTGTAGCTTCCCCTGTATAAACCAAAAAGTGTGAGACGTTGAGTGCCACTCTTAGCAAACCTTGGAAAATGTTTGCTTTCATTGCTCTGAGAGCACTATTAAATACAAACACACTCTGGCTCTGATTCTTCTGCTAAAATATTCTCAGACACTGGATTCTAAAGGATACCATCCTGATTACACAAATCCCCATCCATTTAAAATAGAATTGTTTACCTCCATCATGTTTTCCTCAGTTTTTTGTAAAAGCAGAAATGAATGTTGATTAAGAAGAATTTCAGCAGTTAAATTCAATCCTCAATAAACAACTATAATTTCTACGAAATTAACCTATTGGAGTGTTCTACAGAACTGTATTTATTTTTTATTTCACTGTTATTTCATTACTTTGTTTTACTTCTGATTTTTTTTTTCCAGTCTTGTCTACTCTTCAGTTACAATAAGGTTCATAGCTACAACACAGGGTAAAGTACCACTGGTGACAGATGATTGATTCAAATCATGGACACAGATTAAGTAAGAAGAAAGTTGGAGGGCTGAAAGAGGCCATTAAAATGGCAGCTTGCTCAAGAAAGCAAAAGAGAGGTCATTTTTGCCCTTAAGAAATGTATTAAGCTATGCTACAGTAATCAAGATTACCAACTGCTCAATGGTTAGTGACAGAAAATCCACTCTGTATGTGAATATTTTTCATCAAAATCAGTTCTCAAATTTGATTCCAGATATGGACTGTTCTTTTTTTCCAAACTTAGAGTAGATCAGTCAGCTCTTCCAGAAATACCATTGTATTGGTTTTGTTTGGCAAGGTTTTGGTAGCGGGGGGGGGTTACAGGGGTGGCTTCTGTAAGAAGCTGCTGGAAGCTTCCCCTGTGTTCGAGAGAGAGCGAGCCCATACTAGCTGGCTCTAAGACGGACCCGCCGCTGGCCAAGGCCGAGCCAATCAGTGATAGTGGTAACGCCTCTGTGATAACATTTTTAAGAAGGAAAAAAAGTTGGGACGGAGAGAAACTGCCGCCGGAGTGAGGAGTGAGAACATGTAAGAGAAACAAGCCTGCGGACACCAAGGTCAGTGAAGAAGGAGGGGGAGGAGATGCTCCAGGCGCCGGAGCGAAGATTCCCCTGCAGCCCGTGGTGAAGACCCTGGTGAGGCAGGCTGTCCCCCTGCAGTCCAGGGAGGTCCACGGTGGAGCAGATATCCACCTGTAGCCCGTGGAGGACCCCACGCCGGAGCAGGTGGGTTCCCGAAGGAGGCTGTGACCCCGTGGGAACCCCGCGCTGGAGCAGGCTCCTGGCAGGACCTGCGGATCTGTGGAGAGAGGAGCCCACGGAGCAGGTTTTCTGGCAGGACTTGTGACCCCGTGGGGGACCCGCGCTGGAGCAGTGTGCTCCTGAAGGACTGCACACCGTGGAATGGACCCATGCTGGAGCAGTTCGTGAAGAACTGCAGCCCGTGGGAATGGCCCACGTTGGAGGAGTTCGTGGAGGACTGTCTCCCGTGGGTGGGACCCCACGCTGTAGCAGGGGAAGAGCGTGATCAGCCCTCGTCCTGAGGAGGTGAAGCGGCAGAAAATAACGTGTGACGACCATAAACCCCCATCCCTGTCCCCCTGTGCCGCTGGGGGGGTTTGGTGGTGAAATCCAGGAGGGTAGTTGTGCCCGGGAAGAAGGGAGGGGTGGTGGGAAGGTGTTCTGAGATTTCATTTTACTTCTCATTACCTTGCTCTGGTTGATTTGTAATAAATTGAGTTAATTTTGCAAATTGAGTCTGTTTTGCCCATGACGGTAATAGTGAATGATCTCTCCTGTCCTTATCTCGACCCGCGAGCCTTTTGTTATATTTTCTCTCCCCTGTCCAGCTGAGGATGGGGGAGTGATTGAACGGCTTTGGTGGGCACCTGGTGTTCAGCCAGGGTCAACCCATCACAACCATACAAGTCCTAGAGTGCTTGTTGCAGCTGTGGTGATCCATTTTAAGTACAGGGAGCCTCACCAAACTTTGCCATCTTAAGCATTCACAGGACACTGTGGTGATCTGGTTTTCTATTTTATATAGAGCAAAACAGCAACTTGATGAGCATCTTCGAAAGCAGCCTTGGATGGCTTCTAATGACCACATGTTGGGAATATACCAACAAAATGTCTTTGAATGTAACTTTATTTTGCCTTCTAGAAACATGAGCAATTTGAAGTCTCCACCAGAAACCAAAACATAGTATATTTGGCTTGCTTACAGAAATTAGGAAAAAAAATTAGCAAGAGAAGAGCTAAGGCCAATCTAGGTACATTGCTGCTGATAGATATTCTGTCTCATTTCTTTTATTATGACATTAATTTTTACAATTATTTTCACAGAATCACAGAATTGCAGAATGGTTGAGGGTTGGAAGGCACCCCTGGAGGTCATCTAGTCCAATGCTCCTGCTCAAGCAGGGCCACCTAGAGCTGGTTGCC
Organism: Astur gentilis; assembly: GCF_929443795.1. Taxonomy (NCBI): domain Eukaryota; kingdom Metazoa; phylum Chordata; class Aves; order Accipitriformes; family Accipitridae; genus Astur; species Astur gentilis. Next base: position 23,829,393 of record NC_064882.1, on the reverse strand, counting down.
CAGGACCATGCCCAGACATCTCTTGAATGTCTCCAAGGATGGAGACTCCACAACCTCCCTGGGCAACCTGTCCAGTGATCAGTCACCATCATAGTGAGAAAGTGTTTCCTGATGTTCAGAGGGAACCTCCTGTGTTTCATTTTGTCCCTGGTCTCATCACTGGGCACCACTGAAAAGAGCCTGGCTCTGTCCTCTTTGCACCTGCCCTTCAGATATTGGTAGATATTGATGAGATCTCACAGAGCCTTCTCTTTTCTTGGCTTTCATCTCTCAGCCTTTCCTCCTATGAGAGATGCTCCAGTCTCTTCAACATTTTAGTGGCCCATTGCTGGACACTCTCTCCAGTATGTCCGTGTCTCTCTTGTACTGGGGAGCCCAGAACTGGACGCAGTACTCCAGGTGTGGCCTCACCAGTGCTAAGCAGAGGAGAAGAGTCATCTCCCTTGATCTGCTGGCAACTCCCCTCCTAACGCAGCCAAAGGTGCCTTACTTGCTATAAGGGCACATTGATGGCTCATGTTCAACTTCTAGGACCTCCATGTCTTTTTTTGCAAAGCTGCTTTCCAGCCACTTGACCCCCTCGCATGTTCTGGTGCATGGGAGTTGTTCCTCCACAGGTGCAGGACTTCACACTTCCCTTGAATAAGAATCCCTTAAATAAAATACACTTCCCTTAAAGTTTAAATAATTATTTTTTGTTCAGTTATAAACATACTATTTCTTTATTGTTCATATAGTAGGTGGCAGAGAAATTTGTGAAACTATATAGTTTTAACTGGAAAGGTAAAGACATATATGGATTTAACTATCCACTTAAGTTGGATTCCACCATGAGCATGTTTTTCTGAACTTAGGTGATTTGCTTACACCTTTTCTTGGCTTATCAATTCCTAAATTTTACAGTGCAAGAGGAAAACACACAGTTCATTTACACTTGAAGAAGATGCAAAGTAGGATAATGGTGGGTAGAGCTGAAATCTGAATTTTACGTTTACCGTTTTACTTAATACACAGTAAAGTCCCACATATTTTTTTAAAAAAACAAAACCAAAACAACAAAAAAAAACCACAAAATAAAAACCACAAAAAAAAAACCCACAACAAAGAAACAACAAAAAACCATTGAAACCTGCATGGTGCTGCCAGACTGATTCAGTTAGAGTGAAGCAAAATGATAATGAGTCACTTGAGGTTAAGTATTTTTGTGGTTTAACCCCAGCCAGCAACTAAGCACCACACAGCTGCTCACTCACTCCTCCCTGCTCCCTGTGGGATGGGGAAGAGAACCGGGGAAAACAAAATAAAACTCATGGGTTGAGATAAGAACAGTTTAATAACTAAACCAAAATAAAATATAATAATAGCAATAATAAAATAGAATAATAAAAATTGTAATGAAAAGGAATATAACAAAAAGAGAGAGAAATTAGACCCAAGAAAAGACAAGTGGTGCACAGTGCAATTGCTTACCACCCACTGACTGATGCCCGAGCAGCGATCTGCCCCTCCTGGCCAACTTCCCCCAGTTTATACACTGAGCATGACATTCTGTGGTATGGAATATCCCTTTGCCTAGTTTGGGTCAGCTGTCCTGTCCATGGTCCTTCCCAGCTTCTTGCAGACCTGCTTGCTGGAATAGCATGGGAAACTGAAAAATCCTAAACTTGGGATAAGCGCTACTTAGCAACAACTAAAACATCAGTGTGTTTTCAACATTATTCTCACACTAAATCCAAAACACAGCACTGTACCAGCTACTAAGAAGAAAATTAACTCTATCCCAGCTGAAACCAGGACAACTATCTTTCAGAAATCTCATTCAAAAAAGCGATTTTAATTTGCATTTGGGTTAATTCAAGAAACCAGTCACTTACTTAGACCCCATCCAGTAAACTCTTCTCATCCCAGACACCTGGTTATTTCAGTATTCAATGTCCCTTGTCATTCATGTAAGTATGAAATTCTTTCCTTTCCCAGATTCTACCTCAGGACTTAAATTTAAATCTGTATTGGATCTTCCCGAGTCCAATAAATATTCTAGCAGTACTCACATCTACAGAAAAGACGTTTTGTAAACTGTGAAAAGAAACAACAGACCTCCTTTCAGGGACCAATTTCCATGCCACCAAAATCATTATTTTCAGTTTTAAGATGAGGTGTCCTTTATTTCATGGGTCTTTTTAACTTAAATATTTCACCTTTCTAACTACGTTTGTTGCACTGTGCCTGGGCTCAGGTGGAGCAAATTGACATGACCCAGTTCAAATGTGTTTCTAGTTAGAGTACAAAAATGAAACTGCTCTCCAGTGTGCATTTCCATCAATCTTTATCCCAAATATTGATTGGATAAAAGATTGCTGAAAGGGATGTGTGAACATACAGAAGTTCAGATGTGGTAGAAAAAAAAGAGTCTTCTCCACCACAAAAAAATAAGGAATAGGGAGGATAGGAAGGCTGTGAAAAACATATCAAATTCAGCCTCCTAAGCAGAAAGCTGAGATGGTATTAATCACCAATTTATTTGACAAAATTCAACAAACATTTAAACAAGCATAACACCTCACCTACAATTCATCAGTGTAAAGTGCCTTTCCCTAACAACACTCTGTGCTACGCTATGGTAGCACAGCAATAGGCACTTCAGTGCAAAATGCTTTCACTCACCCTTTTAACACCAGAAAAAAATCAAGACAGATATGGTGGAGTTCAAATAGGACGGACCTACCCATACTCTTATCATTTGTTGCTGAGGGTTTATGTAAAGCTCTGTCTTAGGAGGAATTCCAGATAAAATTGGGTCACTCCTCAAAACAGATTAAGGACAATAGAAGCTGATTATATCTGAAGTCAAGCACGTAAAGCTAGTGTGCATTCTCAGAGCTAATACAGATAGGGATCAAACTAACAGATTTGGAGACAAAACCAGCGCCAATTCAAGTAACGTCATTTATTGGCATTTATTGGCAGGATCTGTTGCCATTCTTACAACACCTCATTGTTAATATGCTGCCATTTGAAATGAAGTACGGGAAAAAAGCAGCCCTTTACTTCAGAAGTGAAAGCATACAGCCTTTGTGAAACACCAGCTAGATGTTATAATTAGAGATGCTGCCAGGTGTCACCTAGCAATCTGTGCACAACGTAGGCTAGCTGTCAAGATACACACAACACCAGGGTTTGAATTGATCCCCGGTATTCAACAGAAGACTGAATCCCCAGACATATGAAAATTTTAAGTTAGAATTTTTTTGTAGTCTGAAAAACAATAATTGTAGAGAGTGCATGAAAAAGCAGGTTCAACACTACTTGCTTAGGGTCCCCCCGCCCAAAATTGATGCTGACAAAAGACATGACCCCAAAACAGCACATGTGGGAAGGCAGGTGAAAGGCAGTGGACCCCCTCTCTTTTTAGACACGAGGGGCAGTGCTGTGTGTGTGCCCTCTGGATCTTTCATACAGCAGGAGTAACATCACAGTTTGAAATATTTCTGAAGTGTTCAACCTTCCTCTATTGCCTCTTGCTCCCTGAATAAACCAAAGAGCGAGCAGATGCCACTACATCGTGTCTGTATCTTTCACCTCTTTGCATCTTTACTGTATGTTTTAGAGCACTTCCAATAAAATCCAATGAATTTTAGAGCACTTAAAATTATTGCCTTTTAAGCAATAAGCAATATTCAATCACCATGGCAACACAGCTGCTGACGTGCTGTAAGATAGGGATGGAGAGCCTATCCGAAGTGTCCATAAGAGTGGCTTTGAGGAAGGCACGCACTGTGTCTTTAACTCAGGTCTAAGAAAGGCCCTTTTGAATAAGTATGTTCATGTAAAAAAAAATTCCTTTAAAACTTTTGTTTTTACTTGCACAGCTACCCCTCCTCAGGTGTTACAGAAAAACCAAATTACTCAATAATTTCACATCATGTAAACAGCGAGGTATTTTCTTGGTGATGACCGAAAAATAAACAGTCTGGTCACATGAATAACAAACTACATTCTGGACTATGTTTTACACTTACATGTATTTTTTGTGCACATATTTGTATTAAAAACAATATTTTAAAGTAGAAATGCATAGAAATTATTTAGCTCTGACCAATTTAAGACTGATGAAGGGAACAAGTGATAACTGAAAACAGAGAGAAGTGGCTCATACAAAAATTGCAAAAGCTAGGTAAGCAAACAGAATGATACAGTTACAAAGGGTGACAAAAAAAAAATCATCAAAAATCTAATATCCATTAAGTTGATTTTGATCTAAGTTCAAAATTCCTCTTTGGAAACATTCATGTTATCAGAAATAAGGTAGTATTAAAAATATGACATTTTAGAGACCCTCAACTTTAGTTTCTATCTTTTGCAAATCTTGCTTTTCTGAGGCAGGATACAGCACAGACATTATCTTGTAAGGATTTTCAGCAGAGAATTGCTGAATTGAAATTATCCAATGTAATGGCTTCCTTATTTGTTTCAAGTTAAATGTTGATATGATATTTCTTAACTTTTTAGCATCTTTATCACACATGGATTGCTCTCTGTCAATAATTCATACATTTGCAACTGCTGTGCTGCACCACCCATTTGTATTTCATGCTAGCACTTTTTTTCTCTGTTTTTTTTTTTTTTCTGTGGTTAAGTTTAATGGATAATTTGTTTAGAATGGCTAAGATTTTTTCTTCAATTTCTATGAAGAGGACTCATAATTAATAACTTTTAAGATATCTGCTTTAAAGTTTTTTTTCTCTGTGCCAATTTTTTAAAAGTTATGAATGTGCTATGTGTACATTTTTGAGTTTAAATTAACTAGCTTTTTTTTTTCATTAGTTTTGGTATTTTTTACTACTAAAGTTTACTAGTCTTTTTTCTCTCTCTAGCCATATGATAGTTGTAAATTCTGCAAATTGCTGAGCAATTTCTGGGAAATAAATTACGTTTAGTTTCTTTTTTATTTATGGAGTATGGAATATCCATTAGGTCATTCAATGTTTTGTTCAAATTAAGTTAAAGTAAGTAGAGATCAAGTTTTTAAAGCAATGTCCAAGCTTCTGACTTCCATTACAGTTATTACTTTGGCAAACACATTGAAGGCTGCGTTCATAAAATGTGTGCTCTATCTTGCAATTAATTTTCAGTAGTGCCCCAAATGCATGAATTGGTATCCTGTAGACAGCTCCAAAGTGTGATTGATTAAACAGTATGATAGATGGGTTAATGCATTTTGCTTTAATACTTGGGTTTAAAAGATTGCAAGGGCATCAGAGTGATCAGTTTAGGTGTGCCAGCTTCTAATAAATACACTCAGAATAATGGATTGTCTGCATGACTCAGCTAATTCAGGAATGGATTATAAGATGCTAAAACAAAAATGCAAGGGTTTTTAAAAGGAATTACTTATTCTGTTTCCTTTGTGACGTTTAACAGATTTGTCTTAATGTACTGTATCCCCTGCTTGGCTGGGACCCATAATGTAGATCAGCTCGGTGACTGGACGGCAGAAACTGATTCTGCCATTTTGCCCATACTGGGATCATACCACCTCCCAAGCAATCACTCTGCCGTCAGCTGTGAAGACTAGCATCATTCAACACATTTGGGTTACTCACCAAACAACAAAAGAATGATACTGTACTTTGTTTAGAAACACAAGGTGAGAAAAAATTTTCAGTGCCTTTCCTGCACTCCCCTGCAAAAAGCCAGCTATAGAACAGACTATAAAATCCCTGAAGCAGAAGCCCTGTTTCACAGACTGTGAAGCAGCTAGCACATTTTTTTGTCAGTATATCAAGAATAGATAAGAATTGTGGCTTAACTCATGGTCAAAGTTACTGTAAGTTGTGCCATGTACTGGGAATAGGTTTGGGAAAATGAGGAAATGGCTGACCCTGGAATAAACTGTGTGGTCAGAACAGAAGCATGGCACAAGAAACCCGTTTACCATCTAATAAGAAATGGTTTAGACATTTCACTCAGCACCACCCAGACTATATCTCTTGCTACACATCTGACATACTTTATTGGCAAGTCTTTCCCAACAAGACCTAATTAACCAAGGTCACCACTGAAAAATAAATTCATCCCATTTTCGGGTTGTCTGGTGTCTCTGGCAAATACCTTTGTGCTTGAAATTCTGTTCCTTTTCTATACTGTACTCACCAGTGGTACTGAAATACATTACAGCATGCTTAGAAATTATTGAGCGTGCCCAAGGCGGCCCCAGGGTTGCTGTCTAGGCTATGCAAACATAACAAGCTTAAAGGACTGGTTAGGGGCTCTCACCTCATTACATCACAAGGATTATGTCCATCTCCATTTTATTCACAGTTAGAAAATGAAGGGGGAAACCAGACACTGGAATAGTTAATTTACCAATGTTTAGTTCTAGAAGAGTGTAAGCTTGGAAAAGAATGTTGCTAGGCAGTGAGGTAAACTAAAATCTTAAGGCCAGGGCAAGGTCCAACCTAGGTGCCTCCACAGGAAACTTCCCTTAATTACAGACATTACTCTTTGTAAACATCTGCTACTTAGTCTGTGATTCCTCGAGGAAAAGAAAGACCAGGATTTGTCCACAGGAAAAAAAAGAAGAATATTTCACAAAAGCCTGAAATAACACAATAACCCAATCAGCTTTTCTCTTTTTTTTATGGGCATAAGAATATCATACATACTCAATTGATTCCAAATTGAAAATAAGGAACAGCAATCATATCAGATATTTTGCAGGTAAAATTTAAATAGCTGTATTTTAGTGATGAGCCATAAGCTAAAACTTGTGGCATTCTGGCTACTCAGTGATGGCATTCAACATTAGATCCTAACACATTGCAATGGACAGAACATTAAATGAGACCAAACAAATTGAGACAAAGTTTGAGCTGGAACAGTTAATGCAATTCAAAGTGCAAAGTACAGTATTGAAATGGTATTGAAAATCAGTGAAGAGTTTAAAATTATATAAGGTATGAATCCAGTTTAGGTCAGACTTTCAGAAAATCCTACTTATCTGACTTGAGTCTATTTACATCAGATCTGAATTTTTAAAATCCCTTTGTTTGCCACACAAGCAGAAGCAGCTCTATGACAAAGACAGGAAAGGATCTTAACTGTGTGAAAGTAGCCACTAGGACTTTCAGACAGTGTAATTATTGAACACTTATAACACCAATTTAAAGTGTTTCACTGTTTATTTTGGTATGAAAAGTACCTGCCCATGTTTTCATTACCTAAACTTTCTTGCCCAAAACAAAAGCATGGAGGAGTGTTCTTATGTTAGGTCAGGATAGCAGCCCTGAAGTTGTGGGCTGTCTTGCCACAGCATTGAAACATGGTGGGACCACCTGCAAATGGTTAATATGATTGTTAGCATCCACCAGTGCAGACATGTCGATGTGCACAGCACTGTGGTACAGGAAAGGATGGGATTCCATACAAAGCCAATGTAATGAACAGACTTAAATAAACAGAAAATTTCGGCAATGGGGATGCAAAAGAAAATGTTAGATTCAGAAAGTGGATTTTAAAGCTTTTTTTAAAAGCTTTATATTGAATGCTCTCTCTTTGTAATCGTTTTGCTGCCTTTCAAGAGGAAGTATAGAAGAGAACCAAGAAAGGATATCCACGCCTAAGGAAAACAATGCATGTGAGTTCTGAGATGGATATAGGGAAAAGAAATCCCCTTGGATGCATGTAAAGAAGGGTTTGGGAGGAAAGATAATGGCAGAGCTGAGAAACAGGTGAAGGGTGCTTGCTAAAGGAAGCAAGAAAAAAAATATTTATTTAGGAGTACATTTAAGATGGAGCTTTATACAACACTAGCATTTTTCCAACAGAATTTGGCACGGGACCAAAGAAAGAACAGGGAACTACCATAGCAAAAGTGATAGTACAAGCCACACAACTAAGCTGGAAACCAGTTTTCGAGAAAAAAATAATAAACATTAATATATTATATATTATTTCATATTGCATATAAGATATTCTAGAATAATGATTATTATTCTAACTATTGTTAATATTACTCTAATTATAATATTCTAATTCTAATATAGAATATTATATTCTATTTGATTCTAACAGGATGTTAACTCATATCCTTTTCTGAATACTCATTTATCACTTTAAATTAATTTTAAAGCATTTAGAATAATTATTAGGTTGAATGAAAATTCTTTCTGATGTTTTCTTTGTTCAGACTTAGACCACTTTTCGCTTATGACGCACCTGTTTCTTTTCGGTCCTCAAAGTCTGTATGGCATCTTTGGATTTCAGTAAAGAGTTTTAAATTTACTTCAGTAAGGAATTAGTGAATAGAAAGATTTATAAAAGAATGAAAGTGGCTTTCCTTCTTCCTACAATTTTGAATCTCCTGAGAAAGAGCACTGTGCTATAAAAATAAAAGGACACCTAATATCTCCGAACTATTTTCAGTACTTGACAATAAAAGATAAAATTGTCTATAGAGAAATTCGTACAAACTGTGTGGAGCTTCAGACTTGTAAATGTGTTTACCTGGTAAACTTCAGTTTGTTATTTTATTACTGGGAGTAGAAAGTGTTCCTGGTTTATAGCTCTATTGAAGGTTCAGAAATTTAAACAAATTGTATTTTTCCCTTCTACAACCATATAATTTATCAAGCCAGGACTTTGCTCCGTTTATTACATTATTTTTCCATGCATGAAAAACCATTTGCTGCTCTGCTTCTTATTGAAAATGGTAATTTCCTGGGTGAATGCACATCTGTTATCATATTGGAGTCCAGTATGATGAGCGTGAGCGCAAAAGAGTAACACACCCACCTCCTTTCAATGACACCAGAGCAATGGTAATAGTCTCATTATTTGTTTCTAGTTTAATGAAACAAAACCAAGAAAATAAAAAAAAAATAATAAAACCTTTCAACACTGGATGACATTGAGAATAATTTCCACTCTTTTCATGTCCTTATTTTTTTTTTCTATGTCATAGAATCATGGAATCATTTAGGTTGGAAAGAACCTTTAAGATAGAGTCCAATCATAAATAAACCCAACACTGCCAAGTCCACCACTAAGTCATGTCCCTAAGTGCCACATCTACACTTCCACTACTCAATCACTTCCCTAGCCAGCCCATTGCAATACTTGACAACCCTTTTGGTGAAGAAACTCCTCCTAATCTCCAATCTACACCTCCCCTGGCACAACTTGAGGCCATTTCCTCTCATACTATCACTAGTTACTTGATAGAAGAGACCAGCACCCACCTCACTACAACCTCCTTTCAGGTAGTTGTAGGGAACGATAATGTCTCCCCTGAGCCTATAGTCCTATATATTTCAAAAGTTATTCCTACCGCTATATAGGAAAATACCTGATTGTTAACATAGTATATAACATAGTTAACATAACTATGTTGTTAACATAGTACAAACACTGTGGGGAATAGATTCTGCTTGGCTAATAGAATCACAGAGTAATTTAGGTTGGAAAGGACCTCTGGAGATCATCCTGTCCAGCCTCCTGCTCAAAGAGAACCAACCCCAGCACTCTGCCCAGGGCCTTCTCCTGTTGAGTTCTGAACATCTCCAAGAACAGAGATTTCACAATCTCTCTTGGCAACCTTTTGCCATGTCTAACAAAATCATTAAACAAAACCCATAGTGCACTTAAGAAGAAAGTCCTAAATATCTAAAGAAAATAAGAATGGCAACACTTAGAGAAAGTTTCATTTCTCCTAAGTGAGAACCAACCATCTAAAAGAAACTGAGTGTACTCTGATAGTTGTCTAGACTACCTTAATAGCAAAGGAAGGGAAAGGAGAGTGGTATTGAGCAGTATGGCATAAAGAGTGTTTCTGTCCATATTCCTTACAATGATTCCTATCACCTCGCTTACCAGGTAAAAGACGAAAAGTGCCCTTCTTTCTCTCTGCCATCATAACACACTGTCACAATACTGTTTCAGATTCATCACAGATCCTTTAACAGGGAGGACTCTATGAACAGGAATCTAGTATCTCAAACATAGAAAAAAGAAATTAATGAGTCAGATATATACATGCTACATAGCAGGATAATACACCAACAGAATAATAGAAGCTCAATCATAATTTTGCTGTTGACTTCATGGGAAGAAATTCCCTAGCACCAAGGAGAACATGAAAAATAAAATGGAGAGCTCTTTTTATATTAAAAATTTGTGTCTGCACATATGTGTTGGGTGGACAAGTTCAAAAAGAAATTTTTTTAAAAATTTGCCTTTAATGAAACATTTGTGTGGGCACCTTTAAGAGCAGAAATATAATTTTAAAAAGTTTATTCTTTCTGAAGTGAAGAAAGCTTCCAGATTATTGAAAATAAATGCATTTGTAGTTGTAGCACCGCATGAAGTTTTAATCCAATTTAAAGTTTACTCGCACAAACTTTATTATTTAGTAGGAAACAATACACTCAAAAGCAAAGGCACCTTCAGTAACTTCCAGCGAATTTTTTAAAGGAGAACATTGACACCAAAAAGCAGTATCCTTCTGTTGCACTTCCTTCCATTCCTTCAGAAAGTCAGAATGACAGGAGAGCCACTTCAAGATGTTTCTGTACAAAGCCATATTTTGTACAGAACATGGAGCTCACAAGTATGTAAGAAGTCAGGGGAATGTATGAAAATGTCTAGAAAACAGAAGGTTAAATGTGTCAGCTCACAATTTTGAAGCCCTGCAGTTGCTTTCAGCAACCTACCAATTAGTCTTAATAAGACAGAAAGCATCCCATGGGGAAATACAGACAAGAATAATTGACAGCATGCACCTGCTTCCATAGGAGAGCATTAGAAAGCGTGCAAGCTAAAATACTATGTCCCCTGAGCCCATATGTGGGCTTTTGCAGTTTTTGTACTGTTTTTCTGTACTACCTTTAATGGATCTTTTCTGCAAATGAACATCTTTCATTTTCTGTTTGATACTGGGTAGCAGTAATTTCCTGTATGAATGTAGAATACATTTTTTAATTACTGCAAACATTGTTCACACAAGGCTACAAAACATTAGCTTGCTAGCAAGTACGTTTTTGTCAATAGTTTTGAACCTAGCATATATTCTAATCCTAATCTCTTAAAACACTCAGTTTTATTCAGAATAAAATAAATTCATTCTATGTGATAATACTGTTTTTCCTCCTACAGCAGAAGTGTACGGAATCCATAAAGAGCTTGGAAAAGTTTATTTTAGACTATATTAGGAAACTATGAATAACCTTTTCCAAAGTGTGTGAATTTGCAAACCAAGCGCTCCATAGGAAACCAAGAAACATCAAGTTGTTCTGGGGATTGTAATGCTAACAAGATGCAGAACATCCTCTGTGAAGTATACTGCTTCTGGTTTGCTCAAGGTTAGTATCTGAAAAGTTACTTCCAATACATATTCTGTGTCCTTTTTGTGAGGTGGACTCATGTTCTTGGACCAGATTCTTCATAAGAAATAACCCTACCAAGAGAACCACAATACCTCTTACATCCTGTGACAATGATGTCAGTTATGCTAGCAAATTAAATTCTTCAACACAGTGTTTCCAAGTAAAGACAGAATATCATCTACTATTCAACACTTGGAAACACACGGCTTTGTTCTTTCTTTATTCTGACAGACTGAGGGGTCTTTAGCATTAGGCTGAAGAAGTGTAAAGTAAAACTCACAGCAAAAAAGTATTTTGACAGTATGCTTGAAAAGGTTTTAAACTGTGTAAGTAGCCAGGGCAATACTCTTTCTTCTTTTATTGGTGTGTATTTTCTCAATACCCTTGCAATTCACTTTCGTTTCACTGCCTGTAAATATACTCCTGCAAATCCTTAGACCTTTCTATTAAAACACATGAATTCAGGTAATTTTTATGATATTTTTATTGGTATAGTTGTAGCTAGAGAAGCACAGAACTTAGCACAGCTTCTTTTATCCTGTTTTTCAACACTTTGTCCTCTTCGTCAAGCAAAGTACAGATGACAGTAGTATCTGAAGACTTTATTGAAAGATTAATGGGCCCATCTGTCAGTACATTTGTCCCTAGTCACATGTTAGCTTAAGTATTGGTATCTTCAAAGCATCTCAACACATTGAAGTTTATCTCCACTGTACATCAAAAACTGCCAGAGAAAATTAGGCAGGCTGGGGCTCCTAAAATTGCAGAGGTGTAAGGAAGGGGATTCTGCCATCATTCAACCAATACATATATTAAAAAAGTTAATTGCCAGCATTGTTTATGAAATCCAGAAGAAAATAGTAGAAGAAATCTCAGTAAATTAAAACACTGTTAAGGCCTTCTCCTTCAGGAGTGTTTGGATTGCAGAAATGGAGTTTCAGGAAGAGAGAGAGGAAACCAGAAAAGCTGATGCAGTGACCTCTCCGACGCATAGATACAGCTGAGGTCGTATGACTGCACAGCCCCTCACACCCTGCCCCACGTACAGAGGAGGTCGGCTGAGACCTGCTCCATCCCAGTCATCAGGGGCCAGAGGCAGCAGGAAGACAGCATTTTAGAAATCAGCGTCTTCAAACAAACCTGAGGCTACAAACAGTGAAGTATTTTCTCTGCTGCCACGTGACTGTTCTTCAGTGGTTTCCCTGCAGATCCTCTGAAAGTCAGTGGGAACTGGGAACTTAATTCCCTCTTTTGCCCTCCAAAAGCTCCCTGTCCTGGGCCATACTGTGTGATTATTACACAAAAAAATCAATTTCAGGTCTTTTGCTACAAAGAGGACAGACTAAAAAATTAGAGAAAAGTTTGGTCTTTTTTTTGCTAATAGAAATAGAAAAGAATTTTATTGTACTCTATTATACCGTATTTCGGTGACTTCCTACCACACCTAATAATGAAGCCAGACAGTTTTGCACATGTTACTTGAATTTTCTTTATGGTAGGAAATATTCTAAGAAGAACCCCTTAAACAGGATTAGTCAAAAAGAGTTATAATTAAAACATAAATATCTGTACAGAGAAAACAGAAATCTTTTAACACAGGAAAAACGAACTAAAAAACTGCATTACCTGTGGTTAATACTGCTTTAGAATTTGCTGAAAAGTAAATTTTTGAGGGTCTGACCTTTCACTCTGAAAAAAGCAACAGCTATAATCCCCATTTACTTATGGCCTTTCATTGCTCTTAAGCCAAGCTTTTCAGATGTGACTGGATATAGATATCTATTTTGATTTCCTTTGTTAAATCCAATATTAAGTGTTCATGATCTAAAATGCATATGCTTTAATACCTGGTGCTGGATATTTAAATATCTACCTGCATTTCTTAAAATCATAGGGCTAAAGAAAATACTAAGAGGTCAAAGCCCATTCCTCACTAGGTGGTAGGATCACAACACTCACATGAACCTACCTTAACCAATGCTTTTCTAATTTTATCTTAAAGACTATCAGCTCCCAAGATTCCTGTCTCTTGAGGCAGTCTTTTCCAGTTTTTCATCAACTGGAAAAGGTGGCGAGGTGAGAAACCCTTGGAGATTTGCAAAATCTGTCTGGACAGCAACTTGAACAACTGTAATTAAACTAATCAAAGATATCCCTGTAGCTATGTAAATCATTTCAGGATAAAAGGCTATATATTTTTGTAATTATGTTCAGGCATGTATATCATGCTAATCATCTGAATGCTTCATGAGATTCAAGATAAACACTTTTTTTCTTATGAAAAATTCTTTTAGTAATATCTCTGTGCAGGAAAGGAAAAAATTTTTAGGAAGTCCATATGAGCAGAAGACAAGAGAAATCAAAGAATTTTAACTTCTTTAAGTGGTGCAGCATCCTGAAAAGGTAATTACAACACTCCAATACTTAAATTCCACATAATTTCAAGAAGAAAATAGTGAGAAAATAATACAGAATTATTATCAACAAGTTGTTTCTACCATTGGAGATCTCTGAAGACTGATTCTGCCTTTCCAAAGTCTGATTCCATCTCATTTCTAATAGAAATATCCAGAAAGTTTTATCTTTCAACATAAGATTATGATATATTAAATATTGAGTTAAAGCTGGGAGAGCATGGATACCACAATCGTGTCAAAGCAAGTTTCATAAGACAAGGAAATATTGAACTCTTTCAGTGTACTATCACAATGATAATAATAAATGTGAAGGTGCAAAGAACTTGAGTGTGTAAACACTGTAGTCTAACCCTGTGTGACTGTTTTAGGGTTGCTTCGAGGATTCCCGAGAAGGTGAACACACACACACTGACTATAAGGGAAAAAACAAGCATTTATTAACTACAGAGATGCGTTATGCTAAGGGTATCTTGTAAAGAAGATTAACATACCAACCTGAGGGCCGTGAGGAAGATGGACCATCCGTACAGTCTTGTGCCTTCTTGTGCCATGAGCTCAGCCCAGCAGTTGGTAGGTGCCAGCTTTATGTGGGTGTCCCCACGGAGGCAACGGTGGCCTTCCCATACACCAGCCCGATGCTTTTTGGGAAATCCCGGTATTTATACATTTGCGGAGGAACAGGTTTCACCACATGTGGCCAGTGGGTGCCAAAACACACCTCGGTTGTAGCATAGGGAGCCTATGACGCCTGCGCTCGCCGGCCAGGCGCGCTGCACAAGCCGTAGCCATCCTGTCTATTGGTTCATGGGCTTTGGACACGCGGCATATTGCCATCATCCAGCAGTCACGCGCCGACCGTGCTCACAGCTGCGCTGTGCAACAGCCTGCTGCCCATCCTCCCCCAGTATTGCTCAGCTCTCTTATCTCTGTGGTCAGCATTCCAAGCAATGGGCAAAAAAACATCCAGTTTCTGTGCTGACTGCGTTTTTCTCAGCTATCTATTTCTCCCCCAGTGTTCATCCACGGACCAAAATTCCTTCTATTAACCCCTCCATATGCAGTGATATTGGTGTTACAAATGCGTATACTTACATGTATACGTAATTTACAAGGTATACATTTTATCATGCAAGCTCTGATTAGAAGAAATTATTCTTAAAAGCATTTCAGTAAGGGAAAATAAAGAGTTATTTTAAATTTTCTTTTATAGTACACATGCTACCCCTTGAATGTAATACCTTTAATCTCCAGTCCCTCTTCAGGCCAAGTCATTTATGATTAAAAAGATCAGACAGAGTTCTTGCTGAATCAGCAAGTCCATTGCCCAACTCCTGACACACCAGTCTGGTCAGTTCCTCTTGATCAAACAATTGCATGCAATCTGGCTACTGAGAAAGGTCAATGGCTGACTGAATTACCTGTTATGGCACAAAAAGTCTCCAGTAAATAGTATACAACACAGCTGAGACAAGGAGAAAGTTATCTATCATCCCAGTGTTCGATTTGGGCTATTAATTTAGATACTCTGTTTCCATAACTCTTCATTTATTGTCAGTGGAAAGTGGCAGGGTTCCCCAGAGACATATTCAGGGCTTGTAAGTCTGGCTGCTGCTCCAATGTGATGCCTCGAGAAGCCTCTCTCTCTTCATTGACAGCAGGGGGAAATGAGGCGACCTAACCTCCAAGCTTGGGCGCCTACAGTAGATACTGAAAAAAACCTCCTCAAACCCATAAAAATGAACAACTAAGCTACTTTGGTCTCTCCTATCTGTAGCTATATTTCACTCTTACTAGCGGTGAACTCTCTCCCCCTTTGAACTGACATCCTCCCAAAGTTCTACTGTCATAATTTTTAAATTTCTTTTTCCATAAAATGTCCTGCCCAGAGGAAGTTGTTTACAGGAACATTGCCAGCAGAAGTACCTTTACAATTTGGCTAGTAGCAGAGCATCTACTGGAAAACTATGCAGGAAAATTCCTTCATATCCACAGACATATATACAAAAAATTATCTGGGTGTAATATCTAAAGTTCTGAAATGTAGGCAGACTGATTACTTTTGTTTAGGCAGCTACAAACTGTTTAACATGTTTGCATATTCTGCGTTATAATTCTTAGCTAATTCCAGATACCTGGATAAAAACTATGTTAACAAGAAACAACAGGCCCCCATACATTAGTTTAATTACGACCATACTTCCTTGACATAACCTATGCATGAGAAATAAATGAGATTTTATTCACTTTTCAGATTTACAACAAATAACTGCCTGGCAGCTTATCATCAGATGAAATCCAGAAAGCCTTGGGCTAGCCACTTAGCTCCCCAGAGATCATGAGAGCAACAGCAGCTAAACAGAGCTCACAAGCCAATCCCTTCACCTGAGAAAGGGGTGAAATATCAAAGAGAGACTGAGAAAGGATTGGAGCTTAAGCACCTAATCCTGGTGTGCCTGTCTGACAAAGCAGCTACACACTTCTCACTGTTCAAGACCCTCTCCTTGAGCAATATTTATTTCTTATTTAGGAATCTTAATTTGGGAGTCCCATTGGCTGGGGTCTCACGGACTCCAAAACAAGTAGTGGGAACTGAAACCAGGGTTTTCTGACCTTCTGCAAGGCAACTTAACAGAAGTACCTAGAAGACCTAGACAGCTCAAAGTTTTTGCCAACCGAGGAACGCTGGGTTTAGACTATTAATAGTGTTTAACCGATGTAGACACCAGAATGCTTCTGAGCAGTGGTCTCCACAATAGAGCTTGTTCCACTCTCAGACAAGGATATTCCCTTGGAATGGGGATATGGAAACTTCTCTTTTCAGTGTCTGAATAAGTAATTCAGTATATCTGGTAAGTCACATACCAACATTAGCCTTGTCATACAG
Organism: Astur gentilis; assembly: GCF_929443795.1. Classification (NCBI taxonomy): domain Eukaryota; kingdom Metazoa; phylum Chordata; class Aves; order Accipitriformes; family Accipitridae; genus Astur; species Astur gentilis. The sequence continues at coordinate 23,812,711 of NC_064882.1, read as the reverse complement.
TAACAAAATGAAAAGAAGCAACACAGTTGTGGACCCTATGACAGCAGCTGTATCCAGAACCCAGACTGTAAGTAAGATTTATGTTTTACTAACAGTAGTTCCAGAATTTAAGTAAAGTTGGTGTCTGTCATTGAAAGAAAATGGCAGTCATGAGCAGATCTGTTGTGGCTCTTGGCTCAACTAAGATGGTACAGAAAGAACAAAAATAACCCTCATGAAGTATATCTGTAAAATCTCTGAAAAGTCATTCTAGAATCAAAAAGTAAGTTCATTGTATCGTTCACATGTAACTGTTGTGGTGAATTTTTTTTTTTTTTTTGAGGGCAAAACTCAGCACTACTATGGAATGATAAATGCCACTTAATGTACCTTAGAAAATGTTAATTAAGGGTATTCTATCAGAGAAGTAAATTTATAAAATAGCCAATTTTGAAAGAAAAGCACGTTCACAGTGTGTCTCTAACATGACATTGTTAATCCCAAAGCAGTGCAAGTTATAAACCAAAAATAACTAATTAACATAGTTCTTGTCAGGGGAAGTTACATTAAGCTACTGGACAGCTTGCAAACACCAGACCACACTAATCATGCCTTCGGCTAAAGAAGACAAAGAGAGAAGCAGCACATATAGAGCTGCTGGAAAAGCTGCTGTACAAGAGATGTTAATAATATCACTAGTAATTAGTTCATACAGAAAAAGTCCAAGTGGTATTTATGTGTGGGTCACTTATCTTGTTACTCTGATAAGTGTGTCAGATAAAACATAACATGCCTTCATTTCCCACTTTATGACAGTTGTGATATCTATGAAGCTAGTTTTCAACTTACAAATTTATGAACTGTAAAAAACCCAAGGCTCCAAAAAGGTTATTTTTTCATCATCACGCTTATTATACAAGCTTAAATTTCAAAGGCATATCATCACAAGCATTTAATTTTGATTATGTACTCTTGAGTGTGTTTTTCTCTTTCACTCAACTGTTTAGCATCAAAAACACAGTGGCTTTGCTAGCTGAGAATCTAATGCCAGTGAGATTTATGTAAGGTATATGTATAGAAATTAGTCCTATCAAACTATTTGCATTTTAGACAATGAACAATTTTCAGTGAAGTACTTTGTCTTTAAAGAAACTGAATTGCTTGAAATACAACTGATGTTATGCATTACTCTCCAGATTCTCAATATTTTCTGGAATGTTTCAGTAGATTCAAGAAAGTTCATAATTTAAAAGATTTGTCATTGCTAGTTTGGACCTTTTAATTTAATTTTGGGACTATGTGCTCTGGGATGCTGCATGGCATAATGCCTTTGAGTATTTATTAAGGCTGTGTTCAAGACTGTCCAAGAGACTGATGGAATTCACAGGAGTGTTATTTTCATACTGCCAGCACTTATCATTTGTCACAGAACTAGTGCAGTAGTCCACCTCCGAAAGTAGCACTCTCCTAAGGAGTTTCACAGAAATCAAACATTTTTTTCAGTATCTTACATTGAAATTTCATCAAGGATACCATAAAACCAGTTTGGAGTTTTCCAGTCAAAATCTTATGAAACCCCAGAACAGAAAGTTTGCTAATTATGTGGTGTATTACTATGAAAGAAGTGAGAATTGTTGAGAATAAATTGGATCACATTTTGTTTCTCTGCTCTGTTGGAATTCTCTTGGGGTTCATTAGTACATAGTTACAGAAAACAGACATCCCAGAGAATGTACTGGAGAACATAATTTTCCTTAATTATTCCCTTACTAGCCTGCACAGGTTGATCTTGAGGTGAAAGCAGTAGACTTCCACAGACTGATATTTAAGAAGTTATTTTACTTGCTTGCAGTTGTACTTATGTCCTGCTGGAACTAATAAATAAAGTGTATTACTTATAAAATGCATTTACATTTTGTAATAGCAGGCAACAGGCCCTTTCAGGCCATTCTGACATGGTCTGGAATTTAAAAATATTCCCTTTAATCCCTGTTCATTTGCATTTCCAGGAAGGACCAAGTAATAACTTGAGAAAATTACAAAAGAAATAAGGGACTACCTCAAACCTGCCTATCTGTTCTTCTGAGAAAGATTTTGGTCCAGCCATTATGAAAGAGCCTGAGTGTTCACATATCAAATCAACAGCAATAACAACTTTCCTAGGGGAGTACAAGGAATCCATGATAGCTCTTCAAACTAGTAAAATATGTCAGTATAAGCTTTTAAGCTTACAGTTCAGCACTTGAAAAAAAATTGTAAAAAGAAAACAAAACGAGATCAAAATTATTTTTATGACTGAACTTTTTTTTTTTTTTAATGAGGCAATTTTATCACATAGGAAGTGTTCTGAATATCAAAATCTGTTGAGCAAGGAAGGACCTTGGCGGTCAACAGGTGGCTCCTATGAAACCGAAAAGTTATTTAAAACTTATAAATTAAATATGGAACTGCTTTTGTTTTCCCTGATGATGCTGTTCTTTTCAGTGATTATGAATGAAGCTGAAACAAGAGACCATTCTTTTGCTGCAACAATAAAATCTAATTCCATAATGTCCATTATGCCAAACCAAGGGCAGCAGTATCCACTTATGCATTCAACATATGTCAAGGAACATTTTGCAATTAGTTTTTACACAGGCAACAGATGGAGAACACCTTTATTTCCTCATGGATCATCTGCCTCCTCTTTTTGACTATGAGCTTACAGTTTTGAATCTGTTAGCTGATAGTATAGCCCTTTAAAATTCACCTATTTGGCACCGTTGGTAAAAGTCTGAGAAAATTTTCATTTAGATGCAGTTCAGTATCTACCATAGGAAAATAATTTTACTTACCCTGCTGTTACCATGAAGGTAATTTTCTTAGAGGTTAGATCTTATATGGCAGCATTTTAATAGTGTGACCATAGAATTACAATTTAATAGCAAGTTCCAGTAGAAGATGGAGCTCTGTGATAGGCAGTCTCAATTCAACATGTACTATACAAGCCCTCTCCATCAGCTCTGGGTGCTGTATCCAGGTGGGGATATGTGCCATGCTGCTGACTCATGGTCAGTTGGTTCCATGGGAAGCCATTCTGCATCTCAAACTGAAGTAATGCATGTCAGGTATAATCCTGCGCTAGTTCAAAGTGGCTAAGGCAAAGTGACCTCCAGAGCCTCTGCGCCACTCCCCTGAACTCCAGGGAACACAGTGACCAGCACAGGGCCAATTCAGTGTGGCTGGCACACAGTTAGACATACCAAACCCAGCCAAAACTAAGTTCACTTCTAATGAAAAGCACTCAGTGGCCTGAGGAACAGAAAGGGATACTAAAGAAGATTATTCTTGAGCATCCTAAATCAAATCTTCTCTTTTTTCAAAGCTCCTCTGATAGGTTCAACTCCATACAAGTCATCTCAATCTTAAAGAAATGCATTTCCAAAGTACACTTAGTCAAAATCACATGTGAAATAGAAAGGATCAGTTCAGAGAACAGCTGCATAATTGACTCATCTGGATGTTTACAAAACATTGGCACAAGCGTTTAAAGCAGAGCCTGTAAAGCAGGCTCTTGCTGGAAGAGGGAGGGCTGCTGTGACGGAATGTGAAATTGCAATCCAGACTACACACCTGGTTTTTGCATGTCCTGCAACACAAGAAATAGCACTAGTACTCTTCCTTCAGCAGACCTTGTCCAAGGGTGGGCTATGCTGAGTATCCTGTTGCAGCAGCAGAATTAAATGTATTGCAGAAGGATTGCCCGGAGTACCCTGGCTATTATACAGCTGCCATAGGAGCAGCACAGGAGCCTGTCCTCATACAGGTCAACAGTGGAGAGTCCAACATTTACCATTTAATCTGGCAATTTCACAGACAAAAACTATTGAGTTTACATGAGTGTCCTGGAGCTGCAAAGCTTCACATCGTGGTGCAGAGGCTAATCTGCCTCTGCTCAGAGCATTCAAAATGATGCAAAATTTATTCCAGACTACAGGGAAAGTAAGTGGCTGGGAACATGTGAAAAATTAAGAGAGACACAGAGTAACTCTGCAAGGGAAGCGATGCCTGTAGTCTCCTCAGCATTGCCTCCCTGCTCTTCCTCACCAGTCTCAAGTCTCCTATCCAAAACATAGGTGGAATAGCAGCACTGAAAAAGGCTTACACAGATGAAACTATAAACAAGAACTAAAATAGTTTTATGCTTTGTGCATAACTATTAAGCAAATTGCTTTTCATAATTTTGTTCAAAAGATCAGAAGGCTATGTGCCAAAATACCAGCGCTGTTATATTATGTTTATAGCTCAACATTTCAGCTTTCACACATTTGTATACACAATAGATGAAGACAAAGATGAAAGACCATAATATGTGCCTGATAATTATATTGCCTTACTCATGTCAAGTTACAATGATCTATTTAAATTAACATTTAGTTAAAAAGCCCATCTATGACAGAAAAATCAGTTTCTTGCACAGAGGTTTTCAAAGCTTCCTCCTCTCTGAAACCTCCCATTCAGGATCAGTCAGCCAAGCTCCTAGCTTCTCTGGGCCTGCATGGCAGCACCCTCTCCTGCCATTATGCATGAGAAAGACACTAATTAGGACATGTCCATTTTGGTGTGCAGAGATTACTTTGTTTTCTGATCTGTCTCTGTAAATGGCGACATACCTGGATGGTTACACGGATACCAGAAATAACTGATTCATCTATTGATAAGTGTTTACTTTAAAAGTAGGCAAAGAACATCTGAAGCATTGGTTGTGAAATCTTTTATTGTAAGTTAACAAAACATCTAATCACTCTGAGAACAGTAATTCTGGCATGAAGTATGATCTAATGGGCAAAACAAAACTAATAACAAATAATGAGGCTCACTTCTAATGATTTAATCAATTATCCGAATGCCCTCAGAAGATGACCACAAACAAAACATCTGGAAGAGAAAAGATAAAATGTTTTTTGGAACAAGTAAATGTATACCCTTATTAAACAAACAAACAACCCAACAAAAACACAGAGCTGTTTTTATTTATTTAAAGAAAAAGTATGCCGGCAGAACAGAAACTGGAGAATTTCTGATATTTAGAAAAGGATCAACAGCATTTCTCGGGAGCTATGCTGTTCAGATATTACCATACCTCTTTCCACAATGTACAATGTGGACACTCTTAGTGCTGACTGTGTCCATCCTAAATAGTCCCTTCCCAGATCTCAGACAAGAATGTCATGGATGTTGCTCTCCTTAGAGGTGCCAGTACTTTTTCATTTCCTCTTCCACTGCCTTGCTATGCCCCCTGCCCCAGCCAGTCATTCCTGCATCACTCCCTCAGTAAAGGCAGAGCTGCTTTATTAACACCAACAAGCAAGACACAACAGATCCAGAATTAAAATAACCACACAAAACCAGACTGAACAAACAAATTCAAAACTGCCACCAAAAGGAATATCCAGAAAACCCCAAATTTAGGTCTCTAGCAGCCCACTCTGTCTTTATCCCTTTCTGTTGTCTTTCAGTCTAGCTGTCCTCCATCAACAGGCCTTGTCTGGAAGATCATAATACAAATAAAACAAGAAGACGTTCTAATGTTGAGAGCCATCTCACTGTCTGCATGAAGTCTGCAAGGTGTTCTTCCTGTGCCCACTGTGAGGTAAAACATATCACAATCTGCAGAGGAGTCTTGTCTCTAACACAAGCAGACAAGGTCTTCAGGGCAGAAGTGTTCTCTTACTTATTTTGCCACCTCTACCCTCCGGAATCAAATAGCACCAGGTTTGAAAACCCCACAAGCTGAGCATCTACCTGGCAGACCGGGGACAATAGCAAAGAACAGCACAGACATAATGCTATGATTTTCTTTATTCTCTGAGTAACCCAAACAAAGCACCTGCCTGCTTCACAAACCACTTCATGGGTGAGCCTTTCTCCTTTTAGAATAGTCATCAGCTCTATTTGCTTTTTTTTTTTTCTGTAAGGATATTGAAATATTATTAAGGAGCTTATTACCAGTTACTACTATTCTAAAGTGGGATGCATTTGAGGCAATATTCTATCTTTCATGAGGACTACTTGTCGTACGGAAAGTATGCTTGAATATGCTCATTAGGATTAAAGTTACCACATTCATCAACTGGAAACAATACCCGAAGTCCCAGTGTTGGTATTACTAAGCCATGATTTGGGGTAGATAAGGATATACAAAGTGTGCTCCTTGATTAATTCATAAATGAAGATGGATAACAGAAGAGAAGTTGACATTAAACAAAGCAATCTTCAAAGAACATCCTGAGCTCTTGTCTGCTCCACTGGGAAATACTCTGCAGGACTCAAAAAAGCTTGTTTATCAAGGTAAATATGTCAAGAAGGAGTTATTCAGACATAGCCTGAAAACAATACGGCTTTTAAAAACAACCCACTTAAGGTACTGTGAGGACCCTTCCCCAGAGAAAACTATTCAGGATGGGATACAAAAAACAAATAGAAGTAATCAAGTTGTAAAATGATAGAAGAAAAAAACAAGGGGGAAAAAAAAAAAAAGGAAAGGAAAAAAAAAAGAAAAAGTCAAGGACAGATACATGACTGTGTTTAGAAACAAAAATGCCAGTAAAGACTGGGTCCAGCTGGCCTACCCTTGGACTTTCCTACCTCCTTTCTGCCTTGGCAATTCCATCGCTACCCCTACCACCATGTTGCAGCTCCAGCCTCTCCCTCTTCCCCTCCCCACACATGATGGGTCCTTCTTTTCCTTGCACTAGTCTTACACCTCCTCCTATACCGTAGCTGCCATCATCCGAGGGAGGAGGGAGAGAAGGAACAACCCGAGAATAGAAATAGTCTAGAAAGCCAGGGAGGGATCTGGAAGGCTTTGGAAAGTGATGTTTAATTCTGCCAGGCTAGAGGCTGGTGGGGGTGAGAGAGCTGATGCTGGCAGCAATCACAGCCCCACCTATTCCTCCATGGCAGGAGCACTTAACCTTGCCTACCCATGTGCCTACTATCTGATAGGTAGCAGGGGCTCTCAGACACTGACTCAGCCAGTCTAAAACAGAGGCAACAGTCAACCATTTCCAGCAACATCTCTTAGACTCTAAGCAGTGGTCTACTTCACCTAACAGCTAAAGCTACATGCTTTATCTGGATGTTGTAAATTCCTGGATGAAGTTCAACACCCACAGCCTCACATTTGTTACCTTACAAGGAAACCACAACATAAAAGATACTATTTCTTTTTTAATTAGAAGATACCACTTTAAATTTTATGTCAACAACTGTACAAAGTTGACAACACAATGAACTGTCAAGACTGAATAGGCACAATGTACAAGCACATGCAGAGATCCTTGCATCTGATTTGATATTCAGCAAGTCTAGAAAATGAAAACACTAGCAGTTGATTCAGTACTGAGAGTAAAAAAATAATGCTTTCAGTTCAATATTAATTTCCCCAGTTTTGATATAACACAAACTGAAACAAACATAGGTCATGCCAGAACCTTAAATTGAAACTAATATGCTTTTACTCAAACTTAAGTTAATTGTCACATTACTTTCCTTAGTCAAACCAGCAGCTACAGTTTTCCCAAAGAAGATTTTTGGCAAGTCAGAGCTGAGTGTTTTTTAAATATCTGCTTCTTAATACTCTCATCTTCTTCACTTTAGATAGTCCTAATAGGCCAGCCCAGAAGTTTTAGATATGTAATGCAGGGTAATAAGACACAATGTATATAAAGAAAAACACTTATTTCTATCAGTGATTGCCTTCATCAGTTAAATGGTGATAAAAGTTTTGAACCCAGGCCCTCAGAAATCATCACTTCCAATTCCAACAACCAGAGAGAACGCATGCTGTGCACATCCCTAAATTTAGTACTATGATAGGATTATCCTCCAGGAAAATCTTTGCACAAAAATTATTGGCATAGAAAACACTCTGTAGAAAGCTTGAGAACTAATTGATTGTAACCAGGATAATGCTATATGCCCCACTACTTTCTCAGAGAAATGGACAGGAATCGGGACAACTTGGAGTAGAATCTGAATCAGAATGGCTGTGAATTTCAAAGCTACCCAGACGACACGCATCTGTGGTTCATTAAACCTTTTTACAGTGATAAGAAAAAGGCTTTGGATTTGGCTAGAAGGGAGTGTGGGAGCCTTTTTAATACAAGGCTCTTCCAACTCATCCTCTCAAAGGATCATTAGGGCTACACAAAGACAAATCTGATTTTTAAGCTGCAGAATAATTCTTACTTCTACTACATGAGCTATAATATGGGTATGAAGATGGCTTCCTTTCTTCATCACTTCTGTAGTTCAGATTTAGACTTGTAAGAGTGACCTTCAGGGGTGTTTCTTTGCCTTTGAGTTCTTCCCTTTTTCCTCTCAGACATCACATTTTAGAAGCAGTCTCATCTTCTCAAATCCAGTCTATCCAAACGTGACCTTTTCTAGCTTAACAATTCTTCTCTTCTGTTTACCTTTTCTAAAGCATTTAACAAGTACACTGCCCTTTCTGTCCCTCAAGATTTCCCATAAAAATAAGCAAGTAAAAACTATACTAAAAATTCTGAAGAAAACTGCTTGGAAACATGACAAAACAGAATTCTTTTGGTTTTCCACCATTATCAGAATAACATCAGAAAATATGTCACACTCTATTGCATCCCTTTATGTCCCTCAGAGTGACATCTTCTGGAATTCTGAAAGGTTTGCACCAAGAAACTAATATTAAAGCATCCTCATTAGCACTTACCCTAATTTAGCAAGCCAAACCGATCAGGTCATTCTCCTGACAAAAAAAAATGCAAAACTCATTTCCCTACTTTTAAAGTATCTAGCTGTTGTTTCTCATTCACAATATTTTCAACTGAGAAGAAATTGTTTCTTCTTCATCAGGACTTAAGGGAGTATTAAACCCCCACCCACGAATATAGAACAGTAATAGCTACTGAAAAAAATCTGTATTTTACTGTTACTATGGAGATTTCCACAACTTGCAGCTACCAGTGGAATCAAATGGATAGATATGATTGCTATTACACTTTAGAAAGTAAGATATCGGTCTTTGCTTCATTGGTCACTTAGGTTTTTTGCGGTTTGTTTCAGTTATTTTTCCTCCAATTCCTAGCTTCTAAATAAAATTGGCAGTTTAGGATAATACTGGTTTCTATCAAGTTACTTTCTCTTCCACCTCATCTTCCTTGTCTCTGGGATTTGTTTTATAAATAAGGTTTATTCCCCATATAAGCTAGTTTCTTTTTTAAACAGCATGGCTTTCCCATTTGATTATCGAATTGGGACTTTGGGGGCATCTAATTAAATGTTCTTAAACTGCTCCCAATTAATATCACCCTATTTCAGTTTAAATTGTCTTCCACCTGAATGGGCTTATAATTGCTTTATAATTGGTAAGTTAGTCCTTTCAAAATACAGAGTAGATATCCATTAATGATCTGAACTATAGTGTATGTAACTCAAGTTAAAACATTGCCTTCATAACTTCAGTTTTACATGTTTCACACATTATATAGAGCTGATTAATTAATTTTTTAGTTTGCCTCTGGTTTACTGCAGAAATCAGCTTGCACACTGCATTCATTGTACTATAGTTTTTATAATTCTGATCAATGAACATTAATGTAAATAAACACAGCGAATGTTATTTTCCTACTTATTTTAAATGCTCATGAAACTGTGGGTTGAATAGCAATATAGTCTGTGTTAATAAGAAAGGAGAAATTATAGTTGTTACCAGTTTGTTTTCCAGCTTCTTTAGAAGGAGAAAGGGAATTTAATAGCATATTGTGACACAGGAAGAGCACTATTTTAGGACCACTCAATCTCTGGTTTAATATTTTCATTTCAGAATAGGTGCTGCCTCTTCAAATCCTTACTTTCTTAATATTCTTTATGTAAGTGACTTTGAAATTGAATGACGTGCAAAACGACATCATGTATTTTTATCTATGTGCAGGTGAGTGACATAACTAGAATGCTTACTGCCCAGAATGATTTTGGTTAATTTTTTTCTGCAGAAGAGGACTGTATTTGAAGCTCTCTTTAGAATCAACAGCAAGAAGTCATCCTGTACTTTCCACAGTTTTCACTGATGATGTAGAGACATGATCTAATTTCTTTCTGTGCTTCTGTGAACAAACTTTAATGGAGAGGTATGAAGAATTAGTGCAGAAGGATTCTTCAGCCCTTCTCCAGGTTAAGAAGCTTAGTAAGAGTTCAAATTATTTAATACACTCTTACTAGGATTTCTTGACACTGAAATCTTTCATAATTTAGACTAATATTAGAAATGGCAAACTTCAAAGGAATAGAAGATCAGTTCAGATAAGCGCACAAAATCTGAAAGCTCGAGTAGCCATCTTAGTGCTGGAAAACCCTTAAATATGCTGCCTGACACTAAAAAACAAGTGTTACAGTGATATTGAAAAGCCTTAGCCAGACAAGGCATCTCTGTTGAAGAGACCACAGCATGTGGCAAAGGACAGTCCTGGTCCCCAGATGCTTAAGATTTAAAATAGATGGGAAATCTCAAGAAAAAAATATCAAGGAAGGAGTTAAAGGAAGAAAAAGCAAAAGCTAAAATGCAAGTTAACAACCCAAGCTGAGCTCAGTATTGCTATGGCTAGCTTCCTTTCAATACCACAGGTAACTCAGGTATTTCATTGTACAACGTACATACATCCACTGATTTATTTGTATTATAGTCTTAGCAGGCCAGTAGCAATAAACTGTCAGCAGCTGAGGTTTCACCTAGTAGCATCATGGGCCCAATTTGATCATGAAGGAGGGTACCTGTATGCGTACAGTGAAAAACATATAAGTTCAAGATATGGAGCTACTGGAGAGAGTCCAGCGAAGGGCCGCTGCAATGATGAAGGCACTGGAGTATCTGTTATATGAAGAATGCCTGAGAGAGCTGGGACTGTTTAGCATGGAGAAAAGAAGAGTTGGCAGAATCTTAGCAGTGTATATAAATACCTGAAGGGAGGGTGCAAAGAGGACAGAGCCAGGCCCTTTCCAGTGGTGCCCAGTGACAGGGCAAGAGGCAATGGGCATGAAATTAAACACAGGAGTTTCCTCCTGAACATCAGGAAACACTTTCTCACTGTGATGGTGACTGAGCACTGGCAAAATTTGCCCAGGGTGGTCATGGAGTCTCCCTCCTTGGAGACATTCAAGACCTGTCTGGGCATGATCCTGGGCAACTGGCTCTCAGTGGCCCTGCTTGAGCAGATGGGGGTTGGACCAGGTGACCTCCCATTCTGTGGTTCTGTCATATCATCTAAATCCACAGCAGGGAATAAGAAAGTTAGGTGAGAGGGAAGGTTAGGGGTAAGTGGCGGTACACAAGTAAATTTCAAATCCAAAGCATAGCTTCTGCCATTTCAATATTGGGCTGTTTGAAAAACTGAGAGCTCTCTTATGACTGCATGGTTACTTCAAGTTTTCTAAAATGCATCCTTTATACTCCATTCATGTACACTTCATAACATGAAAAGAGAAATCTATAATTCAAGAGAATATTAAACTTCTTGTTCATTACATAAGCTATTAGCAGTTCCTAATTTAATATAGTAATGCTCTCAGTGGAGGAGATACATTTACCAAAAGTGTTAAAAGCTCATTATTTTCTTTTTTAAAAAAACAGCCAAAGAAAAAACCCTCTCAAAATCAAGTTTCTTAGTCCAGACTTGTAATCCAAAGAGGTAGTTTTATTTTCAGCAATAAGATCTGCATGTCTAACACTAAGCATGTGCCTATGTGCTTTGCAGAACTACATGGTTTCTGTATTAGCACAAAAACTTCCATTACTTGTGATATGGAATTTCAGTTTGCAACTCTTTTCTGATAACTGTGCTAATTTCCTGAATCACCAAGAAATTCTTGATGCTCTCAGCATTTGAAAATGCATCTGTCAGCACTGAAGTTAGCTGCAGAATTGATATTAAAGGTGTACATTGGATGCTGTTGAGCAAGACCACATAAATCTAACCTGGCATTTCACAATTTCTTTAACCTTCTCTCCGACAAGACAGACATAAAAAGAATGATTATCATAGCTAAGAGGTGAAAGCAGAATTGCACTCCCAAAGTTTAGCAGAAATTTAGGTGGTTATTCACTTCTGTGGAAAGCGTTATCCCAAGACTGATCTGCTGAGGAACATTTCTTTAGTCACATTCACTTCACATAGTAGAGCAGCCCACTTTACTCCTTACTCAAGAAATCTTTCTCCCATTAAGCACAAGAACATAAGTCTTGTTTAAATTGAAGTGTGTCCTAAGGCCTCTCTTTTGGATTTACTTGTATTTCAGCAAATTACTAATATTTCTTCTGTTTGTTTGGGGGTTTTTAGGTTTTCCAGTCACAAGATTTCCTTCACCCAAATGCTATTAGCTTGCAAGCTATGTCCTTCTAACAATGTTTCAGATAAATTATTGCATGAGGAAACAAAAATAGTTAAGTCCTAATAAACAATGCTTACATATTTATGTTTATTTCCAATTTTATTTAAGAAAGGTGTGTATATCTGAACACAAATAGGATTTTCCAGTAACTAACTGGCACTTCTAGAAGCTTTGGCACTTATCAACAAATTCTTCTTACTATAGAAATACTTCAGACTAATTCCTACAAAATGATTTCTTTTACATTTTTGTTTCAGTCTTCATCTTTCTGTCCTGGTTTCAGCTGGGATAGAGTTAACTGTCTTCCTAGTAGCTGGTACAGTGCTATGTTTTGAGTTCAGCATGCGAAGAATGTTGATAACACACTGACGTCTACAGTTGTTGCTCAGTATTGTTTAGACTATAGTCAAGGATTTTTCAGCTTCTCATGCCCAGCCAGGGCACAAGAAGTTGGCAGAGGACACAGCCAGGGCGCCTGACCCAAACTGGCCAACGGTGTATTCCATACCATGGGACGTCCCATCTAGTATAGGAACTGGGGAGTGGGGGCGGGGAATCGCCGCTCGGGGACTGGCTGGGTGTCGGTCGGCGGGTGGTGAGCAATTGCCCTGCGCATCATTTGTACATTCCAATCCTTTTATTACTACTGTTGTCATTTTATTAGCATTATCATTATTAGTTTCTTCTTTTCCGTTCTATTAAACCATTCTTATCTCAACCAGCGAGTTTTAATTTTTTCCCCCCCTGATTTTCTCCCCCATCCCACTGGATGGGTGGGAGTGAGTGAGCGGCTGCGTGGTGCTTAGTTGCTGCTGGGGTTAAACCACGACACTTTCCAAACACTGTGGACTGCTATACCTGTGTGTCTGCTACAGTTCAGAAAGACCTTCAGCCTTTCTAGCTTTGCAGCATTCACTAAAAATATTATTCTGGATTCTCTTAACTTGTACACTCTGATATTTAATTATCATTTCTACCTGAAAATTGGATGAAATCATGAACACATTTGCAGTCAACAGTTCAAAAAATCTAATTCAGTTAGAGGTAGTGAAACATAACTATAAGCTAATACAGGTAAATTTTACTTGCCAGTTAGTTCATTCATTTTTCCATATGGGAACAATTTTAGAAAAATCTTGGAATTAGAAATAACTAATAACATTTTTATTCATAATGGTATTCCTCTGGAGACTTGACAGAAAGGCATGTCCTTTAAATACAATAGAAAAAAAAATAAAAATCTGTGTGTTAGAAAAGCTCTAAGTCTGTTCATTTGAAATCTAAATTCTGACCTGGATTCAAGAAATGTAAATTTTCTCTGTTATGCACTGGTTTCAACAAAATTCTGATAGGAAAAAAATTGCAAATTTTGAGTGTCTCTTAATCAGCTTTATTTCCAATCTGTTTAATGATAATATGCACTTTTTTCATCCTGGTTCATTTTCATTATTCACTATTGTTAATAAGAAATTTTCAATACAAAAAAACCCCAAACCAACCAAACAGAACCCTCTCTCAAGCCTTAAAACATCACACTTACATGTGATGGAACAAAGTAAATGTATTCCAAGTATTTTTCTCTCTTCATCTTTAGAATCTGACTTTCTTCAAATATTGAAACTATGTAATTTTTACATGTGCACAAACACACCTGCATGATGGAGTGTATCACCCAGCTAGCCAGTTAGCTACACCAAGCCTTCACTGAGGAAACTCCTGTAAAACATTTGTAAAACAACTGAGAATGTGAATAACAATTCACTGGTGTGATTTGGGGCTGTACACTAAAGCAGCAGTAAGGACCTTCTCTTGATTCAAGGAATATGTGGTTCCAAGAATAGAATCAAATTGAACCGAATCGAAATGAATCGAATCGAATTGAATAGAATAGATAAGCCATCTCTATTATTTCTAGCATTCTCTCTCAGAGATCAACATTATTGCTCAGGGATCAAGGGGCAGGCAAAAAAGGGATAGCTGGAGATTTTTTTCCATCCTCCTTTGTAACGGGTTTGTTTGCAGTTCTTTTGTATCACTAGACAGTAGAAGGCAGCAGAGGTTTCTGTTGGCCACACGCAGCAGGTTGCAGGTGGAGTCTGGGAGAGGAAGGTACAGGCAGAAATGCCTTGGGGTTCCCACCTCCATCTCCTTGCTCTCCACTGCCATCCTGAAGACTGACACTCTCCCCCAAGAGTAAGCAGGAGAGGAAAGTCCTTGCTCTGCTCCACTGACATTATTCCCAAAAGCAAAATATGCCAGTCAGGCTAACTGGACTCGTATATACCTAATTTCTGAGGAGGAAAGGAGAAAGAGACAAGTGCTATATTGCTGACTCAGGATGGCAAGGAATAGCTCCTTCCAGTAAAGGAAGATATTTGAGTCAAGAAGATTGCAATGGTGGACTCAAAAGCAGGATTTCTCCAGCACGTTTGCATTCTTGTTACTCACAAAAACCAAATTGACAGTCACCCACTTCACATTCAATTGCAGTGAATATTCAACAAATAGGCTTTGAACGTTAAGAAACTCTGGTGTAAAAAATTCTCCCAGGAAGAAGAAAGAAACCCATGCACTGACTGGTGAGTCCATCCCAACAGCTAAGTTTTCACATAGCGGATATGAACAAGTTTTTTACATATAATTTGTATCCTGAAATGGTTGACAGGATGATTCAGGGAACAACTTGAGATAGCCAATCTATTTGAAAACAAAACAAAACAAAACAATCACCTCACAGACAAATAAAATAACAAGATAAATAAGGAAGAATTTTATGTTCAGATCCTTCAAGGACATGCCTAGGCCATTAACTGGTTCACTTTCAGTGCTAATAAATGCTACTTTTACTTTGAAAGTAAGTACTCATTTTTCACAGGCAGAAATTAAGCATATACTTAAATATAAACATTACATTTCCAGCTACAGAGCAAAGCTTGAATTACCTTAACCTTCATCTGTCAAAATCCGTGATGCCAAAATATAATGCTAGAATTGAATGTAAGAATTGATCAGAAAAAGATTTAAAGCCTTGCAGATCAGTACAGAATATACTCTACAGTAACACGCAAACATTTCTTAATGTTATAAATGGTAAAAGATTTTAAAAGTTAGATTCCATTTGAATGTATTTTTCAATGAAACTTCAAATTTTAAATTTTGGAGTTTCATTGAAAACCCTAAACCAAAGTTTTCCAATGGAAATCTGAAGTTCCCAAACTAAAAATACAGGTGTGCAGAATCACCTTAATAATTCTAGCTTTACAAATTGTAGTTACTACATGAACTATGCTTTTCCTCACTAAAATTTTGCAATCTCCTCTTCAGGAAGAACAAAGCCAAAATCTTGTGTGGGAACAAAAACTACATTTCTAGTCAAAATATTTTTGGTTTACAGATAAAATATTTGAGTCAAACAACCTGTTGAAAGAAATGAACAACAACAACAACAAAAATCCAGTTCACACACCTTTACAACAACATCCCCACCTCACTGAAGATGGAAAAAACAGTTTCAACAGAAAATCTATGCCACTCCTGAATGATATACATTGTATGTAATTATTTTACACAACTTGCGCTCTTCATGGGTAGCTGAAGCGACATTTGAGCATTCCAAAAAATTAAACTTAAGGAGAACTGGTCCATAAATTACTTCAAATCACACTCTGCCAGCTCATGTTGATAGCACAGGAGGCAACACTAGTCATTGCAATAGGGTGCATTATGGAAGCTAAAATGGGAAGTAACGTCACTCAATTTTCATGAAATTTATCTTTCATACATTTTTACATAATGACATTTTCTTTGAAAAAAGCACGCAACTGGCTTTATTGTGGGATTCTGCAAAATTTTAGCATTTCCTATAACTATATGAGAAGAGTTACTGCATAGGTTCACATCTTATTACATACTGGCTCATATCTTCCAAGGAACAATATTCATATACACTTGATATATAAACATATGAAGTACATTTAATATCAGAAGGAACAATTGTGCCTTTAAAGAAGGATCCATTAGAAAACCTAACGACTATTTAATTAGACATACTGTAATGTATTAACTATGACACAGCCACAATAACACAAAATTACAGAAAGGCAAATTAATCACGTGCTCAGGGCACTTGATAATTAAACATTTAATAACAATTTGTAAAGATTCCAACAGCAGCACGCCAAATTTGTCAACTCTAGCTATTAATTATAAATTGCACCTTAACCTGCAAGATGCTAAGAGCCATCTGTGTGGGATTGTTTAAGTTATACTTGTGAGATCCCAAGCTTGATAGCCTCAGATTTGAGCCTCAGTATGAAGCTGGAGCTCTGGGGTGGAAGTGGTCTGGTTTTATTGAGAGCCTCCTCTAACTATTTGATGATATTGACACACTTTGCATTTTGATGAAAATGTATTCTTTGTGATATACAGAATATTCATCCCCACTGTTTTAAAATGCATTGAAGTTATGCAGATTTACTTAGGGGGAAAACTCATTAACATGTTTCATGTCCACTTCATCAAAGCAATATATTAGCATAATTTAAAGATATCAAACATTTTTATTCAGGTCTATGCAATAATTTCAAAAACAGATGAAAAACATTCCAAAGAGATTTCTAGCAACCACTTTTATCTGTGGATGGTGAACAATGAGAGAAAATAAACACTAAAACAGAACTTCAACATTTTCTGTATACAGAGAATTATGACCTTTATCTACTCTAAAGTAGACAGTTATGAAGTAGACCAAATTTATGTTAATATCAAGGTTTCAACATCTCTCTGGCATTTCTGACAAGCGTTATGTGCAGGATCATGAATGCTGGGGTCTTTTTTTCCAAAGAAGTAACAATTTTCCTTTGCACATATTTGTTTTAAGTATGTATACACACATACTCACAAAATGAAAGAACTCTAAGAATCATAAGGCTAGTTTTAGTGCATTTGTCCCTGTTGAAGGATAAATAGAAAACCTCAAACAATGCCACAAACTAGGAGATGAGTAACTGCAATATTTGCAGATGGTGACACTGGTATTTGTTCCTTACTTTTTGTCAACAGCCTAGACTGACAAGTAAATTAATTCCATGGTAAACTCCAATCCTTGCTGATGACCCGCTGAGGTAATAAAAAAAAAATTTAGAAGTAGGGTGGATCTCAAAGCCTGCCTGCTTGCTCTTCAGATAAACACTTTGGATAAACGTTGGGTCTTCGAATCCACAGTATAAAAAGAAATTTCATTGCATGGACACATTTCAAAATTTCCTATGCTGTCTGCAGCAGATGAAACTGTATTTTTAACTGATGCATGGAACACAATAGACATGAATGTAGCATGATACATCCTGCTAAGGCACACTTTAATAATCAAAATATATTTGGTATGGATGAATGGAGGCAATAATCCTTGCCTCCTGACAAAGCGCATTGCGTAAAACCTCCATATTCCGTCTACAACCAGTGACGCTTAGTGGGTGTTTCTGAGGGCCTTCACATGGAGACCCAAGCAAGAGGTACTTCCCTCCCCCTCTTTTGGCCTCTAACAGCAGTAAATTATCCATCATATTCCTCTTTCTTTGAGGAGATAAAGTAGGTATTTTCACCACATGGAAAATATTGATCTTTTGCCTGATCACCTAAAGGACAAAAAACTTCCACTCCAGTAATGAAAACACAAGGTCCAGTGTGAAACCTGCCAGAAGAATGACTGAAGTCACAAGTGCCACATATCAGGTAAGGCCAACAGGTGGAACACTTTACCTGAAATCAGACTGGAGTGCTGCCAGATAGAGTCTTGAGGTCAAATGGAAAGTTAGCAAGAACAAACCCATTATGCTGGCTAGAGCACACAGGAAGCATAACTGATTTCAGAGCTAGCTTTGAGCATGCTTAGTCACATTACAGGAGACTCTACTAGCACTGAAAGGCAAAAAAAGGTATTGTCTAAAAATTTTCATTGGAAGACATTTGAATTTTTACTATCCCTGTGCTAGAAGCTAGGTTTCAGGAACTTACTAAGCTGCAGAATAGTCTTACTTTCATTCATTTTTCTGAGGAATTGATTTCTCCTGTTTGTTTTTTTTTGAGACACTATAAATAACCTTGGTTATTTGAGAGACTATAGAATTTGGGCTTTCTTGATCTAATATTTCTGCTGTCATTTCTCAAGCTATCGAGGCTAAAAGTGTGTGCTATTTGTACGCTCATGTCAGGTGAGCTTTTCACACAAATCTGATTTATATCAGACACGTAACTATTTGTGGTCTTTGTCACAACACATTCTGAGATGAAGTTAAACATTTCTATTTAACTGGGTGCTCCTCAATGTTATATGAATGTTATTTTTTGTTTGTTTTGCTCCCCCTTGCCACAATCACTTTGCATAATGAGATGTGGCACTATTACAAGTTCAAACCCCAGCTTATGGACTGCATGAAAGAAACTATCACTTGTAATCATTATCAGTAAGGGGGTGCTTTTTCTGTGTTATGTGTAGTGATAGCATTTTATTTGCCTGCTTCTATAATTCGCAGAGCTGGTGACTTAAGCTTGTGATAGTGCAATTCATGATAATGCCTAGAGACATTTAGAGAATTCCATTCAAGGAAAACTCCATGATTATTTATTTATCACTAATTCAGTCACATACAGAGGCAAAGAGCATACTCAAGGAGAAAAAAAATAATTGCCCTTTCCCTTTTTTTTTCAGAGTTGTAATAAGTCTTTTAGAACAAATAATATCCTCATAAACATCTAACTTAGTCTTTATATTGCTAACTAAATTATAACTTGAGATCATTAGAATATTGAGGGCATAATAGAGAAATATACAGCTTTCAGCTCATCTTGAAGTTTCTCAATATCCTGGCTTTGTTTAGGACAATTGCTTGAATATGCATTTAGGACTAGCAGTGAGCAAACTATTTGTCCCTTAAGCTGAATAGGCACTTTGGCAAACTCTGCCCCTCAGAGCAAATGAGTTCTCATAAATAGTTGTTCTCCTCTGAGCAGACTAACTGGAATGGTGCTAAACTTGATACAACCTGAAAAAGGCTGAGAGTGAGAGAGGAAAAAAGTGCAGAGAGGAGAAAACCAGCAAGAAAGCTATATAAAAAAGGAAACAAGCATTAAAAAAAAAAAAATCTTCAGAGAAAGTCAGAAGATAATATGCCAGATAAAGGAGACAGCAAGACAGAAGAATAATGTAGTGTAGCGTAGCATAAAAAATGCTCAGTTTATGTGTTGTCTGTCAGGTAGAGTGCCTGCTCCACAATGCCTACTACTTCCACTCTGAGACCGGGTTTGCAGTTTCCTATATCTCTGGCAACTTTTTACTCTTCGGACTGAAATACTCCACTTTGAACTCTTCTTTTTTGAGCCTGTATCCACACTTTCACTAGGCCTCTTTCTTCTATCCTGTTGACTATCAGAAAAAATAGTAGGAAGACAATATAACAGTATGAGCCTTATTACATTCGGAAACTGGGTTAAAATTAGGCTCCAAATAAAATAAGCTTCTAACTTTTTTGCTATGAAGATTTTAGCCTTCTACAAAGTGGACAAAAAGCCAGACATTTTGCAAGTAGGGAATGGAGATGTATTTGTGCATTTATCCCTCCTAATAAGATATCAGCAACTTACAAGCAACCTCTAAGAAGCTTTACACTCACACGTGCACAGCACACACTTTTTAAAATTAAGAGACCTCTGATTTTATTCCTACAGAGTATGCTGAACTTCTCTGCATGTTACTAGAATATGCCCACTCCATCTTATGAACGTTCCGGCCCAGGCTTGTGGAGACAAAAGAGGCCCTTGTCAAAGGCCTGCCTTGGCTTCATGGAGACCCTTGTCAATGTTCTCTCTTTGCTGATGCCAAGTGCTGAGCTCTAGCACTGGACATCACAAAAAGGATGCACCTTCCATAGTTCCCTTCCTGATGCTCAGGCTGCAGACAGGAGGAGTCTGTCTATAAAGGGTGAGACGGAAGAACACAGAAGGATTAAGTGTTGCAGGAGTTAAAGAACAAGGGCTATAGAGAGAGCAACTAGTGAACTCAGAAGGAAAAGAGAGAAAATGAGGCAAGTACAAAAGAGTGGAAGGAAGATGAGAGAAAGGGTGCGCAATAGTAAAACTGTCTCTAGCTACATACTCAGTCCCAACTTCTAACAGTTTGCATTCAAAATTCCTGAGAAAGTCTGTTTGTCAGCTGATAGTAAACAGCTGAAGAATATGCTACATATTCTCTAGGGCTTTGCTACATTTCTTCTTTTTTTTTCTTCTCTAAATGAAAGTAACACCTATGTGCCATGGACCTAAATATCTGAATTTGTTATGCATTATATCATTCCATGGAAATATTTCTCCTTTTAACTGTCCCTACTCTTTTCTGCCACCTCATGCATTATTTTTAAAGCAGCCTAAAGGTAAAATCCTAAAACCTATGTCTAGCCAGAAAAATACTGCATCATTTAGTAGCTTTTGCAATGATGTTGCAATGAATCTTATCTGGCCCATCTTAGCAACTAGACCAAAAGAAGTTTGCATGAACAAATTTTCTCCTGTCATTTTCCAAAGTTTGGCTGCTTATGTTTTTGATCTTAACAATTTGAATATGTCATTTCTTAGACTATGAAGGTGAACTGAGTGATTTGGCTACAGATTCCTGTTCAACTTTCTGTTTAGTGTCCACAAAGCACAATGTCTTTGGCTTACAGACAAACAGGCAGTCTGGAAATTGCATTAAATTGTCAGCTTTCTA
Organism: Astur gentilis; assembly: GCF_929443795.1. Taxonomy (NCBI): domain Eukaryota; kingdom Metazoa; phylum Chordata; class Aves; order Accipitriformes; family Accipitridae; genus Astur; species Astur gentilis. The sequence continues at coordinate 23,791,566 of NC_064882.1, read as the reverse complement.
AAATCTGGGTTCATCCAAATTCAATTTCTGAAAACTAATATGGCCTTGTCTCCAAGTTTCTTTGAAAAAAACCCCTAATGAAGCCTTACATAGAAGCAGTAGAGTGCTGCAGAATGAAGTCATTGCAATATTCAGAGTAAGATGCAGATTAAAAAGATTCATTTAGAATGCAGATTAAATCCACACCTCATTTTTACACTACACTTAGAGATTATTACACAAAAAATATAATATATTAACTGCTGTTTTTTCTTAAATTTTTTTTTCTCTGAGAGCATAGAGGAATTGGAGCTGTACTTGGTGCGTAATCCTGTACATTTTTGCTGTTTAGTGGATCATTATTCCTACTCTGCTTTCATGCCCTCCTTTCTTCCTTGACTAGCAAAACAGACCCTAAAAAGTTGGCCAATACGTGTGCAAATTATTTGGTGTAGAAGGAAGGAAGCATGAAAAAACTACCTACTAATTCACATTGCTGGAATAATGAAGCAGCGTTACCAATCTCAGAAGGAAGGTGGTAACAGAAAGGAAGTAGGGTGGTCTTGATCACTGCTGGTCCATGGTAGGGTAGACACTAGGTACACTCCACTGTGCTGCAGCAAAATCAGACCCAGCCCTGGGAGACACCTGTTGCAGAATGAGGAATGAAAATGCACATTTCCCAAGTGAAAGAGAGAATGGAGGGTGAAGCTGATGGCCATGTCCTTTCCTTTCCACAGGTCTGTACTGACACCTCAGCATTTTCCCTCTGATAAAACACACAAAAGGCCCAGAGAACTACGGTGGGTACTACACACATGATCAAAGGTGTTATGGATGGCCCTCTAAATTAGTGAAAGGTAGGGAAGAATCCCTGTGGATGACTGAAACAGATAATTATTTAAGTTAAGCACAGCACTGAGGCTAATCAGGAAGAAACTTCAAAGTGATAGAAAGTCAGTGAAGCTTGATAGACCTATGGGTTTTTTTATTGGTTTACATCTCTCAACCGCAATCTTATGGTTTCTAGGCAGCAAAATATGGTCACATGTAATAGCCATTTCCCTAGCATCTAGTCAGCCAGAAAAGATAGTTAACAGGTATAGGCAGAGATTTGCTTATGAAAGATAATTTCAGCTGCAGTTCAGAGCTGGTATAGTTTATAGTTTTAAATCTATGTCTGTTCAGGCTGGTGATCACTTTGCTATTTTTTCATACAGTATCCCTTATTTTGTTCCATTACTGCTATAACATTCTTCAAAATGTTTTAAACAATTATTTAAAAACAAGTTATATTTATTGGCCTACCAGCTTACCTGCAGAGCATCCCCCAAAGCTATTTGCAGATGAATTTCATGTTACTGAATTGTCTGAATAACTGGTAATAACATGCCAATCTAAAACGTAGCCAGAAAGAAACCACTAGAATTACATGTTCTAAATATACTCTCTAATAAAAAAAAGTGGAAAGTCAGACAGCTAAAGACATAAAAACAGACTAAGATGTGACTGGCAGCTCAGTTCAAATATTAGAGGATATGCTGCAAAATAAAACAAAATTAAAAGAAAAAAAATTCTGCAATAGCAAAAAAAAAGAAATAATTATCATAATAAAATTGTCATGTATATAGAATTCACATTCAAACTGAACATAAGAATATTAAATTCCTTGTAGAATATCACACAATAGGTGCACTTCACGTTCCTGCTCTTTCTCATACTATGGGGCAAAGATCTCCATAGTTAGTAGCCATAATCGGGGGCAAATCAGGAGAACGAAGCTGTTTTGCTTTCAGGTAGTAACAAGGTTTACTAAACATGCCTGGCTAATTCTAATCTAAAACATGCCATTCCTCAGAGTTCCAGAGTAAAGTACAGGATTTAACAATGATGACTCTAAGACAGAGACAGTAGAGGTGCTTGTTCAGGTATAGGGATTGCAGAGAGCCCTGCTAGTGCCAGTGGACGTGCTCCACCTTTAGAAAACAGCAACAAATACATCAGCAGTGACTGAGGCACTCAGCAAGCAATGAAACCATTTAATAGACTAACTCTGCTGCAAAGTGTTGTGCGTAAAGTCTGAATTCAGTGGTCAATATCTTTTGCCCTGCAGAAAGCTAAATGCAGAAGCAATGAGAGGGCTTAAGCTGCAACTTCATTTTTCATTAAGATCAACATTTGGTGGTTGTTATTCCTGCTGTTTTGTCATTTGTGTTCATGTATTCAGAGTTCTTTCCCCAGAAAAATGAAACAAGTTTCTTCATCTACTGAAGAAAGCCCTGGCTGTTAGTAATGTTCCAGAGCAGAATGAAGTGCAGCTCAGGACTAATGCTACTCCTCAACAGAGTAACAGAGCAGCATCCAGTCTATCGCTTCACCTTCAGTGTAAACTGAATTTAGCTATGCCCTTTGCATAGTGACAGGTCTCCATCATACCTCAAAACCATCAAAATGTTTCTTAAATTCAGCCCCTAAATAGAACAGCTAATGCAGATTCAGATTTTAATTCTGTACTTCCCTAATAAAGGCCAGTATCTTGTTTAGAACTATCCAGCCTACCAAGCACTGTAGCCTAAAAACTAAACTAGATTGGCACAATATGATAGGGTATAATCCACAAAACATCATACTGCTGAATTGAACTCACCTCCCAGTGCTCTTCACAACACATGCCGTACACAACTGTTGCTACTGGAGTACAGCCAGCTCGCCTCAGAGAACCAACCTTCTACTAGCCATCAAAGCACACAAATATATAAACACCATCCACCATTAAAAATTCCGGTATGACTGCTAATCATTCAAAATGACATTGAAAAGATGCAGAGTAAGCGTTGGCCAAAGCCTCTATTATAAACTGCCGAATGAAATACAGATGGAGGGATTAATACCTTGGCAGCTTGCTTCTAAATACCAACAGTGTTTTGGGAGAAGAAACTGCAGGAATATATTTCTTAATCTGAATTTCAGAGGTACTACCTATACTAACTGTATGTCCAGTGACCTAACTGACAGAAGTTATTTTACAATGGCTATAATACATTGAGTATTGGGTTTAATTTTTCTTCCCTTCTGTACTTAGAACTGCTACAGATCTGCACCACTGGCACCCATGACTTGCTCTGCCTAGCGTGGAGATCTAGTGTGGCGCTCTGCTATCTGAGCATTTATACAGTGAATGGCAATAAGGTCTTCATGTTGATAAGAAAGAGTCATCATTGAAGTTTTGTAATAATAAGTCTGCATAATGTAGCAATGTGCATAAATAGCCTTAAAATGTATTTAAAATATAAGAACATTTTTCCTTAAATAGTCACAAGAACAGAAATTTTAGGCAACAGATCGGATGTTTTTGTTGATGTGTCAAGAATCATCAAAGACTTTCAGAAAAACAACTTTCTTCAGAACCTATCATTCAAAATCAGTAAATAAAGATGTTGACAGATATAAAAGGTCAAAATGTTTTTTCTGAGAACAGTTAGAAAGAAAAGATACAACTGACGAAGACACAAGATTAAATCGCAGAGACACCCTAGTGCAAGCAGAGATCAACCCACCCTGTCAGAATATATTGCCACATTTCTGCTTTTCATGTTTGAAAGCCAAAAACCCAGCATATTTTCATTAAATTGCATTTAGCCTCAGAAAGAGAGTAAAATAAATGTAATAACAGCTCCAAAGGATCAGCTTTACAGATGTCAAAATTTTCACAAGCAAGTAGACTGGCATGGGCAGGAAGTTGGAGGGGGGCACAGCCAGGACAGCTCACCTGATTTGGCCAAAAGGATATTCCATACCATGTAACATCATGCTCAACAAAAAAAACTTGTGTAGAGGAAGAAGCGGGGGGTGGAAGGGGCAGTTTCCAAGGTGGCCATATTTCAGACACTGGCAGGGCATTGCTCAATTTATGGAGGTAGCGAGCGATTGCCTTTGTATCACTTGGGTTTTTTCTACCTTTTCCTTCACTTTATTAAACTGCCTTTATCTCAACCCACAGGTTTTCTCACTTTTGCCATTCGTATTCTCTCTGCTGTCCTGCTGGGGAGCTGCAATAGGGAGGAACTAATGGCTCTGTGGGTGCTTAGCTGCTGGCTGGGGTCAACCCACAACATAGGTGAACACAGATACACCTTGTGTCCCTACATATTTTAGTAAAGGTCATTGAAATAACTTTTTTACTATGTAGTCATGCAGGAAACACAAACATCCCAAACATCTTTTAGCATTAGCCTATATTTTCTTCTTTTATTTGGGGGTGGGGGGTGGGTGGGTGTTGTTTTGTTTTAAGAATTCTTGCACAATCTTGTAAGGTCATTATTAAGTATACACGTGATACATTTAGGTTAAAAAAAAACCCCAAACTATGATGAAAGTGCAAATGAAAAAAAAAAATGTTTCACCAGAAAATGGTGTTTCATTGCACCAGATGTACTTCTTTTCAGCCACTACAGGTGAATTTTCTGTTGCATTCCCCAAGGTAGGGTCTCAGGGGATTTCTGAATCTCGTCTCCACTGGGTCCAGTCATATTCTGCACCATACCCCAGCCATTAGAGTTTCCAAACTAGAGACTCACAGGCAGCTAAATCAGTTTAATTTATTTGTTTTGGTTTAATTTGTTGAAATTCAGATAAGCAACTGTAGGATTGTAGGACATTTTATTTTTGAAACAGTAAATGCTCACATTCCCCCAGCGAGACTGTCAGGGTTTTCAGTTTATGTGAGTGGGTAGGTAGAAATGACCTAAGGATGAGTTTGGATTGAAACCAAGATTTCATTTAAAAACTAAAACAGAAAAAATCCCATGAAGTAGAAAAATATTTCTATTCACTCATCTTTATAATTAAAATGACAAAATTAAAAATGCGGGTCCCTTTTGTGTATATAGCACAATGCAACTTTTTCTTACATGTGTTTACAGCAGTCTCAAATAAGAATCAAGCTTAATTTCCCTATGAAGGATGAACAACTTTACAGTTCCTATACCTTTTTTTGAAATCAGGATTAAAAAAATATATCTGACATTGGATCTGGCCCTGGAAGAAACTGTCTTTCCTTAGGAAGCAGCTGATGACTTATGCAGCCTTAACACCTATTTTGTGCACTGTAAAGGAGGCTAACTGCTACTCTGCCGACATCATTAGGAGCAGGGAACTGATCCTGCAAGATCAGAGCTTGTGTGAGAAATGGCCAAAAATGCAAGCCCTGGTCTTCTCATCATAGAATGCTGACATTTGCTCTCTTCCAGCCCTCAGAAACCTCTCCCAGTAACCACAACCTTTCAGATATAATCAAGAGTGGCCTCTCGAAGACATTGGCCAGCTCCCTCAGCGCTAGTGAGTCCATCAGACTTATATACGCTCAATCTGTTTAGATGTTCTCTAACCTGATTCCCCTCCACTGAGGGTAAATCTTTCTTGCTCCAGACTTCCCCACTGATCTTAGGGACACGGCATTCCCAAAGGCAAAGACGAAATTGAGTACCTCAACTCTTTCCATATCCTTTGTCACCATGCCCCCAACTACATTCAGCAGCAGGCCCACATTTTCCTTGATATTTCTTCTGCTGATGATAAACCTGTAGAAGCCTTTCTTGTTGCCCTTCCTGTCCCTTGCCAGATTCAACTCCAGGTGGTCTTTGGCTTTCCTAACCCTGTCCCTGTGCATGCTTGGACAGTGTCTCCATATTCCTCCCAGGTCACCTATCCCTGCTTCTACCTCTGGTATGCTTCCCTTTAATGTTTTAATTTTTGAAAGCCTCCTTATAAATATATATATATGTACAATGGAATTAAAACAAATTACTATATTCACAGTTATGTATGTGTGTGTATAGCTTCAGTGCCACAAAAAATTCCCAGTGTTAATCAACCCAGAAGTCATAATCGGTATATTTAATGCATCCTTTTTTTATGCTCCTGAAGCAGTATTCAACCACTAACATCAAATTAATCATGTTCTGTGGTGAAGCAACTATGCAGTTCCCCATTTAATCAATAATCAGTGCAATCATTTGCAACCCTAACTTCTGAGGTGGTTCTGATTCTCCTAACAGAAAAATCTGCACTGCAAAAACTAGCCTGACTCATATGCTGGGGTGTTCACTTGCAACTTCAGAATTTTTAGTTGTCTAGGGTTATATAACTAGGGTTATATGACCACATACATGCTTGAGTATGTAAAGAAAGAACACTAGAACATCTGAAAGGTGCAAATCCAGTTGTTTTCAGAGAAGGGTCCCAGGGTTCAGCACTTGTTATGATTTCTCCATACTCATTTTAGGTTACATCTACTTAGCACTATTCAGAAACATTCGCAAACCTTATCCTGTGAAAGCAGCTATTGAATCTTTTTCTTGGACAATGATTGTAATAACTCTGTTCATAGAATCACAAATAGGTCCCAGAAGGGACCTCTGGAGAGCATCTGCTCCAATCCTTAAGTCCTATCAGTTCTAGCTAGATCATTTTCTTCAGACTTGTCTATTTATCTCCAAGGAAGGAGATTCCATGTGGATCCTCTCTGGGAAACATGTTTCTGCATTTGATCACTGTCATGGTGAAAAAATATTTAATATCTAATCGGATTTGCTGCTGTTGCACCTTGTGTACTCTTCTTTCTGTTAACGGTGCACTTCCAGGGTCCCGCTCCATCTTCTCCATAGCTTTCCATTAGGCAGCTGACAACAGCAGTAAGATCTGACATTGGATCTGGCCCTGGAAGAAACTGTCTTTCCTTAGGAAGCAGCTGATGACTTATGCAGCCTTAACACCTATTTTGTGCACTGTAAGGAGGCTAACTGCTACTCTGCCGACATCATTAGGAGCAGGGAACTGATCCTGCAAGATCAGAGCTTGTGTGAGAAATGGCCAAAAATGCAAGCCCTGGTCTTCAGCCTTTTCACAGAAAAAGAAGAAACAGAAAAGCTTCCAGGAGTACAATAGCATTGTTTCAGCTTGAACCATGCTGCAAGAACTGACTTAAACACTCTTTTTATATGTGTAACCTCATTAAATTGAAAGTGTTAATTCTGCAAGTTTAGCTCGTAATACCAATCATTTCATTGGCAGGCTTCTTCATTCTCACAGAAAGTGAAGTCCCCAGGTGTTAACTGTATTCATAGGTTAAAATGCAGTAATTTAAAAGGTAATCTTTTGTACCTTATCAGTGTTCCACAATAGACACTTAATAACATGCCTGATCAGAAATGGATTTTAACCTCAGAATTAGTAAGGCTCTAAAATTCTTTGGTGAATAATTTAGGATTTTCAATTCCCTTCTTACAGCATAACAGCTATTCATTAAATAGTTGCATTTTTCACAGATAGACATAGTATATAATGGGGTTAGGACTCGGGGACAAAGCAAGAAAAACACTTGGGAATCTAAATCTCACTGAACTCACTGTTGAAACCAAAAGTGCAGTCCTCCACTATCTCAGTTGCTTCCTAACTCCAAAGCATCACATCCCCATAGGCATTTTATATTTAAGCATGAAATTTCCACCAGTGCTTACAGTTTTGCTGGTGGGAAAGTCCAGAATCACCTCCATCTTGCAAGCACCAAGCAGCTTGATACTCAGCCCTTGGCTCAGTTCTGTCAGGACCCAGGAGCACAGCAAGGGTATCACCTGGAGGGTTTTTTCAGGTGGGTGTTTCCCTCATATAGCAGGCAATAAATCAGTCTACAGGTGGGAGGTGGAGAGAGATTGCCTTTGCATCACTTGAGGGTTTGGGGTTTTTTTTCTTCACTTGTTGAACTGTCTTAGTCTTGACTCATAAGTATTTCTTACTTGTGCCCTTCCAATTCTGTCCCCCATCCCATGTAGGGGAGCAGTAAGCAGGTGACTTGGTGGGGGCTTAGCTGCTGGCTGGGTTCAACCCACCACAGCAAGAGATATTTAATATTTTAAAGTTTAATACTACAATTCTCAAGTCATCAAAGCAAAAGACAGAGGACTTTATTTTGACTTCAGAACTTCTGACTGGTAGATAACAGTAATTTTTTTCAGTGCTTACCACAGTGCATATACTATAGCAGAGCGGCATTTAAAAAAAAACAATTTCACTAACACTGAAGCTAGCTTCCAGCTGCCTCACATCACAGTTATTGATCTGTCCTTGAGTTATGATTTCCAATAATGCTTCTAACTGTAGCATTTGAAGCTCACAAATAATAAGGCACCTACACCAGTGCCCAGAAAAGATTCCAGACCTTAAACCAAAAAGTGCAGTCCTCAAACCGTGGCCAAGCTTGTTGCCAGTCACTGTTTTGCTATCCAAATGGTACTTCAGAGCAAGTCCACAACTGCTGCCACCCAGGAAAGCCAAACAACTTAGTTCCCATCTCGGGCTGAGGACTAAAAGACACTATTCACAGTCAGCAGTTGCCCGGCCCGTATCTCCTGAGAAGTCCAGTCTGAGGAGGAGAGTCTTTAATCATGCTGGGCAGAGTGTGTTCAGCACAAAACACAGCAGGTACAGTGATCTTCACAGACACTCAAGCTCAGCCTGAACACATTCAAAGCCTTTCTTCCAGCCTTTCAGAATAACACCTTAACCACCCAGAGCTCCTTGGTAAAGAGAAAAACCTCATCTCCTGCACCACCCTGTAGCAGAGACATCTCCTTTGCCCTCTGTGCTGGTTTTGGCTGGAATAGAGTTCATTTTCATCACAGTAGCTACTATGGGGCTATGTTTCAGATTTGTGCTGAAAACAGCATTGATAACACAGGGATGTTTTCATTACTGCTGAGCAGTGCTCACACAGAGCCAAGGCCTTTTCTGCTTCTCACCCCACCCCACCAGTGAGTAGGCTGGGGGGGCACAAGAAGTTGGGAGGGGACACAGCCAGGACAGCTGACCCCAACTGATCTGAGGGATATTCCACACCATATGACGTCATGCACAGCATAAAAAGCTGGGGGAAGAAGAAGATGGGGGTGTTCAGAGTGATGGCGTTAGTCTTCCACTAACCGTTACACGAGATGGAGCCCTGCTTTCCTGGAGGTGGCTGAACACCTGCCTGTCCATGGGACGTGGTGAATGAATTCCCTGGTTTGCTTTGCTTGTATGCACGGCTTTTGCTTTACCTATTAAACTGTCTTTGTCTCAACCCACAAGTTTTCTCACTTTTACTCTTCCGATTCTCTCTCCGACTGGGGGGTGGAGGGTGAGCGAGCGGCTGTGTGGTGTTTAACTGCCTGCCAGGTTAAACCACAACACCCTTGCATATCGGCTGTGCTTGGTTTTGTGCTACTTGCTCTTGTCATCAGAGGGCTCTGATGGCTCAGCACATGGGAACAGCAGTTCTTTCTGCTGCAAAATACCTTACTGACACACATGATAGTTTTAAAGAACCGTGCTTCTGGTCTGTCACCGAACACCAAACTGTGTTTAACGCACCATCTGAGCATTTTTGCATATTGACGTTGTTTTTTCTCTCCCAAGTTATTAATATTTGTAATAAATGTCACTAACAGAATTAGTTCATTTGGAAGGTCCCATTGCTTTAGCTGGGACCCCTAAAAATCTGTAAACAATGAGTACTGAAAATCACCATGCAATTACACGACTACCAAATAATTTAAGTATATGAGAGCAACTTTGCATTGGGTATGACTGAGTTATACACAATGAAATTTCCAGCACTTATAGGGCATGAAAAGCAGTAGACTTCAATCACTATAATCTCTTGAGCATTTTCTGTTCTAGCATCCATGTTCTATAAGGACAGACAACAATATTGACTTGTCTTGACTCTAAACTGCATGGTTTTGAATCCTATGGCATTTTTTCCTACTGACAATAGCAAAGCCCCAGCTGCAATTTGCTGCCACACATTAGATAATGCCTTATCTTTAGGTTGTGAAATCCATTAGTTTAATGTTTTGTTTATAGTAGGATCACATTCTCACAATTCACAAAAGACAAACATTTTTATCAGGAATCTTCAAATGCATTCTAGAAAGTCATACTCACTATGGATTAAAGCTGACCTCTGGAGTTACCATTTGCATGATTTATGTTTCTGAAACAAAAATCTTCATGACAGAGTGACATCTGCAAAAAAAAAAAAAAAACGCTGAAAAAAATACTAGGAAGTTCAGTCATGCTCATAAATAAACATAACGTAATCATTTTTAGACTGATGCTGTCCAAAAAAGACCTGAATCTGAGATTCCAAAATAATGTTACATCCAACTCTGCACAAGTGACTTTCAGTTCCTGAAAGAGTTTCCACCTGGGGACACTATGGTGTGTGCTATTTTCCTTTTACTACTTAATCTTATAGTTTCAATTCATTCTCATAAATAAAATTCTGGGATAACAGTAAGATGACTAAGATTTTTTCTGTTGTAATGACAGTGCACGGACTAGAGATGTGGGAGCTGTCTATTTGTAATTTTACATGCTGAAAGATATTGCCAAAGATATCTAGAGCTGTAAGTTATTTTAGACTGTATACTAAAATAAGCTCAGAGGCAGAATGAAAAATCTGTGTTGTATCACATACTCTAAGGTCTTCTGAGGTGTAACTGCACGTTCGTTTATCATAGCCAATATTGTTAGACTATCTCTAGCAAAGTCATCTGGTGATTCCCAGCATCACTATCCAAAGATAAAAGAAAAGCAGAGTTAAGAGAGAAGTTTTCAGCAGTTCCTGTAAGAAATCTTTGGTGTGAATGTGGTGTTGGGAGATTTTCAGCTAAAGAAATTCCTGAACTCCACTAATTCCCAAAGTACTCCCTGGGCTATCTGCTGTAACTGCTGCTGAAGCTTGTGAATACTGTATGCAAATACAATATTCTGAACACACTTATATAAAATCAGGTCAAATATATGCGATTCATGACGTTTACAGTTTAATTCTTTCCTTGTAGACTGAAATACACTGGGAAAACTTACAGCATTCTTAAAGCTGATAGACAGCAAGCAGAAGGCAAGAAACAATGAACTTATATGACAAGCAAAGCACCTGATTAAGAGAGATTTCTCCCACTCTAAAGAGCCAGGTATAAAGCAGGAGAGCAGTTTTCTAAATATTTATATCATATATTTTAGTAACCACACAATGCATAGGAAGTATGAATAAACACAGTAATCTTCCTTCCAGCTAAGTTTCCAGACAGTCATTTAATTCTGCAACAGTTGAAACACTAGAAAACCACATGCATAATTATCCTTATTCTTTGTATCATGAATGAAAATTAACCCTGCAGTTCAGCCGCTTTTCAATCCACTTCAGCGTCCACTTATCTAGTCCATACTTCTTCAGCTTGTCTATGAGGATCTAATGTACTGGAAAGCCTCACTAAGGTAAAAACAAACAATATCCCCTACACTCCCTTCCTTCATCCACCAAACCAGTCTTCTGTCATGGTGAAAAAAATATTTAATATCTAATCGGATTTGCTGTTGTTGCACCTTGTGTACTCTTCTTTCTGTTAACGGTGCACTTCCAGGGTCCAGCTCCATCTTCTCCATAGCTTTCCATTAGGTAGCTGACAACAGCAGTAAGATCCCTGTTTTGTTTTCTTATGACTGACCAAACCCATCTCTCCTTGTTTCCCCTTTTACATTATACACTCCATTCATTTTAGTGCCATCTGGTAGACTCGCTCAACTACATTAAATCTTCCTCGCACCAGGACTCCAAGACTGGACACAGTACTCCAGCTGCAGCCTCGCAACTGATGAATCAATGGGATGAAGCACTTTCTTAGCCTGCTAGTTACACTCATGTTACATTCTAGTTAGTCATCTTTGCCTAAGTGGTACTGGACTGGGTCTACCTGCTTCATTTGTCCTTAAACGTGCTCCCCTCTCTACAGCTTAGATGGGAGCACAACAGGATGTAAACCTAGCTCAGTAACCTTAAATTCCATCTTCTGAGGACAGGAGGACTATTTGTTGATTTGTTGTAGGATTTGTTTATTGTTAGGGGGGTTGGCAGGGGAGGAGAGTTGTTTTTTATTTCTCTATTTGCTATAGAGCAATCAGGCTATTTAGACTTATGCCACAATCTGGACTACTTTCCAGTTCTAACCATTTAAATTATCAACTTTCTTCGTCTTAATTTTTTTTTTTTTTGATTGCATAATATTTTCCACTGTTGGCAAAGAGCTGCAAGAGGTTTGAGATAGCTATGATGGCAGACACCCTGTAAAAACATAAGTCATATGGATTACTGAAAGATGAAATGGTAAATAGTTTGCTTTTCCTGGCACCTAGCTGAAGAGTAACTATTTTGAAAATAAAGGCTGTGGAAGAATAATAATTCATAGTAAAAGTCTGTGTTTAGCAGTTGTAGTCAGAAGCCTTGATTTTGCAGAAAACCCACACAGTAGAAGACATGGACTAGAACAAGTCATGCTCAATTCTATATATAGTCCAGTATGAGATGGAGCAACCTAAGACACAAATATAAAGTATGTGTCATACCAATAACCTAATACACCTTCGTTTAAATGAAAGTTGAAGGATTCTTTGAATGGTTTGGTGTTTTAATTTTAAAATTTTCATCAGTCTATCACAGATTTTCTGAGTGTCCCCTGAGGTCCCTCAGACTCAGTGGAGGAAGATCATGTGCAAGAGGTTCAAGATAGACCTCCTGGAAAGCCACTATAGTAGTATGAGGTGGATTAAGAAATTTTTTGCTTATTGCCTCACTGCACCCACCACACTCAACTTATTTTTTAAAGTCTCAGTGAAATGTTATATGACTTAAACAGAGAAACAGCAGTCAACAGAAGTAGAAAATAGAAGGTTTTGGAATACAGATTGGATGCTAGCAGTTGAACTCAAAAGCTCACAAGCACTGTTTCACACTTCTGGAGCGCCCTACTTCAGTAAACGTATTGGTGAAAGAAAATGGCAGTATGCTCTGTCAATAAGTAGTACAGGATACACTGGAATATATAAATAACTCTCACACAGTAACCACTTATATTATTTTACAGTTGAAAGAAACTAACCCCTCAACTAGCTTTTACCCTGAAGAAATAAAAGCTACCCAAGGAAGAGCCATTTTGGCCGAGGTCCAGCACAGCCCTTGGTGAGGCACCAGACAGAATCACAGCACTACATCTGCAAGCGGGCTGGACAAAGTGCTGAAGGACAGGACTGTGATCCTGAACGTTATCCCCGTTCCTACCCCCCAATCAGTTGCTGCCTGGCCATAAAGAAATTAAATTCAGGAACTGTTTTGATGTCCAAAAGGCACAGAGAGTTGCAGTTATGGACCGGGCCAGGCGTTCCCCAGTCAGATGTGACTGCACGCTTATCGCTCCCCTACGCAACGGCACCTCTCACATACACAAACCTGGGCTTTCCACCATCTCTGGCTCCAGAGGACCTCCACACCATGCAAACTGCATTGCTGGTGACCACTTTCTTTTAAAAGGTGGATGCCAATAGCAAATTCCCTTCATTCTTTCCAAAATTTATTGCTCTGCGACTTGGCCCTTTCCTGTCCTCCACAGCCTGAGAGGGTTCAGCCTCCTCTCTCCACAGTGCTCAAATGATTGCCTCCAGGGTGGTTTATAGGAGGCTGATGCTTTCCTGCAGCCAGGGCAGGCAGTTCATGCTTGCACGTCCTATAACCTGAAATGGAGAGTAGCTGGAGGGGAGAGGAAAGGTAGGGAATCCTGCCTCCTCTCACTGGAGCCAGTGCCACTTAGTGTAAAATACAACCCCGGCCATTAGAAAGCTCACCAGGAAGAAAGGAGTAGAAATCCCCTCTGGCCAAGGAACTGCTCCAGCCACTACTGTACTGCATGCAAAAAGGCATTTTACTCATTCTTTGAATAGTCTCTTCCACACTGTTTAACCAACAAACAAAAAAAAAGTATCCACATTGTTTTGGGGGAAAAAGAGATGGGGAGAGAGGTATGCACTCCTGCCTTCGCAAGAGTTTCTGGCTCCACTTTCTAGAGTCTTGATAAAACCATAGTGACTCCAGCCTGGTGACTGAGCAGAGGCTAACTGGACGCTGATGCACTCATCTGTTTCAGCTCCCTGGCTCAGCATGGTGTTAACCTTGGACTCCATTCCCTTTGCTGTATCACCTCTTACTGAGGTTGTATCAGGAGATTAGTTGCTGCACACTCTTACATTACAGTCCCAGAATGTCAGCCATTCTGCAACAAATATGCAAGAACCGACCTCTCTGTCTCTATTCCATATGCTTAATACAAACCTTCCATACGGAGATAAATGTTTGTTTGCTTAGGGACAGCAGTCTGCAAAACATTTATTCCTATTCAAATTTCAGCAAAAATCCAGAGGAAAGAAGTCCTCATCTTTCCATTTTTTTAGATTCCTGTTTTATTCTTCTGTATTGTCTATCAATGTGTTTACCAACAGCTATTCAGAAATCTTTGCAACTAAGGCTATCAAAATTCTCAGACAATGGTCGTAATGGAAACGGTAATAGAAATGGATTTATCATTTCCAGCAGTGCTGTGTGGGAGCAGCTACTACTGCATATGAGAGCCCTGAAATATTTTACACAATCTTAAGAATTAAGTAACACGGTCTCAGAAGCCTTTGTTATATGACAGAAATGACTGCAAGCTGTCTTCAGCTATTCAGAAAAACGAGTACAAGAATATCACTTTTTTTCTTGCTATCATGACCCACCTGCAAGACAAAACCTTTGTTCTTCAAATATTTTGTATGGATAGAAACCACACAGCAAGAACAATATATTGGAAGCTAGCAATATCCTCTAGTTAGCATGCAATGGTATCAGGCACAGCATGAACCAATTTGGGGATTTGAGCATTCTGTAAGTCACATAATGAGTAATTTTTTGCTGTCAATGGAATAAATATTTTTGTTATCTGTAATTTGTGTCTATATCTTTCTGTAAAAGTCGTGGGTTTAGAGTAGTAAGTGGGTACACTTTGACAGTCTCCTTACCTTTGTTAAACTCTCATTACTAAAAATTGCTATTCTTGTCACAAAATGCATTAGTATTTTCTCTTAAGTCCTTTACGAATCATTACACTTACAGATGGGACAGTCATAGTATTCTAGCTCTGACAATCTCTAAATATTCTGTTTATCTTTCTCAAAATGTTGAAGTATTCACTTGCACTTATTAAAAAATGCTTCAGAGAAAAATGTTTTGATACATAAATATTCAGTAGATATGTCAGCTATCAAGTGTGAACTTTCAGTATCTGCTTCATTTAACCCAGTGAATCTATCCTGGCTGGGGGATTCAAAATGGTAACAATATCTGTTAAGTTTCCAAACCACAAATATATGCTTTGATTCTACAAAATTCAAGAGAAGTAAATATGCTACAGGTATGGCAATCTAACTAAAAGCATATGACTGGGATGCTTTTTCTAAAAGCTCAGAGAGAAAAATAAAATAAAAATTGGTATAGATACAAATGTCAGAATAGCAAATGAGGCCCAGTTTTTTAAAACAGAGAAACAGATATAGGTATAAGGATCCATGAGCAAGAATCATATTCCTACAGATTAAATTAGACACAGAATAAATTCTGCTTTTACTGCAGACTTGATAGTTTTTTAAGATTTACAGAACTCTTCCCACTAGCAGAAATTGTTTCTTGATTTATCTCAAAAACACATACATTGAAAATTCTGCAGAATTTTAATTGATAAATACAAATCTATAAAAAATATTTTTTTCCCCTCCAGAATTTCTACACCAACTCAAATACATGATCTATGTACATGAATATGAAATATGGGTTAAGCCTAGGTCAAAAAAAAGCCCTTAAGAACATGCTAAAGTTTTATTTGTTGCATGAGGTTAAGTTCCAGCTGGTAAGAAAAAAAAAAAGCATTAGCAGCAGGGAAAATACACTGAGCATTTATCACTTGCCAGCCAGAATTCAGCATCAATTGGCATTTCTGAAAACACTTTGCATTGATAAGAACATGCACACCAAAGAAATTGTAGCACTCCCCACTCTCTATAATCCTTCCTTAGCAGATACACACACAATTTGAGTTATAATAGCCATTTCCTAATTATTCTGTAACTCAGTTTCTATTTAGAGCACTCTGAGAGGCTTTGCTCTTGCTATGAAGAACATACTCAAGCCATCTTACCACATTTACTGAGAGCTACTGTTGCCAAGAAATAGGCACATAAAACTCTTTCCTATACAGTCAAGAAGAGGGATCTACATTTTAGGACTTGGGTATCTCAATCTGCCTGAGGCTATGGGAAAAGGAAATGAGGAAACACAACAGTAGCCAAAGATAAGAAATTATGCAAGTCAAGACGATGAAGGCTAAAATAGTAGTTACTGCTCAGAAAGCCTATGGATTATTTTCTAAATCTCAGAGCTTTAGACTGAAAAAAAATTTAAAAAGTTAAACATCTTCTGAGAAGATGGTGATTCAGCCCTCAAAGTACCTTTCACAAAGAGAAGTCTAAGACTCTGAGGGATACATTTGGGAGAGCAAGACACATCCAACATTTGAGAGAATGAGAGGGACTCAGGTGAATAGACTGGGCATTGTTTCCCTGGGATGTAACACCTCTGAGTGAATAAATAGGGTGATTTAATACACTTTTTTGAATTAGCCGTTGGTCCCAGAACCCTAGAGAGAGGCTTCTGTCAGACGTCTGTTTCCAGGCTCCAGCACAGGAGCAAGTCAGGGGTCCCCAAAAGTTCAAGTGCAAGATGGTAGAGGGTTTAGACTTAACACTGCAGTTCGCAGATGGGGTGAAAGGCTGCTTATTTACACAGAGTGTTTGCAGCCAAAAATAAAGGTCATTGCTCCGTGTTAAATAATTAGGAGTCTTAAAGTATGGCACAGACAGGAGGTAGAGGCTGATGTACCTAATATCATGGTTTGTCATTACCAGAACAAGTAGTAGAAACAGAAAAGTCAGCAAGGGAAATTGCAACGGATATGTTTTCCAGGAACACAAGGTATTATGCATACATGTATATAAGTGTGAGGAAGAAGCTCAAAGAGAAAAAAGAGAGAAGTTAACAAAGCATGGGGCAAGAGAGTGATGGAGCGAAAAAATGGAATAAGCATGAAATCAGAAAGCCTAAGCAATGGAGAAGTAGACTAAAAAAGTACATATCTATATATCTACGCACATATAGTGTATACATAAAGTGATCAGCAAAAATCCTACTGGAAATGAAAGGAATTTTGCACATAACTAAAGACCACTCACAAAAGATTTGCAAGTAGATGTCAAAAATGGAGACAGCATGGCAAATGCCTGGAGGGTTTGTAAGGTGACGTAAGACGTCAGAGCTGACTGTCTTCCCTATGTTAGTATTTATCAGTGTAGGAAAAATGAAAAAGAAATGCAGAAGTTGAGAGTGAAATAAGAAAAATATGAACAAATGAGAAGAAATCCAAAATAAAAGACTGGAAATAGGTCTAAAAAATAAAAACAGACTAAAATAGAAAAAGAAATATGAACCCAAATACAGTAATATGCTAATCTGTTAGTAATCATATGGAAAAGGAAGAAGAAATATTCTTAAGTGTATGTCTACACATTATCACACCTATATATATGATCACTTTGAAATATAAAACCATAAAAGTAGAAGAATTTGTAAGTATGGCAATGTTTACTGTTAGGTATTAGGATACTTGAGCAAGACTTGAGAAAGACTTAATTTTACTACAGAATTTAGAGAAACCACAGAAGTCCAAGTAGTCTGATCAAAACTCATTTCCTTAACAGAAGACAAAGTAAAAAATACTTTGATTTGAGATTGCTAATGCTTTCTGTAACAAGGTTTTGCTTGCATGAACACATGAATTTAGCAAACCTGTAATAATTTACAAGCATGGTCCTGGATTCAGCAGTTCACAATCATGCTCTGAGAAGCAGATATTTGCAGTTAATAACATTGCCAGTACTACTCTTTGTAGCGATTTTAAGATGTAGTTTTCATAGTGCCCTCCATGAGATAAGGATCTCAGTCATTCTAATGAGAAAAACCTTAAGAGGTTAAAGAATGCAGAAAAAAAATACAAGTCTGCCCAGAGTGCCAAAGTCAGCCTGACAAAACACCTGAGATTGCACATTGTTTGGAAACACTTGTCTGCAAAGGTGCATCCCAGCCTCTCAAAGATTTACCATACTGATCACCACAGGGAAATTTCTGTTAGTTGTCAGGTGCTAAATGCCTTTAAAATGCGTGGAAGCGCAAGCATGAATGCCCTTGGGGATTTTTCCCTTCACTGGTACGATGAGCAGGAATACTCGCAATAATCAGTGAGATTTTTCTGGCCAGAAGTAGATATGCATCTCTGATACAACGAACTTACACTTCTATAGTCAACAGAGAAAAGGGGTAATAATAGTGATGTACTAACCTCTTCCTAAAGTCAACAACTGAAAACAGATTAAAAGAATCATGCCCTAAAAGTAAAAATGCCTCTAAAAATCTGACACAGTTGCAAAGGTCTGCATTGCAAACATCCAAATTCAAATAAAGATGAAGACGTGCATGGCTGTTTCTTTACATCTTCAGTATGCTGCAGAAAGTCCCACAGACTAATCACCTATGTTGAATAGTTTAATTAATTACTTTTTCTAGAGCTATATCACATGAAATATGGCTAACTCCTATCTTATTTCATCTATATCCAACCTGTCCTTTTAAAAAAAAAAAAAAAAAAAGCAGTCCTAACTTTTCTCCCTGGCTTCTTTTCATGTGAAAGTCTTTTCATGCTTTTCATGCCTCCTATTATTTTCCCTATCCAATTCAGATTTGTATTACAAAACATTTGACTTTTTATTTCACCTACATGATTAATTGCCTACAGTAGAGCTAGAAGTATAGGCAGAGATAAATAGGTGAATATAGCGCACCTCTGTTGGTTTGACAGGAAAAAGATTTATTTTGCATACATATCTATGTGTGAGTGGATTAAAATATATTGTTTTGGTAAGTTTATTGATTTCAGTTTCCAACAACCCACATTTTAAAATGCAATCAATAAATTTCAGGGCCTGTCGTGGTTTAACCCCAGCAGCAACTAAATACCACGCAGCCGCTCACTCACTTCCCCCATCCAGTGGGATGGGGGAGAAAATAGGGAAAAGAAGGAAAACTCGTGGGTTGAGATAAGAACGGTTTAATAGAACAGAAAAGAAGAAACTATAATGATAATGCTAATAAATTGACAACAGTAGTAATAAAAGGATTGGAATGTACAAATGATGCACAGGGCAATTGCTCACCACCCGCCGACCGACACCCAGCTAGTCCCCGAGCAGCGATTCCCTGCCCCGCCACTTCCCAGTTCCTAAACTAGGTGGGACGTCCCATGGTATGGAATACACCGTTGGCCAGTTTGGGTCAGGTGCCCTGGCTGTGTCCTCTGCCAACTTCTTGTGCCCTGGCTGGGCATGAGAAGCTGAAAAATCCTTGACTATAGTCTAAACAATACTGAGCAACAACTGAAAACATCAGTATTATCAACATTCTTCGCATGCTGAACTCAAAACATAGCACTGTACCAGCTACTAGGAAGACAGTTAACTCTATCCCAGCTGAAACCAGGACACCAGGACAGGGCCTAATTTCAGGCTTCATAAACAGCCAAAGTTTCAGCCTATATGTTCCCTTCCAGTAAAACAGTCAAGCTATTTTGGGGTTTCCTAGACAAAATATTCATAACGTAATTTAAATTACATCTTAAATTACAGAAACATAGGTTGCAGTGATCTTGATAACTCATTGTAGGATAAGGGTCATAACAGATCAGGAAGCACAAGTAGCACAAACAGTATTATTGTGAGGAGATGCTGAGGCAACTGAGGGAACTGAGGCCAGTGAGCTGTCACCACTTGCCCGTTATCACAGTCCATTGTGGCTTATGCTTTCTTTTGCCACACAACCAGGTGGCATCAGTGCCCCTACCCAACCCGTCACTAGAACAAGACTCCATCCAGAGAGCAGCTGGCTTTCACAAATCTACAATTCACTTAGTTTCATAGCATAATTGTGCTTTCTTCTCTCTCAGTAGCTTCCCCGTTCTCAGTCAGATTCTTTTACATATAGTTTTATAAAAGACAGATAAAATCCATATTTTTCACAAGAATTTTCCTGTTCAAGTAAAACAGCACAAAAATGAAAGAAAAAAAAAAAATTACCCTACAAAGAAATGAGAAGCATTTGTCTTCAGAAAAGGCAAGTGATGTATGCCATGGAACACAGAACATTTTGGAACATTCTGCTCTCAAGCAAAATGCAAGTAAAAAACGTGCAGGGGGCAGGGAGAAAGAATTAGTGGCAGAAATGTTCGCAGGGAACAAAATTCTCCAGAACACTGTGCTATAAAGTGAAATACCACTTAAAGATCTTCTGTTTCCAAATGCTAGAATTTCCCCAGAGACTCTAGCAAGCTTAGATTATCTTTCTTATTATGTAAAATCTTCCATCACCATCTTTCTCTCATATTTTAAGTTGCAATACAGAAAGACACATTGAATTGTCACCATGAGTCACCCAAGAGCCCTTCAACTCATTCTTTTATTAATCTCATTTTTTCATCTCATGAAGCACACAGAAAAGGCAACATGCAGACTGCAGGAATTTTTTACTTCTATCTACATTTAAGTTTTATTAGGATTCATATTTTTTCAGTATTGTTTATATTTTGGAGGGGGTCACCATTTAAAGGCTCTTTCTTAAGAAATGTCCAACTGAAAATAACTTTTCCCCTTTAACTTTGAAGGCTGATTTCTTTTTCTTTATTTGCCTCATTTTGAGCACTTCCCAATGGTCAAAATCAAGTCTGGCTAAGCATGTTTCCTGCAGTCATATTCTGGCTTTGGAGACTGTTTTCTGACAGATGTGAGAATCCTCTGACCTTTTAGCTTTAGAATGCTTCACGATGAATGATTTAAACAGTCTTTTCTAGCCTTCCTTACACAAATATATCAATGCTGAGAGTTTTATCTACAATGAAAATAAATCATTTATTCTATTTATTGCTATTTCAAGTTTGCTACACTATTCTTTATGTGAAAAAAAGAAAAGATCAGCTATGACCCGGTTGCCAGTAGCTACCTATCCACAATACACCTGTACAAAAGCTCTAGCTGTTCCTGGAAGTTTTAGTAGAAAAGAATATGAAAAAAAATGAGAACACTTTAGGAAGCTGATTCTGCTCTGATTTACATCAGAGGCAGAGCTACCATAATATATAATGCTGGGGGATGAGGGCATATGGGTCCCTCAGACCCATGACCCAAGCTGAACAGAGTTTCTTTCAGCAATTTGTAGGCATATTAGAAAGCTTCATCAAAGTCAGAGCACAATTTCTGGATAAGGCAGCAAGTCTATTGCAATGATTCTCCTGTGGTGTTCTCCATATGGACATGTTTTGCCTTGGGATAAATCCCTGGCCTTCTTGGAGTATATTTAGAACTTGTTTTGGATTGGACTTTGCACAGTTTTGGTTAAAGAAGCAACAGATTCAAGGCAACACAAACAGACAAGAAGATAGGAAGACTGAATTTCCTGTCCTTATTTTTGCACACCGCCTCAAAGGAAATCATATATTAGCCAAAGTTCTTTTTTCCCCCCCCCCCTTAATCCATAGCAGTGTTCCTTTAAACTAGTCCAGAAGAGAATAATTTTTCAGGTTTTTCATCTACAGGCAGCATTCTCACATAGTGCTTCATCTTGCACTTCACAGATGATCCTCCATTTCCAGAAGCATCATCCTGTGGCTTGTGCACTAGCTAAATACTGAAACAGAGACAGTGCACATTTTTTTCGTCATGGGCTACTGTGAATCCGTTTGATTCTTTATCAAGACTTAGAGATACAAGAATTGTCCTAAATCTATCTTCTGTTAACGATAGCTCCTAAGGACCATTAAAGTGGTACAGAATTAGGGGACTGCAAAATCATCAGCCAAGTATGGTGCTGCAGTAGAAGTACAAAGCCAGAAGGCAGCTGTGGCTTTGCAGCCAACAGTTACCATGGAGAAAATATGGAGGCTCCCGTACAGGTTGTGTCTCACCCTTGCTGCTTTAGTATAGCACACAAAAGGAGAGATGGGGTAAGGGGGGTGCTAATATATAGCATGTAATTTTAGTCTCTTTCCTCTTCTATAAAGTTTTATCTAGTTTTCTAGTGAATATCCACACGTAGTCAAAGACAGGAAAATTTTTAGGTTTTGACATAGAATAGAGAACTGACATGAAGAAACTGGCAGCTGTGGCCCATAATGATTCTCATTCTATTAATTGTTAAAACCATAATATTAACTTCACGAGGTTTATGAGTCAGAAGATTTTATATATTTTACTTTCTGACAGTTGCAGCAAAACCAGCTCCTACTGGATGTTTCAAAAAATTCATAAAGCAGGTACAGAACATGTTGCACATCATACCATCATAGAAAAAGTTTAGGTTGGAAAACAGCTCTGGGGATCAAGTTGTTCAACTTCCTGCTCAAAGTAGAGCTAACTTCAAAGCAAAAAAATGTTGCTTAGGCTTTGTCTACAGGTCCTTTGTACCTACACACCATTGGCAGATACCTTTTGATTCAGGTCTCAAAGTCTCCAAGGTCGGAGATCCCACAACCTCTCTGAGAAACGTATTCCACTGCTTAACCCATCCTCATTGTAAGATTTAGTCTCATTAGATGATGAAGCAGTCTTTCCTCTGCACATTATTTCTGTTGTTACAGGAACAAAAGAAGAGGAAAGACATCAGAGCAAATGATAGTGAGAAAAAATAAATCAATAGACTCATAAAATCATAGAATCCTTTAGGTTGAAAAAGACCCTTAAGATCATCATGTCCAACCATAAACCTGACACTGCCAAGTCCACCACTAAACCATGTCCCAACGCACCACACCTACACGTCTTTTAAATACCTCCATGGATGGTGACTCAACCACTTCCCTTGACAGTCTGTTCCAATGTTTGATAACACTTTTCGTGAAGAAATTTTTCCTAATCTCCAATCTACACCCCCCCCCCCCCCCCCCCCCAGCGTAATTTGAGGCCATTTCCTCTTGTCCTATCACTTGTTACTTGGGAGAAGAGACTGACACCCACCTCACTACAACCTCCCTTCAGGTAGTTGTAGAGAGCGATAAGGTCTCTCCTGAATCTCCTTTTCTCCAGACTAAACAAGCCCAGCTCCCTCAGCTGCTCCTTACAGGACTTGTTTTCGAGACCCTTCACCATCTTTGTTGCTCTTCTTTTTGATGCACTCCGGCACCTCAATATCTTTCTTGCAGTGAGTGGCCCAAAACTAATATTGCTAATGATCAGAATACTATGTACCTTCGGACTAGTGTGCAGGGTCAAAATTGTTGCACCAATGTACTCTTATATTTGCCTGATAATGGAATATATACACCATACAAATGCCAGTAGAACTGGGTGTCAGCCACTTCATGGTGAGAAAGCACTAGACAGGTAACTTGAAATCTCCTGAAGGGAAAAAAAAGTCTAATAATTTTGGAAACATTATCAGTGGGAACCTCCACTATGGATGATCAACCTTTTCTCAGCTGTTTTGGGGGGCTGAGGGAAGTCTTTCTCATTCACATTCTTTCACTTTACAGACAGAAGATTCACTGAAAAGCAATGAAAGGAAAGCTTCTTTCTCTGATCAGTTCCTCTTTTTCACTCCAAATATGAGCAAGACAGATGGTGTCCCGTGCCTACATTCCCTTTTGCATTCCATTTCTTCCAACAGATCCTTAATATTTTATGGCCTTTTGACTGTCTCAAAGTTGTTTTGTTAAGCAAAGTATCCCTAGGATTTGATCTTTAGCAATCATAAATAATCTGGGAAAAACAGTGAGTAATGTTTAAAAAAACCTTGCAAATAATAAAATATATTTTAGAATCATGACTGGAAAGAGCTGCAATAGCATCTGGCAATCCTGACTATCTACATAAGAAATGGCAAGCAGAAAATTTCATCAGGAAAAGAAATATCTCTAAACATACCTATTATTATCTCTCAAAAAGGAGACATAGAAAACATTGGTAATAATTCTCTGAAAGCATTAGCTCTGTGTCTAGCAGTAGTTAATACACATATTTCTAATACACTAACTGTGTACATATGGGAAAATGTGTTAAGAATCATTGTCTTAGACTTTTTTTTTTCCTCTACACATGCGTTATCAACCACTGCTAGAGACAATACAATTTCTAATTGGGTTTTGGCCTGATTCAGTTCTCAGAGAAAGAAGCAAACCCAGATTAAATGGGATGTGCAAGTAAGGAGGAAGTGGGGCCGTTTGACAAGACAGGAATGACAACAGCACCAACAAATATTATTGGGGAAAGGAGACCTAAAGCATCATATCTCCTCAGTAGAAATTGCAGTGTTGCAATGTTCTGCCTGCTTCCTCAAGAGATCCTTTACCAACCATCCCAATAGTTCCTGCTATACCTCTTCTAAGTAAAAAAAGAAAAGGTAGCCAGAAGAAGCAAGTGAATCTGATTTCTCTTTCTGCCAAGTCTGCTTATCTCCTTTTCTTCCATACCTCTCAACTTCAACCCCTACCTATAATACAGTCCTTCAAACGTGGCAAAGTGATCCAAGCAAGGCAGGCTACCTTGGGTAGGTCACGGGAGCAGGTCGCAGGGGTTGTCTACACTATGGGCTCGGTACAGTCTGCAGCAGGCCCCACAGTCTGGTCCTCTGACTATGCAGAGCAGAGGTTGTGCTCAGTCTCCGAGCTTCTTCCCAGGCTGTGTAATTCCATCCCCTTTGCGTGGCATAGCCTAAGAGGCTGTTAGTGCACAGAAAGAAGATAAAACTCCATTGTGATCTTCTCCTTGAGACTAGAACAAAACAGGGCAAGCAGAAATCATGTAGGTGACATTCTGGCCAATAAATTCAAAAAAGGGCTTGATTAGCTAAGGCAATCACTTGGCTTCCTGGCCTTCATATTCTACCTGAAAAAGTATGAGCGAAAATTTTCCTGTGAGAGAAATAGTCTTTCACAGGATAACAACTGAGGTGGGAAGCCACCCTATTCACACACCTTTAAATTTCTATGCTCTTTTTAATTACCTCATGACCCATTTATGTCCATGTTGAGGACATGTAACTGAAGAAGAAGCTGCAGAAATAAAGTAAAAATTTAGGACACCAAATAAGTGTGGCTGAATTAAAACTAGAGAAAAATCCCTTCTTGTGTTGGTGAGAAAGAAAAAACAATCCAAAAGATTCCTGCCTCTTATAACCTTTATATTGGAAACTGCACTGAAACTTCAGCTGCATAAAGGTTATTGACAATTCCTCCACTAGTAATACTGAAAAGGAGTTGAACTTCAGACTCCTGGCTACAACTGCCATTTTATTCCTTTGGTGCTTTTAGTCTATTTTTAAGTGTATTACATGATATGCAACACAAGGGACTCCACAAAATGTGTCTGGAATTTGATTTGCATTGTTTTGTGTCATTTAAAAGTTGAAGGAATTAAATGTTTTCAGATTATATTTAGAACAAAAGCTCCTTTATTTTAAAATGTTTAACTAAATTGCTGCCCTTATTTCCTCTGTATTCATTGGTTACTATTTTTCTATAGCATAATCCATCGGGTTACATTATTCTTTTTCAGTGACTTTTCTGCTACACTAGAGCTGTTATTATATCTTTTTCTCAGTCTATTTCTTACATGTACGGTGCTTAACTTTGTTTCACTATGCTGAAATATGAAAGTCAAGAAAATAATCAATTGCACAATAAACATGTTAAATCTTTTTAGGTCCTGACTGTTAGCTGGTTTAAATTAATACAGTTCTGTGGCAGTTCATATAATCATAATTATTTAAATTAGCTACTAGATTTCATAAATATTTCCTTAAACATCAAAAATACTTTAAAGTCTAAAAATAAAGGCTAAAATTCCTGTCTCCTACCAGAATTACACTTGTCAAGTCTCATCAGACTCTTGCAGAAGTGCTCAGAGCACAATTCCGACAAGCAGAGCAGCGTATTTCTTACAGATGATGGGCCATGCTGCACTTTTCAGTCAGTTTTCTAGTTTCCTTGCAAGTACGGGGTTTTTTTTCCACTAAGTCCTAGTTAAATCTCTGTGAAGGTCACCTTCAAAATTAAGATACTGGAAAGCTGAAGGAGGATCTTCCACACAGGACTGCAGAGACTTCTGAATGTTGTTTTTGGTGTGAATGGGTTCTGTCTGACCACAATTTTTGATTTATGTTTATTTAATGAGAGCATACAAGAGCCCAAGGAAAATAAACTGTGGACCAATGGTCAAAATCCTGGCAATACAAATTAGTAATCAGATGAAAGTCGTTTAAACTCTGGCAATCACATCAAATCAGGTGGCTACAGATATCCCTAATTTCTCAAATAAAGTTGTGAGAAGGGAAGAGAAAACAGATTATCTTATTATTCATAAATCTCAGAGTTCACTCTGATTTACAGAAACAATTTTCTCTTGAGCACTAGCAATTTTTGAGGAAGTACTATTAAGTAATTATTCAAAGATATTTTAGGAAAATAAAACACACAGAAATAACTTAGGTAGCTTTTTTAATGAAGCTACAATATTCTTAAGGAAGCATGATCTAGGAGTTCTATAATGCTATGTAAAATAAGTCAACTACTTTGAATACTGCTCTTGTACTAACTTCCACAGAAGAAAAATAAGATGCAGTCACTTTTGAATACATATGAAAATAATGGGGGAAAATTATAATTATTAATTAGATATTCCTATACTAGGGAAGCCCTGGTTTTAATCACAATCAGCAAAGAAGATGGATCTACAGGCTTGATTCTTCAACAGAGAACTTGCAGGTATTTCATCAGTGTATGGGTATAAGTGCAAAACAAAACTAATGCACTGTACAATTCTGTGAGCAAGAGAAGTTCTATAGACTTTGAAATTTACTTTCTAGAACCGTGGCTGCAAGGAGTCATTCGGTGGGTCTGTGCAGTTAAAAATATCCTTCATTGAAAGCTGAGACAAGGAAAAGGCTGATTAATAACAAAAGCTTCCAGAAGTGTTCAGCATGCAAGTTATACCCAAGACACTTATACTTATCTGAGTACAAAGTCGGATTGTAAATCCTAGGTACAAGAGGTAGTGAATGATTCTGCCAATATATAATCAGTGTAGCTAGGCTAAAAATAAGCAAACATAGTAATAGTAACAGTATAAGGTTATATCCAGACAATATAAAATCTATCTACATTTCACTCCCATGCTTCAAAAAGTCAATCAGGTGAGTTTACTACCTTTTATTTACACACACACACACACACACACACACAGAGTTTATTTTATCAATTTTTTTTTTTTTAAATTCACCATGGCCTTATGCTGGAGTACCAAAGTAAATAAAGCAAAGCAAAAACTTTCTGCAGAGGGACAGTGAAGTAAGCAGATTGTCCACTAAACAGACATCTTTGTCTGCTTCAGAGACATGAAAATGTGCGACAGCACATCTTTGAAGGAGGTCAAAGGATGAAGCCAGCACAAATAGCTGTGAATCTCCTAAGGTTTCTCTGTAAAAACAGGCACTGCAGCTGTAATTAGGGCAGGTCTGTTATTTAACTCTCTGAGGTTCTTTGCTACATAATTTTAAATGAAATAAACAGAAAACATCTAGATCAGATGATCAATCACATTTGCAACTGCTGTTACATTGACACCTTTACAAAGCCAAGTGTGCTATTGATGGATGATCACCTCTGATCACCTCTCAGCAAGTCACACTTGACAACTGCTAGCAATGCCCATCACTCATATTCAAAAAAACAAAACCTGCTTGCTGTGCTATTATAACATTTACTAAGCAGTATCCAAGATGTAGGTTCTTACATGACTTAAAGACTGCCCTACTCAACTGCTTAGTCCCCCCAAAATCATCTTCCACAGGTAAAGATGGATTTTCTTCAGAAAGCTTATTTAAATATGCCACAAGGGACCATAACATCTCTTGATGTCCCCCACACTCCCCTTTCTGTAAAATTTGCAGAACTGTACCATCACATCTACTGTAAACCAATTTCTCAGAGTCAGGCCCCACCTGCTTCTTGCCAGAGGGGGGGGAAACAACAACAACAAAAAACACCAAAACAAAACAGACTGAGACTGTATTGCTTCCCCACCACCACAGGTGTTCCAACTTCCCAAAAGACCCTTAACAGACCATCCTTTTAATCCAATTTATTAAATTATGTTGCTGCTATTCTTCCTAGTGCTTTAATAAACAACCAACAACACTTCTTAAAATACATTAGTTTCCCATCTATATTAAAAGAAAACAGAATGTGTCTAGGAGCCAAGACCTCAACTAATCACATGATAATATTCCTTCACAAAAGAGCATGATGAATACCCTCTCTTCTTGTCCCCTTTTTGTCTACCAAGAAGCTCCAAAGATGCCACTGACCATATGAAGTAATCCATTTCCATCAGGACTGAGGGGAGCAGTGTACACAGATGCCAACTTGCGCTGTCTGAGACGCCCCGTTACCCTCACCCACTACAGGTAACAGCAGCCATCATGACTGGCAAGAAACAAGAAGAGAAGAGGTGGGGTTTACTGTTCTGTCATGGGGTTCACACACACACAGTTGACTTGAGATAAAGTTGGAGACCTCTGAATGTAACACATTGCTGCTGGTGTTGTAACTCTTGTTCTTCCATTTCTATGCTACAACAAGCAAATAGTTAAAGGGGAAGCTACCTAGTCTGACTCATGCAGACAGAGATTGAGTTAATTTTCTTTCTGTGTTACCTTACAAAGGAAAGAAACATTCCACAGCAGGGGTAGAAATTACAATTTCTATATCTAGATTTAGCCATTTAAAAAAAAACAAACTGTGATATTGGAATTTAATAGCTTATGAAACATAATGGGGGGGGGGGGGAAATAACAGAAAATCTTATGAAAGCCCTTCAATTAATTCAGTGACATCATTTTTTACTATGCCTAATTTAGTCCTTACAGCAAAGCTGTTTTTCATATATGAGTTATTTTAGATACCATTCTGTATGTGTTAGATGCGCATAGATGTGTCTCTTTCTGGTTTAAACATTTCTGATATATATAAATGAGGTGGATTGACCCTGGCTGGATGCCAGGTGCCCACCAAAGCCGTTCTATCACTCCCCCTGCCTCAGCTGGACAGGGGAGAGAAAATATAACAAAGAGCTCATGGCTCATGGGTCAAGATAAGGACAAGAGAGATCACTCACCAATTACCATCACGGGCTAAACAGACTCGACTTGGGGAAAATTCACTCAATTTATTACCAATCAACCAGAATAGGGTAATAAGAAATAAAACCAAATCTCAGAACACCTTCCCTCCACCTGTCCCGTCTTCCCGAGCACAACTTCACTCCCAGATTCTCTTCCTACCCCCACCAGTGGCACAGAGCGACAGGGAATGGGGTTTACGGTCAGTTCATCACACGTTATCTCTCCCGCTCCATCCTCCTCAGGGGGAGGACTCATCACACTCTTCCCCTGCTCCAACATGGGGTCCCACCCATGGGAGACAGTCCTCCATGAACTTCTCCAACATGGGTCCTTCCCATGGGCTGCAGTTCTTCATGAACTGGTCCAGCCTGTGTCCCTTCCACGGTGTGCAGTCCTTCAGGAGCACACTGCTCCAGTGTGGGTCCCCCACGGGATCACAAGTCCTGTCAGAAAACCTGCTCCATGGGCTCCTCTCTCCACAGATCTGCAGGTCCTGCCAGGAGCCTGCTCCAGCGCGGGCTTCCCATGGGGTGACACCCTCCTTCGGGCATCCACCTGCTCCAGCGTGGGGTCCTCCACAGGCTGCAGGTGGATGTCTGCTCCACTGTGGACCTCCCTGGACTGCAGGGGAACAGCCTGCCTCACCAGGGTCTTCCCCACAGGCTACAGGGGAATCTCTGCTCTGGCGCCTGGAGCATCTCCTCCCCCTCCTTCTGCATTGACCTTGGCATCTGCAGGGTTGTTTCTCTTACACATTCTCACTCCTCTCTCCGGCTGCCATTTCTGCCTGTCCCAGCATTTTTTTTTCCTTATTAAAAATGTTATCACAGAGGCACTATCACTATTGCTGAATGGTTCGGCCTTGGCTGGTGGCAGGTTCGTCTTAGAGACTTCTGGCATTGGGTCTGTCAGACACAGGGGAAGCTTCCAGCAGCTTCTCACAGAAGCCACCCCTGTAAACCCCACCCGCTACCAAAACCTTGCCACAAAAAGAAAATACAATTTAAAAAAAAAAAAAAAAAGGTTACAAATCCCATAACTAAACAATATCAGTAAGAGACAAAACTGAAAAACTGAAACAATAAAGAAAGTTTTGTAGGCAGAAGTCTAACATTAGATGAGAACATCTCTATCTTTAGGCACATGAATAGGTATTGTGGCAAGAGTTTGAATTCTATTGAGAAATGGTACTTCCAACATTTCTATCCCTAAAGAAAAATGCACCCCTTGAGCTGATCCTGCAATATCATCAGCCTCAAGATATAATATCATCTAAAAGACACTAACCCTTCAAAAGAGTAGGGGAATACAGCACATGAACTATAAAGTTTCTCAAAGACTAAAATGCACCACTGGCGCAGAAATCTCCAGAGGAAGGTGGGTTTTTTAAATTAATAACTTCACATGGAGGCCTCAGTCTTTTGCAGACTGTAGTGCTCTGCCCAACTGAGAGCAACACCAAGATAACGGAGAGTTCAAAGAGTACATCATGGCACAAGATCTGAAGCTGAGTTCTGGATGCAATCTAATCATGTTAGCTCAGCTTTGTAACTCACAGCTAACAAGTTATAACTAGTCATAGCTTGTTAACTCAGGTGCAGGACTGGGGAATGCAGGTGGACTGCACCTGGACCTAGACTGGCTTGTACCCAGTTACCTCCAGCAGCTCTGCACCTGCTGCATGGAGGCTCTGGCAGAACAACCACAGCTGCAACTGCCCTTGCCAGGGCCTATTATCTCCACGTGCTCCTTAGAACAAATGGTTTCTTATTACATGAAAGCAGAGGGCCTGATGCAATGAGGTTCTTCAAAACGCTAATTTAATGCAGACAAAAGACTATGATTTCTCTGAGCACCTGAGCTTACTGATGCCTTCATCTTCACTTCAATTTGTCTCATGGATCTGAATGCTTAAATCTGCCTCTGCAAAGAAGTTGCTAAGTAAAACTAGCTATATAAGATGCCCAGTCAAAGACAGTAACAGAAGAGGTAAAATACACTTTCTTTGAATGTAGAGAAAAAGGTTATAGAATGGGTAGGGTTGGAAGAGACCTTTAAAGATTGTCTACTCCAAACGTCCCCTGTCATGAGCAGTGAGATCTTCCACTAGGTCAGGTTGCTCAAAGCCCCATCCAGCCTGGCCTTGAACACTTCCAAGGATGTGGCATCCACAACTTCTCTGGGAAACATTTTCCCGTGTCTCACCACCCTCATCATAAACAATTACTTCCTTATATCCAGGCTAAATGTCCCATCTTTTAGTTTAAAACTGTTGCCCCTTGTCCTGCCACTACAGGCCCTGGTAAAAAGTCTTGCTCCATCTTTCTTATAAGCCCCCTTTATATATTGAAAGGATGCAATAAAGTCTCTTCTCCAGGCTGAACAAACCCCAACTCTCTCAGCTTTCCTTTATAGGAGAGGTATTCCAGCCCCCTGATCACCGTCGTGGCCTTCCTCCGGACCTGCTCTAACAGGTCCATGTCTGTCTTGTGCTGGGGGCCCAAGAACTGGGCACAGTACTCCAGGTGGGGTCTCATGAGAGCAGGGTAGAGGGGCAGAATCACCTCCCTTGACCTGCTGGCCACGCTTCTTTTGATGCAGCCCAGGATGTGACTGGCTTTCTGTGCTGCGAGCACACATTGCCGGGTCATGTGCGGCTTTTCCTCCACTAGCATCGCCCAGGCCTTCTCTGCAGGGCTGCTCTCAATCCATTCATCACCAGGTCTGTATTGGTACTGGCAATTGCCCCAATCCAGGTGCAGGACCTCACACTTGGCCTTGTTGAACTCCGTAATTTTTTCATGTAGGCCCAACTTCTCAAGCCTGTCAAGGTCCCTCTGGATGGCATCACTTCCCCCTAGTGTATCAACTGCACCGGCTCAGCTTGGTGTCACGTTGTGTATTCTTATGTTCTGCAAAATACATAAGTTCTGCAAAATACACTAAACATTGCTTTTGTACCTGTGTGGTTCCAAATTGGTCTGGCTATGTCTTCAGCAGGTGCAAGCAGGCTATTTTATAAGCTTACAGGTATGGATGCAATTAAAGGGACTGTGCACTAAGCCTAGTCATCAGACCTCTGCAGCAGTTATGCATGCATTGTCAACCTTAATTTAATGTCCTGGGGGAATAAGAGAAGGCTGATTGCTCTCCTGTATGAACAGCCCAGGTAGCTCATTAATGGAGCTGCACTGCCTGTTTTGTCACTCTGCTCACAGTGCCTTAGGCAATAGTGACAAGAATAAAACTTAAGAAAAACAAACAATTTGGAGAACCTGCCAAAAAACATTACCGTGACTTGTACATGGCTGTATTCCATCACTATCAACTATCAGAGCTCATATCTGACATTAAAAAGGCCAGTAAGTTGGCATGTTTCTCAGCCTGGTGAGCAGTCAAGGGCATCAAAATCTTTCTGGTGCCTCACAATGCACGTGACCCTGAGAGGAGAAAAAGAGAAGTTGGATAACTAATGGTAAAGGAATAAATCTTAAAACATAAAACAAAAATAGATGTAAAACAGTGGGGTGAAATTGAGGGGATACTTCTCGAATTCTAATTATTATGTTTCTTATACTGCCACATTTATTATAGTTGAACTGTGGGAAAAAATCCATGAGACCACACTGCTAGCAGCTGCTGTTAAGCTGCTGGACAAAGTCTATAATCATAATCCATAAAGTAATACAAGGTAATTTATTGTACACTCAGTGCTTAGTGTTGCTACTTTTACTTCTAGAAATAGCTTTGGCTCATTTGGGCAACATATTCTACTTTTGGTTAAATTAACTGCTTGAGACCTGATTGATGTGAGAGTTTGGACAGCAATTGCCAACCTAGGTTGCTCATCAAAAGCTGGCATTTAGAAAAACAGTTCATTCATTGTATAAGAAGCTTTTTGCTCCGTGAAGAGCTGTGGTACATACCACTGTGACTAGTCACAACCATCTTTCAGCAAAGACACAAAGATAATGTGCTAAGATGGAAGAATTTTAATTACACCGAACTCAGCTATAAGGTATCTGTTTCTTGTGTTTTCATCCAGGAGAGACAGAAAGAGCAAGTGCTGTAAGCAAGGACAAAACTCTCATAATAAAAGTTCTGAGGAACTTCAAAGGCAGACATTTTGTAAATTATGGCTGCTCAGAAGCAGGCCACCCCCTGACACTAATTATTTCATTTTATTGTTCACTGATACACTTGAAGGATGATTAGACCTTTTAATCAGTTTGGTAATCAGTAGGATTAATTTTTCTCTTGCCCCATGAACTGCTTTTGTAGAAATACTAATGACTGCCAGTGGTGGAGGCCTTCCGTTCTCATATTAAAAACTCAGGTTATAGGGTAGGAGCTGAGGTAGACTAGTACAGCTACAAATAATTTCATAATAATTACAGATTATAATTACAGCACTATTAATGCACTGTTCTATAAATTTCCACATAGCTAAATGTGATTGCAGATTACACTACAATCTCTGTAGGTATGCTCAGGGAAGTAACTTTACTCATTCAAGTAGTTTAATGTGAACAGTTCAAGAGCTTAAATACATGCAAGACTTTGCAGAACTGAGACCCAAGACCCTCATCCTATACCTACTACGAACTTGGAAAAGAATCTTTATCTGGAGATTAGGGAATAGCAATGGGTCTGTCAATAATAAACAGACTATCCTTTTAAAAAGTGTAAATACAACAATTATAAACTGAAAGAGAAAACAACGAGACAAATTAACTTCTAAATGTGCTGTGGCAAAGCCTACTTCATCATTTTACTTCTGTGTGTTCTGATGTGACGGTGTTTGTGTTACACATACATAATTTAAGTTAGAATAAGACAATACTGCAAGTATCTACTGAACTAAATTAAGGTAAGAATTTAATTCAAATTTCACCACCATTTACATAAAATCTAACCTATCAAGAAAGTCATCTGAGTTATGGGGTCAATTACTGGATTTTGGTTTGTATCTCTTCTAAGAACAGTGAACTTGCTCAATACCCCCTGTACAATATTCTGATCTCAGTTACCTGTGTTAATCCCATTAAGTGAAACCCACTAACTTCATCAGTTAGGATATGGACTTACAAAGGTGTAAATCAGATGAATGTATTGTTTTCTAATTTTTCCACTGTGTTTACAGAAATAAATGGTTGGAACAAGTCCTTATATGTCAGGAAGGTAACATATGGTCTCCTATAGGAGGAATCTCTCAGCAAGGTGCAACGGCAAATTACTGAAAAATACGTACAAAGGAAGCTCAATGCCATGTTGCTATCCTTACAATAGCTGCAAATATAGCCAATGGAAACAGGTACTGCTCAGCCTACCTCAAAGACAACATTTGCTTTGGGACCTATTAACAAAAGAGCTAGAAAAGTAACAAAAAGGAACCACTGCCTGGCTTACTGCCATGTATGTCAATGATTTTACAGAAACCAGCAGCTGTGAGAAAAAGAATCCCATAGTCGATTCATCACAAGGAAGAAACAGAAGAGAACAGAATAAATTTTAAAAGATTCACTCAACCAGCATCATATTTTAATTAAAGAAAATAAGAGAGACCATAGCAACACACAGCACTCCTTACATACCATGCAGCTCAGAAGAATCACCAAATGTACAAATCAATACCTGTCTGCCTTCACAGAACAATGCCGGTAGTTTGGCAGACGGTTAAAGTGCTTTTGTAATGAGCACAGTAAAGCCATTGACACTTTGAGAGTTAAAGCTATTTCAGGAGTTCTGACCAGAAACTTCTTTGCAGCAGTGAGGTAAACCCCCCCCCCCCCCCCCCCCCCCTCATTGTGAATGGGCTTCTACTACCGGCTATCCAAGTCCTGAACTCAGAGCTTGTGCATGAGTCCCTGAGAAATTAGACTATTTCTGATTAATCTGCCCCTACGTGTTTCAAGTTATTATGGTAAATAGGATATACACTCCTAAATCACACTGTTTAGAAAAAGCAAGCAGCCTAGGATACCACTGCCCTACAAATAGAAAATCATTCCTGTTTGCCACAACTGGTAACAGTAGGAACTGGGAGAACTGGACAATACAGATAAGTGAATGACAATAGAGAGTGTAGGTTTTATTTCTTGAACCCTTTGTTATAATGTAAATTAGAATTTCAGCAAATGCTAATCCATGACACTTTGATTTATAATTTGTTTCCTTCCAAGTCTCTTCTTATAGCTCCCCTCCGCCTTTTTTTTTTTTTTTTGAAAGTAAACAAGGAGGTCTAGCACAAATCCAAGCAAGCTACAGATTAATTATTTCAATAAAAGATACAAATGGGACTGTATAGGACTGAGATGAGGAAAAGCAATTATGTCCCCAGCAGCCATAATGACTATGCACTTGTCTGTTGAATATTGTCAAGATCTCCCATTCTTAAACCTCAGTGACAGTTGAATGATACAGGACATGTCCACAGGGAGACTTGTAGAAAGACTTATATCCTTTCTGTCCAGTCCTTGAGCCCATCAGATACAAGTCAGCTCTAACCCAGAAGCTACGTAACCATGCCAACACAGCACTAAGTTGAAGATAGCATGCCCTACTTCTTAACAAGGTACATTATTTTTACCTCTGGCTTTCCCTCATGTTAATATAGCCTTTGGCTGCGTGGTTTGTCTTTTTTTCATTCTGCAGGAGAGGAGGACACATAGCTGCTGCTCTCAGATTGACACACACTGAGATATTTCTTGTTCTTGAGTAGTTTCTTCCAGTCACTAACTAGCCTAGATCCACAGCCTGCAGACAACATTTGTTGTTTATGGTGCCTACCGATTTCATTGTCAGCAGCTCTAGGAACAAGCCTTAATAATGTTTTGAATATTCACTTGGTATGAGGAGCCACCCTAGTACAAGTTTTCTTGACAAGACTATGAGATACCCATTTAAAGAGAGAAAAAGAACATACATATTCATAATCTTACCAAGATACTATGCATTAGAAAACTTGCATAAGCAATATTTTGATACAGCAAAACCCATTTCATTTCACGATTTCATTTAATTTCCTAAATTTGAGATTGTCTAACTATAGGGGCTTGTATGTGGATAGAAGCTAGCTGATATTTATAAAGTTAACTTTGGAAAAGCTCTTCAATTTCATTTTCATATATTAATGATCAAAGGTTAAGAAAAACCTGTGCAAAAAGCTTTCTAAATTATGAATTGCATGTTAAAAAGAGGAATTTTTGTTTATTAGCTACTTGAGCATTACAACTGTAAGAAAAGGTCTTTTGAAAAGAGTGGAGTTTAATTTGACATATCTGGAAAAACTATCTAATGCAAAAAAATAGTTTTGAAAATAATTCTTTCTTTTTTGTATATTCTTAATACTAATATAAAATATTGCTCCTTCCAGTATCTAGAAATTTCATATATCACGTTATTAACTACGAAGATACAAAATTAACAATACTTCAAAAAGTTAATATTTAATGCATTTATATTGAATTTATAATATTTATTTTTGCTGCAGATTAATTTCTCTTTTTTTCGTAGAATCATAGAATCATTTAGGTTGGAAAAGACCTTTAAGATCACCAAGTTCAACCATAAATGTAACACTGCCAAGTTCGCCACTAAACCATGTCCCTAAGCGCCACACCTACACGTCTTTTAAATACCTCCAGGGTTGGTGACTCCACCACTTCCCTGGGCAGCCTGTTCCAATGCTTGACAACCCTTTTCGTGAAGAAATTTTTCCTAATCCCCAATTTAAACCTCCCCTGGTGTAACTTGAAGCCATTTCTTCTCATCCTGTCACTTGGGAGAAGAGGCCAGCACCCACCTCACTACAATCCCCCTTCAGGTAGTTGTAGAGAGCGATAAGGTCTCCCCTCAGCCTCCTCTTCTCCAGACTAAACAGCCCCAGTTCCCTCAGCCGCTCCTCAGAAGACTGTTTCTCTAAACCCTTCACTAGCTTTGTCGCCCTTCTTTGGACACTCTCCATCACCTCAATGTCTTTCTTGTAGTGAGGGGCCCAAAACTGAACACAGTATATTCAAGGTGCAGCCTCACCAGTGCCAAGTACAGAGCACTTTACTGTCCTACTTTAACTAGATGAAATTCAATAGGGGTGGCAAATTAAAATTAAAGCAACATGTTAGGGTTCAACAGAAACCCCTCTGGTAACTGTCAGCATAAAGATTGTTTCTGGAGGGAATTGTCCCTACAAGTGGGAAGAAGGAAAAGAGGGCTTCAAGGGAATGAGAAAAAGAATAAGAAACTATAGCCACTATCTTTAGAGCAAAGTTGTTCAAAACCCTCACTATTTTCCATAGCAAAAGAAAAGGCACATTCCTTTGGGCTCGCCTTTAAGCATAGTACATGCCACAGCCAGTATAAATATAAACCAACAACGACATAATATAAATTTAAATAAAATCCTAATTTTTCCCCTAAGAAAGAAGAACAAGCAAGACATTTGAAATGTGCCTGGATAACTAGCAAGAAGGCAGTACAGAATTTGGTTAGGATCAAACATGGCATTTGCTGACAATATTCACACAGCAATGCTTCAGACTCTGCATGTTCTTAAGCTAGAGACAACACTGTTTGCCAAAGTTATTGGCAACAGTTGTTTCAACACAAGTGCATTTAAAAGACCACAGAATTGTCAGTGAATGGCTGAGGGTGGAAGAGGCCATTGAAGGTCGTCTGGTCTAAACCCCCTGCTCAAGCAGGGCTGCCTACATCTAGTTGTCCAGGACAATGTCCAGATGGCTTTTGAATATCTCCAAGGTCTCCACAACCTCCCTGGGCAACTTGTGCCAGTGCTCAGTCACCCTCACAGCAAACAACAGACAAGCATCCACATAGACAAACAATATTTCCTTGCCCCACCATTTACAGCTGTGGTTGTCAGGTGAAAAAAATAGCACCCTTGTAAGATGTATTATTTACCTGAAATATTCCATATTACCACAAGTCCCTGGTTCATCCAGTTTAACCATATTTACCACCATGGAGAACATATAATCCTTTGGGATGCATCAGTGGGTATGCATTTGATGCTGTCACTGACCTGTGCCGTTCTGTTGCATGCTTCTGCTTTGCCCCTTCATTTCTTTTGGTCCTCATTTATATCCTTTAGATTTTCCTTGTGAGTTGCTTGGATATATTGAGGTTTTCAGGATTCCAGTACCAGTCTTTGACATGAAGGATTGATCTTGTAAAATTCAGTCTTACAAAACACCAGTATCTCACTAGTTTCTCTAATGCCTTATCAGTAGTAGCTGAAAAGTTTTGGTCCTTGTTATTTCCTCCATTATCATCTGCTTGTTAGATTTCTGTATCTGTACATTTATCACTTCCCTGGTTACTTGTTATTCCTTTTATACTCCATAGTCCTTAACCAGATAACTTAATGAAGATGATACTCTCACATTCCAAATATCATTAGAGATTTCACCAGAAACACACCCATCTTAAGAACAATTTCCTTAATTTGCCACCTGTAGTGACCTGAGACATGAGAATTGCAGCCAAAAAACTAAAAAAACCCAAAAGTAATCAAAAAGTAACCAAGCCCAGAACATACAATATTTTTAAACTACCAAACAGGATGGAAAGGAGGATGAGATACTTGAAACCTGAGGTAACTTACCATGTTATTTCAGTTAGAATACTTTTTATAACACGTTTATTGCTGAATTGTAACTGAATTATGTTTATTTTGATGAATCAAGGGAAAAAGTGTCAGACATCTCTAAAACCAGGAAACAAATTTGTCAGCATAAATTCTATTCAGCATTAGAATAATGTGATAAGCAATGAAAACCCACCACACTCATTTCTGCAGAAGAAATAGGTAGCAGTTCATCATTCACCATGCAAGAGCTTGAAAGGAATTTGGGTTACTAGAGAATGTAGTTGCTAAACAAAATAAATACAAATCAACCTCTCATTTTTCCAAAACAGATTAAATTTGTCTAAATTTTATACATGGCTCTTTTAGATGAGATATCAAAAACATTTTATCCATTATCCATTTATGATAAAATTAGACTGTTGTTTCCACAAAACATACCTATTTCTAACACACTCATTAACATCTGACTGTGAAATATTTTTCTTATCAAATTGTAAGAGACAATTTTCTGCCATCTTCTATATGATCAAAAAACCCCTTCTGTTAAACACATAGAGCATTCTTCTCTATCTAGAGAAAAACAGTACTGTTTTCCTCTGAATACTCTGTTATTCACATGAATTAATTTGGGAGAAGTTGATTTACAACCTCTAACATGTGACCTGCCACCACATTAATGTACCAGCTCACATGTTAACATACCAGTTCATATCTGTCTGAACTGATAAGCTGCCAATTACTGGGTTTTTTGTGTGATAAGCTTTTTGACATTATTTTTGCCATTTTTGTCTATTCTGCAATAGATGGAATTGATGACTAAAATTTTCTCCAACCATAGGTGATTTAAGTATAAATTCTTTCCAAAGATTAAGACAAAAGGATTTAATGGTCAGTTTGAAAGAAAAATTATGAAAACTATCATACCGATCCTAAGAAATTAAAAAAATACTATGCATTTAACAAATGTGTGGAGTGCCAGATATGCGGACTTCCTCAGCTACTTGGAGCTTTAATAGGGTAAACGTCTCTTCTTTTCACTACCAAATCACTTTGAAAGACTATGAGACTTAGTAATTTTTTATATTTTTTTTTTTATATTTTTTTTTGTAAAATCATCAAGGGGAAAAAAAAGCTTAAAAGGATCTGGAGGACGTCCAATCTACTGTTACTCTGCCTTAGCTGAACAATGATTTTGAAAGTTAATGTATGTTCCAATAATTTTCACTTGGTACCAGAAAAAAGCTGGCTTTTATAAGACCATGCTCTTATTACTCCCCTTTTCTTTTGGTT
Organism: Astur gentilis; assembly: GCF_929443795.1. Classification (NCBI taxonomy): domain Eukaryota; kingdom Metazoa; phylum Chordata; class Aves; order Accipitriformes; family Accipitridae; genus Astur; species Astur gentilis. The sequence continues at coordinate 23,751,466 of NC_064882.1, read as the reverse complement.
TATAACCTCCCTTCAACGGACAGCGATGTGCCAGACATGATCATTTCCAAGTTCCTATGATGGCCAGCAGTCCATGACATACAAGCTGAGAAAGATGACCAAGTTCACGAACCATCTCCATCTAGCAAAATCCTTCCAGATGTTGGCATAAGTTGTAGAAAATTATTCCAAATGCTCCTCCAAATTTAAGTCAATTAATCATTTCTATACTAGGATAAGAATGACCGTGATGGCCAAGAGGACTTATGCCAAAGAAAACCTCAGATTCAAACAGAGAAAATCACAACTGTTTAAAACGTAATTACCAGCTACTGTGCAGTACTAAAGCGCTTCCCTTCTATTAATATCCAGAAAGGCTTAACTTTCCCAGAAGTCTCACAAAATTGCATCTTCTATATGCTCAGTATTGATTTCAGCTGCTCTGAAATCAAACACTGCTAACAGTAGTTTCGACACATCATAAGGATGAAACAGATCACAGTGGAAGAACATGGTAGTACTAATAAAGATGAGAAAAATACATGAGTGCTATGTATGGATATCCCTCTCTTTTTTTCCTGATAATAGTCACTGAAAGACTAACCCTTAAAAGTTCTTAAATTACTAAACCCCCTTCATAAACTGAGAGGAGAGATAAGCTGTTCTCAACAAAAGGTAAAAGTGCAGTTTTCAGTGGTTATTGCTCACTGGATTTGCATCATTTGAATCATTTGGGATTTTTTTTTTTTTCACCACTACCTAACATATTTAAAAATAAGTTTGTATTTTGTACATGGACAATACAAAAGCCAAATTATATTCCTGTATGTGGCTGTGGTTATTCCTAATCTCAAGTGCAAATCACTAGCCTTTTCTTTCCAGGTTGTTTGTTGGTTTTTTTTAAATATTTTCCATTCCAACCAGAAGACTTGTAGAAGCCCTGATCTTTTCTCTCTAGGTGTTTATTTCCTGACATCCCTGTCTTACTGATCTTCACTAAAATTTAAAAATAATAAATAGCAAGCCTGTAGTAGATTTTTTTTTTTTTTTTTCTAGCAGGTAAACAATATTTCAGGGTGAAAAAGCAACTTTTAAAAGGCCAAGCAGAGGTTTGATGAGATCCTGAGATGGACCTGTATTCATAATTTCCTTAAATAATTTCCTTCATCAACCTAAAAATACCAAAAGACCTAGCTTCAGATCTGCTCCTGCTGTCCTTGCTACAAGATGGCCCTGGGTTTCCCTGTCCAAGTTGCACTGACAGTGTGCCTGTTTGTTCACAGTAAAGGACGAATCCACTGTTTTCACAAGTTTCATTTGATGCTGCATGCAATAATCAGGGCAAGATGATCAAAGAAATTACTAAAAAAGGTATCACAGCAGTCAAACTAAGAACAAAAAATCAGCTATTTTCTTCCCCACAGCAATTATTTTGGTTTTTTTATCTTTTAGTACCAATACCTCTTCGCATGTCAAACAAAAATCAAAACCAGTTCTCTTCCAAGATGCTTTCTACTTTTCTAGTTTTCTCCAAATTTAAAGAGGCAAACAGGACTCCTGCAGTTGTTCTTAAAAACTAAAGCTTGAGAAGTGCTATCCCTAGTTTGTGATCAATGCAAGTACATGCCTACCATCACCTAGTCTAAATTGCAAGGTCATAGTCTAATCAGCCTTATAGGCATCTAGACTTACCTGACCCTCTTGATTACAAAATACTATTTTCCTACTGAATTATAATATTTCTCTTCTCACAAAGGAACTTTTAATTGCTAAGTATTTTTACTGGCCTTTTCTTCAAAGGTAGCAAGATTTGGTATTTTTCTTTTTCTTCATTAATTGTATGGAGACTGACTTTGTTCTTTTGTCTAGATCTTTGAGGAAACTTTGAGTTGTTATCTGGCATTCTGATTTACCTGAAGAGCTAAGACATATTTGATTTTTACTACAGTGAGTTGTCTTCATACACCCCTGCTTCCTCTAAGATTTTCCAGATTATGACAACTAAAACCCCTACGTTTAACCCAGAAAAACATATCCTAAAATCTCATGTTATCTATTGTGTAATATTCACTATTATTATATGTTGGTCTGTAGCATTTAGAAGCGCCAAACACGGATGACAGCTGTGCACAAAAGACAATCTGTTTTCCAAACAGCTTAAAAAGCGTATCTTGAATTTAATCAAATTTAGTATTTTAAACTCTTGGCAAAGACAACTAAGACTGTTACAAAAGCCAGAAATAAAATACATCCCAGCAGGAGAAGAAAAGCAAACAAAAGGAAGGAAGCAAGGGAGCCTGAAGGAGTATTCACTAGAAAGTTAAGAGACTGGGCTGTTAAAGAGAGGATAAGAGCAAGAAATCAGATTAAATGGAACAGAGAAGGAAGAATGCACAAGGCAGTGACAACTTCTTTAACTCTGAGAAGCATTCAAACTCAATAAACCTTCTGTAATGTTATTATATGAGAACAGACAGGTAAGTAAAACTTGAAGGAGCAGAAGGTTTTCTGCATATCCTGATTTTCAGTCATTGTCCCCCGCTTACCTGGACTGGGAGACTTGTCAAAATATATTTTGGCTCCCTTCTTCCGGCACCATATTTTAACAGAAACAGTGAAAGGAAAGGAGGATAAGACTGCTGAGGGGTGGGTAGACATCTACACTTTGTCCTGAAATGGATCAGGCTCCTAGGTTCCACAATAAATACTAAGTTCAAACCGGGCTTTACCCTTATAGATTTAAATGGTCTCATCTAATCTGTTATCTCTCAATTTATGCCTGCTTCTAAGTTTTTCCAGGATCAGCATCTTGGCTGTTGAGGATAGTGTGTGGAGTTATTACAAACACAGATTGACTACTCAGATGACCTGCACAGCTCACAGACCGTGGTGTCGGGGATGCAAGAGTTGAGACACCCACCCACACATCATCATGCTCTGTTTTAAGTACTGGGCTACAGCACAATCTGAGTAAATGATCCTGTTCACTGGCTCACTGTGCATGGGTTTCTGAGACACCCTGGTGTGATGAGCTGTCATTTCAAACAGTGTCCTCCAGCAGCACCTCAAAGATTGTTGTATTTTTCTTAAAATGAACATACCCCCCTAGTTACATGCTATTTTAGTTTTGTATGCTATGACTTGACTTTCATCTTCAAAGTTACTTCCAAGAACCAAAGTATAACCTCAAGTCAGGAGCAACGATTTGACACTGTACAAGCAGCAGCAGTAGGCATGGTAATATGCATCTCACAATAGCATGAATAATTGAAATTGCCCTATGACACATCATGTGCCACTTGACTTCAGGCAACCAGTTCCTTGATTATCAAATCATGATAATCAGTGGAAGTCCCATTTTTCATTTGGTGCAGTTTTACATCCTTTCAGACTCTTTTACTGTTGCATAAAAAGATCAGAGCTATAAAGGTGAAATATACTTTTGAGACTTGGCCACTGCTGGCTTTGGCACTGCTATGTAACAAGCACGAGTCATTTGAAAGGAATGATCCATTAGGAAGTAATGATAAATGTATGATACCTAAAAGAAAAATTCAGTGCAATCTTTTTCACACAGTTATACACACAGAGAAACTTTCCAATACTTTAAAAAGAGAATACTACACCAATAATCCTTTCAAGTGAAAAAAAAAAAAAAAGGGGGGGGGGGGTTAAAGTCTAAATTCCATCTCTGCTATTGTGAGACTACAAAATAATCACAGCAAGTAGAATTTCCCCCCTGTCTCTCTTCTCTGTTTATTTCTGGCTGCATCTATATTCCTGTTCCTATTACTTGCCTTTGCTTCCTGCATCAGCTTGAGAGAAAAAGGAAAGAAAGGTGTTATGAATCATATTCAAATAACCCTCATGCATTCAAAGCCTTGGTAAGGTTAGCATAGTCTATATTGGCTAGTCTGTAAAAAGCAAATTTGCCATGACCTGTAGGGTGTTTGAGAAAAAAAAGAAGAAAAAAAACCAACACAAAAATAATTTCACTTTCAAACACAGTTTTCAGCCTATATCTAGGGATAACTGGCAGCTTTCTTATTTCAGACACTGCAGAATAGTACTTACACATAGAAGGGAGAAAACCTTATAGACAGACTTCTGTGAAAGACAGAAAACCTTTAGAAAACACCACCAGCAAAATTAGTGTTGTGTTAGTAACAACAGAACTTTCAAATTTTCAAATCGATTTCCCATAGTTCCCTTAAAATAGTCTCTAGGCTGAATATTACTTCTTAAAGACAGAGGACACATTCTCAAAAATCTAAAACTTGTGCTTAACTACTGGTCACCTATTTTTCTGGCTGGACACTAAACACTAAGGATACCTTGCCTGCCAAAATGGCTTCTGAAACTGTTCAACTTGATATAAGTGCAAGTCTACAAGTTCTTATATTTAAATAATAACCTCAAGCATTATGGTAAAATTATGAAATCTGTCATTTAGTCATTAATTATTTATAGAACTGTTGTATTAGATTTTTATTAGGAAACATTTTTGTCTCCCTGTAGGCCAGATGGTTCAACCAGCTTTGGGAGAAAACACATACAGGGCATGTTTGCAAAGAGTAACACAAACTTCATATCCAAATAAAAAGCAGGTGTAAAACATTCTGCCTGTACAGGCTTGACTTAACATATAAGCCTTCTTCCACCTCTTTCTCTTCCTCAGCCCCAAAGGACACTGGAATTTTGCCTCCCTTCACCCTCACCTACACATACACACACACACACATTAGCTTTCTTGTAAACCAAAAAAAAAAAAAAAATCCAGAAGATTTTTCTATCTCTGTTCTGTGAACCTTCAATATTACCTTAATACAAAGTACCAGCCTAAGTTTCTGCATTGTGATAGAGCTGATAGATCATGATATGACAGATCAAAAACTAGACTTCCAAGGTAACAGTTCCCTCTATGAAGCATCTGCATTGATGTGGTTTCCACAGAAAGACTGCACTGTATTTATTTTGTACTTCCAAGAGTAACCCAAGTACTCTTGAAGTCTGGTCTAATTATTCTTTATAATATCTCTTCGAGTTTAGGATTTAATATCATGTTTTGTTGTGATTTCAGAGAACCATCAACCCCTTGTATGTATCTAAATTCCTTGTTTCATTCAGCCAAAGAACCTCAGTTTTCTGAACATTTTCTTTCTGTGTTTTCACTAATGATTTGAAAACAGTTAATTTTCTATTCTAATGTTTCATTGAGCCTTTCATCTACTTAAAGACCATAAGAAAGGCCACAAGAGGAGACAAAAAAATCTTTCCTTTACCGATATACCTTCTTGGATGCTGACCAAAATTGCTGCTTATAGAATATTAGAACAGCTCAATAAGTCAATTTTAATATCCCTATATCAGTAGTGTGTTATTTTCCATCATACTGAAGAGCTCACATAACAGTAAAAAGCTAATATTTGTCAAAGCAGAATTATCTTTCTTAAACTTAATTATTATTAGATCTTGACTTTTAAAAGGCATGCATATCAGCTCTATCTTCTGATATAATTTACATTAGCATAGTCAATTAATAGTGAATGTACTTAATCCCCCACCAAGAATAATCTTATAACAGATTAGCAATTAGATAAGAAGAAATTTGGAGCAGTCCAACATGCAAGGAATGATGACAATTCAGAGGACCATTTTAGCTATTTCCTGGAAAAAGGTTTCATAAAAGTTAATTGTCTGACATACTAAGCTGTATCATTTAGAATGCCTTAGGAACATCAGGTGTTGTAACTAAAAACCAAACTCATTTACATGTTGGTAAATCAGCCTTTGAAATCCTTTCTTTCTCTGTACGGAGGTCCAACTGGGTAGGAAACACAAAGAATGAGAACTTGAAGAACACATCCAATAATCCATGTTGAAACAAGATAATCCTTTCATTTTCACTCTATGCTTTATTATGATCAGCAGACAGAAACCTATCAGGATGATACAATAGAAAACATTTAAGACTAATCTTCACTTCCCAAGATTTCAGTCTAACCCTTCTGAAGACACTACTCTCTAGAGATTTTAGAAATCTCAGTTAATTTTGAGATACACCATTAAAAGTAATGCTAAACCTGACCCAAGCTGTTATTTATAAAGGAACATTGTTTTCTTCAGAGTACAAAGAATTAGGAAGTTACTAAAGTGACAAGTATTCTGTGGCAACCATCTTTTGCAACCTTTGTCTGTAACTACAATAATAGACGTACCCTTTCCGTGGGGGTAAATGAAGCAATGAGCTATAACATATTTTCTTTTTTTTTTAAATCATATAAAAACAGTGACTTCTCAGGGCACTGCAAGCACCTGCTTTTCTGTCTTCCACAGTATAGCTATTACCTAGTTATAATACTTCCCTGGGGCTGTTGGAAATTTCCCTGTTCTACCATTCAACAGAAGAAACAAGAGGAAAGACTGTAAGCATGTCCAAATTTTTTGTGTTTGGGTTTTTTTTTTAATCTGCTAATAGAAATGTTTCCCCTTATCTATTTTTCACCCAAATAGACTCCCTGAGGCCATTGTTAAGGCTTTACAGCAAGAAGGCAGTAGCCTTTGCAGAATCTAAAAATCTACAGAAGTTTTAGCACACTCCAAAAACTTAAATTAGTATCCACTTTGACTAAACCCTCATGCAAAATACTGGTGACTTTTAGGTCAAACAGGCAAACCCCTTTCTCTTCCTCAAACCAAAGCATACACATTAGCCCTTAAGTTTAGATGGGATGAGAAAGCAAGCAAGAACAGAGGGAACTGAACAAGCCTTTAAAACATAGGTTTCTTCAGTTCCACCTAACTCTGGCTGTATGCATCTAAGTTTGAATTCATTAGGAGTATATCTCAGGAGTTCTTGTGATCCATTTTTTGACATCAGCTTCTGTAACCCCATACTTTAAAATCAATTCCTGGTTGACATACCCACGTGACCCAGGATCTGCCATTCTGAAGGCATATTTATTTTTCCTTACTTGACTCTTCTTAACTATCTTTACTAGAATTTTCTAGCTCTCCTTAATGAATGGGGTTTTTTTTAACCCGCAATAGGTATATTAAAAAAATACCTCTTTCTTCTAAGAGGGAGAAAAGAACATAGGAGCAACATACATATATATGTGTATATATATACACATATATAGCACTGTGTATACACACATACACATATAAACTACAGTGTAAATTATAAGCTGTTTGATTATGAACACAAGAAAGTTACAAGAAAAACACAGCTTGCTGAGGGAAGAGTGGGATGTCCACAGAATAAGAATGTACAATGCTTCTGTCAATCCCAGTAGTCAATATTTTTTACCAGAACACAAAAGTTATTAATTTACCATGTTCATATCTCATTTGCATTCTGATCTGCAAGTAAGCAAGTAAGAGTTCCAGAATTCAGCTAAACTTTTAAATAGAAAAAGTTGCCAACTAATCATTTACTCATTACTTAAGCAGCACAGACAAATACAGAAGTGTTCAAGCTGCAATTCTGTAGTCTTCGACACCAGATTCGTGTGCTGTCATAGCAAAAATTTGACCCATGTCAGACAAACATATGTTGCATTTCTAATCATCAAGAGCGTACAACACTCTCACCACCTCAACTTTTTACATCATTTGTGCTCATGGAAGTATAATAAGCAAACCCCCACCCAGCAAAAAGACCACCAGTATACAGTTAATCTGTTGGTATTTTTTTGGAGGTGTTTGAAACAGCAGCATGTGGTTATCTTAGATCAGAGTTTTACATCATTGTGTTGTGTAAGGAATCCTAAAAGTGCAGGTGCTCCGTCATCAACTTGCAGCCTCACAGTGTTGCAATCTCCTTCACCCTGCCCAGAACCTGAGCTAAACAACTTGAGCTATCAAAAACAGACATGTAGGTTAAAGAAAATTAACCTTTTTCTCTCCCATGATTTTTCAGTACTACATAAGCCATGACTAGTTTGAACAATGACTCTTAGAAAGTAGGAGATACTTCGGTAACTTCTCTGCAGGCATTATGCTGTTAAACAATTTATGTAATAATGCAATTTTTCACATGAACAATGGGACAATTTGTGGGCTTTCTTTCTGAAAAAGGTAGAAGCATAGCCACTAAAAATCAGGCCTAAAGTTTAGGACAGATCATACAAATAGTTCCAACCCTTGATACAACAGAAGGCTATATGAATGGTACACCATTTAGGTTTTTTTTTTTTAAAACTAAGGACTTTCCATTTTAGTTCAAGCCATGGTACCATTATGTAAAGTCTGTTAGTGAACTGATTTGGGCTGCTTTCATGAAAATCAGCAGTTTAAAAAAAACAGCTTCTGTTCATTTAAGGTTACAAATTAGATATATAAGGCAGCACTTCATCCACCACTGAAGTGCAGCCATCTGTTTTATAGTAGGCATTTATACAGTTTGAAAAGTGAAGAAAAATATTATAGGAAACTGAGAAGAAAAATACAGACGTCTTGAACAGAATGCCGAGAATGGCTTCCCTCAAGTAGTCAAGAACTGCATTTACCACAGCGCAAAGGTCAATAGCTAAAACTTTGAACCCTAAAAATTGGGCACACAAATCCATATTGAGAAAACTAAATACATCACTGTATTTTTAAAGCTGTTGAGCATGATTTTTTTCAAGAGAAGACTGTATATGTCAGTTCTTAAATATGGACTTAAATCAGTTAACTTTGTTGTTGTTGTCGTTGTCCCGTCCCCCCCTTTAAAGCTGCAGCCTTGGTCTGTACTGGCTTTCACTGGCAGTGTGCAAGTGTCTGTGGTATGATGCATGTGGTCCTACCATTTAGTGGCCCACAAAATTCTGTTGCTTATAGTGAATGACACTTCTGGGTGGTCTGTCATGGATCTTGTACACGTTATCTAAAATTATGTCAGTCATTACAGCAGACGTAAACAGATATAGTGTGTTGTGAAAACTGAAGTATGTAGAAAACCTGGTTTTTATGTAATAGTTCATGAGAAAAGAGGGGTTAAAATTGTTTTGGATATAATTTTTCATCTAAAAAGGGATTTTTCTTTCTTTCTTTAGCAATATTAAATAACTTCTGAGCAACTTGTCTCAGAAACAGATGCTTAGTGTAAAGCCCGATTGAAAACATTCATGAATATACCAAATATTTTTATGAGTAGCTAGAATATATTTTTAATAGCATATTAAAAATTATAACCCCAAAGGAAGACAGTGGTAGTTTAATTATGGACTTGTTAATCAGGAATTTAGTCTCAGTACTTTATTTCTCTATTTCTTCCCTTTCCATCTGTTGGATATTACTGCGACATATGAAAATGCCTTAGGATAAGGCAACATCTCCCAGCTTTTCAAATAAGAATCAACTAACGTCTCTTGGCAGCTGAAAGGAATAGTTAATCAAAGTAATAATTTGGCTTCCCTCCATCAAGAGATACATAGGTCTTTCCAAAGAGCAAGTTATCCTCTCAGGATGACTTGATAGATGCCTGGGTGGTCACTGGGAGATTTTACTCTTTTAGCCAATGGGAGGAAACCCTCATTCCAGCAAAAAGAATTAAGGACCAAGTATGATGCATGGTATACTTGATGTATTTTCAATAATAGCATATGTATTGGTTTAATACACTGAGTATTAGTAACAGACTTGTGTATGTCTCTAAATTAGGTCTCAAAGAAAATTTAGAAAGACCCTTTAAAGAGATTATATTAAGCCTAAATGTATGGTTAAATGTAAATACCTTATTAGAAAGTCTCTACATTTTCCTGCAAGTACACAAGTTAACCTTCCTATATCAGTCTATTTCTTTTGGCACGAACACTTGAGTTCATAGATGTTAAGTGTACTGTACATATGTCAAACCAATTCTTTCAGTGTCTCATCTAATGTTAAACATATTCAGATAGTAACCTCACATCAGGTCAGACACATTTAAAGACAGGTATATTAGTTTAGTGCTGAGAAATTATAGTCAAGTATAAATGCCTGCTCTAGATACACCTAGGAAGTGACTGCAAGTTTGAGCAAGCTTATTGAAAAGGTTTACTATCTTGATTTGCTTTTTCCTGTCTGTATAGTGAGGGATCCCAGATTTACAGGGAAGTGTTGAATGTTAAAGGTATTTAAGTGACCTGAAGAGGATGAACTATACTTTTGTCTCTCTTAAAACAGAGCACTATCTAAGGAGTATAAAAATTCATGATGCATATATTCTTATATCCTTTAGATGTGCATTTTCTGCTCAGGACTAGAAGAGTGTTCAGCTTTGATGACACTGACACTGTTGTTTTTCCTTTACTGGACACAGACGAATAAGTATCATCTGAAGCTTAATATTATGACTCCAGTGTGATTTCCAGAGTCCAAGATCAGGACTCAGCTCCTATCTTCAGCTGTCTAGAAGTTAGTCATCAACGTTAAGCAAGTCACCTAGGCTTCACCTGCAGTTACTTGATAATCTGATTTTAACACCCATTCTAAATATTTATTTTAAACTTGTATTAGGATCAATTCATTCTATATGAAACAAGAAATCTGGATCCAGAGAGCAATCATTTCACAGAGGTATTCCAATGACTAAGAAGCTTAGATAGCTTTCATCCAACTTTTAGGTAAGTCGAATCTATCCTCAGGATCCCACATGAGACCCATATAGGCAAGTTTTCATCATGTCAGTATTATAATTGATCCAAATTCAGCTTGTTCTAATCCCCGATATCCTGGTGGTTTCCCTTATCTTCTATTCTAAGAGCAATTACAAAATACTATATGTAATGACTATAAAATATATTGTGAAATGTGAAATACAGTCAGCCACCCCAGGAAACAAATCTGGGATTTTAATTGTAGAGAAAAATTTCTTTACTACAAAACTGTAAAAAAAGGTACTGGTATAGAAACTATTATTGTTCCAAGTTCAGTTTCAGAATAAGACTAATCTCTTATGCAAGTCTGATCTAAGTTAAGCATAGCAAGACCTATATAGTATCATCTTGGTAAAGACATGTTTGGAATAGTTTCCTTTGACTGTTTTCCTAAGCACTAAATATCTAGAAACTGGCTAAAAAGAAAGGTAATATTATCTATGTGAAATAACCAAAACAAGGCACTTCCATCCCAATCAATAGTAACATGGAAAAATACAGCATTAAATTATACTCATCTAAATCTACAGAATTCTGCCAAAAAGCAGAAGATTGCCTGCTGCTTGGTTTGGTTTGGTTTTTAACTGATTTGCAACTGTTGGTTTGATCTACTGATTAAAAACTAGCTTTTCAGGCTTTTCTTAAATTTCATAAATTTACTACAAAAGAACATAGTCGAGTAGTCATCGGATCTAAAAACTTCTAACATCAACATCTTGCTACATTAGGACCATAGATGCTGGAAGGGCGTGGTTGATTCTCCCATTCTTTGGCAAGCTTACTTTGGGCAATCTTCTATTATTAGAATGCTGGCTAAATTCGAAAGAACCTCCTGTGTAGCTCCTTGTACTTTGCGTCCTGCAGCTAAGATGAATAGAGTTTCGTTAGAGCAGTGAGTCAAATGATACACATCCAGATGTTATAATAGCTTTTGGCCTTCATTAGATTTATCTTAATGACAGTTATTACTCATTTGTTATTTATTTAGATTTTTTTAAATCATTATTAGAATTTCAGTGGACATAATAGACAAGAAAGCGTGACTTTTTTAACAAAATATGAAAGTATGCTTTGGAAAGAACAGATGTTTTAAGAACTTCATGCTGTAAGGAAAACATAACTATCATGAAAAACTATGCTCAATGCAAAAGCTCCATGAAATTTCAGGTAAGTCTTTTATGCCATTAAATCCTAGATTTAGAAATTTAAGCAGATTCCTGAACTAAAGATCTATTACCAAGCATGACGAGGTACTGATCAATTTACCTTTATGCAAACTTGATGCTTAAAAAGCCCCCAAGTAACAAAAATCCAGCTCAGGTAACACAACTGCTGATATAAAAGTATATATACCCTTACGTACACATGTAGGTGACCAGAATCCTCTACTTGTTTCTAGAGGCTCTAAATTTCAACTAGAAATTAACATACAACTATAGAAAAGTGAAAAAAATAAAAAAATAAAAATAATGGTTGCATTTTATAGGATTAAAGTTAGGAAGCTCACGAAATTCAGTACTAGCATTGATTTCTGAATGACGACAAAGCATAACTCTACAGAGAACATATTGTGATGATGTAACATTAAGCAATTCAAACCTACCTGAATGTACAGAATGGAAACCTGACAGCCAAGCATACTGACCTATGGTAAATGGAACTGAATTAACTGAGGTAAGCACAGACCGAGAAAGGCCACCGTTTGTAAATCTTAAATTGTCTTTGCAGAGTTTTGCAGATATATCCACGCTCATCCTGGCTGCAAACCATGTTGTCACTGGCAACTGCTTCCGGGATAGAAGTGTGACCACATGGTTGTGATATTTTGCTCGACTAATAAGCTCACTGTCAAAAGTGTTGATTGGCTCAGCCAAAATATTATTGTAACATAGCTATGATATTCCTTACCAAAAGTAAGGGATTACTTGAGATGACCTGCCTGAATATGCCCAGCTGTGAGTTTAAGTCTGTCTACAAAAGAAGGCTATAGATAGTGCTTCAGAAACAGAGGTTAACTCACTCTGGCTATATCTTTGTGCTGTTTGGAAAACAACTCTACGCATTTTCCAAACTGATTGAAAGTATTGTAACCCCCACTAACAAAGTTAGATGTTGCTATTTGAGAATCTTATTAGCGAAGGAACAAAAAAGTCCTTATTATGTAGTATAGCTGGTGGATTTTAGCTGGTCTCTCCCACTGGATTAGGTCATGGAAAGAGCTTCTGTTTGGGCATGCATATCAATCAATAATGTTTCCTTTTTAGCCATACCTGAAAGTAAGGGAACTACACAAGTTTAGACCTATACCAAAAAAATCAAATTAAAGTTGCAGTCCTTAATTTCTTGAAGTTTTATTTAACCTAACTCAAACAGGCAGGAAATGGAAATTGGAAACTTCATTTTCTCCACGGGGCCTTGTAGTCTTGGAAAGACTTCCAGCACTACAGAGAGCTGACCGCCCTGAACACCCTGCGAGGTGCTCCTGGCTGTGGTCCCCTCCGGTCCCATTAAAGACAGACCTACACTCTTCTCGATCAGGAGCTGACGCCACTATAACTGTGCCCTCACTTTGCAAGCTAGACAATATTTGAGGTAGGGAAGTGTTCCTGGCTATGCATTATATCACCAGAAAAAAACTAATTCACCCTCATAATTAGTGCATACTCAGCATATAGAAAAAGGAGAAGCATATTTAGGAAACTAGTTTTGGTTTGGGGTTTTTCTTTCTTTCTTTTTCTTTTCCTTTCCTTTTTTTTTTATTAAGACAATTTTGGGTTTGGAACAGTATTTTGAAAGAGAACCATGTTCCAAACTGAACAGAGTGATTCAAAGTTTTTCTCAGAGTTGGTCCAAAATCAGCCATCTATTTGTTTTCATGGAGTTACAAAACATGGGATTCCAGATCGAGATATAATTTGCAAGAGAATAAAAATGAAGATATAATTCGTCTCAAAATTCTTACAGCCAATTAAGGCAAAAAAGGACACAAAAGGAATAAACAATAGAAATAACTGGAATAATTGTAATTGAGGAATTTTCTTCTGAATAGTAGAAGTTCACATTTCACTTTTTCCCCTGTATACTGCACTATGATTTAATAATAACAACAGAAAAACTCTACAAATTCAGTACTTTTCCATTTTATGCCATAATCATTTTGCTGATTGCTATAATCTTACATAAAGCATAAGAAGTGGTATTAAAGTACTAATATCTTTCTATTAAAATTATTAGTTGGCAAGAAGACACACAACATCAAAAATTATGCAGGCCACAAAGTGTCACCTTCACATAGGAGGAATTCCCTGCAGTGAAACTGGCAAAGCTCAGCCTGGTCATGAGTCATGCTAAAGATTCATTTAAATTATTGGAGGGCATCCAACCTATTTAAAAGTCTGGCTACAGGGAGTAACATGTCACATTTCTGTCTTAGTCCTGCTGCACTTGAGCATAACTAGATCATCTCTTCATGTCTTGTCTTTTTCTTTTCCCCCAAACTGCGCTCAAATAGTATTCTACTTACCTATCAATTCCTGTCCTTGACTCATTCTTTTGTCTCCTACATCCATTTCATATGCACTCCCCTGAAGATGCTTCTGCTTGGAAGACTAATGACTCTAACCGCTTTGTATCAGCTTTTTGAAGTGGCCTCAGATTTATGAAGATACCAATCTCTTTCAGGAACATTCAATATTTCCTGGGCATGTGTTTGAAAGAAACAAGAACAACAGAAAAAAACAACCAACACTCTCAAGAAGTCTGTTAACACAACTCAGCAGTACAATAAGAATCTTTTGGACAAGAGTGTCAGTGAGGAGCTTATCTGCTGACTGCTATGTGATGTAAAAGTGAATGCTCTGGAGGAAAACAGAAACCATGTTATGAACTACAGTAACAAGACTACTGCAGCTTATTATCTTTATGCTATGTCTTTAAAAAGATACATATGTGTTTTGGCTCAATGTTAGCTTGTTGGAGCTATTAATTTGTATGTCTCTCAGTGCTAAAAGAAGCAAAGCCTTGTTTACATGCCCATGATTTCTCACAGCTATAAAAGGATATTGCTTCCGAGTTGAACAGAAGAACAGGCCTATCTCAAAATTTCCTATTCAATAGCCATAGTTTAACATAAAGCTTTTCCCCATGCCTCAGAATTTCAGTCCAACCATTATTTTTTTCCCCCAAAAAGGAGAGCTGTTGCAAAGACTGAAAGAGAAGTATACTCTGCTCCTTCAGTGAGGACAAGACAGAGACATTCAAAGTGTGAAGTGGGAGAAAAACAGCAGAGTGATACCATCATTTGATGCAATGGCCCCAAACACACACATTCTCTAGATTGCAAAATGAGTATTAAAATTCCATCATATTTTACCTCTAGTAATTTTTCTGTCCTCCCTTTCAGCATCTCTGGAAGGATGATAGACAAGCTCCATCTTACACCAAGAAAAACTAACAGGACAGAGTGCAAAAGCAAGAATATATTTCTTAATTAACAGCATAAAATTGTCACCAGCAACTCAGTTTCTGGTAATTATTTCCCCAGAGTTACTAAAGTACTGTTCTTAAGAAACAAATGAAAATAACTGATTATGGTAGAACCCTCCTTAACTAAGTTTAGTCACTTTAAAAAGTGAGGTGCCTCGAGTCTAGCATCTAGCCTAAGCAATCAATAGAAAACTATAGATTTATCCCCACTGATTCATCCCCTTGCCTCCAGGGGAAATAATTGTCTCTAAGCTAGCTATACTAGACACCCAGCTTTAGGCAGCTTAAATTTGCTGGGATAAATCCCAAACAAAGCTTTATCAACTTTTAAAAGTTGGGGACAGGAAAACTGACCCCATATCTAGAATCCAGCTCTCCTGAAAGTCGTGATTTGCACCAATATTGTGAGGCTAAAAAACAATATTCAGAATACTTATTAAAATAATATGATTAAGCTAGGGAAGTACCTTTTTAATAGTTTAAATGACTGATCATTGTTCATGTTCTGACTCTACATTCTTGGCTCTGACCCACACATTATGTTCAAATGGCAAAGAATTTTGTTATAATATAGCAATACGATGCAGTATTCTGACTAGGTCAACATTATGATGTGCCCAACTCTGAACACTCAGAAAAACATCACTGAAAAGTCACTTGACATCAGACTAATAAAGGACTAACAACATCCTTATATATTTTATCAGTAATCCCTTTTGTACTCAAGTGCACAGTCTTACCAGTTCATTTGGTAGATTTATAATACTTGTACTTGAATCATCTCTCTATCAATGAATTGAAATAATTTTGCAGCTCCAGCAAGTTGGACAAGTAAGCCTCTTGTGGTGTTCTATTTATAATGGCCTATACTCTGAAGTATAACATATCAGCACATTTTGAGAAGAGCACTCAAAACTGTCAATGCTTTTGTTATATACTCAGTGCCATACATCTGAAAACCCTCTGTTTACGCATGTGCAAAGGCACGCAAAGGCACTGTGAAGGCTGAGAAAGTTTTTACATATCTTCAGAAAAAATAGGTTTAGACTACAGTCAAACAATGAGCCATCCTAGATAAGTCACAGAATTCTCATTTACTTGACTGCCTAATATTTAATACTTATTCTACTGCTAATAGAAGTAGTCATAATTCCTAGTAATCCCTTGGGACCTATTAATGCAAGCTTTTCAGCCACACAGTCTTTCTCTGTTGTTCATTTGATTGCCTACATGATCAGAGACATACAACAGACAATGCATATCCTAAGAGAGAGAAAATTAAAAGCAAGCATAACAGAAGAAGAGAGCAAAGAAGTAGAATGGAAGAAGACGTGTTAAGACCAGAGAATCAAAGGCAAAAGCCCATCTAAGTAGGCCACCCACACTGTTAATGTGGATAAGTGAATAACTTTAAGGAGCAGCATAAATGTTAGCATGTGTATGTTACAAACTGGTAAATGCTCCAGTTACGGCTTCCCAAAATAGCAAGAAAGTGGCACATCTCTCCTCATGAGATCTCAGCATCACACTCTGAGCTATGAAGTAAACTAGGTTACACAGGTTTATTGGAAAGTCTGCTTATTGCCATTGGGAAAAGAGTATTTAATGGACTTGGCTAATAAAGAGGCTGTAATACTAAAACAGGTCACGTGAATACACATAAAACATACCTCTCAGTGTATTTCCACCTTCAGTATGATTAAAAGGGTAAATAAAAATTCTCAGAGCTTCCCCCGTAATACTTCTAGGCGTAATCAAATATAAATTATAAGCAATGAAACTTCAAACCAGAAGTCTTTCAGAGATTTGTTTTAAATGTGTAATATTCAATGTACATTAAGAATAACTCCACCAGGCAATGTAAGGTATTGCACTCTACTGTCTCAAGCAGAAATATTTTGAAATTTTGCTGCTGTATAACAGTTGAGTACATCTGTATTTTGAGTGTTGAACAGCCACTGTGAAAATCAAGTAGTTAAGAATGCAACCACCTCTTTTATTCAGGGCTCATTTGATGAACATCAATTGTTTGGATGTTCTGAGGAAAACTAAGACAAAACCAGACAACAGGTTTTTGTCTTCAATGTCCCTGGCTATACAGCTATAATTTCACCATCCTCAGTTTTACCAGCTTTGAACAAAATACGGCTCTAGCTGGTTCTTTCAGCACTTGCTTCACATTCCTTTATTGTGGTCAGATGGACTTATACTCTCCTTGACATAGGGGGCCTACCCTTAATGCCAGATGATCAGGTGAAGGCTAATTGGATCTCCAGAACATGTTAAGTCTTCCTCTAATCAGTTGTAATTATTCTCTTCCTTTCCTAATGTAACACAGAACCCATCTTCTCCATTTCCATTGAAATAAGGATGAAAGATGTCATTCTTTAAAAGTCTTACAAGCTGCTCACATGAAATAGACAGAAATACAAGGTGAATCTTCAGAGAGAAAACTTGAGCCCAGCTACTATGCTTGTTTATTTAAGAGAGAAGAGAGTGAAATCTTTGCATCATCTTGATTTTTAGGTCATTTGACTTCTATTGCTTTTGTCTTCAGACCTTCAGTAATCCTTCTTATCCATTATTTTATGAAAAGTTAAAGAACAAAATTTATCTGGAGTCAGTATATCCTAGGATATTTCCAGGGGAGACTCCTACCTTATTCAGATAGAGTAAATTCCCTGACACTAGTGTTCAGAATCATACAAATATTCAAGAAACAAATCATTCTTTTCTACCTTCTCCTTGCTACATTAATCTCATCAGACTAACAAATTGTAAAGAATGAAAATTGGTAGTTACGTCAGATTAATGTCACTGTTTG